>NC_134407.1:81314690-81994690 GCF_038048845.1 Mixophyes fleayi
GTTCTGGAACAGCATTATTTGGACAGATGAAACTAAGATTAACTTGTACCAGAATGATGGGAAGAAAAAAGTATGGATGAGGCTTGGGTGTAAATGTATGAAAGAGCAATTTCTGCAAGTCGCCGGAAATCAGCGACTTTGCAGAGAAAATTTAATGCGGCGATGCACAGATGAGTTGTGAAGTGTATAGGGATATACTGTCTGCTCAGATTCAGCACAATTCAGCACAGTTGATTGGACGGCATTTCACAGTACAGATGGACAATGACCCAAAACATACTATGTAAGCAACCCAGGAGTTTGTAAAGGCAAAAAAGTGAACTATTCCACAATGGCCAAGTCAATCATCTGATCTCAACATGATCGAGCATGCATTTCCCTTGCTGAAGACAAAACTAAAGGCAGAGACCCATGAACAAACAACAACTGAAGACAGCTGTCCCAAAGGCCTGGTAAAGCATAACAAAGGAGGACACCCAGCACTTGGTGATGTCCATAGGTTTCAGACTTTTGCAACAAAGTATTAAAAATGAACATTTTATTTATGATTATATTTGTCCAATTACATTTGAGCCCCTGAAATTATCGGACTGTGTGTAACAGTGTTTCTCAACTCCAGTCCTCAGGACCCCCTAGCAGTACATGTTTTCCATATCTTTGCTGGAGCACAGGTGTATTCATTACTGACTGACACAGTGTAGCAGGTGGTATAATTCTTTCACTGGTCACCCGCCAATCTTGCACTGTTAGTGGGTCCTAAGGACTGGAGTTGAGAAACACTGGTGTATAAAAATGGTTGCAATTCTTAAATGTTTCATACAATATTTTTGTTCAACCTCTTGAATTAAAGCTGAAAGTCTGCACTTCAATTGCATCACCATTGTTTAATTGCAAATCCATTGTGGTGGCGCCCAGAGCAAAAATTATGAAAATTGTGTCACTGTCCAAATATTTTCATACCAAGCTGTATATGAGAGTATGGTGTAACATTGGAAAATTTATATATAATTTATATATATATATATATATATATATATATATATATATATATATATATATATATATATATGTTTCCAAATATCATGATACAGAAACCCTGGGGATAGATACTGCAACCTTTCAACATTCATAACTGGAAATTCTGCAACATGCTTGCTCAATTTTGTGTACAACTTGTTAAGCAATGCAGTCATTCCTTGTTTTCTCAAAACCGATCTCTCAGACCCTACATACATCCTGTATGATGTTTACATACTAAACATCATTGCATCACTGGTCATGTCTTATGAGGCAAGCATATCCTGAGTCCTCACCTTCATTACAGAAGACCAGCAGGACATTATATCACAACAATAATCATCCTGTGCTCTGACTGTACAAGCTTCATAAGCTCAACAATGGTTCTGTCAACAAGGAGCTGCAAATCCTGTATTTGCCATCCCTGCTCAAAAAACATACTGGATTGTGGTTTACATTACTTACTGATTACACATGTGCCAACACTAAAACTTCAAAGCATGACAAATCTGTAATACTCAAAGAGCACCTGTCATCTCAAACAGCGGAAAAAGTCATTATGTGCGCCGAGCCAAAGTTACGAGAATATAGCCTATCAATTCACTCGGAATTAGGGACATCACTTCATTTGCACCTTATGCCTCCTTGATGTCCCAACTTAGTTAGTGAATTAATAGGCTGCCTTCTCATCAATATTGATTCTGTCTACAAAGCGACTGTTGTGTCTATTACAACTGCTTAGTTGTACATCTCATAATACACACAGCACCCAAAAACTCAGCATTTCAAGGGACAGCTTTTAGCAATTTGAGATATGCAACATCTGCAAATATCAATAATCCACAGGAGCACAGAAATCTTACCCGTATATCGCACTTCTAGATTTCCAGATTACTTACTAAGGTTAAAATCAAACTGCGCTAATTTGGGGGGACAGAATGTCCTTTATCAGGTAAAAGTAAATAATAATACTATACTAATAGTTTCATATACACAATAGGAGGAGAACAAGCTGTGACAGACAGACCAATTTGCATAATAAAAAGGAAGTTTACCATTAAAAAGAACCATCATTTCAATAAATACTGTTAATATATCATTAAACAAGTTGGGGCCTTTTGTGAAAAGGAGTGTATAGGTAAATGTGCCCGAGAGGTGCTGTAGCCCATACACAGCAATGAGATTTTAGCTGTCATTTTTCTAGTACAGCTTACAAAGTTAAAACATTCTTACCTAGGTACCAGTTTGTAATGTATGCCTCCACCATTCATCAGTAATTGAAGCATTATACATGTATTTAAATAAGCAAATGTATTAACAAGCTGAAACATGTGTATGTTCCTCTTCATTCACTCATAAGATGTATAGTAAACTGTGCTTTGGTTATTTCTTGTTTTTTTTTATCTACAAAGGATACCGAGACGCAATGTCCATTTCTGCGAATGTAAGAACTACATTTTCATACACATTTTTCTGCTGCCTTATAGCAAAAAAAAACAACAAAATTCATACTATTGAAGCAGGAACCAAAAAGTGAATACTGAAAGCTTTCACACCTCTCCCTTTCTACAAGCCCTGGCTGCTTAATTCCATCTGACAATGGCACAAAGCCACCACTCAGTCCGACCATTTTTACATTTCAGAAACCATTATTGCTTTCTGAAACAATAGGTTGCTATATTATATTTCAGCCATAAGACACCAAAAACAAATACTTGAATGAAATATATACTAATTAATTATGGGAATTTACTAACAAAAAATGGGTGGAGAACCTTTTTATCAGTTGATTAGTGACATGTTGGAACAACAAGACAAATAACAATTCTCACCTTATGACATCGGGCTCTGTGCCTTCACTTTTGAAAGATGTTTCAAGTTGACGCTCTTTTGTCAGGAGCTCATCTACAAGGTTCTGCCTTCGATCTCCCTCCAGCTGTGTACTATGTAGGTTCAAAGTTAAGTCAATATGATCCTTGCAAATAAAGGGTCATTTATGCCAATAACTTGCTATTGATTATGAGAGACCACATTACTGTGCACACAGACTGCTCAACATTCTGACTCAGCCAATGTTCTGTGACATCATAATCTCTAACCTGGCACTGTTGATTAATGTTACTTAGATATGCACCTTCTGTAAAAGCATTATCAATTTCTGTTTAATGTGTTCTACAACAACTGAAGGTTGTTAAACTTAAATATCAAGCATCATTATAAAGTTGGCTGTTTTTGTTGATTTTTTAAATATGGCACTTTAATATCCTATCATATCTTATTTTCAGTTCATGCCATTGTTATAGAAAAACCACCACAGCCTGATGGGGAAAAGAACTTTAAAAATCAGAAAATGCAGAGACAGAGGATGGAGTCAGTTTTGAAGCATACAAACAAGGATAACCAAAATGTATCCAAGGGTTCCCACAGATGAACACATTTATGCACTATAAATTACAGAATAGGAGGCAAAAGACATCTATGGGAAATCGCCTTAACTGCAAGTAAAAAATTTCATCTGTTTTAGTAAGATAGTGGTTTTAAGGTTAGTTCTAATCCAATACATAGAGTTGTTACATTTACAAATAATAGTGCACAAGGAAAAAGCAGTGCAATCTGTTGTAATCAGTAATTAGACATTTGTTTTCATTCTGTAAACTGTACTAGAAAATAGTAGCAGGAACCGGATTGGTTGCTATGACTTATACTATCCGTTCTCTATCACCCACCAAATTGTCTTGTTTGGAACTTGGTAATTAGGAAAGAAATAGTAGCTATATGCAGATGCTTGGATGGGTTTCAAAAGCTATAAGGGAGAGGCAAAATTTTAGTCATTTCCTCCTGTTAAGTTCATGCTACATGAAAAAAAAATAGCTACAGTTGTCAAAAAGGACACGGTGGTAGAGCTGTGCAGCCACCGGAGGTCTGTTACCAAAGGATACATCTGACGTGTAGAGACCGATCTCAACAAGGAATCCTTCAACTGGCCAATATTCTCATTTAGCCTTTTCATGAGGGTCCTCACAGCCATATTTATCTGCGGAAATAGTGGAACATGTGCTGATAAATAACAGTTGTAAGACAAGAAAACACACACACACACACACACACACACACACACACACACACAAGCAAAAAGATGACAAGTTTACACATGAGATGCTTCAGTGACGTCATTGGTTTGAGAACAGAGACTTAATTCTCATGAATATCAGTCCAGCCCACAAAATAGTTGCCTATGTTGTTTGATTAGGTGACAGGTACTATTTAACCATAGTTTATTTTTAATTATTGGGATACAGCAGAGGGTGAAGAGCATTGTTCACTAGTACAAGCACCAACACCTGCAACAGCCACAATGATATACTGTGGATCTATAAGAAAAGAAAATATACGAAACATCAAGTCAGGGGTATGTGTACAATATAATAAGGGTAGCTGGGGTCATAGGTGGGCCCACAGCTTTCTTTTTTTTCATCCCAGCACCAGCTTTCAGGTGTGGGTCTCCCTTCCTCCACCAGACACTATAGCAGCTCTTATTCTCAAGCAAAGTACAGAGAGCTATACTTCACTACACAGAAGCAGCTCCTTGAAGTGGATGGTCTGTGGGAGCTCCTTTCCACATGGGGCACCAGAGATGGGAGGTGCGGTTAAGACCAGAGTCCACCACCATCGAAGCAGGCTGAAACTCGAGGAGGGTGGGGAATCTGTAACATGGGAAGAATGGTGGGGGTATATGTGACAAGAGTACAAAGTGAGGGAGGGCTGTGGTCTTATGTAACAACAGCAGGGAGGATTGGAAGTCATGGTTATATGTGACTAGTGGAGGGAGATTTGGGGGGGGGGGGGGGGAATATGTGACAAAGGGGTGGAGGGCTGGAGGCCAATTTGGTTTCTCCCCCCTTTCACACATGCATTATTGATTGATGTGGGCAGCACAGTGGCTTATTGACTAGCACTTCAGCCTCACAGCACTGGGGTCATGAGTTTGATTCTCGACCATGGCCTTATCTATGTGAAGTTTGTATGTTCTCCCTGTGTTTGCGTGGGTTTCCTCCGGGTGCTCCGGCTTCCTCCCACATTCCAAAAACATTCTAGTAGGTTAATTGGCTGCTATCAAATTGACCCTAGTCTCTCTCGCTGTCTTTGTATGTGTCTGTTAGGGAATTTAGACTAATAAAGAAATGGAAGTTGCTCAAATCAATTTATAGGCTATAGCAGGTGCATGAAAGGGTGGGGTTATCCTAAAAGGAACAAACACAGAAAGATCCCCCAGCACACTGCTATAGCCAGCAACATATCTGCCATTTTTACTGTAGATAAAAATGCAAGTCTTAGTTGCACACATTTGCAAATGTATGTTAAAGCCACCCACCACTCCACAGTGCTTTTGCTAATATATGGTCCTAACTCTAAACCATGAGAGTCCCATATATTTGGGCCATACATATGTGTTTTTAAATTGAGAGCTAACTTACCAAAGAGGTACCCCAGAAGCCTCCAAACAGCAATCCAATGTCAGCACCCCCCCCCCCCCCCCCCTCAGCCACCTGCTATAGCCTATAAATTGATTTGAGCAACTTCCATTTCTTTATTTGTCTGAGAGGCATGTTGGTGTCAGTAGCTGAGGGGGAGTGCTGACATTGGATTGCTATTTGGAGGCTTCTAGGGTACCTCTTTGGTAAGTTAGCTCTCAATTTAAAAACAGATATGTATGGCCCAAATATATGGGACTCTCATGGTTTAGAGTTAGGACCACCCTATAGACTTTTGCATTTTTATCTACAGTAAGAATGGCAGATATGTTGCTGGCTATAGCAGTGTGCTGGGGGATCTCTCTGTGTTTGTTCCTTTTAGGGAATTTAGACTGTAAGCTCCAATGGGGCAGGGACTGATGTGCGCGAGTTCTCACCGGAACGTGGTGCTGGGCGCCATAAAGGAGCCCAGTGGTGGCAGCAGGCTCCTCCTACTGCGGCAGGACAGGCGTATTCGTAATAAAGAAAGGGGGTGGTGGCAATGTAAGCCCAGCCGGTTCCCAGCAACAACAGACAGGGTGGCATAGGCGGTCCATCCTGTCACAATACTTCTCAGTGTTCTATCCAGCACTTATTTCCTGGGTGCTCCACCCAGCTGTGTTTACCCGGCTCTTGAAGTCCTATTATAATAGAATAAACCACTGTGTCTCCTATTAGAACAGGTACTATATGAGAACTACTTCCAGCACGGTGCGTTAGACCACTGACCAAGAGTCTGACCAGTCCTGGAAGGTGTGGGTAATAACCTCCAACAGTTTTCAATATTATTGCAATGTATTACAACTGCCCCCACTACTACTACTTCTTATTACTGCCCCCAAGCTGGCAACATTTCCTGGGGAGAACCCTGCTTGTATCAACCATTTTTATGAGTATACTTGCAAATTAACTGTGGCCCCTTCCCCTCTTTTTCTGTACTGAATACTGAGCAAAAATAATTAAGATGATCTGCCATGCCCATTTCTTTGTCTCCCTCAACAAGACTTTCAGAGCTAGATTTACTAAACTGCGGGTTTGAAAAAGTGGAGATGTTGCCTATAGCAACCAATCAGATTATAGCTGTCATTTTGTAGAATGCACTAACTAAATGACAGCTACAATCTGATTGGTTGCTATAGGCAACATCTCCACTTTTCCAAACCCGCAGTTTAGTAAATATGCCCCTCAGTCTCTGTCTTTACTCTTATTATTAATCCTTTTGTTTTTCTCCTTTCACTTATATATGTAAAAAAAAAGTTTTACTCCCTTCACCTACTGATTGGGCCATTTTCTCTTCAGCATGTTCCTTTGCACATCTGATTACCTTCTTAGCCTCCTTTTGTCTAACAAGATACACCTGTTTGTCTTCATTATTCTGCATATATTCTAAATATATCTTCTCTATATATTTCTAAAGCCCATTTTTTTTGCTCTCACTATACTTGCTACTTCTTTTGCAAACCACTCTGGCTTCCTTTTCCTTTTCTTAACCTTTTTGATACAAAGGTTTGTTGCTTTTAGTATTGCACTTTTTAATTTTCCCCACCTCTCCTGCACTCCTTTCAAGTTCCTCCAATCTGCCAAAGAGTCACTTATACATTATCCCATCTCTACAAATTCAGCCTTCCTAAAATCTAACACCTTTGTTTCAGTATGGCAGAAGTCTCAACTAAATATGTTCAATATACTCTCCATCACACTTTCTGTTAGCAGGAAGGTGCTTCTCTACTAAACAGGCAGCCAGTGACTGACAACCTTGCAAACTTGCTTACTGGAAATGTATTGTATGGGTTTGTGACCTCCTACACAGGGAGTGGACCAGTAAAATCACAATACCTCCAAAGGACTGAAGCTTCAGCTTTTGGACCTGCATCAGATCCCATGGGGGATATTGTCATAAATATGTAGGAGGAGTATCAGCCGTCTGTAAAACAGTGTGGAGAATATACTCTACTGTTTCCAATAGCCGCAGAATGTCTTCATGGTTCAGAGAATTTTAATTTCGGGGGTTAAGTGGTCATTTAAACCAGTATTTGAAAAGGCTCTAAAAATTGCTCCTAATTTGAACATTTAAACTACATTATCCACAATATGCACATCAAAGATGCCATTACATTAAATACAAACCTAAGAAACCTTGCTTTTTTTATCTAGCTGAACAAATGCAATTTTGAGAAGTGATTTGCTCATGGGGAAAATAAGGTCACTGCACTGGTCATCATACGAGCATGTATATGGCTTACCTCATGTAAACACCTTACTCCACCTTAAACAGGGCTGTCCTCAGACTAGCAAATAGTACAATAAAACAGAAAAACAATGACACTATCCGCATGACCATATAATAACACAGTTTTACTGACTGCACTTAGTGACAACAAAACACATTGTGGAAAAATTAAGTGGAAAAACAAGCCTGCAATAAAAACACTGGCTTCTCCTCTAGAATTTCCAGAGAGACTATGACTAAACCAATGTGCTGGGTTTGGGTCAGCAGCCATTGTTGTGACCACAAACAGGCCTGTTTCCTCATGTGTGTCTTTAAGGACAGCTGTTTACAGTAGAAGCAAGCGTGTGCCTTGTGTCCTTCTGTCAGCAAAGGCAAGCAATTCACCCAGAGAGGTGCAATAGGGTAGATTAGAAATACTGTATCATATACAAAACTGTGATTCAACAGCAGGTAAAGTCACTGGGATAACCTTAGCTGCCCCTACCTGCCTTATACGAGACACTTAAAACTAATTTATTTGTTTACTTTATTGATACAAGGTATAAATCAATGAAAGTTAGATACCTCAAATTGTTTAAATTGACCTATATTGTTTCTGTCAGGAGACTTCATTGAATAATAACTCTGCTTGTTTGTTTTCTTATGTCATTTGTAAAACTTTAAAGAGTTTACATAGTAACTCTGCATCAAAAGAAATTCTTTATGATTTGGGGTCTAAAGGTCTCTAATTATGTGGTAATCAGAAATGATGGGCTGTGGTGTGCTACTTGAAATTAGGACTATGCCTTTACTGCAGGAGGAAAATGAAATAGAGGAAACTTGGAAAAGGAATATAACAAAGTTTTCAAAGACATGGCATCAATCAGATATACCAGAAGATCTCTTAATAGTGGTTGGTCAATGTGATATTAGTAAGCCTGTGTAAACAAGTACAGTCAGGTCCATAAATATTGGGACATCGACACAATTGTCATATTTTGGGCTCTATACACCACCACAATGGATTTGAAATTAAACTAACAAGATGTGCTTTAACTGCAGACTTTCAGCTTTAATTTTAGGGAATTTACATCCAAATCAGGTGAACGGTGTAGGAATTACAACGGTTTCTCTATGTGCCTCCCACTTTTTAAGGGACCAAAAGTAATGGGACAAACTAAACAATCCTACATCAAACTTTCACTTTTTAATACTTTATTGCAAATCCTTTGCAGTCAATTACAGCCTGAAGTCTGGAACGCATAGACATCACCAGACGCTGGGTTTCATCCCTGGTGATGCTCTGGAAGGTCTCTACTGCAAATGTCTTCAGTTCCTGCTTGTTCTTGGGGCATTTTCCCTTCAGTTTTGTCTTCATCAAGTGAAATGCATGCTCAATCGGATTCAGCTCAGGTGATTGACGTGACCATTGCATAACATTGCACTTTTTAGCCTTAAAAAACTCTTTGGTTGCTTTTGCACTATTGCAGTATTTTGCAGACTGTATACATCTAAAAAATGTAATTCCATTATGTAGATTAACAAATGACTGCTTTACACCCCAAGGGCCACTGATGCTTCAGAGAATGTTAAAGCCAAAATGTTGCTGCATAGTGCAACAGCAGCTTTGTACCTGCCATGTGCAACTGCACCCAGATCTCTGCCAAGGTGTGTAAGTTTACACAGAAAGATTGCAGTGTTGGTGGAGAAGCAGTGCTTTATGTAAGCAGAGGGAAGGAGTTGGTGCAGTGAAAGATTACTGAGAGTAGATGACAGGGTGGATTGGGCATATTTTCATGGTTTTCCTTGGAGTGCGGTGGGTGTATAGTTATTTTACCAGTTGCAGAAACACTTAATTTGTGCAAAAACTCAGAGCTGCATGTTTTTGGCTTTCATCCCATACCTTTAATAAGACCTGTTTTATGCCACCATGTTGCACTTCGGCTGAGATGCGCAATTCTAGGTGCACACTAAGAAATTAAATTCTGACCCCCAAAAAAAAAAAAAAAAAGGAACAAAACGCCTTTGAAGCCATGCACCCGAAACTGAAGAGCAACTGTTTGCAATACAAACGCAAAGGCAGTAATTATAGATTTGTGTTCCTTCATAACAGAATATATTGGGATGAATTTAATCATGTGTGGAAAAGACACTGAGAAGTTGTACACATGTTTTGAAAGAACTAAAAATAGAGAAAGATTTTTCGATGTGCATGTTTATAGTCACATTAATATTTTCCCACAATGCCATATGATGGAAGTGGAAACTGGAGAGCTCTGTTTATCTTTCTTTGAATGTCAGAAAGGTTTATATAAATCAGAAAATGATTCACACCCATTAAACCTCTTTTTCGTTTTTACTAAACCACACATTCCATGCATTAACACAGTGATTAGGGGCCTGTGTAGTATTGTTTTTAATCTCTTATTTCTAATTTCTGTAACCCTCTGTTCTCTATATTGCTGATAATTCCACTTGTTATACTTTTTATATTACATAAATCATATCAGTAAAAATGGCGGTTAGCAGAATTTGTTTATAAACTTGTCAAAAAAAAAGTAGCCAAAAAGGCTGATTGTAGATTTAAGATACTTTGCATGGCCAAAAGTATTGCGGACATCCAAAGAGCACATCCATATGCTGAACTTCTCATTCCAAAATAATGGGTATTAATATGGAGTTGGTCCCCTCTGTGCTGCTAGAACAGCCTCCACTCTCCTGGGAAGGCTATCCACTAGACTTTTGCCTGCTGTGATTCACATCCATTCAGCCACAAGAGTATTAGTGAGATCGGGCACTGATGTTGACCAATAAGGTATGGCTCACAGTTGGTGTTCCAATTAATCCCAAAGGGTTGAAGACTGGGCTCTGTGCAGGCCAGTCAAGTTCTTCCACAGCGAACTAGGGCGAAACCACTTTTTTGGTGGACCGTGCTTTTGCATGGGACATTGTCATACTTGAACAGGCCTTCCCTAAACTGTTGCCACAAAGCTGAGAGCACACAACTCTCTAGAACGTCATTGTACGCTATAACATTAGCATTTCCCTTCACTGTAACAAAGAGGCCCAGGCCAAACCATGAAAAAACAGCCCCAGTCCATTATTTCTCCTCCACCAAACTTTACAGTTGACTGTAAGCATTTGGGTAGAAGCATTCTCCTGGTAGCCACCAGACCCAGATTCGTCCATCTCACTGCCAGATGGTGAAGTGCGATACATCATCCTGCTCCAGTGTCCTATGGTAGTGTGCATTACACCACTCCAGTGGATGTCTGACATAGCGCAAGGTTATCTGAGGCTTGTGTGTGGCTTCTCGACCATGGAAACCCAATCCATGAAGCTCCCAACAAACAGTTCTTGTACTGATGCTACTTCCAGATACAGTTTGGAACTCGGAAGTGAGTGTTGCAACTGATAAGACAATTTTTACGTGCTATTCGCTTCAGCACTTGGAGGACCCGTTCTGTGCACTTGTCTATCCTGCTGCTTTGCGGCTGAGCTGTCGCTGCTCCTAGACGTTTCCACTTCACAATACAACAATTACAGCTGACCGACATGTTGAAAAGGTGGCATCCTATGAAAGTGCCACATTGAAAGTTACTGAGCTCTTCAGTTACACCCATTCTACTGCTAAGGTTTCACTATGGAGATTGCATGGTTGTGTGCTTGATATTATGCACCTCTTAGCAATGGGTGTTGCTGAAATGGCCAAAAGCACCAATTAGAATGGGTGGACAGTTACTTTTCACAATGTAGTGTATGCGAGTATATAATATCTAGTTATCACTTATACATTGTTGCCTAGATACCTCTTACAATAGTGTTTAAACTTATGGTGCTTCATTTATTGAAGTTATGTCTTGTCTTTCAATGGTTACATTAAAAAACAAATTGTAAACAATATATGGACTTACTTGTCTCTTCTTGTGGAGTTACATTTCACCTAAACACACAGTAAAGGCAGGTATTTTGTGGCCTGATCCAATATTAATAAGAATGTAGCAGTGGAATGAAATATCAAGCAACCATACTAACATTTGTCAGGATAAGTTGACCACCGGGTGGTTCTGTCCCACTGAAGCCTAATAGTGGAATTTTATTTTCTCAGCAGAGAAAGCAATAGAGCTGCCCCTAGTCTAAATACTTCCCAATATACCCAATTGGAAGATATGGAGAAAATAGTCTCAATCCATCTAAACCATGCCCCTTTGGAAGTAGGTCACAACTCCTTTGTCCAACAGAAATCTGAACTGGTGGCAGGTAGGATATCATATTAACAAATACAAATAGTTAAAAGGTTATTTCTACACAAAACTTTGGATACTGTTCCACGTTTCAGGAGAGCCAGGGTCACAATCATCAGTGGAATTGATGTACAAGATGAAGTACTTAAGGATGCATCTCATTTTTTTAAATCTGTCCTGAATTAAGACAAGGTGGTAAAAAAAAAAAAAAAAATCTCCTTTATATTTCTGGATTATGCTTTTCCAGCAAATATTCAGCATCCAGCGACTTTACCTTGACGGGGTTCTCTCCATTCCGCAGGTAGCGGTTCCTCTCATGGATTTTCTCTGCAATCTCCTGTGCAATATGGTACGTGGCATCATAAGTAGACAACCTGCATCCAAAATGTAATCATCAGATACACTATTTCATGTATGCACACAATGTAAAGATAAAAATCGGGAGAGGTACTGATACTATTCAGACACTAGAGTGTGTTTTGCCAATACCATTTTGCCCGCTACGGGTACTGTTCCACTGGAGTCAATGCCAATAATATACAGTGCCCAAAATTGAGCTCATCAAATACTACCTATATATTATTTCACAAACGTCGGCTTCTGACTCCCTCCGCTTCACCCCTTTCCCTATACCTGTGGTATTTTATGTACAAGAGATGGAGGAAACACAATCAGTAGTAACTAGTAGTTTAAAAACAAAACTGTGGGTCCCAGGAAAAGATTACAAAGCTAATTTTCTATACAGAAACTCACTAAATTCTTACTTGAACTTTGGGTGTCAGCAATTTTAAGTAGTTACTGTCAACGTGAAGGTTTCATTTACATTTAATCACTGGTTATGGCATATTTACTGCAACAAAACAGCCCTCATCATGCGCTAAAAAATACAGCTGTCATAACAGACAGACACACTAACCAACAAAATTTGTGCATGTATTTTTCTTAAGGTATTAATAGACATTTATTTATTTTAAACTTAATGTAGCAACAACGTCTATTTGTATATACTACCACTGATTGACTATCAAACTGTACCGCTGTGATAAAGTCTGAAAAACAAAATGGTTGTGTGTCTAGTAATTTCTCATGTCAGATCTTGTGTACATAATAAATACAAGTGGAACAGACCAAGTCAAAAACACAACCCTCCCAAATACAATAGTTTTACATAAGACAGGCTCCAAAAGGGATAAACAAAATAGCCTTAAAGTACACACAGGAGAGGAGGCCATTGGCAGTCTTAACCAATATTTGAGTATTCAGCCATTCGCTAGGAACCATTCATGTTACTAGTAGATAATGAAGTATTAGGATGTATTCTCCTATATATTGGTTTAGTTGAAGGCTTACTGTGGAGTCCATCTTGATGAATATAAATGTTCATAGAATAGATGTTTGAAGGTCGTTGTGTGTACATTCTCTAAGACTGTGTGCCCTAACTACACATTATGCCATCTATGTGATTCCACAGCAGATACTGCAGAAAGTACAATGACCACACCAGATGCTTTATAGAAATACTATTCTGTTACCTCTGTCACTTGGACTAAGGCTTTACCACAGCCACAGAGTGGTGAGGGATGTGAACACAGGGACAGGCTGGGCTGGGGGACAGGGGGGCATCCCAAGGTAGCCCCCATAGTGGGCTACCTTGGGCTGGGTCACCTGCATTTTTTTCCTTTAAAAAGTTCTTTATGGGCTGCTGAGTTGAGTCTTGCCTTTCAGGCTAAATTTTGCCCGTCCTCCCTTTTTTGACACACAATCTGTCAAAGTCTTCCTGCATTCAACCGCAAGAGAATGACCAGTTACAGAGGCACGGGGTGGGAGAGTGGAAAGCTACATCTCTGGTGTCTGACAAGCTTAGGAGAAATATAAGTGGTAGTTTCTCTAACCCATTCCACTCCAATGAAACTGCTTTGGCGAAAGTCACCAACAATCTCCAAATCCAGGGGCCATTTCTACATTCTTATCCTCCTGGGCCTTCAACACCGTGGACCATCCCCTCCTGCTTCACACCCTCCAGTCCACTGGCCTTTCCAGCACCGTCCTCTCATGGTTCACCTCCTACCTTGCCAACCCGCTACTTCTCTGTTTCCACCTCTGGTTCTTCCTCTTCCCCCTTCTTGTAGCGGTACCACAGGGCTCTGTTTTTGCCCGTTTGCTCTTTTCTGTATATACCTCCCTCCCTGGGTGAACTCATCAGCTCCTTCAGCCTCCAATACCACCTTTATGCTGATGACATTCAACTCTACCTCTCATATCCTAATCTCTCTCTTCTCTCAGGTGTCTGCTTCCGTCTCTGCCATCTCCTCCTGGATGTCCTCAAGATTTCTTAATATCAACATATCCAAAACCAAACTCATGGTCTTCCCTCCATCTAAAACCTTCTCCCCTTCTGACCTCTCTATCACTGTTGATTATACCACTATCTTATCTGTTCCCCAACTCCACTGCCTGGGTGTCATCCTTGACTCCTCTTTCTCCTTTGTCCCCCACATTCAATCTCTTGCCAAATCCTGTCACTTCCAGTTACAGAACACTGCTCGCATCCAGCCCTTCCTCTCCCAGGATGCCACCAAATCTTGTATCCATTTGCTGATCATCTCTAATCTGGACTACTGTAATATTCTCCTTACTGGCCTTCCCCGCTCCCATTTTGCTCCTCTTCAATCTATACTCAATGGTTCTGCTAGACTTAACTTCCTTTCTCACCGTCAAGCCTTATACTGGCTCCCCTTCCCCTACAGAATCCTTTTCAAGCTTCTCACCCTCATTCACAAGGCCATTGCCAACTCCACTGCTCCCTACATCTCCAATCTCATCTCTATTAACACTCTATCCCGTCCTCTGTGATCGGCCAATGACCATCACCTCCCCACCCCTTTGATAACCAATCTCACTCACGTACCCAAGACTTCTCCCAAGCTGCCCCCATCCATTGGAACGATCTCTCTCATTCTTGCAGAATATTCCCTTGCCTGTGCAGCTTCAAACAGGCATTAAAAACCCACCTACTCTTACAAGTCTATCAGTCATTCGCTTAACTACATCACCTAGTCGGTTTCTTCACTCTCTAATCCTTTCATCTCCTGTCCTCTGTCTCTCCCTCCTTTCATCTCAGTCCACTTTTTACCTCGTGTCAACTGTATGTCTGGCCTTCCCTTTAGGTTGTAAGCTCCTATGAGCAGGGCACTCTTTCCTCCTGTTACCAGTACCTTTAACTTTGCTCACCAGCTACTCTGCCCATCTTCTTCTTGGGCTTTCTGCCCACTGACTCAACTCCTGCATTTCTTTGCATCCTTCCAGTGGCTCTTACCCTGTTAGCTGCGCCCACACATTAGGACACAGGTTTCCAGCTTGTGCTGAATATACCTCAAGCGTCCTCACCCTTCAGCCTTTATTATTAGCTGTGATTTGAGTTACCAGAGTTATAGTGTTACTAGTTTATTCTACCGTACTGTTCTGCCTTGTACAGTCCTATTGTATGTACCCTGTACGGTGCTGTGATTACCCTTTGGCATCTTATTATTATTCATTTTTATTTATAATAAGCCCTGCCATTTAGCCAGTTATGGGGAATAGTTTATTAACAATAAATATGCCAAAGTGGGTTCTTCAATACTCTTTGGATATGTCACTGTCTTTTTGGAGATGTCACACCTAGAGCCATTAATATTATGAAGCTTGGTTCCAAACTGATCAATGGCATAGGATAGGTTATTGGGGAAGAGATATCCGAAGTTTTAAACCAATGGTGCAGTTTTCTGCAGAATCACATATGTTACATTATTAACATTAGTTACTCACAAAAGCTGATTTTTATTTTGGCTCATAAATTACAAACAATAAAAGTGGCTAACTATCATAGGTGTCAATTATCCCTAATTTAAGTAAGAGTAAGCTTTTTCAATGTCGACCAATAGCACAAAAAGTACCCATACTCTACATTAAATGAAATTCTTGCCATTTATCATTATCCTCAATGTCTACTAAAGGGGAGCATTTCAAATGCAAAATTGTACATTGGAAATCAAATTCAGCATAAATGGTAAGTTGGGAATTGTTGTGCTCCAAGGTCCACCAAATCTGTATCTCTTGTGATGTGCTTAGAGGCACGGTGTCAGCTGCAACGTGACCCTGATAATTATTTTCAAATGTTGCCAATTATGTAATATTAAGTCATAAAACAGTAAAACATAACAAATATGTAAATGTTATTTCTGACAAAAACAAGGCAGTTTGGCTCCATAGTTCAAGCACACCACCATTACCACTAGTACCTGCCCCTAGCGTTGGATAAATATCTGTAGCTGAACTGGTATGCCCTGCTGGGTCTTGTAGTTCCACAGTAATAGTAGCGTTATGGGTTACCAATCTCTGCCCTAAGGTGTAAAGTTAGATATATCACTCTTCGGATACATAGTTATGAGGATTCCTAATAAAATCGCTACCTTCTATTCCATGTGACTATTTTACAAACCCACATAAACAAGATACAAGTAAACTGCACACACCAGGGATCCGGAGCCATCGCTGCAGCACACAGGAGCGACACTTCCTGTTTGTATCACGTGACTGACGGGCCGGCCTGCAGGACAAAATAGTGAGAAATGGTTGAGCGCAAAGTGGAAAATCTTTTTACAGTATCATTATATTTTCACTACAGGTAAAAGGTGTCACATGAAATGTAAAGCCTACTGCGCAGGTACTATACTTTCATTAAAAATGACTGTCTCCCGGAATCATCTGTTTGACCTTACAAGTATGTACTATTAGCATTGATTTCGGTGTCTGCAATTGACAATTAGGCAGGAAAAGCATAATGTGTATTGTCACAATGTGAGTCCGACTTTATTTGTATGTGTGCATTTCACTCCACATGCGTTTCTCTCTTGCCACGAATACCTGTGAATGGATGCAATTTTGTTTCCCACTAATTTCTATGCACCAGTACACACAATTATTTGTGTTTAGTTTGTAGCTTTTAGGGTGCATTTTGTACAAATTGTTAGGAGGTTAATAATACACATTTCAAATTACAGTGCTTTCTAAATACATATATAAGTATATCTGTGGAGTTCGAGGAGTTGTACACATATGAATATGCATTGCTTAAATCCATGCAAAATGTTTACTCCAAATATATTTAAATATGATCTTGGTAATTCATTCTGATGCATTTCTGTTCTCACTTATTGGAATACACTGATCGAAAAATAAATACATTTCAGATTTTGGGGCCTATTTATTAATAATTATTTTCATTTAAATTCCCTTAAAACTTCCGTTTATGAACAGTGCATTGCAGCAGATTGCTTTGCATTTTGTTGCGCAATACATAGCAATCCCCATAGATGTCTCTGTACCGCAATTTAATAAGAAATTAAAATGCATTTACACATACGGTAATGTACGCAATTTTTCAGGTCTGCTCCATGGGGAGAGCATTGCGGTAGAGGGATCTTCGGATCCCTCACTACATCTCGCGGCTCTCCCCTCCGGTTGCTATCACATAGGCGGTCACTTTGCGATAATGACCATAGGAAAGATAGGAGAGGGATCTTCGCAGGAGCAGCAGTTTTTCATGACTGCTGTTCCTGTTGAAGATTTTTAATAAATACACTCAATCTTTCAGTCCTTATCTTTGAGATAAGGATTGAAAGGGTTCATGTTAAAAAAACGGTCACTAATAAATAGGGGCCTTTGTCCATGAAACATTCCTTGAAATCTTCTGAAAGTCTACTTATCTCATGTGCACATAAACAGGCATATACCTGAACAAATCACAGCTAAGAAGTTCCTATCTCTCAGTGCGGATGGCTCAGCCATGATGGACGTGACGCAATTATGCTAAGCCACCCTATGGGGGGAATTCAATTTTCCCTGAAGTACCGCCGCGCTAAAACTATTACCGTTATTACGGTAGTTTTAACCCAGCTTTCTGCTCGCAGCTCAGGGAGCTGCTAGCAAAAAGCCGGCATTAGAACTACCATAATAACGGTAATAGTTACTTTTAACAGTAACGCGGCCAATTGAATTCCCCCATATGTGTCTGAATAAACTTCATCATGTGCTACTCCACAACTTTGACCTCCTCTCTCTCCCAGTTTTTTCCACACTTTAATAAAACCTAAAAGGAAACAATTGTCCACACAGATGAATCTCCAAAACACATAAAAAACAGCACTCTTTGTGTAACAAAACTGTGTGCTACACCAATCTTTGGAAGCCTTAGCTGTGCTTTGGTCCTGTGTTGCCACATCCTTACATTGTCTCCTTTCTGAAAAGAAAGTGTTGACTGAACACATGCACACTTGTCTCTCTGGTTCAGGAGATTGCTCAACCTCATCACTCTGGAGCTGGACTGATTCTAAAAAAGAATGGATATATAAACGTCCGAAAATGTAAAAAATCAAATCCATGTATCAGATCTGAGATTCCAAACCTACCTGGATCAATGTTCATCTCTTCCAAATTCTTCCCGTTGAATTCTGCCAGTCTTGCCCTCTCGAGGGCCATTAAAAGTTTGCTGATCTTGACAAGTTGGGTACCTTCTTGGAGGCGGTAATACTGCCAGTGCACCATGATGGCATGTCCAAGGCAGTCTGCCAATTGAACCAATTCTGTGTTGTTTAGGTTGAGAACTTTTAAAAGAGTAGCAACATGCTTTGGAGACTTCCTGGAAGACAGTGTTTGGGGCTTTTTAGCGCCACATTCCTGAGCAAAAAGGCGTATGCAATTGGAGCCTTTGAAATGTAATAAAGCAGATGGTTCTCCAAGCATGTGGATAAATTGCTGTGGTACTCCTACTATTTCTCATCGAGATATAAGTGCATCTTTTTCACATCTTCAGAGAAAGGTAAAACTTGAGGCATGTTCCATTTCAACTCCTTCAGAGTCTTTAAGGCAGCCATCTTGTCTCATAGATCTTCCTGAAATTGCATTCATTTTCCACTATAGCAGTGTACCACAGCATTCCACAGCGCTCGAAAGCCTTTGCTAGCCATGGCCAACTCTCAGTGCCAGTGATAGAGTCTTGCATGTACTGGTTTCACCATCGTAGCCAGATACCAGCTTCACAGCATTTACTACATGCAGAAAGTTTAATGGTGTGGTAAAGTCTTCCATTTTCTCCAAAGGGATAGCTCTTCTGGCCTGTAACAGTAGCCTTCCCATTTCTCAAAGTTTCTGACAGATTTACTTATGTTTACCAACAACAGATCTGACCTGGTCGTAGAAATTCTTCCCAATTGGCATGATGCATCTGTCATTTTTAAATTTGAATAAAATTAAATTTTGGACCATGTCTTTGAAAAGCTTCCAAAAGCCACAATTAATGTCAGGTGGAACAGGCTGAGCAAAGGCACATAGAGATTGTTTTTGCCAAGTTTGGGGTTGTTGGACGTTTGGTTTAGCTTAACATTTCTTTATGTGTTGTCACAGGTATTTTCTTACAAACAACTCTTGGCAAGCAGCACAGTGAATGAAACTTTCAAGAACCATGTCTTTTTGTGGTTGCTTGCAGGGAATCAGAACACTGCATCCTGTCCTTATTACCTGGTAGTGTGTAAAGTTGCCTCTATTCTGAAGATGTTCAAATAGCATACGCCTTTCCATGTGAGTGCTTGAGAATTTATGCGCCCAGGTATCTTCAGTCTCAATTAAATGAACATGCTTGATAAGCCGGACTATTTTTGAGACCGCTTTCTCACAATACACAGGCAGAACAGCTTTTTGTTATACAGGCTGGATGCATCACTTTTTTTTTTACAAATTTGTGGCATTATGCATTTAAAACACGCTACCATCAGGTAGAGAATTGTGTGTAAAACAAGTCTCTGTTTTCTTTCTTCTTCTTTTCTTCTTAACAAATGAAACCTGTTTTCTTTCTTTTTGTTCCGCTACCCTGCAAGGATAAATCACCTCTGCTGTTGCTGGTGTCTGAACCACTCTCCTCTAGAAGGTCAGAGCCCAACTCATCTCCCCTGCTATAGGCTATAATCGAAACCCACCATCAAAGCCATTGAGAATATTTATATTTAGATCTCAGGGCTGTGTCATACCCCACTGTTCCTACTTTCCTTTTGGCAGGAGAAGGCTGCGATAGTCTCTCCCTGTCTGATTCCCGTTATATGCAAAAAGTCGGGAAAGCCAGGACACCTTTTCTTCCAGCGCACTCAGGAGCCTGGCGGTTCTGTGATGAGGCAGAGGATACGTAATTGAATGTGTGTTTAAGCCTGCAGTTCCACTGACAGCCGGTGGTCAAGTGAACACACATTCACCTCCACGGCTTAAATACACACGCAATTTCTGTCTGACAAAAGTGACTCTTTGGGACATGGCAGATTTATTCTGAGTATATTAGCAAGATCTCCTGCATAGTCAGTCTCGTGGGGACCTTATTTTGTGTCCCCACTACAGTTGAGGTCCCCGCAGTGATTGTGTGTAAACAGGTCAATATCCCCACAATTATAGGAACAACTGGAACACATGCATTAAGAGCATGGGGAGGAAACCCACGCAAACATGGGAACAACTCCACACAGATAGTGCCCTGCTCAGAAATTAAACCGTGTCCCCAGTGCAGAGACAGCAATACTAACCAATGTGCCACGGTACTGCCCCATATGGCCTGTGATTGCATATGTTATATAGCCAATTCTGTTTGTATCAATTTAAACAAAGTTATTTATGAGTACTGCTTGTAACAGTCTTGAAATCCGGAGGACATAGGATATAGAACACCTGCCTGTGAAATCTCTCCAAGAGCTATTTCCCAGCACTACTCAAAAAAGCCATGGACTAAATTTTATGGCCAACATGGTCACAGCACTTTGTTTGCTATTTATAGGTGTGAATCAATATGAGCAGATTTGGAGTTAATTGCTTACTTTTGCTCCTTTGGTTCTTGTATTGATGGGGAGGCTCCCCAATAGAACCCCAGATGGATCTCACCCAAATTTACTGGATGTCCGGTACCTTACAGGCTTTTAATTTGTTTCAGGCATCGGCTGTTCCAGTAAATAGTTATTTTCTGGAACTTCAGGGAGGAACTCATACTTGCAAGTCTGCTCCTCCAGGCCATGCTCCCACCACTCTCCCATTTCACCCTAACCTACATAATAACAGATGTTGGAGAAAATGCCATGGACCACCACCCTTTAACTAGCATGTTTGTAATATCCATTTGACCAGTAATCAGGACCTTTTGGTGAATACTTGCCCAATATCCAGTACCCAGAATCCTTTGGCCAGGGACCAGCACCCAGGGGCCGTTGACTCACTTTGCTGTCTTCCCACTGACACCAACCAGTGAAGACTATTTGCAAATTGCCTCCCTAAATATTGTACAGTTTATTGGTTATTGGGGATCTGCATTCCTAATAATCTGAAGTAACTGTTTGGACATCACAAAAAGGGACAGCCAGCATTCTTATTGATGAGCACTGTGTGCTTTCCTCTGCTCATGCAGCTGTTCCTCAATGCCACTACCATGTTTTTGCGAATCGCGTCATTTTGGCTACCAATTTGCAGGATGCGGGAGACTTGACTGCTCACCCAGGACTCCGGGAGAACTACCCAGGATTTTGGAGTCTCCCGGACATTCCTGGAGACTGGGCAAGTATGAGTTTGTGTATACAGTACAGACAGAAGTGCCCACCATACTTCCAAGCTCCAGTCAATGGAGTAGCAGTGAGCACAGAAACTGGCATGTTATTATACTTTCTCACTGTCAGTCACAGCACTACAGTGATTGGAATAAGAGCGCAGGTTAATCGTATATATTATATAATATTGCCTGAGACTGGAGCGCTGGGGGAGGTAGGGACAGGAAAGTTGATGGCCAGGGATCAAAGTGAGACTCATCTCTACCACTTTTAGGATGATGCTCACCTCACCTCAATGGAGGAACAGACCTGGGATGGATATTTGAAAGAGTACTCTCAATAATTTACAAGTGGATGTGGTTTTGTGAATATCAGAATAAATCATCACTTATGAAATAGAAGTTATGTAGTCATTTTTAACACATGTTTCATGAATTAATCAGCACAGATCTTACACCAGAGGGTACACATTAAAAAAAAAAAGTAGGAAAGTATAATGTCTGAAGAGAAGCGAGAGCTTTGAAAACATTGATCTTCTTAAAAAGTAAATACAAAATATTTTTTAAATGGTATGATTATACATCCTAAATATTCATGTGAATGCAGCCTATCCATTAACTAGGAACCAGTGACCTTACTGAGGAACATCACGATGGCTAAGTCCACTATAAGTAGATACACCTTAAGGAGTGTTTGTTTAGACACTTTTTAAATGCTTCAGATTTATGGTCTAAATACTGTAACATGCAACACTTCCTGGAAACATCAGCATTATTGGCAGGTATACACAACAGTAGCTCTTCATATCTACTGAAACAGTTGATTTGTGACATAGTAACTTATTTTTAAGATCAGTTACATTAACTTGTTTCAGTAATATGATTCCCCTATTAGGGTCACAGTAAAGCTGGGTACACACCATTGCCATTATCGTGCAGGTCACATGATTCACAACTGTTTGGCCAGATATTGCAAGAGTGTGTACGCACTATTATGTTTTATTGTACCAAAACACATCACATCTGTTGATTTGGTTTCATAAACTTTCTAAAAATCACGATCAACGATGGAATATTATCGGGCAAATGTGGAAGTGTGTACACTCTCACAACCAACAGTGTAGGCAAATATCTGTAGAGTGTGTACAGAATTGCGATATTTTCAACAGACGGTATGAGAGATGAAGAGCACATATCTGAACGTAAATCGTGTAGGTGAGTACATATATATCTGCATGCTCATTGGTGAAATCGTTATAGATGTGTTTACCCAACTTAAGAGAAGAAAAGACTCAATCATCCCTTGCATCATGCGTGTGTGTGCAATCCCCTATCAGTCATCAGTGCAATTTACACAACACAGCCTGCTCGAGTGGACTGATTGTTTTCACAGGACATAAATGCTCATATAAAAAATATAACCAACATGTTTGGGGAAACAGTAGATAACGTATAAAATAAACCCTAAAAAGAGTCAATATGCTCATCCTATTAGTATTTTGGACGGTTATATGTTATAAGCAGCAGGTGTCACTCTTGCTGTCCTTGAAAATGGTAATCCTCATTTAAATAACCTTTTTTCATATAAAATTTAAATTATTGGTTTGTTTACTGGCAATTAAAAAGTGATAAAATTTTATAGTACACCATTTACCTTCTTCTCCAGACACCTTATTGAATAAAGCTTTAAATAAAAAGACCCTCAGCCAAAATGTGAGCCACGGCCCCTTGTAGATCTCCGTGCTCTAATTAAATTACCAGTGACAGAAACATCACAACTATCAGGTCCATAGAAGATTTGCATATGATGCCTGCCTTTCTGAGATTATCCAAAATATGTCCCCCGTGTCTCCTGTCTGTCCCCCATGTGGTCATATATGTGTATGTAGTTGTATAGTCAGATCTGACATACATGTACATGTATGGTCAGATCTGCTGTGCATGTAGGTGTATAGCCATATCTGACATGTACATACATGTGTAGTCAAATCCGGCATTTATCTGTATTTGTTTCGGCCTGCTGTATGTTTGAGGTTGTATACTGTCTTGAAAACATAGGTATGTTGTACAGTTTTTCCCACTGTCTACACCTGTCAAATGTATCATTCAAAATGTATCCATACATTTTGTAAAATGTATTTTCATATTCCATTCTGCAAGCAGCACTGATTCCACTGCCATATATAGAAAGAGCTAGTTGTTGACTAAATGCTTTCCAGAAACAGCAACTTAGTACAGAAGGTAGAAAAATCAACTAATTATGCCATTAAAATGACACATTATCATTTAAATTATATTCTAAAAAATATATTAAACAAATCACATTATTATGATGGCATTTGTTATGTGCGTATTGTCGCTAACCAATAACGATTGTCGAACCTCGATTTGTGTTTCCAACGCACAAAGATTTATTCACAAAAAATCTTATCGCAGGCGCTCTGGATCCAGTGTGCAGTCATTCAATCCTGAAGTCTGGGGACAAGATGTCTGAACACTAGATGTGAAGCTGCTGCTTATATACACAATCAAATACAGTAATACAATGAAGATGGTATAGCTTGCATCTATTGGTCCAGGTCTCAGGAATGTCCAAGGGGTTGTCAATCATTGGCTGGTTCATCCTAAGGAATCCAAAGGAGGGGGTCATCTCTGCAGGGGGTATGCTCTGCTCTTCCCGCCAAGATTCCTTAGTCTTAAGTAGTTCATAATTCCCTATCATTCATAACTTGTGTATGCACTCTGCGATTCCTTCGCAGAGTGAACCAAACAGTAGGAAATGTAAAGAGGTTTATTATGATACCACTCATGATATGATTCCTTCAACCTGTTCCGTATATTTCACTAATATGCATGTAACTTTAATATAACACATAAACACTACTATATTTCGACATAACTGACTATGTGTTGCAACTACCATTAAAGTGTACTATTTTATAAGTATGCGTGTTTGTGCGAATGTATGGTAAAAGACTAATTACTGTTGCTGCCACGTGTAGTGGATGCGTACGCCCTTTCACGCCGTAGCGTGCCCTTGTACGCCATAGCGTACCGTACGCATCTTTTCAGACAAAGACAACCAAGTTTGCTCGACTTTAATTGAAATGACTTTATCCAATTTGCTGACTTTGACACATTGCATATAAATCTATTTTAATATCCCCTCCATGACAATCTGTGTTCCAGAGATCAAAGAATATTTCTTATGCTACAACCATTTATTCCTTTATATAACCATTATTCCATAAATTATTAAAGTTGCAGCAATTTTAATGCCATTTTACATATAATTGGCTTTATATTGCATGGGTCTAAAATCATTGACAAGATCCCCACAACATCTGATTGGGATCTATGAAATGTCAACTGGGATGGATGGTAAATGTGGTTAGACGATCACCACATACACGGCTACTATCATTATAATGGCACCCTGTCATATCAATCTGTTTGAAGTAAGTGCCAAATGGGCCACTCATGTACTTACATGTAATTACGTTTGTTCAGCAGTCAGGCTGGATGAGCCGATGTATAGTGGTAAAGTAGTTCATAAAATTAAAATGCTGTTTCTAGAAAGTGACAATATTTTGCAATGTTTGTACTGTGTAACAGTTTTCTTTTCTATTACACCAACAACAATGAAACAAGCAATCAAGTTAAAACAATAAACAATAGCTGCCCTGTGTTCAGAGATGGCTAACAAAACAGAGTTCCAAGGCTAGAATGCTGACAGGAAATTCACAGACAATTAACTAATTGTTAACAGTACTTAACCAAAGTTCAGAATATACTGTGTGATTATTGATTGCAAACGCCACATAACTCTTTCTTGGATTGGTTTCATATTTTTGTTTGTTGAGTTAAAAACCTTTTTTCCTGTGACTATGTGTGCACACGCATGTGCGATTTGTGTGTGTCTGTGTCTAATGTGTGTTATATCTGGCCTAAACAAGCCCACATGTTGCAAAGGCAAAGTTGGGAGAGGGGTCCTTCGCTCCGTCTCCGTCCCCGGTGGTCTAATGGCCAAAAGTGAAGCACCGCCGTGTCCCGTCCACGCTGCGCTACTGCACATGCATGGGTGCTCGTTTTGGGTTCCAGGCAGTCATTCCAATTTATATCCGGCTGGTGTTCTAAGCAGCATAGAAACTGCGTAGAATGTCTGTGTGCTGGCAATATAGAGAACTGCACGGATGTGCAATATATTAATTCCTCAGCCTCCCAAGTGATGTATGATACCTAATAGTCTACTATACGAACGTGTAATACATAATCTACATAGTACATAGAGACTGCTCAAAACACAAGAATACCTGTGTTCCACAAAACTGCATACTGCTGTATACAAGACTGTTACTGCAAGGTATATACACCTTTATCCTGCATACAGGTTACTTCAGTGTATCCTGTAAATAAACCAACATTTCTGGTTAAGTTCATAAACTTGTAGATTCACCTCCTTCTCCTATTCCGCTGTTAGACACCTTCCAATAGTATAATAATTTACATCTCAGACTCCTCTCTACATGTAGGCATGTCTGAGGAGGGAGTGGTCTTGCAGGTGCAGGTATAGTACAATAAGGACGTGTTAATGCTCCTTACGTACTATGCTGATGGAGAAGTAGCTGCAAATACGTCTCTAGGAGGCGTTGCGGCTACTTTCCCCCTGGTGTAAGATCTGCGATGATAACGATCATCATGATTTTGTGTAAAAAATAAATAAAACAAAGCATGCTCCCCCCAAAAGCTTAGCCAGCATTGGGCTGTATGATGTTGGCAAGTTCTGAGGACACAAAGTGTGGGGTCAGCTCAGGGCCTCAGATTATAAATATGACTTTATTGCCGCTAAGAGCTCATGTACGGTGGAAGCTCTTAGCAAGTTGTTCATGCGTGGTCCTATAATGGTTTTTATCTTTTCAAGACTGGGATCTATAATAGTGATGGGTAACTCAAGGGAACCCCACGGTCCTTACCCCCCCCACATACACAATTTTGTCAGTACTGGCCTAAACAGGCAGTGCTAGAGATGGTTACGATTTTTCAGTCTGACAGACAAATGCAGATAACAGTGTGGGTTCTGCCTAAATAGCTTAGCTTGTCCAAAAAGTGGGCCACCTCTAAAACATAAAAAGCTGTATTGGATTTTCTGGGCAGAAAGCATGTCTCAATATTTTAAAGAACAGTCGCTGAAATATAGAGTGTAAATAATCATAGTATTTCCATATTCTGAATTTGACCATATAAACATTTATACTGTGTTTCTAAGATGAAAAACAAGAGTTAATTAACAATAGCAGGGCGCGGTAGAAACAGAGTTTATAGTGCATATAAACTAATATTTTAGTTTTCTTTCATGAGTGAATGTTATAGAAGTAAAAGAATGAGACATCAATAGACGTCCCCAGTATGTGTAATAAGTTGTAAGAAATATATTCAATGACTGATAAAGTACAAGAAATATATGCAATGATTGATAACAATGCTATGGCAGATACAATCAATAAATGACATTTACACAACTTGCACTTGAGCACAATGATTACAGCTCTTTTTTGTGGTCAAATAGCATTGTTCCCAGCGTTCCGATTGTAGCCACAAGTGAAGAATAGGAAGCTGGAATCTTACCCTGGAAATCCCTAGTTCAATATTCCTGGACCTCGTTCTTCTATCCCATTGTGTTGAAACGGCAATCCTTGCCAGCCAGAGTCGTCGTCTTACCGTTTATGGAACGTGGAAGTGAGAAGTGGAATGCAGATTTATGTGGCTGTCATATGGTAAAATGCTCCAACGCGTTTCATCCGTTCATTGGACTTTGTCAAGGATAAAGTGGAAAAGTCCGATGAACAGATATCTTTGTCAGTCATTGCATATATTTATTACAACTTTTTACACATTCTGGTGACTTCTATTGATGTCCCATTCTTTTATTTCTGTAACATTCACCGATGAGAGAAAAACTAAAATATTAAATTATATGCCCTATTAACCGCGCTTCCACTGCACCCTCCCATTGTTATTTATTTGTATGATTTTAATGAGGTGTTGCTTAATACAAAATTAGTGACAGCGCTCCATTCCCTTTTACTATCGAATAACAAGAGTTGTCTAAAAAATAGTTTTGAGATACCGTACGCAGGTTGTGAAATTGTAAGATATCCGGTTTATAGCAGTGATTAATCTATTGATGTTTTGTACTGCACACAGGGTTCAAGAGATGTAATTATGCTTGATACTGTCCTTCCTATATCTGTTTTTTTCTGCCCTATTAGCACCGAGTCCTGTGCCAACTGGCCAGGTGGCAACCGTAGACTTAAACACAGAACTTTACTTCCACAAAGTGTTTTGCCCTTGAGAAGTGATTATTTTCTCCTTTCCAGGCATGAAAACAACCTGTTCTCTTATTTACTATCTACCAACAGATCTATAACAATAACATAAACAGGGCCTGGCCATTAGGTTGGGCTGTGCAGGCGTGGGTAGTGTCATGTCTTGGAGGTGGGGACAAGTTACCTAGCCTTCATAACTTACAAGTGACAGGTGAGTTTGGGATTTAAACACAAGCGCAGCTGCTGATCACAGATCTGAACCCTGGTTGACATCACAGCAGCACTAGAACATCATTATAGGTAAGGAAATAGATTGTTATCTGCCTGCAAGAAATGTTATAAGGGATATCATCATTTAAATGTTATATATAATATACTTTGTTATTACATAGGGCATAATCTTATCTATGTGTATAATTAAAAAATTAATGAATATGAAAAATTATTCTGGAGCGCTCTATATAGGTGCGGAAGCCTACAATGTGTATAGGAGTTTTCACTATCCCCACTAAATAGATAAATATATACCAAGGTATACACACCGATGGGTGCTACACCTTGTACAAAATGCAAGATAACTAAGCAGTTATAAAACCATCATAAAAAGACACATATGGCTAAGTAACCAAGCAGTATATATTGTATATATATATATATATATATATATATATATATATATATATAAGTATCTCTAGTCCAAAAAATGTCCATTAATGAAAAATTCTTGTATACCTTTTGTATATATGTTATAATTCATTTGTACTGTTTTACTGTTTGCAATAGAACCTACATAATAAAGCTGCCATTGTTGTCTATGTAGGGTTTTCTCCATCAGTCTCAAAGGGGTAATTTACTAAGTTTGCATTTAGGTGGAAACCTATAGAAACCATTCAAACAATTGCTTTCACTGTTTACCTTACAGTAGACAGATGTACGTTAATTGCTGACTAGTTTCCATGGTTCAGTGTAACTTTTGCACCAAAATGTAGTTAGTAAGTGAGATGATTTCACTGAGATGGAAACGGTAAGCAGCTTTATTATCAATTATTAGCTGGTTGTATTCATGTCCTTTAGAGATCCTGCAACAGACCCATAGAGTGTCTAGAACCAGAACTATCGCCAGGTGAGTGCTCATGGAGACATGGTGGGTTTGTACACAGTGATTCCAAACAGATGAAACACATATAAAACCATTAACTTTTGAAACTTTAATTACAGAACACTATCCTATATTTGTAAAACAGAGGAAACATGTCCTGGTAATATCTCTTTAAAGTGCATCTCTAATCAAAAATATTTTGATATCGTTCAGTGGTATAAATAGATACCTTCTGCTTCTAAGTATACTTACTTTTTAAGCTCCAATATTTAACTTGTGTTATCTGGCTTCTTCTTTTCTTCCTGCAATAACACTGATATCAATTATACTGTATATTATATACACGAGAAAGATATGAGATAGATTCAGTAGCATTATAATAGTTTAAAAAGAAAAATGCCTTCTGTCACTTATGTTTTGTAAAGAGGATACATATGATCCTATTTATCAAATTGTAAGTGTAAATTTCTACAAACATACAATCGCTTTACAGGACAGTGGCTAGACAGTCTGTAGGATGGGGTTTGAATTGGGTCACAAGTGAATATAGATGGGTACATCTTTTGTGCTAAGTCTGCATCATTTGTGTGTAGCCAGTGTAAATGTTGTAATTGTTCTTGCACATATGCTAAACAGAATACATTTTAGAAATGTACCCCACAGGCTATGTGACTTAATTATAATTACTATGGAAGCTACATTCTTGTAACAAATGCAGGTATGCAGCATGCTCCTGATGCAATTCAAGTGCAGCCTGTGTATTTCATATGTGTACGTGTTAAAGCTGCACTGCTGTCTACTGTAAAGTTTTACTAAGATGCCCTGGGGGGATTTATCCCGTGCTCTTCTTGGCAAAAGGGGCAGTGTGAGCAGGACCTAGAACAAACCACGATCTCTTGATTTGGTAATTGGTCCTTCTGTTCACATCCTCCACACAACTAAACACACACGCTTATACACAAACATACACCTGTTTTTGGCTAGGACTATGAGAAGAACAGAGGAACCCTGGGAAAAATACCTACATGCGGCAGTACTCGGTGCTCTGGCTAGGTTGCAGACCACGTTGCTAAAAAAAAATTCAGGAGGTGGTAGTGCAGCTTTAAATGCTGGTTCACCAGTGCTTTTTAAAACTATGGGACCTGTTTAAGAAAGGGATTTACGGCTTCTCCCTATTTACTGAAGCCCCCAGGTGAGTGTTAGCTATAGCCGGATATCTCTGCAATAGCTTTCCCCAGGGCTCTCTGGCAAAGGCTTCCACGTACTGTGCACACCTATTTACATCTACAATAGCCGGAGTCTGTACTGGAAAAAAATGCTTTATTATTTAAATAAAGCATTTTTTTCTTAGGTAAAGATATTACATTATTTTTGTTCTATTTGTTTGAAAATTCTTTTTGTTTATGTGTTTTTTAATGAAAGTGGAGCTTAAACCCCAAGGGCTAGATTTACTAAACTGCGGGTTTGAAAAAGTGGAGATGTTGCCTATGGCAACCAATCAGATTCTGGCTTTCGTTTATTTAGTGCATTCTACAAAATGACAGCTAGAATCTGATTGGTTGCTATAGGCAACATCTCCAGTTTTTCAAACCCGCAGCTTAGTAAATATACCCCCAAGTCTTGGTTTCCATTTGCAATGCACATGTGTGATCAGCAATGCCCAATCACACGCTATAGCAGAGGCACCCTGCACTGGGTGGAGTATGGTAAGAGTACTCTTACTGCTGCCAGTCAGTGTTGCTCAGCTGCCCTGGCAAAATGTTCTTCTTAAATTAAGTTGAGACTAGATTTTCTATCAGTGCAATAAACAGAAAATCTAGGTTATCGCTGGGGCATAGTATACTACGGTATACTCAATCTGACTTTTTCTTCTTTTTAAACATGCCATAGGCTTGCAGCATTCTTATGTAGTATTGTTTTTTTCCACTCCTGGACCTCACATTTTTTATAAAAAAAATGCTCGTAGACATTTATAAATGTATTTAATCTATTTTTAGGAATCCCATTCCAATTGAAGAGAGAGGCATTTTAGGAGTTTATAAAAAGTATCAAAACGCTTCAAATATGCAAAAAAGAAAAAACAGTCTATCTGGACATAACCTTCAAGTTTCCACCAATCTTTACACAAAACACACAGAATGAAACCAGAGACAAACGAGGAAATACATGCAGTAAAGAATGATGTGATTAACATATAGGACTCTATTACATGTAATCTGAAATTGATACTTGACAAAAAGTTGCAAAACAACCCCCATTTATTATGAGCCCCCATGTGACACATATATATGGAGAGAGCTGAAGGATAAATATACATACTTGTCAAACTTTATAACTATTTTCCAGGGATAATTTAAGAATAATAAGCGTTGTACTGAACCGCTGATCTGTATAAAATAAATAAGTACAATCGCAGGTGCAAAAATTCTAAGGGCAGATCTTTAAAACCTGGGACTCTGAGGACAGATTACTGTTCCCTCCTAGATTACATAAGTAACGTGGATATGGAAAACATACTTTAAATATATACTCCTAGATATCAGGGTCCCTTCACACAATCAAATTATCTCTGCTTCAAATGAATACTTGTAATAATGTACCCCATACTGTAAACTATAAACAATATTAAAAGTTACCTTGGGGTTCAGTTAGCTATATATGGTACTATAAATGCATTATGCTGGTTGGTGAGTGATCCAAGTCATTGCCTCTTGTGGAAAAAAGACAGGTAAACTTGGATGTTCTCCAAGAACAAAAGAGCTATATCCATATTATTTACTCTACACACAGTGTCAGCTGCACAACAAGGGCAGATTTTGACCTCAAACTCAGTATAAACAGCAAAATATGCTTTGTTTTAAGTAACACTGGGGTAGCGTTTCTTTACATACTGTGTGGTGACAAAATTGTCTCTGTGTCATTGGGTTTATTTCAAGGGTCACAAGAATAAGACAGGGACAGTTTGGAATCAGCCATATCCTAATGGGAAATTAGGATAAACCTTTACTGTTATTGGACATTACATGGTGAAGTGTGCCAATTTAAGCTGGTAACAGAATGGTTGGAGATGCCCAAGCAAAAATCCAATCTCACCTCCTCAAATGATTACTGTCTGCTTGTGCATGTAGTCGTCTGCAAACCACACTAAAAAGCCACCACATCAATTCGCTCACCAACATATGGTTAATTTAGAAACAGATGCCATAAATTGGTACTTGGTCCCATTAGCATGTATGTGCCCAGTATTAATGTTCAACCTTTTTTTTTTTTTTTTTAAACTGGGATCCCCAAAAAGTGGTTCAAAAATGTATTGCATATCTGACAGTGTAAACCCCAAAAAACTGATTCTGGGTCACCACTTGTCATGTTAACATGTTTACCCAGATGATGTACCATTGGATTAAAGAGTCAATCGCACTGTATAGTTCTTTAAGAAATTAAGTCCCACCCCATACCTGAAAAGTGTGGGGGGTGTCTCTCTCCTGGAACTGCCCCCCCTGTATAGAGTGGGTGATCCCTGATGAAATCGGGTTTCCATAAAGCAGGAAACAACATGCAGAGAATTGTTACAATGGAGTTTATGCCACTCTGCCCCCCACTTCAATTCTCTGACGAAATAATTTTAGTATTAGCACCAATAGTTAATATGAATTGTTAGACAGAACTGACTGTAGTGTAATGGGTGGCGTTCTGCACATCCCCACTTACTTGGTGAAGGCCCAAATTCATCAGGAGTTTCCTCAGTGCAGAGGAAGAGGCCACTATTCAGGTATAGGGGATGGATGGCTACGTTTAGGACTTTTTATACAGAGTACTTGTCCTTTTAAATGACCACTAAATCTGACAGACATAAGTAATATTTTTATCCCATCTGAAAAATGTTAACACTAATTTTAATATTCTAAAATATATGTAACTATTTTCATATACACTGGGTATAGGTGACAGATATACTTTAATCATTGATACATTGTTAATATATTTTTGGTATGGTTTACAATATGTATTTTATTTAAGTAGAATAAGGACATTTATTTGTACAGAAATGTCGCCCAAATAGCAAATTATGTGGAGGGGGGGGGGGGGGGGGGTTTGTGATGTCATGCTCAATTTTGCAGAAATGCACTTATTTATATGAAAATCTCAGAGACTAGCACATTAAGATGGTGGCGTTGGGCAGGTATAAAAGTATCTGAAGGGAGAAGCTGGCTGAAACAGGGATGGATCGGAACATTCTGTGTTTATTGCAGGCTCGGTCCACTTGTATTGGTTCCACGTGCAAAAATTAGATTTCGTATTCTGGAACACATTATTTGAATGAGCTTTATGGGGTGTAGAGTGCGTATTTACAGTAGGTTCCTGATTAGTGAGGGGGTCACAAAGCCTTTTTTCGCCCGTAAAAAGGAGTTTAGAGGTGCCATAGATTTCAATGGGTCATGTGTTGTACCTTACTGGCTCATTTTATGCTAGAAATAATGTGATGAGGACATTCGTATCCATATAAAGCTGGTTAACAAAATGAATGTGCTGCAACTAGAGTGAGTGGTCACCTTTGAAAACAAATATTGCTTGGTGGTAATAGTAGTGAGTACACCTGCTCTTTAATGCTGCACTATCTGTTCCATTTTTGCTGACCATTAACAACTTTAAATTGCTGTATAAGAGGGTGTAGAATCTATTTTTTGCATTACTTTATAATGGATTTAGTGCACAGTGATTAGCTTGCAATCTCTTTGGCAACAGATTTGCGTTATACAGATTGCAGATCAGTAAATTCGTGTATGTGCCATGGCCAGTTTCAGAACCATTCCTATTGTTTAATAACATTGACATGTTTTTACCTACTTCTCATTGAGGCGGAAGGGAATACTCCATAAATGTAATTTTTCACAATGCTGCAAAGGAGTTTCCTAGTAAGACTGAACACAGTCTGTATGTACTGATTCAGATATGAATGTTTACATTTGCGTCTGTTAGCTGCCCTTTAATATTAACAGGATATATTCTAAATAGTTTTTAATTTTAGTCATTTATTCATCCTTTGCATCAGATAAACATATATATTTTGTGCAGAGTTTTGCTTATGAAGTGATATGTCTTTTTTTGTTATTTTCTTCTTATTGCTAGAAATGAGCATTTCTTGTGTGCCCCCTGTGATCATCACTCCAGACACAGAATTGTGGGATATTGATACCACCTCATATGCTGACTGCGGCCACTATGTGGACTGGGACCAATTACTGACTAAGACTGAACATCTGAGCCTCACTCATGTGGAGATTCCCCATTCTCAGAAGGAACTTAAGAGGATGGCCAGGGATGGCACGTGGGGTGGCAATCGCACCTTGCGGGCTGAGGCCTACAGCCAGATCATCAAAAATATTAATTGTCGATTACTTACACCTAATGCAACCGTTTACCACAATGTGTCTGAAAGGTTATTCGGACATGGTGGACTAAATGATCACTCCTTGCCAGAATTCTTGGATGGGTGTCTCATGCCCATGTATTGCCTCAATGCTCGAGGAGAAACGGCTGTGAAGAAAATACTCATATGCATTGAGGACCAGTATCCTGACATCACCTATTGTCCCTCGTTGCCTGCAGTGGTGGCCCTCCTGATGCATTTCAGTGAAGATGAGGCAGAGTGCTTTGAACGGACGTGCCGCCTCATTTCGTGTACAGAACCGCACAAGTGTTACACTGAGCAAAGCTTCTTGTCCTACGAAGCTTCCAGCATGACCTTCGGTGACTTGGCCAAGAAGTATTGCCAGGCTGGCCACAAGTTCATCGCCACGCACTGTGAAAATTCAGCAGAGGTCTTTTCAGACTGGTTGATGTGGATCTTTGGAGACTTGCCCTTTGAATATGTGATCAGGGTTTTTGACGTCTTCCTTCTTGAGGGCAACAAAGTGTTGTACCGAGTGGCTTTGGCACTGCTCAAGCAATACAAAATCCAAGCAGAGTTCGAAGGACAGGATGTTAGAACTGACATCCAGGACTTTGTGAAGAACATCGCCCAGCATGTTTGTGTGGAAAAGCTGTTAGAGAAAGCATTTGGTATAAGACTCTTCTCCCACAAGGAGATCTGGCTTCTACATATGGCCAACAGAAAAGCCTTGTCCCAGAGTGGGATCACTGTCATGCAGCCAAGGTGAGCAGGTACTCCGTGAATACTTAATATTAGCTTCCTGCTCTGCACCTTTTCTATCTCTGGGCTATTTACATGGAAAGTTACACTTTTTAATGACTATTTCTAGAACGTTGTATGGCACTCACAATGCATGGGTTGGTGGCCAAAGGTAAACACAGTTATCATGTGTCTCATGAGGCTGCATGTGGTCCCTAACTTTGATATTATCCTATCAATAACTTCTAGATATTCCTATTTGGGTGTTTTGGCCACTTACTTTTAACCTCCATTTAAAAAAAAAAATCCTGGACAGTCAGAGGGGGAGCAGAACAGTCCTGCAAAAGGCATTGTTTCTGTTTCATGGGAACTATGCAAATGGGAACTATTGCTAACATATGTATCTATTAATATAAAGTACAATTGATCACTTTTGCAATGTGCTTCATTTTAAAACATTGCATACATTTGTTAATATGTATAAGTTTGGTGCCTGTATTCATTACAGTGACTCATTACTTGCATGGTTGTATAGAGAATACTATGTTAGGCCCTTCACACAAGCACTTTTTAGAATTTTTTTGTTGTTTTGAAGCACAAAAAACACAAAAGGCCTGATTCATTAAGGTAAGTAAAGAAAAAAATTAGTAACGTTGAACCTTGGCAAAACCATGTTGTATTGGAGGGGAGGTAAATTTAAAATGTGAGAACAGATTTATAATTGGGGAAGAGCATGTCCTAGATCAACTTTGAATGTCAGTGTAAAAATAAAGCTATCAAGTATTTTCATCCTACATAAAAAAGCAGCCAGTATTTTCCATATTTGCAAAATAATAAACTCATTTGCACACCTTGCAATGTAACATGGTTTTGCCAAGGTTCAAAGTTACTCATTTTGTTTGCTTTACTTTCCTTAATGAGTCAGGCCCAATAAGTCAGGAACACACCGTCTGTGGTGCAGTACACAAGACTGCATTTGTTTTTGTTTTGATAATTTAATTCATTTAAATTAAAGAGAAAAAAAAACACACTTGCATATTTAAGCCTGTAAAAAGTCCATTTTCAGCCAATCACAGCAGGTCATCCAGTGATGTCTCCAAATAAGTTAGTTCTGAGAAGCAAATAAAAAAGTATGCTTATAATAGTAGTTCATACTGTTCGGTATATACACCATTTTATGTTCATGCTAAGTTACATACAGAGCTTAATTATACCACTGTTTCATCTTTTTCTGGGCGTCTACCCAATTTGTGTTTCCATTTTTCAGCTGTTTTGTAATCATGGAGTTACCTTTTTAATAGTGTTTTCAAAATTAAACAAATTGTACAAAAATAATGCATACTATATGTGAAATAATATTGTAGAAACAGTGAGTTCAGATGTCGTTGCTTATAATCTGTGAGCTATAATGTCATTACTTCACTGTTCACTAGGAAAACTTGTGTATTATTTGTTAGGGCTAATGGCTACTTAGATAAACTTGTAGAACAGGACAGGATAGAGCAGGGCCACCTTAACAACATTATGGGCTCCCGGGCAAAGCAGTGCAGCGTGGCCCCTACCTCTATATATGTGTATCATATATATATATATATATATATATATATATATATATATATATATATATAGATATATTTGGAATATTTTTTTTTTTGCAGGATTATTTATTTTACTTAAGAGCCCTGTCTATGGGGCCCCCTTGCCTGTGGGGCCCCCGGGCACCTGCCCATCGTGCCCAATGGAAAAGATGGCCCTGGGATAGAGGTCTTCACTTATAGCAGCCGCCTTTCCCGTAGAACTGGTTATGTTCGGAAGTACTCGGGTGTCCCCAGGACTTCACTCTAGTGTAGTAAACGTTTTTCAAGAATAACTGTAGCGCAGGATGGAGGGTAACCGGAATACAGAGGGCAGGTACCAGAGACAGCCCAAAGGTCATGGGTCAGTAGCGAGCAGGACTGCTTAGGGAAAGGCTAGAGGTCAAGGCAGGTTGCAAGCACGGCTAATCCAAAAGACAGGCAGAGGTCAGGGACAATCGGCATTCAATCAAGGTCCAAAAGCAAGACAAGGGGCACAACAGGAATCAGGTAAAACAATAGCAGAGTATCCACAGGACAGTGCAGGTCAGCAAGAAGCAGTAAAATGAATGCTATAACTGGCAGGGAGGCTATGCATCCACTGCTCTGCCTGGTAAGCAGTTTTAGAGAATGCATGCTAAACACTGGTTACTAAGATCAGCGTCAGCAACATAGCAATGCTGTCACTGCAACCTTAACAGAAAGGAGATACTAGCCAAATATGTTAGATTACTTAAAACAATGCTATCTATAATTAAATCAAGCAAGGAAAGGATTTCAAAGACTGAAAAACATTTGAAAAATGGTGAATTTTGTCCCCTCTAAGATTCGGCTGTTTATTAATGTAGCTAGGCAATACAGGGCCCCAAATTAAATTTCCCACTCATCCAAGCCACTCAATCATCACTTACTGAGATCTGCTCCATGCTAAAACAATAACATTAGTTACAACACTCAAATTACACACTTCCTATATACAAATTCCTTTTTCCTCGGTCGCTGCCAAATCTTATTTCTGTACGTGTAAATCAGTATGTCGCTAAACTGTGGGGTTTGTTATGCTGCAGGGCCCCACAAAGGTTGTATTAGTTGCTGTGGTTTTGGTTACAGACTTAATCTAACAACTACATTCTAATAAATAATAATCATGTCAGCTGGCAAGGTGGCCATATTATTTTTATTTGTTACAGCTCTGCACATATAGTAATGTAACATGCTGTGATAACTGAATTACGTATCCTTACAGGCAACCTGTTCGTATGTCTGTAGACATAACGAATTTCAGCTCTGAAATAGTCACTGCCCAAGAAATGAGGGTGGTGTGGTCCTGGATTCCAGAACGGTTCTCGCTGTACCCCCCTGTCCTGCTGTTCTCTACACTGGAGCATGGTTATAGTTTGCAAAGGTAAAGTTACTAATCAAACTTGTAGAATCTATAATTTATGTGAATACTTAGTGTTTCCTTGTAATCTTAGGAAGATGAATTTATGAATAGTTGAACTTGTTGGACTTTTTCATCCTTACTTACGTAATATTAGATAACCTGCAATATTCTACACGCAAGAATACAATACAGGGGAGAAGCTGATTTATCTTCAGGCCTCAGCAGCTGAACTAAAGCATTGTTTAGTATTCCTCCTGGAGCAGAAGCAATTTAATGCCTGAGTTATTCTAACTGAGACCTAAACTGCTATTTACCATAAATTAACACCAAAATACTTTCTTTTAATGATAATTGTAAAAAAAATATATATTTTTTTTTTTCATCCCAAGAGTTGGGAGAACTCTTCTTCACCTGTTCTTCAATTACTACTGCTTCCCACTGATAATTGAGCTGGCATCAGAATTTGTGGGGCCTAATCTGGCAGGCCTCCCTCCATCTTCACTGTACAAGCCCCCCTCCCACTTCACCATATGCTCCCCCCTCCCTCTTCACTGTACATACCCCCCTCCCTCTTCACCGTACAAGCCCTCTCTCTGTTCACAGTACACGCCTCCTCCCTCTTCACAGTACACGTTCCCCTCCCTCTTCACAGTACACGTCCCCCCTCCCTCTTCACAGTACACATCCTCCTCCCTCTTCACTACACGTCCCCCTCCCTCTTCACAGTACACGTACCCCTCCCTCTTCACAGTACACATTCCCCTCCCTCTTTACAGTACACGTCCCCCTCCCTCTTTACAGTACACGTCCCCCTCCCTCTTCACAGTACACGTCCCCCCTCTTTACAGTACAAGCCCCCCCTCTTCACAGTACAAGCCCCACTCCCTCTTCAAAGTACGCGCCCCCTCCCTCTTCACAGTACACGTCCTTTTCCCTCATCACAGTACAAGCCCAACTTCCTCGTCACAGTTCGAGCCGCACTCCCTCGTCACAGTACAAGCCCCACTCCCTCTTCACAGTACATGCCCCCTCCCTCTTTAACACACACGCCATCTACCTCTTCAACGTACATGCCCCTTCTTCACCGTACACACCGCCTCCCTTTTCACAGAACACGCCCCCTCCCTCCTCACCATACAAGCCACCGTCTTCACAATACATGCCCCCTCCCTCTGCACAATACATGCCCCCCTTCCTCTTCACAGTACACGTCCCCCTTCCTCTTCACAGTACACGTCCCCCTCCCTCTTCACAGTACACGTCCCCCTCCCTCTTCACAGTACACGTCCCCCTCCCTCTTCACAGTACACGTCCTCCTCCCTCTTCACTACACGTCCCCCTCCCTCTTCACAGTACACGTACCCCTCCCTCTTCACAGTACACGTCCCCCTCCCTCTTCACAGTACATGTCCCCCTCCCTCTTCACAGTACACGTCCCCCTCCCTCTTCACAGTACACGTCCCCCTCCCTCTTCACAGTACAAGCCCCCCTCTTCACAGTACAAGCCCCACTCCCTCTTCAAAGTACGCGCCCCCTCCCTCTTCACAGTACACGTCCTTTTCCCTCATCACAGTACAAGCCCCACTTCCTCTTCACAGTTCGAGCCCCACTCCCTCGTCACAGTACAAGCCCCCCTCCCTCTTTAACACACACGCCCCCTACCTCTTCAACGTACACGCCCCTTCTTCACCGTACACACCGCCTCCCTTTTCACAGAACACGCCCCCTCCCTCCTCACCATACAAGCCACCGTCTTCACAATACATGCCCCCTCCCTCTGCACAATACATGCCCCCTTCCTCTACACAATACATGTCCCCTCGCTCTACACAATATATTCCCCCCTCTTCACAATACGTGCCCCCTCATTCTGAACAAAACATTCCCCCTTCTTCACAAAACAAGTGCCCCACCCTCTGCTCAATACATTCCCCCAATTTACCTACTTTGTTATTGATGGGTCAGCACAGTGGTTAGCACTTCGGCCTCACAGCACTGGGGTCATGAGTTCGATTCCCGACCATGGCCTTATCTGTGTGGAGTTTGTATGTTCTCCCCGTGTTTGTCTGGGTTTTCACCGGGTGCTCCGGTTTCCTCCCACAATCCAAAAACATACTAGTAGGTTAATTGGCTGCTATCAAATTGACCATAGTCTGTTTGTGTATGTATATTAGGGAATTTAGACTGTAAGCTCCAATGGGGCAAGGACTGATGTGAGTGTGTTTTCTGTACAGCGCTTTGGAATTAGTGGCGCTATATAAATAGATGATGCCGGCTCTCAGACACTGATAAACGGAGAACTTTCGCATCACGGTGCGGTTGTGGTGGTCGAGTACTGATGGGAAATCCTTCCCTTACCTTGTCTCCCAGATACGAGTCAGGTTCTTTTCTCTTTTGGATATCCGGTGGTCAAGAGATAAATACTTCAATGAAAGGGACAAAGATTGGTCAAACAACTTGATTTTATTTGAGAATGCGGTAAGGATAGTTTCGGTAAGACACCGCCCCACTGACCCCTTCAGCTCAATAGTAATGACAAAATAATGGGTCTGATCAGCATAGAGCACAATAGCATTTAACATATAACATACACCTGGTGAGTATAAGGCACAATAGCGATCACATCTTCAATGCACATTGTCTAATAAGGCACACTGGTAATCACAGTTACTACTTTCAAGTTAACAATATCTGACTGGTGATGGTGCAAGAACCATCAATAATAACTCATCAAGACTCTTACGGTCACTACCGCGCCCACTAGAGGGCTCCTTCTTATTCAGGTGTTTGGGGTACCGTGCTATTCCCTATGGGTCAGGCACCCCACTTTTAGCATTTACTGCTGAGTTAACTTGAATCGCAGCGGTACCACTAACACTGAATGTCACACCTTCAATATTAATAAATCAATTCTTAGGTAAATCACATAACATTTACATCCATCTAAAACATTTGGTGCACCAATATTATCCCCGGTAACGTTACCATATTTTACACTCAGTCCTGGTCTGACCTGTGCACAGGAATTTGGTAGTGTTCCAATGTCCTGCAGAGGTTTCCATCAAGGGTTAAGTATTATAGTAGAAAGCAGGGCTGTTGCTCAGTTCAGCCACAAGATGGCGCTGTTCTCTCAACAGTCAATGAATCTCTATCAACACACACAGGATATAGCTGAAACGACAGTCTTAATTGTTCCCTGCAGCCTGTGTAAGGTATGATCTGAGGGAAAAGCTCCCAAGAAGGGAACAGTAGCCTTCCTTGTACAAGAATGCAATGTCAGTTTTGGATAGATTCTCTCATCACTCTTCCCTCTGACACTGGGGTGTGTGCAATACACTGCAGGCTGGGGTTTTACCTTGAGAGGCTTCTGTAGTTAGTGGAGAGTGTCTTTGGCGCCCCACTGCGTCCCCAGCTGTTCTTCGTCCGCTTTGCTGGCAATGTCACCAGTTCTGACAGCAGCTTATCTTCTCTCTGTTCGGCTGCACCTCAGCCCCCCTTGTTCCTTCTACCATGCTACTCTCTCCTTCTCCTCCTTCCTGCACATCCTCTTCCTGTTACTCCCCCAGCCAATCAGGGCCTTCATCCTCCTCCTGTCAATCACACCTGGTTACAAGTTTCCAGGAGCACAATTTACCCCTTGTAGCCCTGCATTTTAACAGCGCTTATGCACTCCTCTGTGCTGTTCAACTGGGCTTTGGGGCACCACACGGTCAGACTAGGGGGCATGGGCAGAAAAGGGGGCCTGGACAGACCCCTCCCTTTCAGCTGCTACGTCAGTACCCACCTGACAGCAACCCTACTAACAACTATAAGAAGGAGAAGTGCAAACAGAGCTGTGCTGGTTTCTATGGCTCTATGCTAACTGCATAGAGCCATAGTGCCTGTGTTAGATACTAATACAGTGCTGTTTGCTTTTGGATTCTCCCACATTGTCATTACTGCAAGAAGCAGGGGTTTGAGCACTAGCAGGGGTCAATTTGAATGAGGTCCCCACAGTTCTGCTGGATGGTGCGATTAGAATGTTTGTGAAAAAAAGTTTATTGAGCAGATTTATCAAAGGGCAAAAAAACCCTATTTCTAGCACTATACAGGCTTACGGATACTGCAGGCAATAGCATTGCTAGGGTTACCGCAGACAGTAAGATTCGCTGGCAGTGGATTCCTTCTGCCTTTGCATGGGGAGCCCTACTTAACAAGTATCTGTCACAGGCTGGGCACCGCCGCGACTCCCCTGCCTGCGTCCCGGCCGTCGCTATGACGAACGGGACGTCACTTCCGGGGCCAACCCGACCGTTGCCGTAGCAACGGCCGGACGCTAAGTAAGTTCAGCGCCGCGTCCCGGCACTATGGGGCAGCCGGGCGCGTGCGCAATATGCTTACAAGCCTGCAGGCTAATTAATTATTTTATCAGTGGCCAGTCAGACTGCAAGGAGAGAGCTAGGCTCTCATTGGTTCACTTCTGTATTTAAGGCAGGGAGGGCTTAGCCTCCCTGCCGGTTATAGCTTCCAGTTACTGTGTTGCTGCCTGCTGCTGTGCTCCTGCTGTTAGCCTTTTGGATCTCTGTTTTCCCGTGTATGACCCCTGGCCTGGATTTGGACTCTGCTTGTGTTTCCTGTGACCCCGACCTCTGGCGTGTTTACCGTTCTTCCAGTTTGCTTGTGACCTCGACCCCTGGCGTGTTTTCTGACGATTCTTCCCAGCAAGTGACCCCTGACCTCGGCCTGTTCCTTGGATTTGCTATCTGCCATTACCCTCTGCTCCTGGGTTCCCCGCAGCCGGCGCACACCACACGACCCTCTGTAGTCTGCGGCCAAGTCTGTCCCCACCACTAGGGGCTCCAGCGAACACCAGACTGTCAGAGCAGACTCCGGGTGCTGCTGTACTGGCTGAAGGGTTCCTAACAGTATCACAGCAGAATTTATAATAGTTGATAACAGAAAAAAATCATTGAAAAAAGCTTTATTATTCTCGGTTCATCTGTTCAGGTAAAAGTACTGTTATATAACCATGATGCTAGTGGATGAGCAGCTGCTGCTGGTGTCATAAAGTCTGTTGCTGCTACAAGTAAGACACTCTAAATTAGAGCTAAATACACTCTATTAGAGGCTGCTTCTAAAACACAGTTATAGCATACTTGCCAACTCTCCCGGAAAGTCCGGGAGACTCCCGAAATTCGGGTCAGCTGTCATTTCTCCAGGATCCTGGATATCACCGAGAATCGCGTCTCGTGATCGGCCTCGCCCCGCCCCCTCCCGCCCTCCAGTCACGCCCCCTCTCCCGGAAGGCAAGTATGAGTTATAGAAAAAAAATTATAAAAAAAAGTTACATTTGTATACATAAGTATTGTCGGACGTGGGTCACAGTGGGTCACAGAAAGAAAACCAGGTGGAAGGGGCCCGCATAATAGCATGAAAGAGGTAAGTTGTTTTTGCAAAATAGACATTTTTTGGGACTAAATTACAGAAATTCTTAAAAAAAATGTACACAAAGAAATGTGTTGGAATTAACCCTTAACGTTTTATATCAAAACTATAATGGAACATGACAATATATTTTATTTTTATTTTTTAATAAAAACCCATAAAAAATAATAAAAAAAAGTATCAGAAAATGATAAACAAATATTTTTAAATAGTTCTAATCATTATAATTAAATGCAATTATTATAATTAATTTAAATGTGCTTAGTTCTGATACTGTGCCTCTTTTGTGTCTCTGGAATCTACCATGTGTGTATGTAACAAAATGGGTCAACTTTAAAACCTGTTGTTGCTACATTTGCAGAGAGAGAGCAGGTTTGTTAACACTTTATAAAGTTTGATGTGATAGACAATAGAATTTACTGACACCAAATATATGTAACTCTAAAATTTATAAAAGAGTTGCATTAGAAACTAAGGGCTAGATTTACTAAATACTAGATTTTGCCTATAGCAGCCAATCAGATTCTAGTTATCATTTAGTTAGTATATTCTACAAAATGACAGCAAAAATCTGATTGGTTGCTATAGACAACATCTCCACTTTTTCAAACCCACAGTTTAGTAAATATACCCCTAAGAATAGTAATAGAGTGCAAAAGAATGCAAAAAGAGTATGGGTTTGAAATAAGGGGGTTGTATTCCTTATTCAGAAACAAAACTATTGTTACAATGAATGCTATGTGTCATAATTTTATTAATCTTATTTTTTTCTTACCTATGGCCAAAAATATAACATGAAAAGCAAATATAAAAATGTGTTGAAAACACACATGATATTTGAGTGCTCCGCTACTAAATTTACTTTTTTAGCTTTTTGAAATCCACAAGTGAAATTTTCATTATAGGGCTGTAATTTTATATGATTCCATTGGGGGGCAGTATATGCACACTATGAACATATTCTTTTTTTTCACTGCTCCAAATACATTTTTCCAACAATTTATACCATGGTGAATAGTTAAAACTTGAAAGAAAATGAGTAAACTGTAAAATGACTTTTATCTATCCAAGAGAGCTATGTGGTAGAAAATTTGAGGGAATGTGCTGCTGTAAATTTCTATACATATTTCTACTTCTCATGTATTTGGAAACTACACAGAATCATGTGTGTTCATGGAAAGCTATTAGAACAGGTTTAGAGTGTATGTGTGAACCAATATTCACCCTCATTGGAAACTAGTGACAATACTGAGGCATAAGGCGCTTCACGCCTCATGTCTCAGTAATGTTATTCTATTAAATTGCTAAACACTTTACTGAAAATCAGTTAATCCCCCAAAATGCCTACACTGTTCTGTGCTAATTAACGTCCGTGAAGTAAGCAAAACCTAAATAGATCATCAGATATAATTATTTCAGTTATCTCAGTATTTTATTTGATTTTAGTATTTATTACTCACAATGACAGTAGTCATTTGCTGAAAATACTATTTTTTTTAAATTGTTGCAGCATTGGAATGATTACTTGAAAACAGAATGAAAACATAACAATATATGGGGCCTATTTATGAAACATTATTTTGACATAGATCCTGCGGAAACAACCGGAAGGCAAATTTCAGTATATGTGCGGCAGAGGGTATCCTGGGTTAGAACCTAGGAATATACATTTTCACCACTGTAATCAGCGGCTACACTGCCGCTACAGTGTACATTTTACCAATCGCGGGGACAGCTGCTTATGGGAACAAGTAGGGCTGTAAGAGACATGTACATACTTCCCTCCAAAAGATCCTGGAAGGGAGGTCCAAGGGGCAGGTGTGTGGGCCAGAGCCAGGGGCTGCTTCAAGCAGCTGTTTTCCTGGGCCTTTAACATGTCCATACTTACTCTCTGGGTATGATCGGAGACAATGGCCCGAGGGTCGAGACACCTAGGAAAATATTTTTATAGGTGGTAATGCAGCTTTAAATGAATTTGTGATATTATGTAATCACTTTAAAATCTCATAATGCATTATAGACATGTGTGAAGCTATTACCTAATATTCTCTCTGATTTCAGATTTTATTCACATTGTGAAGGGTCTGAGCCTACTCTCCTGCTCATCAAAACAACTGCAAACGAGGTAAGAAAGATGTCCAAAATTAGACAAATGAAGACGTAAGCTGCTGTTTGCTAGACACACTCAGTATTTTGAGGCCGATAAATGTGGTAGATTCCTGGCGTATTTGGCTAGATCAGAAAGGGCGGCGACTGTAGTGGCAGGGGTCACGGATGCTTAGGGTGTTGTGCACACTTTGACTGGAGAGATTAATTAGGTTTTCTATAGCTATTTTAAAGATGCGTATGCATCTAGGGCTGAATATTCTGATTCTGACTTAGACTCGTACTTGGCGGCTGTTTCCTTGCCTCTGTATGGCTAGCAGGGAGAGTTTGGATTTGTCGATCACTGATGAGGAGATTGTTGCTGCAATCTCTTCTTTCCCAAATGGCAGGGCTCCGGGTGTGGATGGGGTTCTTATAGAATTATATAAGAAACATATGGGGTTCTTTGTGCCTCGCTTGCAAGAAATGTTTATGAGTTTTAGAGATCTAGGCTCTGTGTCTTCGTCCATGTCTGAAGCTCTTATAGTTCTTTTTCCTAAAACGGGGAAAGACCCCTTGTTCCCGGACTCATAGAGACCTGTTGATATATATCTCTGTCGTCCCGATAGATCTTTACCTACCCTTCTTTGTGTGCTAACGGTTTTCGGCTTTTATTTGGGACTTTTGATCAATTGGGACAAATCAAGTGCGACTCTGGTGAGGAGATCTTGCCCGACGCAGTTTCTTTTGGCTGGTAGGAGGTCTAGGGGTGAACCCCCCTGCTGACACAGGCCTTAAGGGTGTGGCGGTTCTCATCTCAAATTGGGGGTGAGTTGGCCTATGACCCATGCACTCCACTTTGGGATAATATGGATTATGGCGAACTTGTAAAGGTGAGGGGAGCTGGAGCCTAACAGACTTACAATATTTTACAGATTGGGCAGTTGTATGTGGATGGGATATTGTACTCCTTTGGACAGTTACAGGGGCTCTACAAACTGCCTAGAAGCTATTTCTTTAGGTATTTGCAACTAAAACATGCCTTGGCCTCGCAGTTTCGGGAAGCCGTACCGAATTTCAGCACAGACCCTCTAAGGGTGCAACTGTCGCGGTTGGGTTCAAGACATCAAATTTCATTCATATATTCAATTCTGTTGGAGGGAGCTGGTACGGGCGACTTGCTGGGAATGCGACACCTTTGGGAAGTTGATCTTGGGGAAATTAATGACAAAACGTGGGGTATTATTTTAAACAGCCCAGGTCGTGTTATTGCTTCTGCTAAGTTTCATCAGATCCAGGTTTTCCTTCTACATAGAGCATATTTTACTCCCCTTCGACTTCTGTGTCCTAAGTGTGGAAGTGAAAGGGGGGGACTTTTGGCACATGCTTGAAAATGCCCATTGGTGTCTTCCTTCTGTGGGGAAGTGGGTGCCTGTATAATTCGACTGGGAGTGGGAGTATCCGCCATCACGCCGGGGATGTGTATATTTGGTCTGGGCCTGAACAAGAACACTCATAAACTCATTAGACTTTTCATTACTACTATACTTATGTTGGCAAAGGTGGTCATTGCAAGAAGGTGGATGGCTACGGAGGGTCTGGCCTTGAGAGACTGGATTGACCTTGTGAATGACTCAGTAGGTCAAGTATGAGAAGATCTGGGGGTAAATGTATTAATGTCCGGATTCTTCAACTCCGGCGTGTTTAGCGTCTTCGGCGATTAAATTTAAAGCGGAGCTGCATTGTAAAGGGAAGTTTCCCTTTACAATGCAGCGCCGCTTTAAATTTAATCGCCGAAGACGCTGAACATGCCGGAGTTGAAGAATCCGGACATTAATACATTTACCCCCTGGTGTAGATGGAGAATATCTCCCTATGTTACAGATGGTTTAAGGGAGATGGACCTCTCAAGAATATTATACCGGGGGCAGGCACCCAGCCACAGTTATTATTGCTATTATTATTATTAGTATTTTAATTTATAGTAGTAGTTGAACGGGCTGTCTGATATGTGATGCATTTGAAAAAAATATGTATGACTTTATGATACTGCTTTAACTCCTGCGCGGGTTAGTTTATTTGTTATAGCCCAGTGTTATGGGCACATTTGTTAAGGAAGAAAAAATACAAAATACAATAAAAACTTTTCTGATTTAAAAAAGATGTCCAAAAACACAGCTCTAAAATAACAGTAACATCTCAGGGGCAGTTATGTAAACTGCTGCGCAGGAATCAAGGTGGTGTCACCCATAGTAACCAATGAGAGTATAGCTTTCATTTTCTAAACTGCACTAGAAAAATCAGACACTTGGCGGCAGATTTAAATCTCCGTGTTGTTCTTTAGAACAACGCGTCCTGTCCACTACTACCGTTACTACGGTAATTTCTACGCAGATTTTTGCTCACAGAGCTGCGAGGAAAAATTGGTGGAGAAATTACCATAGTAACGATAATAATGCGCAGCTATTACCATAGTAACAGCAAAACCCTGTTAATAAATAGGCCCCATAGTCTGGTATTATTATCACTTGTCAGTAAAGTAACAGCATATTTCAAGGTAGCAGGCCCTGTTCATACAAGATTACAATTTATAGTATAATGCAGTGGTTCCCAAACTTTTTCAGTTTGCGGCACCCTTAGAATCTCCAAATTTTTTCAAGGCACCCCTCCAAAATAATTACTGAGCAGTCCTGTTTTAGAAGTAGTTGGGTCAAAAAATTGTAATAAGTATTTAGGTCACGACAGAAATACTTATTTAGTTGTATGCAAAAATGCCCCTCTGCATCCAGGCACACTGCCCCCTCTGCATCCAGGCACACTGCCCCCTCTGCATCCAGGCACACTGCCCCCTCTGCATCCAGGCACACTGCCCTCTCTCACATTGCCCCCTCTGCCCTCTCTCACGCTGTCCCCCTCCTATGCCCTCCTCTGCCATCTGTCCCCCTCCTCTGCCCTCTGTCCTCCTCCTCTGCCCTCTGTCCCCCTCCTCTGTCCCCCTCCTCTGCCATCATTCTGTCCCCCTCCTCTGCCATCATTCTGTCCCCCTCCTCTGCCATCATTCTGTCCCCCTCCTCTGACGTCATTCTGTCCCCCTCCTCTGCCATCATTCTGTCCCCCTCCTCTGCCATCATTCTGTCCCCCTCCTCTGCCATCTGTCCCCCTCCTCTGCCATCTCTCACGCTGTCCCCCTCCTCTGCCCTCTCTCACGCTGTCCCCCTCCTCTGCCCTCACTCACGCTGTCCCCCTCCTCTGCCCTCTCTCACGCTGTCCCCCTCCTCTGCTCTCTGCCCCCTCCTCTGCCATCATTCTGTCCCCTCCTCTGCCATCATTCTGTCCCCTCCTCTGCCATCATTCTGTCCCCCTCCTCTGCCATCATTCTGTCCCCCTCTTCTGCCATCTGTCCCCCTCCTCTGCCCTCTGTCCCCCTCCTCTGCCCTCTGTCCCCCTCCTCTGTCATCTGTCCCCCTCCTCTGCCATCATTCTGTCCCCCTCTTCTGCCATCTGTCCCCCTCCTCTGCCCTCTGTCCCCCTCCTCTGCCCTCTGTCCCCCTCCTCTGTCATCTGTCCCCCTCCTCTGCCATCTGTCCCCCTCCTCTGTCCCCCTCCTCTGCCATCATTCTGTCCCCCTCCTCTGCCATCATTCTGTCCCCCTCCTCTGCCATCATTCTGTCCCCCTCCTCTGCCATCACTCTGTCCACCTCCTCTGCCATCACTCTGTCCCCCTCCTCTGCCATCATTCTGTCTCCCTCCTCTGCCATCTGTCCCCCTCCTCTGCCATCTGTCCCCCTCCTCTGCCATCATTCTGTCCCCCTCCTCTGCCATAATTCTGTCCCCCTCCTCTGCCATCATTCTGTCCCCCTCCTCTGCCATCATTCTGTTCCCCCTCCTCTGCCATCATTCTGTCTCCCTCCTCTGCCATCATTCTGTCCCCCTCCTATGCCATCATTCTGTTCCCCCTCCTCTGCCATCATTCTGTTCCCCCTCCTCTGCCATCATTCTGTCCCCCTCCTTTGCCATCATTCTGTCCCCCTCCTCCTCTGCCATCATTCTGTCCCCCTCCTCCTCTGCCATCATTCTGTCCCCCTCCTTTGCCATCATTCTGTCCCCCTCCTCCTATGCCATCATTCTGTCCCCCTCCTCTGCCATCTGTCCCCCTCCTCTGTCATCTGTCCCCCTCCTCTGCCATCATTCTGTCCCCCTCCTTTGCCATCATTCTGTCCCCCTCCCCCTCTGCCATCATTCTGTCCCCCTCCTCCTCTGCCATCATTCTGTCCCCCTCCTCCTTTGCCATCATTCTGGCCCCCTCCTCCTTTGCCATCATTCTGTCCCCCCTCCTCCTTTGCCATCATTCTGTCCCCCTCCTCCTTTGCCATGATTCTGTCCCCCTCCTCCTATGCCATCATTCTGTCCCCCTCCTCTGCCATCTGTCCCCCTCCTCTGTCATCTGTCCCCCTCCTCTGCCATCATTCTGTCCCCCTCCTTTGCCATCATTCTGTCCCCCTCCCCCTCTGCCATCATTCTGTCCCCCTCCTCCTCTGCCATCATTCTGTCCCCCTCCTCCTTTGCCATCATTCTGGCCCCCTCCTCCTTTGCCATCATTCTGTCCCCCCTCCTCCTTTGCCATCATTCTGTCCCCCTCCTCCTTTGCCATGATTCTGTCCCCCTCCTCCTCTGCCATCATTTTGTCCCCCTCCTTCCCCGCGCCAGGCGCCAGCCACAGAAAGAAGAAAGAAAACAGGAACTTACCAATCTGCCTGGCGCCGGGACCCAGCAGCCTCCTCTCCCCCGCAGCTGTTACTGACGTCGATATTCAGTGACAGCTGCAGCAGAGAGGAGGCTGCTGGGTCCCGGCGCCCGGCGGATTGGTAAGTTCCTGTTTTCTTTCTTCTTTCTAGGTCTGGCCCGCGGCACCCCAGTGACAGCGCCGCAGCACCCCTGGGAGCCGCGGCGCACAGTTTGGGAACCGCCGGTATAATGGAAATAATATACCCCCTACTGTACAATATAGGAATATTAGAAGTCACTGGGGAGTTCCATGACCATCACACGCCTGGATTGAGCATTATTCCTTATGATTCACAAGTCCTACTAATGAACATGGAGGCATGCTTCTCAACTGTCCCGATTTTGATGGTCCATTCATAATGGCGAGTGTCAATTCAAGGGTGTTTTGAAGGGTGGGAGGATGGGGGCGGTCTAACACTTCAAAGCCCCCAGGGCGACAATGTTGGGAAGTATGCTGATGTGATTACATCGGAATTCACTGTTTATACAGATATCATCTACAGAAGTTTATACAGATATAAACCTCATTTGTGTATTATATAAACATCATTTTATTTTATGATAAATGAATTCTAAATTTTAGAGCATATTCAATTAGCATTCGTGGCCACGATTACGCGCAGCTGCACAGGTCCAGGTACCGCAACATTGTGGATTTCTGTGCACACCCAAATCTGCGATGTTGCGGTACCGTAATGGCACTTTACACGCGCAGCTGCGACTAATTGCAGCCACGAATCATAATAAAATAACCCCCTTAAACTAGACAAGTTTAAGGAGATCCTCATGTCCAGGTGCATTTTACCTTCAAAAAATTGTACATTATACAAGACAAATTCGAAGCAAGTGTTGATAATAATTTTAACACTTATATAATAAAAAGAATATTTATTAAACTATATAGTATGGTATTATTATAATTAATATTATTTTAATTATACTGATAGTACAAAACTGATATGTTTTAAGATAATGTTAGAAATATTATTATATTATTAGCACTTCTTTTAGATTTTTGTTCTATTCTTTCTATGAGGTTTGTAGATACCTCTATTTAAGAAGCAGCGATTTTCTTCAGAGCTCCATTGATTTGACGCTCGTCAGTGCCATGTGTTTCTTAGGTATTTATCTACTTTAGCACTTGTGGTCCTCACTTTCAGTTGCACATTCTACCATGGAACACTTTTCATGACTTCTATGACCTACAGCAACTTTTAAACAAGTGACCTCTCTCTCCCCTCTTAGGTATGCGGGGCCTACCTCTCTTCAGATTGGAGTGAAAGGAGGAAATGCTGCGGGCAAGTGTCCACTTTTTTCGGCACTGGAGAATGTTTTGTGTTTTCTGTAAGTTGCCTTGTTGGCATTATTAAGGATGCCATTTTGGTTCTGCATTCAGAACCTTTAATAAAATGTAATGTTCCTAGATTCACCCTGAAGTAATAACATCATTAACAGCACCAATTCTAATTTATGAGCACCTCTTTTATTATAATTCTAATTTGCGCTTTAATAAACACAAGCCATCTGTAGAACATTGTCCTGTTCCCACCTACTCATTGTGGATATATTACGTATAGACATATATATTACACTGAATTGTTACTTCCAGTGTCAGACTGGGGCATGAAGGGCCCATCGGGGGACTGCAATGCTAGGGGCCCACCAGAGGGGGGTGTGGCCAGCCATCATAGAGGCGAGACCAGACACTAGAGGGGGAGTGGTCAACCCACGAAGGGCAGAAAGCACCATAGTGTAGTATATAAAGAATGCAGTGTGTACATAAAGAGTACACAGTGTTGACCTGCCCCTTAGATTGGGCAGAACAGTCACCAAAAATAGGGATTGTCCCACTAGACCAGGCTTGGCTAACCTGTGGCACTCCAGGTGTTGTGAAACTACAAGCTCCAGCATGCTTTGCCAATATATAGCAGTTTATTGCTGGAAGGGTATGCTGGGACTTGTAGTTTCACAACACCTGAAGTGCCACAGGTTAGCCAAGCCTGCACTTGACTCAGAACATTTGACAGACTGTCCTACCTGTTCTTGTCACTTTTACCACCTGTGGCTGCTGGTTTCTTTAGTTGTGGCTTGTCTGGATCTTGGAATGTTGGGGGCTCTATTTGGAAAAAATAATGGGTAAATTTAGAAAATTCCAACCAGCCCCGGCATTAAATCAATAGGACCCACAATTAATACTTAGGTCTTCCTCCAGCCCCAATATTAAAGTAATAATATTCCCATTTAATAAACCTATTTCCCTCCCTCCAGACAGCCCCTGCAATAAATTAATCACATTTACTTATAATAAATATACCTATTTCCCGCAACCGTCACTGCCATTATATAATTCACATTCACATTTAATAAATAGACCTCATGCTCCTCAAACTCAGCCCCACATTCAATTAATAGCACCCAAACCACCCATCTTATATTAATAGTCCCCACTATAAAATTAAATTGCCCCACCTTCATCCTACAAACAAAATAGCACCCATTATTTAGCCACCACCTACCACACACACATTACATTGCCACAAGCCGCTGTGCATCACACACACATTACTGTGCTCCTTCATCACCATGATGTGCCTCCTTATGATCACACTGCGCTCTCCCTGCTGCTTTTACCCCCCCCCCCTTCTCCTGGCCCCCCTTTACACTCTGCCATGCTGTTTTGGCCCCCAAAGTTTGTCAATAAACAGACAGGTAAGTATACAATTGTTACCCAGAAAGCTCAAGAAGCTATAACATTTTATAACAATATAATGTGGGGGGGGGGGGGGGAGGGAGGACACTGGTCGCCACCGAGACTGAGAGAAAAAGAGAACACTCTTCCTGCTTTCCATACAATTCCTTACTCTTATTTTTCCCTTCCTAAGAAGAGGAACAAATAAATAAAAGAGGGGCAATAAAAGCTTCAGAGGAGATTATTACTTAAATTCTCTGGAAAGGGAAACAGCATTGAGAATCAAGAGTCAGGCCACCTATGAACATAGGAGGAAGGAGTTGGTACAAGAGGTATGGGGTTTATAGATAAAGCCACGGAGCCCAAATCTGGTGGAATTATCATCCTTATCATGCAGGTGGTATGTAATCTGTTCCATCCGGGCAATAAACCAGATATAGGATCGCAGGGCCGCCATAGTGGGGGGTTCAACTTGCTTCCAAGACTTGGCTACCAGGCATCGCGCGGCCGCCAGGACATGGGAAGCCAATTTCGCAGACTCTCTATCATCATCAATCAGAGGGTAACAGAGAAGAAAAGACCATGGGTCTTTCCGGACAGGGCATGGAAGAAGGGAGGAGAGGAGGGCCCTAACTCGATCCCAAAAGGAGGATATTTTAGGGCAGGACCACCAAATATGAAAAAAGGAACCCATCTGGCCACAACCCCGCCAACATAATGGAGAACTAGAGGGGAACATTTTAGTGAGTTTGTCAGGTGTGTAGTACCACCTATAATATACTTTATATGCGTTCTCCTTCACCAAAGTGGAAATAGAGCTAGTGGCGACCTGATCCCTTATGATTTCCCAATAGTCCTCCTCTGGGGGGGGGCCCAGATCCCTCTCCCACTCCCTCTCATGCCTACCGCCCGGAGGTAAAAGTGCATTGAGAATTAAGCTGTAGATAGAGGAGACCATGCCCCTACCCAGCTATCTTATTTTTGTTAGATATATATACTCAAACAAATCATACTTACTAAATAATAACCATATAGCTGCAATTTAATTGCTGTGTGCCAATGTATAGCTGAAACTATGTTTTCTGTTATTTTATTTACTTTTGTCTTAAGGCACATCCAGGTTTCTGCAGCAATATTAACAGACTGATTGAAGTACAGTTTCCTGCCCAGTGGAGTTGCAATCACTGGAATTCAAACTGAGATTTACAGCAAACTGTTCCCAATAAAATCTATTTCTGTATCCTCAGACAGTATTTTTCTGTTGGCAAAACCACTCTTCAGAGGAAAATATTAGTATATAACAGAGATGACAATCAGCGGCTTATTATATGCTTTTGAACCAGAGTATGCACAGTTGCCCTTGCAAAATATAAATATTATTGTTACTATAGTAGCCAACTTTTAAAAATGATTGGCAGTAATCAAGTTACACCTCCCCTTATTGACTAAAAACTACCATGCATAGACATGTCCTTTATCTCAGCACCTACATAGCTGGTTCCTATGTGTTACATACACTACAAGTTATAATTGATGGTGTGTAGGAGCGCTTTCGCTCCATCTTCCGTGGGTGCTATGGCAACCGTTACTTTCCCTGGTGGTCTAGGAGGAAACGGGAAGTGTGGCAGGACTCCAATGTCCGATTTGCGCTACTGCGCATGTCCAGACCTCTGAAACCGGAAGTCCGGCTTTTCGCGCCGCACATACAAGTCGCAGCAGAGTTAGCTGCGTGGACCATAATATATAAGTTCCCATAAGCCCTCATATGGTCACCGAAGGCTTCCTACTGTCCCTACAACATAATAGGAGAGTCTGTGCCACAATTTAAGCTGCTGCACGGATGTGCAGTGTGTTAATCCTGCATCACATCATATCTTAAGAGTGCATCACCACCAGCATATTTACAAGTGTGTATTGTATATCTATATTGCCTGATTGCTGCAACTGTTGTTACTGCTGTACTACAAGCAACTGTGAGTAACTGCATTCATCTGTTATGATCATCTTTAAATAAACAGCAACCTGTTTAAGTTACAAAGCATTGTGGCTTAACATCCACATTAACACCGCTGAACACCTTTAGTAACATCAGAAGGTATAACCAACCATAATAACCTAGCCTGCAGAATAGGCATATTATACTAAAGGTAACTATTTCCTAATTAATTATTTTACTAACTTCATTTACTCTGATATCCCTGTTCCACTTACTAGAGGGTATCTAATATCATTGCATCAACAATACCGTCCAATCTGTAGCTTTTGTGTCTCTGCAGCTACGTCCAGAAATGGAGAGGTACGAATGGGTTGTGGTGAAGAAACCAGAAATGGTGAAGGCGGCTCCACCTTCCCCACGCTCAAGACCCCGTTCTTACTCTTATGGTGCCCGCCTCTCACCGGTTCCTCAGCACCCATCAACCCCTACCTTGTCTTCAGCTCCCAGCAGCCCTTCTCAGTTCTCAAACTTTCTGACTGTCCCAGTGGAAGCAAACCCAAGCCGCTTATCTCCGTTCCTCTCCGTGCGCCACTTCCAGCTGCCCTCTAAAGCCGCCTCTATGTTCATGTCTGGAACCAACCACGGCTTTATAATAGGTAAGACACACAGAACATCGGAAATACCATCAGGAACCAGTGTTTCAAAACTGGGACATTTGACACATATGAAGTTGATATGCTTAGTATAAAAGTAAGGGATACTTCTACCATTTGAGAATCTCTACTATTACTACTTTTGTCTAATTAGTCTGATCACATCAGTCAATGATATACCCCTTCTGCTGTAAGTCATACTGTATTACTAGTTGTGAACAGTGCTACCTGAAAGAAAAGTGCTGTTCTACAGCCAACATAAAGCAGCATTTAATGGCTTTGACTGTTTATTGGTCATAATAGATTAGCCAACTAGCTTTAGTATACTTGTATCCATCTCACTGAACCATTGATGAATGTTAAGGAGGTCTTTCAGCTATCCCAAAAGGACAATAAACAAATAAGCCTCTTCTAATTGCAATGTAAATAGCACCCTCTGGGGTTTGAGCTGAGTGGGTAAATCATTGACTCGGAGAGCTGCCATGCACTGTACATGGCATTGCCATACTCTCCCTAACAGCATGTTTTTAGAGGAATAGTAAACAGGAGCGGAATAGTGCAGAGTGGATGGAGGTAGGGTTGGGGGAGGCTAGAGCAGCATCGTCGGGCCCCAACCCAAATTTTGCTATGATGCCCAACTTTGCCCTCAGCCCTGCTCTCAAAAGAGTTGTACTGAACATGTGTGGTCATACACCAGACAGAAGAGGCCACCCGCCAGCCTTGGCAGGATGCGGATGCATCAGTGGCGGAGCTAGGGCCTTGAACTGGAAGGGCGACCCAGCATGGCCTCCTCACCCTGTAGTGATCACACCCCCTGAATCCGTGATAGTTCGCCACTGATAGTAATTACTTCTGAGACAAAAAGGGTGTGGCCTTGTAATTAGGGCATGTTGTGACCTAAAGGCATAGTTTTGGCAGAAAATGTAATGCCTGGGTGGATTAGGGGCATAACCTACAATTTGGGAGTCTATTTCCCTAAATAGTTGTGGCCCCGTTTGTACAGTTGACTATGTTTTATCCACTTTTGGGGTATTTTTCTTGTATTATTTTTTGCTTTGGTTTTTGGACCCTAACTTTACAAATTAGATCGGGTATTTTCTATATACAAAGAATATTGATAAAATAATGCAACACACTTATGTCTTTTGAAAGACAGTTGTTGTCAACGCTTATCCTTAACACTTCATTTATATTGCCACGCAGCTGGTACCATATACACTATGGGATATACCAAGCGTAGGATTATTGTCATGCAGTTGGTACCATATATAATATGGGATATACCAGGTTTAGGCTTATTGTCATGCAGTTGGTACCATATATGATATGGGATATACCGAAGGCAGGCTTATTCTTTCTCTACTTTGCCTTTTGAGTCTGTCTCCCAAGTTCTGAAATGTATGTATGTAAAAAAAAAAATATATATATATAATGGTATATACAATGATTTATTAAAATTATGGATATTTACAGTAACTCTTACCAACCAATCAGCCGCTAAGTTCGATCAATCTAGTGCCAGTATGACAGTCAAAACCAGTGTCTGATTGGATGCTATGGATTACTACATATTTGCATTTCTGCACGTTACTTGTAAATGACTTCCAATTTGTAAAACGCACAATGCACACAACCATATGTGCATGCTTTATTTGCTCTGGTGATTTCTCAGTTACCAAGTTTCAAGTGTTTTTTTGTTTAGGGTCATTGGGAGGGGCTACAAAACTGTGAAACGAATGTGTGTTTTTACGGCATTTTCTATTTCCCTGGAAAACAGTCTAGTTAAGATGATGAAAAAAATCTGTGACAATGTGGTTTAAATCAAGTTAGCCAATGAAATAATTACATCTAAGGCTTCGTACACCACAGCATTTTCCCTACATCCATGGTACGTTCAGTCTGAGCTGCATACAGTGCTTAACCAGCACTGAAAGTCAGCGCCAAACACGAAAACTGGAAAGACGTGCTGGTATGTACTATGCATCCAACATTCACTGCGCTTGTGTGTGTGGTCAGTACTTTCTCACAGGTTACTTGTGTAAACTTTCTTTATTGGTTTTCAAAGCAAAACAGTGTATACAGTAATAGCAAACACATGTATGGGATATTCAGAATTCAGAGCGCAAAATACAGTTGCTATTGAGCCCACTAAAATACAAAACATTATCAACACTGTCATAGACCTCACAAAACAACTGGGTAAGAAAGTAAACGGGACTGGATGGCAAACAAGGAGGACAAAACAAGCGAGGAAGAATTAAGTTTAATACATCTTGGGTAAAAGCGTTCAAAGAGAGAAAACTGTTGGGAGGAGAGAGATGAGTACTGTAGAGTGCAGAATTTAAACCAGGTGTCACGAAAAGTATCGTAATTTTCGCCTGCTGCAGAAGTGATGTCATCCATATCCATTAAAGAAAGCTGGTTGACCTAGACTAGGTGCGTAAATATTGACAACATTGAAACTTTATTTAAATATCCTGCATTTTACAAGAAGACGCCTCCCCTCCTCCAATCGATGTGCCTCCACTTCTGACACAGGCAAACATTTGGCAAATAGTATAGCAACACCTATAGGGGCATATTTAAGAAAAAACGGTATTGCAATATCGTGCACTTACCGTGTAATTTGGTCCAGAAAGTGTCCAACGCAAATTTATTAAAGTCCCATCGCACTGATGACTGATGAAAATGACTGCTTTTCACTTCAGATCGTTTTTGGGAGCAGTCACCATTCAACAGAATGGAGAAGCGCTGAGGGCAAACTGGGGGGGAAATGTCTCCGTTAACCTTTTAAAATCAAATAAACATATACTAATCGAAAGACAGTAGTTATGAAATATGTAAATATGGCAACGAAATCTAACATCTAACTGGCAATTACTATACAAACAGCAGGCTATATAAACCTGCTTACAAAGTGGTAGAGACACAGTGGTGCATAGCAAAATCTCAACTATAAAGATGTAAAAGATTTTCCTGATGAGGGGCACATTGGACCTTGTCCGATTTTAAAAAAAGATGGCAATGTGGGTCTGGAATATAATCTCTGAATGTGAAGCGTCCCAATCTGTAGCCCCCAAATCAGTATATTTGGAATGTGGATTCAGTAAATATGGCAACTAAACGCTTCAGTTATCAGACAGTTACCAAATAAACAACAAGGCATATGCGTTATATGATAGCACCCTGTGGGCGATAATAGTAGAAAGCAAATCCAAATATCAACTGCATAAGTCCAGCAATGTTTGCTTCCAGTTTCAATAGAATTTGGCCAACAAAGACGTTTTCCAAGGGAAAGGTGCATTGGGTGTTTGCAAGTAGGAAAACTGCAGGACTGCCACAGGGACCTGGCAGGTAAACTCTGAAGGTAAACAGTTACGGTCTACAGCCAACAAACTGTGATTTCCTCTCTTGGGTAGCAGCAGTGTCTTGGGGCTAGATTTACTAAGCTGCGGGTTTGAAAAAGTGGAGATGTTGCCTATAGCAACCAATCAGATTCTAGCTTTCATTTATTTAGTACCTTCTACAGAATGACAGCTAGAATCTGATTGGTTGCTATAGGCAACATCCCTGCTTTTTCAAACCCGCAGCTTAGTAAATCTAGCCCTTGGTGTTGATCAGGATTCACAGAAGACTTGTTGGAGCGAGGCCTCTGCCACCTCTCTCTCCTTACAAGGCTGTTGGGATTTCCAAATGGAGATCTAAGTCATGCCAGTACAGGATCTCAATCATGTTAAGACCAAGAACTGATCAGAATTCATCAAGATCCACGGGAGCTTAAAGGGTAGTTTCCCATAAACCTTGTTAGTCTTGTCCATGCTATCGCTAGCAAATCTTAGCAGTGCTATCGCCAGCAATGACCTCTTGATGGATAGGGTGAAGCTCTATCGCCGGTAACCTATTTTATGCAGGCCATAGGGCTTTTCACCCTTTGATAAATAGACTTCTAAATCTCTCCTTGTGTTAAAATTTTAGTTTCATTTGCAGTGTCAATTCACATTAAGACATCTCTAAGGGGTTACGTGATATGTCATTTCAGGTGGAGGAGGCGGACAAGCCTTGAACATTGATGCTGACCTTAATATCGGCAGGACAGAACATTGTGAAACATTTGACAACCCCCCACTCTGTGAAGAAAACTTTCATATACAGCACATGGAGGTCTGGGGCTGCCAAAATTCCTGAATCAACAGAGCAATAAATTATTGTGGAGGTCATTAACAAAGTTCGCTGGATGCAGACAACAAAACTCCGTGGCTTAGTACCGTTGCATCTAGATGGTCTGCCCAGCGCACTTCAAGGTGCTCACCTACTCTCTATCTAAAGCACCTTGGTGTGTGGAGAGGTGTAAAAATCTGAAGAGATGCACTGTGCAAAAGTCTAAGTGTCACATCAAAGTCCAACATCCAATGTGTAGTTTAGCCTCATATATATCTTAAATTAATCATGTGAATGATGGGACTGTTATAATTACATGTAGCACTTTTGTATGTGTGAAATTTTTTATTACATTATTGTCAGCGATCCGCTGGTTCAAAATTAAAGTCATTTTGAAGGATGGAAATGTCTATGTGCCCCCCCCCCCCTCACACAGCAAGGATCACCCCTAAAATTATACTTGCCAACTTTTAGTAGCGCCCCCCCGGATGCGGTTCATGATTCACGATAAATCGCATCATCTAGGCCCCACTAGGAAAATGGGTGGGATCAGGTAGGGTGCAAACATCTGATTGTACGCAAACACTGCAAACTTGTTACTCCAACCCATGCACTTTGGAAGAACTGTAGGTGTACTTGCTATTTTGGAGCATACGGTGGTACCAAAGCTGATTTTATGTTACACCCTGACTGTTTTGCATTTCAGAATTGACCTCCTGTGCTGTTTAACCAGTACCTTTTTAACTCCACATTACATATGTGCACTTATATAAAGATGACGAGTGGAAGTTGCCTTAATCTTACACATTTCAACAATCATATTAAAAAATGACAGACATTCAAAATAGGAGAATATTTGTGCCAATTTTTTTAAATAAAAATTGAGCTAATGCCTAAAAAAAAACCAATAACAGAATAAAAGTTAACCTGTAACCTACATACAATAAAGGCAGCCATTTTGTGGGCAGAGCCAATACTCAGCCTATGTATTCACTAGGAACTATGGACATCACTGAGTCACGAGTCCTAAAGTGCCACATGCCTCAGTAAAATAACAAGTTCTTACTGATTAGAAAGGCTGAATGTTGGTTCAACCCATAAAATGTCTGCCTACACTGTGTGTAGGTGATGGGTCCATTTTAAGGCACAGATAGCACAACTGTGCCGAAACCCATAGTGACTGATGTCTGACTGGTTATTATAAATTCTGCAGTTTGCACAGTTGTGTATACTGTAAAGCACTGTTGTATGTACTTGTGTTTGTTAGCATTGATGGTATTACTATAAATTGTGTTTGTGTAATGGTAAATCTTGGAGGCCTATTGGCAACACACCATTAGCGAAAAATGTATCTCACTCATAACAGACAAGAACTCCCATTAAAAAATAAATATACTCCATTAAATACATAGATGACCTCTAATATCATAATAATTTACAGTATGGAGCATTATTTCAAATCAAGTTCTCATAATGAACATTGAAATTATAACATTTGAAGACTCTGATTATAAGGGATGACAACAGAACTCACTGTTATACAGATATTAGTTACACAATTACCATCCCTCAACTTGGTTCACAATTTATGCTGATTCTCTTTCTATGCTCAAACAACCACGTGACACTCAAATCAACATACCTGTGTGACTGGTTCACAGTGCCAACCTAAATAGTTTTTCTCACTGCAATCAGCCTGCAAAATGTAACAGAGAGACTCATGTCCCGCAGATCTCTCTTACCTCTTTCTCTGTCTGTTCATACCCAATATTGTATTAATATTACTCTGTTTGTCCCAATTTTAAAGCTCTACGGAGTGTGCTGTACCTATATAAATAAAGGATAATGAATGTTAACAAATAAAATAATAATAACATCACTTGTTTATCATAGAAACATCAAGTTATTTTTTTACAATAAATTGATTGGGTTCCCCATGTTGTGCTGTGGAGTGCCACAGGAACGCACTCCTCAGTGAGAAAACATCTATGATGTTCGGGTACCCAGAAATGAGCACAGCCAGACACGGATGAGTATCCTGAAAGCTGGTTCGCTTTTACTGGGTCTTATGCAGAGATTTTTCTACTAAAAAAAGTAAATTAATTTTCTAACAAATAGTAAAACTAGGGAGGTATGCTTTATGCTTACTGAAAACTGTATATTTGCATTAATACATGGACATATAATATATATGCATTCAGAACTGGGATCAAATCTTACATGTACTTAAAGTATATATCTACTGTTATTCTTTATTTAAATCTGTCTACAGCTCTAGAGATAAATACTTGTCTGGATCCTAAATGTATGACCATATGCCTAGATCTATAAACATTGTAATAGCAAACTTAAAGCAAACCTGTCACCTACGTGTCAAAGAGGAGGACATTTTAGGGGCTGAACCAATATTTATGAGAACACAGCCTATGAATCTAGTAGTAACTAGTGACATCACTGAGACATGCTGCACAGTGATGTCATTAGTTCCTTGTGAATTCATAGGCTAAATATTAGTGAATTCCCCAAAACGTGTGGGATGATAGATCAAATTTAAGCGGTGGCCAATTTATTAAGCATCCACTTACCACTGTGATTTAACATTAATTTATTACCTTTTCTGTTGAACAATACTCAGTTCCCATGGCAAAACCAAGAGCAATAGGTTATTAACACAATGCATTTACTTTATATGCTATTTTAGTTTCTGTTAACCTGTATAGATAAAATGCTAAAAAAAAATGTTTTTTTGTTTTTATAAATGTTGTGCAAACCATCATCAAAATACAGTCTATGTATTTATTATGAATAAATGTATACTTTGATTCTTGACTACACAATAAATTGCACACATTAGTGAATTCAAGCTTTGTTATTGTTGTAGAAATTGTGTGGTTGTAAAGCGTTCATATTTATAGTAATCCATAAACAAGTGGAATATGAGCAGCTGATAGGCATGGGGTTTAATACTGTATCTCGCGCATGCGTGCTAGCTGAAACTTGAGCAGCGACTCTGAAGACGCATGCGTCACGTGACTGGCGCCGTATCTATAGCAACAGGTAAACATAGCAGAGAGTCGGTTGCTGGGAGACGAGGGAAGGTGCACAGTAAAGCAGTATAGAGATAGCAACACAGGGCAACATGGCATCCCACACCCAGGACGACGAAATGCAGCTGGAATTAGAGGCTGTCATCGGATTTAACGGTGAGAGGGGTTGGGGAAGGAATATAGGCTGCATATTTTCCATGCTTCAAGTTATGGTCTATATGCAACAAGTACAAGAGCTGTACATCCAATCTCTAATAAACCACATAGAGCTATATATTAACTCTTCTAAGGTACATTTCTAATGCAACACTGCTCAAAAATAACTCATTAACCAAAAAGTATAATTATACATTTCAGCAATCTGTTGTTTGGACTCAAATTTCTTTTTCCTCTCTTTTTTTAGAGTAATATGTATTTACTTCTCCACTATCCTTCCCTCAAAAATTACCCTTTAGTTCCTAAATTTATTATAACATCTGGCCGTCAGGTTACCATTTGGACGGCATTACACTACATTGTAGAGGTGTACTTAGTATTATAATATAGAAACACTTTTAGTTTCATTGTGCTGAAAAAAAATGTACATGGCTTTTTATTTTTACTTATGGCACTGTGGCAGTAATACTGAGGGAAATTTCGAGGGGCAGTAAACTGTAGGGGATACATTTTTAAATACGCGTTCTTTTTCTGCGTCTGAATGGGTGACCTTTACTATTGCATAAGTATTATACACAAGCGATGTTAATAAATGTAGTAAGTGCACTTAATAAATGTTAGCATCTGTAGAAATAATTATGTCAACTAGAAACACCTATGTTTTATAAGAAATAATCATAATTTAACCCCTACTACTTCAAATTAAAAGAATACTAGTCACACAGGAGTGACCATATAAAAGCATAAAACTGTATTGTTTTTTTATTTTAACATTGTTTTTTTCCCCACACACCCAGTAGTACCCCAAGCGCTACAAAAGCTGCTTTTAATTTAAATAACATGTGCCCGGATCCAGCTGCTGCACTTATTGTAAAATGGTAGATGATACTGCCAATCACTTATACAATAGTTAAGATAACAAGCAGTAGTGTTAAAGCCACGGAATGCCACTGAGCCAATTTTATACGGTAAACACAGATACAGCATTCAAAAGCATCCAATTTAGTTCCAGTTAGAAACTACAGGATATACTTATTGTTCAAACGTTCTATCCAGCTATTTTTAAAACATCACAAAAACATTATGTTCCTCTTATCCAATATGCAAGCCAACATAATAATTTATTTTCTGTGTGGTCGGTAATAGATGTATTATCTCCCATTCTCAATGGCAGGGTGTTCTCAATGTTCACTGCATTGCTTATGGCAATGAGATGAGTGTGTTCGGTTTTGGCCGCCAATCCTGCAAATATTTTTTACAGGAACTTCAATAGAAAATTTCTAATTTTGTTTATTATGCGGATGTATTACAAAATGTTGTGCCTAGTATAAAATTACTTGACTTACAGCCTTGTGGACCTTTATTAATTGTGAGCAACATGATAGATTTTTTATTTTTTTTAAATGTAGTCATTTTATTTATTATTTTTATCCATATATTTCATAGGGAAAAATGTAACAGTGCAAGTCATTCATTGAATAATACATACAGTGCAATGTTTTCAGGGAACAATGTTAAATAGTAAAAAATTGATTTTAATTATTGGTGAACATCTAATGTGGTGTGCATTGAACGTTATGACATTTTTATGGGGAGACAAACGGGGATAGTGAGAGAGAGGTGGAAGGGAAAGAGGTTAGGGGTTTACTACTGATAGTCAAGTAATCCTTCAAGTTTGATATGATTTGTGAGTTATGTTCTTAACTGGTAAACTATAATATGAATGATTGCGAAAAAATTAGTGGAAGGATCCCAAGACACCGTGGGAGCTCAAGGGTTAGGACAGAGGTATTTGAGGAATGTTAAACGGTAGATGGTGGGGGTTCAGCTTCATTATAGTTTGTCCAAGGAGTCCATATAGTGTGGAAGTTCGTTGGCGTATTATTTAGATTTTATTCTAATCTGTGTGTAGACTAGATGCTAATAATAGTTATAGAAATAGAAGGGGTGGAGGAGTCTTTTCAGTATGCTTCTATCAGGCATTTTGCAGCATTTAAAATGTGTTTGATTAGTTTTTGTATGGGTCCTGGTGTGTCAGGAGTAGGTCTGGGGAGAAGTGAAAATAATGGGGATCAGTGTTCTCCCAAGTTCTCGGGTGCTCAAACCAGCTGATTTTACTTGCCACCCGGCTTATAATAGATAAACCATTGTCTCTCCTGCTTTAACAGGCACTATGTGAGCATTTCAGCCAGCAGTGTGTGTTAGACCACTGACCACCAGTCTGAGCAGTCCTGGCAGGTGTGGGGAATAACTTCCAACATTTTTCAATATTATTGCAAAGTATTACAACTGCCCCCACCCAGCTACTTCTTAATGCTACCTAGCTGGCAACGTTTTCTGGGTTTTCCTTTATCTTAGTGTAGGACCACCAAAAGTGCAGCAGGGTAGGATCATGATAGTTTTTATAGGCCTAAATTGTGTCCATAGAGAGGCTGCATATTGCTCTTGTGATGAATCATTTGTACCACATTATGACATCAGAGCAACAGTTTGAACTTTTTATACAGGCAGAAAAGTACAAACAGTTATCTCCTTTTCAAAAGAAGGACAATCCAAACCCTCTCTGCTCATTACATCCTGTACAATGTGACTGTTATCGTAGTCCAGAATCATCAATCACTATAGCAGCCTGAAAAAAGAAAAATGAGGCAAAATGGTAAATACCAGCATTCATCTCATAGCCTGTCACTGTGATTCAATCACACACTAACTTGCTACATAGGTTGTGTAACTGTACTGCGTTCACTTTTGACATCACCACCTAATCACATACTAATTTGCTAAATATACTGCACTGTACTCACACTATAATATCACCATCCAATCACAGACTAACTTGCTACACCATACTTGTCAACTTTTTAAAAATAATTTCAGGGAGATGCAATTTACAGCTAAAAGGGGTGTGTCATGCTTTCCTCAAGGGTGTGTCCAGCACTACGAAGTGGAACATATATATGAAATTGCCATACTCTTCCGGGAGTCCTGGGATTCTTCTACAGTTTGGGGAGTTTCCTGGACTTTCCGGGAGAGTTGGCAAGTATGGGTTACATCCATATAGATGACCGGCATATGATGTCACCACAATGATCAGCATGTATAATCCTATACCCGCAAAACACAGTCCCAGAAACTAAAGTGGGGCTCACCTGAGGATAGATCTCTAGCTGTGATGTTCTAGTGGTGCTCACCTGAGGATAGATCTCTAGCTGTGATGTTCTAGTGGGGCTCACCTGAGGATAGATCTCTAGCTGTGATGTTCTAATGGGGCTCACCTGAGGATAGATCTCTAGCTGTGATGTTCTAGTGGTGCTCACCTGAGGATAGATCTCTAGCTGTGATGTTCTAGTGGGGCTCACCTGAGGATAGATCTCTAGCTGTGATGTTCTAATGGGGCTCACCTGAGGATAGATCTCTAGCTGTGATGTTCTAGTGGGGCTTACCTGAGGATAGATCTCTAGCTGTGATGTTCTAGTGGGGCTCACCTGAGGATAGATCTCTAGCTGTGATGTTCTAGTGGGGCTCACCTGAGGATAGATCTCTAGCTGTGATGTTCTAGTGGGGCTTACCTGAGGATAGATCTCTAGCTGTGATGTTCTAGTGGGGCTCACCTGAGGATAGATCTCTAGCTGTGATGTTCTAATGGGGCTCACCTGAGGATAGATCTCTAGCTGTGATGTTCTAGTGGAGCTCACCTGAGGATAGATCTCTAGCTGTGATGTTCTAGTGGGGCTCACCTGAGGATAGATCTCTAGCTGTGATGTTCTAGTGGGGCTCATCTGAGGATAGATCTCTAGCTGTGATGTTCTAGTGGGGCTCACCTGAGGATAGATCTCTAGCTGTGATGTTCTAGTGGGGCTCACCTGAGGATAGATCTCTAGCTGTGATGTTCTAGTGGATCTCACCTGAGGATAGATCTCTAGCTTTGATGTTCTAGTGGAGCTCACCTGAGGATAGATCTCTAGCTGTGATGTTCTGAGCTCCAGGCTAAATCAAGGTTGTAGGAGCTAAATGCTGCTGATTCAAATGTGTTCCAAACAGCAATGAAAAATCCTTTCCAGGCATTCAGCATGGAGTAAAACGCTTTATTTTAAACTTCACTTAAAAAAACAACATATTCATTATTAGTGATCAGTGAAATCCTTAAGGGCAATTGAGTGTCCATCCAGCAGTATATTCTGATCTTTTGTACCTTGCATAAACCTATGCATGTAAGGGAGGAAATGTACAGTGTTATGTGCAGCAGGGTTGAAGGGTTGGTAAAGTGCTACCAAGCTGCCACTGCTTTTCTGGACTTGAGGGTGTTAGAGGAGACTTTCATAGTCTGTAGTTGGTGTGTCTGAAAGGTAGGGAGTATTTGCAAGTATGTAATTGGCCTTACTGTTCCCTATGTTATTACATTTGTCAGTATTGATACTTTTTATACAGTTACACTTTACTAATAATAGCTCTGTGTGGGGTGGAGAATTTGGATAGCAGCAAATGCCAAGTGGAGAAGCTGCCCTGCTGCGGTATGGGTGCAGGCAAGGGAACAGCTCAGGGTCATGTAGCACACAAATACTTGATAGCTTATTTGTACACTGACATTTAAAGTTGATATTTGTGTGCTACATGAAAAAACAGACAGTAATTAACTTGTGTGCAAAATAGAAAACTAATTTGCACCCTTTGCATTGCAACATGGTTTTGTCCAGAAAACTTAAGTAAGAAAACTCACTCAATTTCTTGCCTAAGTTCCTTAATGAATCAGGCCCTAGAAGATTTACTCACCCTTGTAACATATATATGAGGTTTCGGGAAGTACATGCATCTGAATAATAAAGTCAGAGTTGTCAGTGAAGCTGGAGAAGAAACCCATCAGATTTAGGAATGTCTGCACATCCATAGAACATTATAACTTCTAGCGTGGTCGGTAAGATATACACATATGAGTTTTATACATTTGAAGAACACATCCTTTAGGTTTAAACCTCTATTATGTCTGTACACCTGAAGACACATGTATGAGGTTTATACGTGAAGAAAGGCATTAATGAGGCTCATATACAGTCAAGTCCATAAATATTGGGACATCGACACAATTCTCACATTTTGGGCTCTATACACCACCACAATGGATTTGAAATGAAACAAACAAGATGTGCTTTAACTGCAGACTTTCAGCTTTAATTTGAGGGAATTTACATCCAAATCAGGTGAACAGTGTAGGAATTACAACAGTTTCTATATGTGCCTCCCACTTTTTAAGGGACCAAAAGTAATGGGACAAACTAAACAATCCTACATCAAACTTTCACTTTTTAATACTTTGTTGCAAATCCTTTGCAGGCAATTACAGCCTGAAGTCTGCAACGCATAGACATCACCAGACGCTGGGTTTCATCCCTGGTGATGCTCTGCCAGGCCTCTACTGCAAATCTCTTCAGTTCCTGCTAGTTCTTGAGGCATTTTCCCTTCAGTTTTGTCTTCATCAAGTGAAATGCATGCTCAATCGGATTCAGGTCAGATGATTGACTTGGCCATTGCATAACATTCCACTTGTTAGCCTTAAAAAACTCTTTGGTTGCTTTTGCAGTATGCTTCGGGTCATTGTCCATCTGCACTGTGAAGCGCCGTCCAATGAGTTCTGAAGCATTTGACTGAATATGAGCAGATAATATTGCCCAAAACACTTCAGAATTCATCCTGCTGCTTTTGTCAGCAGTTCAATAAATACAAGGGAACCAGTTCCATTGGCAGCCATACATGCCCACACCATGACACTACCAACACCATGCTTCACTGATGAGGTGGTATGTTTTGGATCATGAGCAGTTTCTTTCCTTCTCCATACTCTTCTCTTCCCATCACTCTGGTACAAGTTGATCTTTGTCTCATCTGTCCATAGGATGTTGTTCCAGAACTGTAATGGCTTTTTTAGATGTTGTTTGCCAAACTCTAATCTGGTCTTCCTGTTTTTGTGGCTCACAAATGGTTTACATCTTGTGGTGAACCCTCTATATTCACTATTGGGAAGTCTTCTCTTGATTGTTGACTTTGACACATATACACCTACCTCCTGGAGAGTGTTCTTGATTTGGCCAACTGTTGTGAAGGGGTTTTTCTTCACCAGGGAAAAAATTATTCTGTCATCCACCACAGTTGTTTTCCGTCTTTTGGTGTTGCTGAGCTCTCTGGTGCGTTGTTTCTTTTTAAGAATGTTCCAAACAGTTGATTTGGCCACACCTAATGTTTTTGCTATCTCTCTGATGTGTTTGTTTTGATTTTTCAGCCTAATGATGGCTTGCTTCACTGATAGTGACAGCTCTTTGGATCTCATATTGAGATTCGCCAGCAACAGATTCCAAATGCAAATGTCACACCTAGAATCAACTCCAGACCTTTTACCTGCTTAATTGATGATGGAATAACGAGGGAATAGCCTGCACATGTCCATGAAATAGCTTTTGAGTCGATTGTCCCATTACTTTTGGTCCCTTAAAAAGTGTGAGGCACATATAGAAACCTTTGTAATTCCTTCACCGTTCACCTGATTTGGATGTAAATACCCTCAAATTAAAGCTGAAAGTTTGCAGTTAAAGCAAATCTTGTTAGTTTCATTTCAAATCCATTGTGATGGTGTATAAAGCCCAAAATATGAGAATTGTGTCGATGTCCCAATATTTATGGACTTGACTGTATTTTAAATACATGTATTTGATATCTATAGATCTGAAGAAAACATATATAACAATATTACATCGGAAGGATTGAAGGTTTAAGGATGTTTGTAAAATTGAAGAAAAATCATATCTCTGAAGCTTAGGGAGGTCCATACATACACAAGGTTTTTAAGGCTGCGAATATAAAAAATGCATCTGTGACTATCACATCCTATAAGTATGATGAATACATAGAATGCTTTTCATGGTTTATAGCCGTGGTTAGAAGATTTTAATTTGTTTAACAAGTAGACTACTAAGCGTTAGGGGTAGATTTCTAAACAGGGAAAGTGGAGGTGTTACCCATAGCAACCAATCATATTCAAGCTATCATTTATCTAATATATTCTTAAAATGATAGCTAGGATCTGATTGGTTGCTATAGGCAACACCAACATTTTTCTTTTTCAGAAACTTTAGTAAATCTACCCCTTAGTCTTTTAATATAATTATTGCCAGGAGAGTCTAGTAGTATAACTTTCATTTCTTCTCCTTCAGGACATGTATCATCTGGACTGATCAGCCACCCTGACAGAGAACATCTCATTTACCCCTTGGGATGCACAGTGATCATTGAGAGCCTTAGTAAGCATAAGCAGTATTTCCTACATGGTCACACTAACAATGTGTCCTGTGTGGCTGTCTCCAAGACTGGGAAGTACATAGCATCAGGGCAAGTCACATACATGGGATTCAAGGTCAGTGTTCCGTAATGCCTTTCATAGTTCACATATTCTCACAAATTCTATAAATAGATGTTAATTCTTAATTAATGATAAATTCTTACAGCACTCCACCATAAACTGCAGCCCACATCACTCTATAGTAAACCATACACCAATTTAAGTACATATAACAAAATACAACTTTTTGTAGAATAATTTAAGCACGGTATATATTTTTTTGAGATCTTTCGAAATGTGAAAAACTTAAATAATAAAAAATGATACTTATATTTCATCTGTGTCGTTTGTGAATTGTAGAATTCTTCCACCCAATCTTTTCACATATAATGCAAAAAAACAAACAAACAGAATATAGTGTGATATTGTTTGAACACTTCATTACTCATTAATCTGTATAAATGATATATCATCCGTATGACATCAAACCATTACGTGCAATATTCCTTTAACATGACAAACATTCCCTTTTTATTATCAAAGTGATGATTTCTTATATAAAATCTTTCCACACGTGCTGCCCCCTAGTGCTACACTTCTTACTTTTCTTTTTTATTGTCACATTTATAAGAGGCTCTGTATTTTCTCTTTGATCTTCATCATCATCATCATCATCATCATTTATATAGCTCCACTAATTCCACAGCGCTGTACAGAGAACTCACTCACGTCAGTCCCTGCCACATTGGAGCTTACAGTCTAAATTCCCTAACACACATACACACGCTCAGAGGAAAAGAGAGACTAGGGACAATTTGATAGCAGCCAATTAACCTACTAGTATGTTTTTGGATTGTGGAAGGAAAACCACGCAAGTACGGTGAGAACATACAAACTCCACACAGATAAGGCCATGATTGGGAATCGAACTCATGGCCACAGTGATGTGAGGCAGAAGTGCTGACCACTAAGCCACCATGTTCCTTTCAAACATTAGATCCCTCTCTTGATTTCTCATCATATGATACAGGGGCGCACACAGGATTATCAGGAAGGGTCGTCCCCCCCGACCCAAAAAAAACCAAAAACGAAAACACGCGAGACAGCTGCCCGCGCATGCGCAGCAGCTCCGTTTCGGCAGCACTGTACTATACAGCAGCCGCGGCGCTGTCAAACAAGCATCCTCGGCAGTGCTGTATACAATACAGCACCGCCGCGGACGCTTCTTTGACAGCGCCGCGGCTGCTGTATAGTACAGTGCCACTATGGTGGGCACTTAGTTAGCGGAGGGGGGGGTGGGGGGGTTCTGGAGACCCAGAAACCCCTCTCTGCGTGCGCCACTGTCATATGATTATAAACAGGAAGAAGAGGAAAGAAATGCATCTAGCATGATACAGCTTAAAATCATCACATATTTCTTAATAAAATGCTTCTAAAACACTCACATTTTACATATCATTAAAAAACATGTAGAAAACACTGGTATGTACAGTTACTCCTACCGGAAAGGATGCACAAACAGCAGCAGTGTATAATAGAGGTTTCCACACTAAACACGGGGTTGCAGGTACACTGTTATTCTGATGTTCTGAGTCCTTGATGGAATCAATTGCCAAAAAAAAGGTCCGATTCCAAACCAGGGAAAGTCCAAAATAAAATAAAATGTTACAAATAGTACAATTATACTCATCAGAAGTAAAAATAAACATACCTTATTTATACAACTCTGTGTGCAGCTGCAGTGTGGTCTAGGTCTATCTTACCAAACTACTTTAGCCATTATAGTCATGTTATCTGAGACAGCAGAATCTACATAAATTTATCATTGGCTGAAAAATATAAAAGTATTTCATATTTCATTTCCTACCCATAAACCATGAGCTCGGAAAAGCTTGGTGTATAAGATGAGGAGGGGAGACTTCATAAAAAAACATAGTTTAACACCATGGAAATATTGAGCAAAGCCCAATTAGGAAATGACTACACTTAACACTGTCCACTAAATGTGTACAATTTAAGTTACTCCCACTGAAAGTAATATATGAAATGTTTTCATACATTTAACTTTGTAGGCAGACATTTTCCTGTGGGACTTTGCTAAGAGAGAGCCTTGTGGTAAGTTGAGCCTACACAAAGTCAAGGTGGAAGCCATAGCCTTCTCACCTAATGATCGATACCTGGTGTCAGTCGGTGGGCAAGATGATGGCAGGTATGTGAAGCCAGTTATGTGAGACTAATGACATTTCTGTCCACTTGGCGTCTCCTATATAAACTCCTGATACCGCATGTGATCTATATTGTGAGCTGCACTTAGCTGACTCATGGGAGTGAAACCTAACACCAATCTTTTCATACATTTCTTAAACCCAATATATAATTTCCATGTATTTAAAGAGATTCAATTGTAGATTATAAATATATCGGGCCTGGTTCATTAAGGAAAGTAAAGCAAAAATAAAGGAGTAACTTTGCCCCTTGGCAAAACCATGTTGCATTGGAGGGGAGATAAATTTAAAATGTCATGACAGATTTATAGTTGGGGTAGGGCAACTTTAAATTTCAGTGTAAAAATAAAGCTATCCTTGTGTGCTACATGAGAAAACAGTCAGTATATAACTTATATGTAGAATAATAAACCAATATGCACCTCTTGCATTGTAACATGGTTTGTCCCAGTGAAAACTTACTCTTTATTTGCCTTAGTTTCCTTAATGAATCAGGCCCACCATGCTCACTGATTGCTTGTGCATTCCGCCGTGTGAGCTGTCAGTGTTTGTTTCACAGTGTTGTCCTCTGGAACGTGGCAACAAGAGAAGCCATTTGTGGCAGCCCAGCCTCATCTCTCACCATGGGACATGTCCTAGCAGTGACATTTGCCAACAACAGTGATGACGTGTTTATGACAGGAGGAAAGTAAGTAGGCCTTTCACTTAGACCCGTTAAGCTATTATTATCTTGAAGGACCAGTATTTAAAAAAACAATTGGAATTTATGAGAAGATGAAGTTGATGGACCCATGTATTTTTTCAGCCTCACCAAATTATGCAACTATATATGTAATTGTTTTATCTACCACAATGCAAACTGTTGTCCTGTGTCATCAGCCCCTTACAGACGCATAAAGGTCCCTGCAGTATCCTTCAGTAGCTTTACTGACAGAAAGTATTGTGTGAATATGAAAATGGCTTCCCTCTCCATCTAAACATAATCTTTTTCTTATATAAAGCAACATGGTAGATTACCTCACATTTAAAGAGACTTCTCAACTTAAATATGAAAAATTCCTCAAACCTGAACAAATAAGGTTTTCAAGTGATGTCACTAGATATATCTGTTAGCCTATGTACATCCTAGCCTGCTGCACAACTCCCTGCTGGGGTGGGGGGGAGGGGGCATTTGCCCCCCAAGTCGGTCCCATAATGGGCTACCCTGAGCTGGGTCACTGGGCCACCCACATTTTTTTTTCCTTTAAAATGTTCTTAATAGGCTGCTGAGTCGAGCCCCCCCTCCACTTGGCCTAATATTTGTCAACCCTCCCCTGCCTCCCTGGCAACTATTTGACAGACTGACAGTCCATGCCTCCTGCAGTCCGTCTAGCCAGCCCTTCAGCATTTCATTTTGTTATACTGTATTGTAACCACCATATACACTATATGGACAAAAGTATTTGGCCACACCTGTTAATTATTGAATTGAGGTGTTTCAATCAGACCCGTTGGCAGAGGTGTATAAAATCAAGCACCTAGTCATGCAGTCTCCATTTGCAAACATTTGTGATACAAAATGGATTGTTCTGAAGAGCTCAGTGACTTCAAGCAAGGTACTGTGTTAGGATGTCACCTTTGCAATAAGATGGTTCTTGGAATTTCATCCTTGCTGGATATTTCACGATCAACTGTAAGTGATATTATTAGTAAGTGGAAGCGTTTAGGAACAACAGCATCTCCGCCATGAAGCGGAAGACCACGTAAAATCACAGAGTGGAGTCAACGACTGCTAAGGCGCATGGTGCGTAAATGTCGTCAACTCTCTGCTGATTCCATAGCTGAAGAGTTCCAAACTTCCACTGTCATTAATCTAAGCACAAAAACTCTGTGGCGGGAGATTAATGGAATGGGTTTCCATGACCGAGCAGTTGCATGGAAGCCTCACAGCACCAATACCAATGCCAAGCATTGTATGGAGTGGTGCCAAGCATCGAATGGAGTGGTGTAAAGCACACCGAAACTGGTGTGGAGTAGCGAAAACGTGTTCTGTGGTGTAATGAATCATGATTCTCTGTTTAGCAGTCAGATGGGTGTGTCTGGGTTTGGTGAGTGCCGGGAGAACATTACCTGCCTGACTGCATTATACCAAATGTGAAGTTTGGTGGAGGAGGGATAATGGTATAGGGCTGTTTTTCAGGGTTTGGGCTAGGCCCCTTATCTCAAGTGAAGGGCAATCTTAATGCTCCAGTGTACCAAGTCATTTTGGACAATGCTATGCTTCCAACTTTGTGGCATTAGTTTGGCGAAGGCCCTTTTCTATTCCAACGTGACTGTGTCCCAATGTACAAAGCAAGAACTACAAAGACTTGGTTTGATGAGTTCTGTGTGGAAGAACTTGACTGGCCCGCACAGAGCTCTGACCTCAATCCCATCGAACACCTTTGGGATGAACTGGAATGGAGATTGCAAGCCAGGCCTTCTCGTCCAACATCAGTGCCTGACCTCATAAATGCTCTACAGAATGAATGGGCACAAATTCCCACAGAAACACTACAACATCTTGTGGGACCAAAGTGGGACCAACTCCATATTAAAGTATATGTATTTGAATACAATGTCCCTGTTGGTGTAATGGTCAAGCATCCAAATACTTTTGTCCATATCATCATCATCATCATCACCTTTTATTTATATAGCGCCACTGATTCCGCAGCGCTGTACAGAGAACTCATTTACTTCAGTCCCTGCCCCATTGGAGCTTACAGTCTAATTCCCTAACACACACACAGACAGACAGAGAGAGACTAGGGTCAATTTTGATAGCAGCCAATTAACCTACTAGTATGTTTTTTTGGAGTGTGGGAGGAAACCGGAGCACCCAGAGGAAACCCACACAAACACGGGGAGAACATACAAACTCCACACAGATAAGGCCATGGTCGGGAATTGACCCCAGTGTTGTGAGGCAGAAGTGCTAACCACTAAGCCACCGTGCTGTCTATATAGTGTATTTGCCAGTAAATTCTCTGTGCCTTTGGCTGAAAGCATGGCTTAGGGCTCCCATGTTTCTGATTTTTCCCAGAATAGTCCCCCTTTTTCATAATTTCTCATTTTAAATTCACGATGCTATAATTCCCAGAATTCCCCAGAAACATTGATTATAAGGTACTGTTTTACCTTATTTGGATATCAAAAGTATAGATGGATTTTATGACTTGAACAAAATAGTGGTCACTTGGTTTTCAATTTCAGAAGGATGGGATACAGATGGGATTTGTTTACATACTCACAAACAGCCCCATTTTGGAGGGCAACAGAAAAAGGGACATAAACTGTTCTAAAGGGGCTTGGCTGTGGTGAGTGTGGTTGGGCAGATCACAGGCATGGCTGGTGGATAGTGGTATGGCTTTGGGATTGAAGTTGGGGACAATTTCGTCATGGAAGCAGCAATCTTTAAACCCTTGTGGCCTTAGAAAATAGGCTGTATGTTGTTTGAATTTATTTGATATCACATTGACAGAAAATGGATTTGAGTTGTTCCGGAACTAACAGAACACTCACCCTAGAATCCTAGCAGCTAATTAAGTGCGCACTTGAGATCTGAATGGTAACATTACCAAAAGATCTACTGTTTCCATGAAGGCCAGTGGTGGAAGTGGGGGTGTATACTGTGGAATGCCAGACCGCCACTTCTCCTACTGCCGTCATTGTAAACCTATCAAATTCCATTCACTTACATTTTCCATACCTCCACTTCTGACTTTCACCTTCGAGCACTGATGAGGGTACTGTTCTATTGACCTGTATTGGCATTCCACCCCTAGCCAAGCAAGCACCATGGCAAAACCTATTCATGCTAATAAATGCAGAAAAAATGGGCAGCACGGTGGAGAAGTGGTTAGCACTTCTGCCTCACAGCGCTGGGGTCATGAGTTCAATTCCCAACCATGGCCTTATCTCTGTGGAGTTTGTATGTTCTCCCTGTGTTTGCGTGGGTTTCCCCCGGGTGCTCTGGTTTCCTCCCAGATTCCAAAAATATACTAGTAGGTTAATTGGCTGCTATCAAAAAAATTGACCCTAGTCTCTCTGTCTCTCTGTCTGTCTGTATGTGTGTGTGTTAGGGAATTTAGACTGTAAGCTCCAATGGGGCAGGGACTGATGTGAATGAGTTCTGTGTACAGCGCTGCGGAATCAGTGGCACTATATAAATAAATGGTGATGATGATGATGATGATGAAGCACCAAGGCAAAACCTATTCATGCTAATAAATTCGGAAAAAATATAAAATTAAGGTTCTCTGAAGAGATCATTTATGCCTGTACTTTTCTGATCAGTTATAGAACAATAAAGCTAACATAAACCTAAACTTTATTATCAACAGAATTTATTGTTTGATAATGAAGCCTCTTTTCTGCTGATGAAATTGTGATGTGCAATTTAGACAGCACAGACCAGTGGAAACTTTTGACACCATTTGGGGGCTGTAAGAGGGCTCTGACTACCGATGTTTTGTTGGTTATTGGAAAACATTTAGAGAGATGCCGTGTACATTAATGCCCTCGGGGGCAGCAGCTTGCTGTGTGTTCAAGAAGTCATTGAAGATTGATGCATATTTGTGATCAGACATGAAAATAAGTGTTGTTGGGTTCACGGCTTGTCCAGGAAATTGACAGTTACTTCAGATTAACATGTAAGACATTGAGTAGAGAAAGAAGATATTTCATTAATGGGAAAAAATAGGTGGGTATAATAGTAGTATTTTATCTGTCGCACTCAGGAAATGTTTCCATCCAGACATCCCCAACATCTTACAAGACAGCTGCTTTAAAGTTAAATTATTTTGAGCGATTAGATAGAAATAGAGTGTGACCTCTCTGTTCCAGCGGGACCCTACGTGTGTGGGAGGTGGATCTGCCAAACAGGAAAATGCACCCCACCGAGTGTCAGATGGGGCAGCTGAAGAGAGTGGTTACCTGCCTGGCTGTAAGTAACATGCTGTGTCAATCGTATCACCTTCCATTTAGCTCTGTCTGTAGAGAACTATTGAGAATATTTTGGTTCTATACAAATTGTTATACTGTATATACTGGATCCTGCATAGAGAGACACAAAGAGAGATCAGGGGTGTCAGTCAGTGATCCCTATGCCAGCAGGATTTGGCTGTGTGTTTGCAAATTTGTGAAACTACTTTGACATTTAAAGCGCTGTGCATCCTAATCACAATTTAAAATAGTGCACACACACACAGAACTTAAATTAGCTATTACAGCAAGAAGGATATACTAAGTGCACCGCTCACAGCCAGAAAGGATACGCATAGTTTGACATAAACGTGAATACACAGCATTGTGTTGCTACAGTTAAAAGATATACTTTTTTTCAGTATGGTGAACATGTAAATATTAAAAGTGCATAATATTGCAACAAAGTAAGTGCTGTGTGCATTAGATCCAACTGCCCCCTTAATAAACTCTACACAGGCAGTATATCCTCAAACCAGAGCTTTAAAATGTTACCATACAGCAATACGCCACAATATTTAGCCTCTCAATAGCCCTGTATTTCCTTATATGTCCCTACATGTCATCTCGCAAAAATACCAACCGTACTGGAACTGAAAGCCGGAATCTGGCCATTGAGATGCAAATAAAGGCTTTATTTAAATTAATAAATCCTTTCTTTACATATCCCCAGGGGCAGGCTGGGCTGGAGGGCAAGTGGGGTATCCGCCCCCCAGGCCGATGCCATAGTGGGCTACCTTGGGCTGGGTCACTGGGCCATCTGAATTTTTTACCCTTTAAAATGTTCCTAATGGGCTGCTGAGCCGAGTCTAAAATTTGCCAGCCCTCCCCTGTGTATCCCCTCTGCAATTGCCATCCTAAGACTAGGATAACAGCGGTACTGGAGGTTTTGGTAAATAGTGGGAAGTTTTATCTAGGGCCTTTCTCACTATAATAAATAGACCCCTAAATGTAAACTTAACGCCAACCTCACTGCATGCTGTTGCTCTCTCTATCCTTTTTTTGAATCCCCAACCGTTTTACGTTGGGCTATACAGACAGGAAATCTGGTGATCTTGAGAATAAAGGTCGCCTCTGGATCCAGACTTTACAGTAGAATTGTATGAAATAAAACCAGACTGAGTTCATAATGATTTCCTGTAGGCTCATTCATGGGGCATATATAGAAATGAATTGGCACCAGTGCATGCTGTGGACTGCTATGGGTTGCTGGATCACATAGGGTGGCGCAGTGCTGAGGCTTTGGGGTTTATTCTGACCAGGGCGCCATCTGCATGGAGTTTGTTGTGTCCATGAGTTTCCTCCACAGTCCAAAATCATATCGGCTTCCTGCGAGATTGGGCGTAATATGGGCTTCCTGCGAGATTGGGCGTAATATGGGCTTCCTGCGAGATTGGGCGTAATATGTGTGCTAGCGTGTGTGTGTGTGCCTGTTAGGAACATTAGATAGTAAGCTATACTGGGCTGGAGCCCAAGTGAATTATTAACCTTTATTTACACAACGCATATTACAAATTGCTTTACATTAAATATGTAATCATTCACATCGGTCCCTGTCCCAGTGGAGTTTACAATCTATATTCCCTACTACACAAAAACTAGTGATAATTGTGTCAGAAGCCAATTAACCTACCAAAGTGTTTGTGGAAGGAAACTAGACCACATGGGGGAAACCCACACAGACACATGGAGAACATACAAACTCCACAAAGATGATGCCATGGTCAGAATCAAACCCATGACATCAACGCTGTAAGGCAGCAATGCTAACCACCGTGCTGTCCAAATAAATAGACTCTCTCCAGTGCTGCGTAATATGTTGGTGCTATATACATAAAGGCTAATAATAATATCTATATGATTTTCTTGCATTTTTTAATTGCTGCTGTATAAACAGTTCATGTGTCTATATACTTTAATCAAATCAGTGCTGTATTCTGTCCAGATTATGTCATGCAAAGTCCCTATAAAAAAAAAAGCTTTAAATGCGCTCTTCTGAATGAGCCCTAGAGCATGTTAATTCACAGGTAATTTCTCTCATGGACATTTTTTCCTGTCTTATTGGACTTATGCGGAATCTGCTGCTTTGTTGATGGAAACATTTTTGTTGGAGTATTATTATAGTATACCCAGCAGAGGGTATTTTGTCAGCTTCTCCCCACAGCTGTATTAGATGAGAATGGAAATGAGTAAAACGTAAGGCTATGCATGGTAACACCAGAATGATCAGGGGGAAATTCAGGTTGGGCTTTGTACTAACATTGTTCAGAGGTGCAAATCTGAAATAAAACCACAGTAACCGGCAATTCAATTTGATCTGCCTAGTGTGAGTTAGACAAAAATAAAAGCTTCTGAGTGGTTGCTATGTTTTTAGTGCAGATTTGGACCTTTGAGTAGTGTTGGTGAACTACTCACCTGAGATGTTCTTATGCAGCAGTAAACTAGTTACGGAAAGCAGTTCTTCAATATTTCTCAGCATTTGTCCTGCTAGCAGGGTAAACTCTGCTGGAAAGTGTTACATAGTGTCCATGCAGATTTTGCAGGAGCTGCTTAATGACTCCTGTGACTGGTGTAGAAGCACTTTTTTGGAGTAAGCTGCCTCTAACTACTGATTGCAGCTTTTTAACAGCTGTCTTAGCAGAAAATCTGCTTTGTGTGACAACCTCTAGACGAAATGTATTCACTGCAATAGAACAGCATCTTTGAAAAATAAAGCACTGGAGAAAAAAAATGCATCAGAAAAGGCTCTTAGGGTAATGTGACATAGGCGATTTGAACGCTATCATCATCATCACCATTTATTTATATAGCGCCACAGGTTCCGCAGCGCTGTACAGAGAACTCACTCACATCAGTCCCTGCCCCATTGGAGCTTACAGTCTAAATTCCCTAACATACAAACACAGCCAGAGAGAGAGAGGTACCTAAGAGAGAGAGAGGTAGAAAGAGACTAGGGTCAATTATGATAGCAGCCAATTAACCTACCAGTATGTTTTTGGAGTGTGGGAGGAAACCCGAGCACCCGGAGGAAACCCATGCAAACATAGGGAGAACATACAAACTCCACACAGATAGGGCCATGGTCGGGAATTGAACTCATGACCCCAGCGCTGTGAGGCAGAAGTGCTAACCACTTAGCCACCGTGCTGCCCTAGCTCTTTTCCAGATAAATAAGCGCTGGCGTTCATAGCGCAGAATCACTCCTATGTTGCCGCATTAAAGTGAAGGGAAAGCGTTCTGAGCTCTATAAAGACTGCTCTTTTCCATCTGCAACACACCACTCTTAGGGGCCTTTTTGTGCATAGGTCTTCTCTCCAGCGATAAGGCAGATTTTTTTTATCATCTGTTATCGCATTGTTTACTTGTAGCCCATGTTTCTGTCATACATCCCACTTTTCTACTATCTACTAACCACCACACCGCCCCCAGGTGGCAGAAGATGACAGCTGCTTTTACTGCGGTTCCTCTACTGGAGACATCCTGAAAATTAACACAAAGAACAAACTACTGAACAGTTGTGGACCACAGAAGGACCGATTCAGCCTGGTGAGATACTTGTCTGCTTTTAATGCACAACAATATTAAGCACATATGCTGGTAGAAGAGTTACAGTCTTAGGTATTACAGAATATTTAGATGCCCAATTGTCAGGAACTAGCATTAAGACCATAGTTGCCCACTCTCCCAGGAATGTCTGGGAGACTCCTGGATTCATGGGAGTCCTCCCAGACTCCTGAGAGAGCAGGGCAACCTCCTGGATCCTTTCCACTTAGTTAGTTAAGTGGTGGGGGTGGGGCCAAATGATGCAATTCACCGAGCCCCGCCCTGACACACCTCCCGGGCGAAAAATTGCCAAAGTTGGTAAGTATGATTAAGACCCCTATAACCAAGTTGCATTCTGCTTTTTAAGGTGTAACCTTATTATTATCACACTCATCTACTCCTTGCCCAGTTTTGAAGTAGGCAAGGATAGAACAACATGTAGCCAATCAAACATCTACTTATAGCAGAGAAGTGCACTGATCTCATTGTGATTGTGTTAGCGACGACCGGGCTGCATGTGACAGGGGCAGTGTCATGAAGTGAGGAGGGGAATAGAGGTAAGCAGGAAGCCACAGAGTTAGGTAGTGGAAAAAGCAGGGTCCCTCCAATAGCATAGTGATGTCAGGCTCCTGTTAAACTGATACAGAAAGATTGTGGTTCCAATGTGAAACAAAGCTCAAGCATCAATCTTGTTTAACGAGTGTATGTAGAGGTATAAGAACTGAGATCTGCATAGGAGCGAAGGATAATAAAAGCTTTGCTGTATCTTTAACTGAACTATTCTCTGGAGTGTTAGCTGTTAATTTTGTGGTACGTCCATCTGGTGTCATAGGGGAGGGGTTTAGGACTATAAGTTGGATGGGCGGAGTTTGCTCAGTCCTTGGCAGATTTGGAAGTTGCCCACCCACCCTCCCTGTTACGTTTGATGAGATAAGGATGCGACTAGATGCTCTGTTGATGGATATCAGCGTTGGAGGCAGCATGTTTCTCATTAAAGACGGATGGAGCTATGGCCGGAAAAGCAGTACAGTCGACGGCCAGTGGTTTGGGCGCACATTTACGGTATTGGGCATGGTGAACCCGCCTCCCTTCGAGTGAAACGGCTATTAGTCTCGGTTTCAGGCACCGCCCCTTGTGGGCTGCCCTGTGGTTGTTTCCCGTATAGCCCAGAGGAGGGGCGGGTTCGGTAGATTCAGGACGTGGTGCCCCGTCCAGGTAGATATGTGCGCCCGGGGTTTGATTGTTTGGTCCCCCACTTGAACCCAGGTTGTTCCCCAGTGTGTAATCCTAAGGATATGCTATGACAGTTGGGTTTTGCCTGGCACACGTCGGTCTGACTGCTTATTTCACCTCCACCATGTTTATGAATAAATCATTTATTTGTGCCCTATTTGAAGTCTCGTGTCATTACTTCAAGGTTATAGTGATAAGATGAAGAAGGTAAAGAGGTTAAGGTATCAGACATAAGACTTTTAATGGACACTCGCATAGGGATTACTGAACTCTACATAGAAACGCATGTACAATGTACACAGGCTTTTACAAAATGTTTGCAGCAACATGGATGCAGAAAGAAGGACATGATTTCTCTGCTATCTCCCACCCTTGGTGAATCATGTGTTCAAGACAGAGAGACCTAAATGACCTGATCATCATCACCTATAAACAGCTCATGTGTTATATGTGATCATAACCCTCTGGTTTTCTTTTATGTCTGTTCAATTTTCTTGCACCAGTACATGCAATTTCAGTGATAAAATAATTTATTTTGTACACAAGCCATAAAAATAAAATATTTTGCGGTATTTCTCATTGCCTTCAAGCTACCTCCCAACATGCAAGTCCCCTGCAGGACAGGGGGCGAGACCACATCACAATGTGGGGGGAGCACTTTGTCACGCCATGATGGGGTGTGGCCTCACCCCCAGAGAGCTTACAGCGCTAAGCTGCCCATTAGATATCTCCCTTCCCCCCAACATTCCCATCTGCGGGACAAACAGAGCCCTAAATTCAGGACTGTCCTGCTGAAGTCAGGACAGTTGGGCGGTATGCTTCAAGTGTTCACCCATTTCTACTTATGCTGAAGATTGATCCTGTTCATTTATCCATTACCAGGGAGTGACCTCTCTGACCCTGCTGAAGACAGGAGAGTTTCTGATTGGTTCCGGCGATGGAAAATTGTCCCTATGCAAAGGACCAAACTACAAAGCAGTTAAGTGAGTGTCCAGCTTCTGGCATCCTGTGTAGCTTAAGAAGCCAATATTGGAATTCCAGTACCAACCATTGCTTTAATAATAATTTAATTGATTGTTGTGTATTGAAGAAGCTGATGTATTACTTGAATGTAGTGCATTGAAACACGCATGTTGATTGCAGGTAGGGGATGTCCCACTGTTAGATGACTTTTATTTATTCGTTCTTGCATGCCTTCCTGCTGCTGTTATATTGCTTTATATTTCTGCCATCATTATATGCTTTCCCACAAGATCTTTATATCATCCAGGCAGAATTGTTTATTTCCTTTGGCCTTGGGTACAGCATGGACCGGCTTTACTCTCTGCACTGTAAATAATTGTATCCAAAGAGAAGCTATGTGCTTTATTCAAGGGCAAATCTATATGATATAAAGACAGAAAGAAACATTTAGCTAAAGCTGCAAGAGGGAACATACAAGCCAATAAATTAAAGTCACTTGAAGGTAGAAAACTTTTAAGTTGCCTGACAGCCTGAAGGTAATGTGGAGAAGAGGCAAATCATTACAAAGCAGTAAGTGCAAAGAAACTGTGACTTTTTAACATGAAATAATGTAGAGTTTGGTTACACCTAAGATTTTTTTGACAATAATTCCTGCTTATGTGTGCCTTATTATGTGTGCCTTATTATGTGTGCCTTATTATGTGTGCCTTATTATGTGTGCCTTATTATGTGTGCCTTATTATGTGTGCCTTATTATGTGTGCCTTATTATGTGTGCCTTCTTTATTCCCTAGGAGTGCGAAGCTGCAAGGACCTGTGACCTCCATCACACTCAGAGGGCAGGGTCACCAATTTTTCGTGGGCACAGGACAGGCACAGATGTATCGTTTTAACTTTCCCGAATTTAAGGAGGAGGTCATTGCTACCTGCCATAGCGAGGCCATCAACGACATTGTGTTCCCCTTGTATGTTACCGACTCTCTTTCACTTATGTGTTTACATCTTGTAGGTCCACAAACAGTCAATATCTACATACATTTCTGCATACAAGACATTTAAGGGCAACTAAACAAACTGACATTTTCTTCCATGAAACATAAATGTTTTATGCTAAAAAGAAATTTAGCTCAGTTTAACAATTGTTGAATATGTTGTGTATCTTCAAAATGTTAATAAATTGGGTAGAACAAATCCTGATATCATTTAATATATTATCACATACATTTTTTTTTAAGTGGTACCTCTGAACTGTTTGCCACTTGCTCCAAAAATGACATCCGTGTTTGGCATACAAGCAGCCACAAGGAATTACTCCGTATTACCGTGCCCAACATCACCTGTAATGCCATTGAGTTCATGAGAGACGGCAAGAGCATCCTATCGGGTAAGAAGAAGACATGTGTACGTTGAGGGTGTCTCATCTACCACAGGGACAAAACTAAGAACAAATGCCAGCTGCCACTTGTTGCTACATTTAGATGTAGATGTGGACTTTATGTTTCATGTGCTATTTTATTGTTTGTTTGTTATGTTGGTTTTGGTTATTGTTTTGCTGTTACAACTTCATCTTGGATGGGATGGGTCCAGCAGCACTGGCCAGCCCTCTTCCCTCCCAAATGTTAGCACCATTGGGCCTGGCACAACCCAAAGGGGGTGCATGTGTGAATAAGTAGTAGGTGTTTACAATCCATATGAGCTTGCTTGGGGTGGCAATGTATTCACTTGCTCGGACCACCGCGATAATGATATTACAGAAAGAATGGAATAGATAAATACATATACAATTTTTGTCTTTCTTACATTACAATTAAGTGCTCTACTAATGCCAACCAATAATTGTTTCCTAAGCTTGGAATGATGGCAAGATCCGAGCATTCACACCAGAAAGCGGTCGACTGATGTACCAGATTGAAAATGCGCACAGCATGGGAGTAACGGCCATTGCGACGACTAACAACTGTAAGAGAATTGTGAGCGGAGGAGGAGAAGGGCAGGTCTGTAACAAGAGTCGTCTTTCAATGTTTTGCTCAATCAAGAACTCACAAAATGAGATCAAACTTCAATTCTGCATTACAGGTCAGAGTGTGGGAGATCGGAAAGGAAAGTCAGCGACTTGTGGAATCCATGAAGGAGCACAAGTCAGCCGTGTCTTGCATCAAAGTGAAAGGCAATAATCAAGAATGTGTTACTGCCAGCACTGACGGGACCTGCATCATATGGGACCTTGTGTCAGTATTTTATAGACATTATCCAGCTACTGGTGGATAATGAGGGAGGGACTCTGAGGGAACATGGGACTCTCCAAATGTTACTAGTCTGCAACATCTCACAGCAGATGGATAGCCCATTGACTGCTCTACTGAACACAGACCTTGAAGTGAAATTTTAAAAAATATATATTTTAAAGCTGGGCACATATAAGCTTGAACATTCGGATTCATTGCGTACAATTTAGTTTCTTATATGAAGTGGCAAATTGCATAGATCATATTTTTTGTGATCAGGCCCACAAACTAGATCATGGGGAGCCCAAACAGTATGATTGATCAATTAACGCACACACGTCAGTAGGGGGCATGCCGGCATGATCATTTAAAATCTAATAGCTTTGGGCCCACACATGGAACAATTTCAGATCTATTTTGTTGAACCCAGTCAGATGGCCAAATTAAATCTACCTGTGTATAGGCAGCATACGTCTAAGTAGAAAAATAATATACCCAAGTCATACAAACAGCTAATTAAATTAGATGTGTATCGCCAGGTTTACTAAAACCAACATTGAATTTGATTTTCAAAGAACTATTGGTCTAAATATCCATACTTACATACATCACCTTTTATGGCCACTAGAGGCAGTGTTCTGTTGGAGTTCATGGGGCAGATTCAATTAAGGGCCATGTACCCTAGGAGCCTCGGGTGAGGTGATAGTACACACTGTACCTACAGTTATGGCACAGAAATCTGTATTTATTGACGCAAGCAAAAATGAACCAAGATTTTAACAAGGTACATCCTGCAGAGGAACCTTGCACGAAATTCCTGCTGGACTTCGCTCTTAATTGAATCTGCCTCTATCATATTTTATAGTAGTATTATTAGAGTTAAAGAGCAATCCCATTTAGTATTTTATTTCTTTAAATAAGTACATTTAAAGCATTTATCTGATAGCTGTCCTGCTACAAATCATTAACTCCTTTTCAAAACCTCTCTACAGGGCAGACGCGTATGACTGCCAGTCACACTCACAGACTCAGACTTTCCTCATGTTGTGTGATGGTAAAGGGGGGGGGGGGAGGGGAAAATTTTACAGTGGAGACTGAGCCCAGATTAATAAAATACCCTCATACCCTGCCACACCTGATTTTTTCATAGGATTGCTTCTGTAATATTTATACAGCGCCAACATACTCCACAATGCTTTACCATTTGGAGCAAACACAGTAATGGAAGACGACTAGGTATTAACAAAGATGTAAGATTGCCCTGCTTCCAAGTTTACAATCGATAGGAAAATAGCAATTTAATACATGAGGCTAAGTGCCACAGATTCTGATTGGTCTAGAGAGATGACAATGGGAAAAAAGTGCTTATAGAGGTTATTTGATCTAGTTATACTGCAATGTCAGTATGAGGATAATTAGGTTGCTATAGAAAAATGTAGCTCAGGCTGAGTATAGAAAGCAAATTGTAAAGGTTTTTTTTTATTGTGTAGACTAGCATAGGGAGGTTAATCAAGCACTACCACCAAGAAAATTATTTTTCTAAGGTGTCCTAGATCCTTAGCCAGAAACCTGTGGGACGTTTTTTCTGGAGCTCATCAGTTTCCCTCACAGCCCCATCCAAAAAACAGATGGGGTTGGGTTGTGCAAGCAGGAGGACCAAATAGAACCTGCAAATGAGATCGTGGCTTGTGATTGGACCTCCCATCCCACACTACCGCCACCATCACAGTGGTCAGGAGATGGTTCCAGAGAAATGGGACACTGAAGGAGCAGTTTGAATGGTAGGGTGATAAACAGTGTTCTGAAGACCTAGAAATGTCAGCTGAGAGGTCAGGGAGAATTCCAAGTGAATAGTAGCCTTTCGATGTAACTGTGATCAAATCCTTGACCACATTGGTCTCTGTAGAGTATTGTGAAATAAATTCTGACTGAACAGAGTGGAAGAGAGTTTGGGTCAGAACTACTTTTTTTCCGGAATAGTATCTTAAATAGCAATGGAAAGGGAGAGAATGTGGGGTATTTTTCCTATTAATCAAAGCCCTCAGACCAGTAAGGGCTATTGTCAACTAGCAATTGATTGTGAGGGGATCGGATTAATAGGAAAGGTAGTAATGTGGGAGGAGAGGAAGAGGATAGAGACTCCATATTCATTTTTGGGATTGAATGAAGAGAAGGTGCCAGAGAGTTGAGGAAAGGAATTGAGTGGGTTGTTGCTCTGGGAAGAGGATACCATTTCATGTTGGATCTTATCAATCTTGCTCTATAAGTAGGAAACAAGATCTTGAGGTGTAATGGTGGCCATAAAGGTTGGTGTGAGAAAGTTTTGAAGAGATTTAAATGTATTAATAAGGTGTTTGAAGTGGAGATGAGAGATTAGAAGTAATTTGTTTGGCAGTATCCAGTACGTTTAGGTAGGAATGGTAGATAGCAGTACAATTGAGGAAGTCATCAGAGCTACAACTTTATCCAATCTACTTTGTGGAAGAGGGTTTGAAGGCAACGCAGTTAGTTTATGTGCCATGGCTGAGATTGTGGTTGATGCTGATAAGAGAAGCTGGAGCCTCCAAAGTGCAAAGAGGTTAAAGTGGTGGAGAAGAAATTGCACGTGATCAGCTGATGGTCAGAGAGAAGGAACGAGTGTTACAAATCCAAAACTGAACAAATTCAGGAGCAATACAAGATCAAAGCAGCAGTAGTAAATGTTTCATTTATTAGCAATCGTGTTTCCTGTATTAAACTGACGACTCTTCTCTCTTTCAAGGCGGTTTGTACGAAAACAGATGATCTTGTCCAACACGCTGTTTCGCTGTGTCTGCTACCATGCTGAGGAGTTCCAAATAATCACCAGTGGCACAAACAGAAAGGTCAGTTATATTCAAAATAGGATCCTCCATGGGTGGCATTGTGATAGCACCAGTGTAATCCTCAGCTGGGGATGATTACACCACTACTAGATGTTTTCCTGCTTTGCTTATTTTTTAACAGTAATGCACATAAAATAATGTATACTTATTTTAACAGGTATAGAGTTTATATTTGACACATATTACAAACTAATAATTATAATATTAATAATAATAATAAACAACATAACAGAAATGGAAAATAGTTTGGTCATGGAGAGGTCAAAGTACACTAATCACCTAGGGCCTGATTCATTAAGGATATTAACTTAAGAAACTTCTTATTTCAGCCTCCTGGACAAAACCATGTTACAATGCAAGGGGTGCAAATTAGTATTCTGTTTTGCACATAAGTTAAATACTGACTGTTTTTTCATGTAGCACACAAATACTTGATAGCTTATTTGTACACTGAAATTTAAAGTTGATATTTGTGTGCTACATGAAAAAACAGTCAGTCTAATTTGCACCCCTTGCATTGTAACATGGTTTTGTCCAGGAGACTGAAATAAGAAGTATCTTAAGTTAAGATCCTTTATGAATCAGGCCATTAGCCTTTAAAATGTGTATGTTATTTGCAATTTTTTACATCCCAAACCTCCCAAAGATATCACCAACTGAATATTAAAGTAGACCTGTTACCTACGCTCAGTGGGGGCAGCCATTTTGTCTGCTAAACAAATATTTATGACACTAGAGCCTATTAATTCACTAAGAATCAGTATGTCATGAATGTTAGTCCAACAGGGCCTCAGTGATGTCACAAGTCCCTAGCAAATTAATAAGCTACATACACTCACTGACAGGTCTGCTTTAAAAACCGGCTGTACAATGTAATTTGGCTAGGGAAACTGGTTCTGATGGGAAGGGCAAAGGTCACGCTATGATTGATGCTTCAGCCCATTGGTACATACTGTGTTCCAGTAAGTACATGGAGCATAAGGCTGTTGGGGGCATGTATACCTTATACCTTTACTTTTTTTTTTTCTATTTGGGTTCAAGTTTTACTATTTCAGTATTTGCAAAGTGTTCTACTTTATGTAGCAGACAGTGACTAGTCATAGTTCTGCTTTAACGTAATTAGAAAATAATGCATATTTTTAATGTTTTGTTTTACTACAATGTCCTATAGAAAAGCGCATATATGTTTTTTTCTCCTTTGTTCATTTTACATTTTGTACATATTATCCACCTTTCTGTTCCTCCCTTGTAGATTGGATACTGGGAAGTATTTGATGGTTCAGCTATCAGAGAACTCGATGGATCCATGTCTGGTGCCATTAATGGCATGGACATAAGTAACAGCGGAAGTCACATTGTCACAGGTAATCATTTCTGTAATAGGATTTGCATCAGTGTGTTTTTTTAAAAAAAAACTTTTTATTTATAACAGCAGGTAGATATAAAGCACAACAGTACATGCCATTGACAGTAAACGAGTATCAAGAATACAAAATATAAAAACTCTGGTAAAGAAAATAAAATACGTAGAAAAGCAATAAAAAACATATAAATATAGTTTTCCCATCATGATACATTCCAGGGGGAAGCTGGGGGTAAAGATCTACAGGGTGATTATAGGAGTAGGGAGTTTTCCCAAAACCAGAGGTGGGTCATGTAATGTTGTAGATATAAAATGAGTGGAGCAAACTGCTGATTTTTTTTATTTTTTATTCGGGATATAAGGGAGGGGGGGGACAGGAGGGAGGAGGTAGGGACAAAAAAGAAGGAGGAAGAGCATATAGAGCTTATAAGAGGCCAGGCATAGAACTGTTGTTAAAGCTATACCAAGGATCCCACACTTTGTGGAACGTGGGAACTGTGTCATGGAGGAGACTAGTCACATATTCCATGGATGCCATGTGCCAAGTTCTCTTTATAACACCCTCTCTAGAAGGTTGTGAAGCCTTTTTCCATTCACTAGCTACTTGTAACTTAGCTGCATTATATATGTGTCGGACTAGCTTATCCGATGCCTTAGTGATGCCTTTGATGGGTTTGTACAGTAGCTGTGGATTTTTAGGCACATTGATTGAGGTAACCTGACGAACCAGTGAAATTACATCATCCCAAAATCTGGACACTAGAGGGCATTCCCACCAAATATGGAGGAAAGAACCCACCGCTCCGCAATTACGCCAACAAAGATCTGAGGTGTAGGGGAAGATAGAATGTAATCTCTCAGGAACCATGTACCATCTGGTATAAATCTTGTATGAATTTTCCCGAATGGCTGTATTAATAGAAGACCTTGAAATCCTCTCACGGATGAGCGACCATCCCTCCTCATCCAATGTTACCCCAAGATCCTGTTCCCATGCCTGCTTAAATGGTTCCCTGGGAGGAGATGAGGAAGACACTAGAGACCTATACATGATCGAAATATAGCCGCGGCGACCCGGACTGTAGATGCAATGTCTCTCAAAGGGTGTTGGTAATCGCAGCTTAGACGATTGCGTCTGGGCTTGTATAAAGCTTTTGATTTGCATATAGTAAAAATATAGATTGCTTGGAAGAGCATATCTTTCCCTCAAGTCTGTGAAGGATCTTGGTGCGTGTTCACCCATCATGTGGAAGAATCGATCTAATCCCACCTTCCTCCAAGGGTAAGCAAAAGCCTTAATGCAGCCCTGAGGGAAACGAGGGTGTCTCCGCAGCTGGGTAAGAGGCGAGGGGTAGGGGGCGGTGCATATTTTTTGTTCAATTTGTCCCACACCTCCAGTGTAAAACAGATGGAGGGAATCACATAGGCTAAGGCTGGTCTGATACTCCTGGGGATCCAGGGAAAGTAGCGCACCCCTATATCTGGGGATATCAGTTCTTTGATGTCCACCCATTTCTTGAGTCCAACCAGTGAGAGCCAAGAAATTAAGTGAGTCAATTGTGTGGCTTGATAATATTTGTCAAACAAGGGGAGGCCCAGGCCACCATTATATTTGGATTTAGCTAGACAGAGTTTACTACGTCTGGGTCTCTTACCCTGCCACACAAACTTGCCACATATAGATTGGATAGAGCTTACGAAAGACTCAGGGACTCTGACCGGGAGGGTCTGGAATAGGTACAGTAGCCTAGGTAAGACATTCATTTAATGGTATTGATTCTCCCGAACCACGAGATGCAAAGAGAATTCCAGGACATCAGGGGGTAAATGTATGAATCTCCGGATTCTTCATCTCCGGCGTGTTCAGCGTCTTCGGCGATTAAATTTAAAGCGGCGCTGCATTGTAAAGGGAAACTTCCCTTTACAATGCAGCACCACTTTAAATTTAAGCGCTGAAGAGGCTGAACACGCCGGAGATGAAGAATCCGGAGATTCATACATTTACCCTCAGGTCTTGTTTTATTGTAGATAGCAAAGGGGGGTAATTAGTCTGAAACAAAGTTTCATAGGAATTTGTTATAGAGACTCCCAGATACCGAATTGCTCGAGGTCGCCACTGAAACTCAAAGTTGAGTTCCAATAACTTCTTTGTGTGAGATGGAAGGTGTAACGCAAGCGCCTCTGATTTAGAATTATTCACTTTATAACCAGAGAGAGAACCAAAATTTTGCAGTTCCGCAAATAGATTAGGAAGGGAAGTTTGAGGTGACGATATCTTGTATTGACTACTCTTTACCTGGATTCCCTTTACATCTGGATTCAGTCGGATCCGAGCAGCAAGTGGTTCAATGCATAGTGCATAAATAAGCGGAGAGAGAGGGCACCCTTGTCTCGTCCCATTGTTAATGCCAAACACGGATGAGCTCAAGCCATTTGTCAACACCGAGGAGGATGGGTTATGATATAGAGCTTGAATACCTTGAAGAAAATTACCAAAGAATCCAAAGGATTGAAGGGTTTGAAACATGAATGGCCAGGAAAGCCTATCAAAGGCCTTCTCTGCGTCTAACGCTAAAATTACAGAAGGGAGTTTGGTTTGGTTTATGTAGGAAATCAAGTCTATAGTCCTTCTGGTGTTGTCCAGGGCTTGTCTGTTAGGAACAAATCCAACTTGATCTGGGTTTATAAGTTGTGACAAATGATTGTTCAACCTATTTGCCAGGATTTTAGCAAACAGCTTAATATCCGTGTTTAGCAGCGAGATGGGCCGATAGTTAGCGCAAATTGTGGGATCCTCGTTGGGCTTGGGTATTACTATAATATTGGAGCGTGTGGTGTCTCTATGAAAATGCTCCCCTCGAAGAATCGAGTTGAAAATAGAGAGTAGGTGCGGAGACAGAATATGTTTAAAAGTTTTATAGTATGAGGTGGTAAATCCATCAGGACCAGGAGCCTTGGAAATCTTTTGGGATTTAAGAGCTATTTTAATCTCCTCCTCACTGATATCCTCATTCAGTTTAGAAGCTATATTCTTGTCTAGTTTTGGGAGGTTACATGTCTCTAAGAATTGTTGGATAATAGACGGTGAGGGGGGTGAAGGGGCGCCCTCTTTATTCAGGTTATATAGGGATTCGTAGTAGCTATGAAAAGAGTTGTTGATGACTTTTGGGTCATAGTTCAACATACCCTTTTTGTCTCTTATTGCCATAATTGCCTGAGCTGCTCGTTTGGCTTTCAGTTTATTTGCTAACATCGTGTCAGCCTTATTGATTTTCTCATAGAATTTTTGGTTGAGCCAGCGGAGGGCTCTCTCAGTCTTTTCCGCTAATAATGATTGAATTTCACCCCTAGTGGAGAGAATTTGCTTATAAAACTAATTTTGAATGGTTTTGTTTGTGGATACCCTCGAGCTGTTGCAATTGGGCAGTAAGAGAATTTAGTTTGAAAGTTTGTTGTTTTTTACGAAAAGAAGCAAACTTGATGATATCCCCTCTAATGACTGATTTGTGCGCCTCCCAAATCGTGGAAAGAGAAGTGTCAAATGTCAAAATATTCTTGAAGGTGGGAACCTATCTGCTCTTTAAACGCGGGCAATTTAAGCAAAGATTCGTTTAATCTCCAGGACGAGCTGCTTTTAGATTTATTCAACAGATCAAACGAAGCCGTGACTATTGAGTGATCCGACCATGGGTTGGGGAGTATGTCAGTGCGAGTAAGAAGTTGTATAACTTTACTGCAACCCATAATCATGTCAATTCTGGAGTAGGAATTGTGTGGATGTGAATAGAAGGTATAGTCTCGAGAGGAGGGATTATGGGCCCTCCAAGAGTCAAACAGACCAGCCCCAGCCATGTGCTTAATCAATGCTTTTGATTGAGTAGTAGGTGGGAGAATGTGCCGCGTACCGGACCTGTCCAATTCCTCTGATAGAATAGTATTAAAGTCCCCTCCTATCAGGAGAAGACCTCTCTGTATTTTGCTTAACTCAAGAAAAAATTTGTTAAAGAAACTAGACTGCCCTGTATTGGGGGCGCATCAGTGTGTTTTATAGAGAACGACAGTTAATGAACTGGCTGCTAATTTATATGCAGCAAACCAATCGAGTTGTCCAACCTCGTCGTATCATTTTTTCGAAGAGTTTAGGAAGCACGTTGCCTGGAATGACATGTTTAGGTGCAGTAATGTCTACTTTATATCAAACAAGGCAATATTGTCCAAAAGATCAAAAAGTAAAGCAGGCTATAATGGGAAGACAAACAAGTACTGAGCCACGTCCAGAAACCCCAGACAGGAGAACATGTATCTGTTTTTAATTTGAGAGTGTATGGTACATAAATCCTCCAAAATGAGTATACTTAATAAAGGACTTCAATGTATGTCCTCTATAAAGTTCCTGCATATATTAACATTAGCAAATTTATGAGTCACGTGTTGGAAAAAAACAATTAAAGCCCCATAAAATACAACAAGTACTTTAACACAAACAAATTGTAAACGACTTAAAAAATAGTTCTATTTTCTCCTTCCCAAAAAATGACTTGAGTAACAGTATGACTACTTTCCAAATGTTTGGAGAGGGCTATCAGATTGCATGTAAAACAGACCAGACCTAATTTAACTAAAGTATAAGGCCATAATATCCTTACAAAACAACTCTGAAATCAATATCAGACCAGCAGAAAAAGGTGGAGGATTAGTTATTTTACATTAACTAGACTACAGCAGGGAAGCTTTAAGGGGCGTATTCAATTGTCAGCGCTAACGCTGAAAAACGAGCGCTCAAAAAATATTACCGTTTATACAGTAATATTGCGCGCGAAAACCGTTAATACGGTAGTTTACTCGCGGAATTTCAGCTCGCCGCTCCGCTGAAATTCCGCAAGTAATTACCGTATTAACGGTAAGATTTTTTGAGCGCTCGTTTGTTAGCGTTAACGCTGACAATTGAATACCCCCCCTAAGAATTTAAAGTGATACCTTGACAAAAACAATCTGACACCTCTGACACATACTTGAAAGAAATAGAAAATAAAATGATAAAACCATTTTGAACAGACAGGAATATAGATACATTTACAAGCAGAACCCTACAATTCATCACACCCACCAGGAAGAATATTAATATCAATAATAAATTCTCTTAGATGCAATTTATTTCACTATATTGGCTAATATATTCAACATTTCCATAACATTTAAAGGATACCACACATATTTTAAACATACTTTAAGACACTCTGTCTGATTCATTAAGGAAAGGAAAGCAAAAAAATGAGTAACTTTGAACTTTGGCAAAACCTTGTTGCATTGGAGGAGGAGGTAAATTTAAAATGTGAGAACAGATTTATAATTGGGTAGAGCATGTCCTAGATCAACTCTTAACATCACTGTAAAAATAAAGCTATCAATTATTTGCGTCCTACATGAAAAACAGCCAGTAGTATTTTCCTTACGTGCAAAATAATAAACTCATTTGCACCCCTCGCATTGCAGCATGGTTCTGCCAAGGTTCAAAGTTACTCATTTATTTGTTTTCCTTTCCTTAATGCGTCAAGGCCCATTGAGTGGTCAGAGTGTACCAACTAGGCAAAATGGGTGTCACATCCATCTATTCCATGATGAAACACGTTCTAATATCCCTCATGGCCTATTAAAGATTTTGTGAGAGAAGCCATAATGAGAAGTGAACTATTTCTAGAAAATAAATTTAACAAGGGTAAATCATTTTCGGGTGTAAAATAGATAGAACGATCTGATCTTCTAATTGAAAGATGGGAAGAGTTCCAAGTTTTTTTAATAAAGTTCATGTTATTTTAAAGCTGTATGTTTTAGGGTTATACATTTAAGGTAACAGATTATTCTATACATTGTTCAAAGAAAAGAAACAAATATAACCTTCAAAATGCATAACCATTCCAATCAAAGCATATATTTCTACAAGGGTGCAATTCATGCTCCATACCTGTGTGTATATTATATACATATATAAAAACATGTGCTGTGGCATTTGTTTAATCCTAATCCCAATCATGACCCATTTCCACCCTGATCAGTTCTCCTATCTGAACCACACTAATCTCTATTATCTTCTTCCAGGTGGGGATGACAAATTGGTAAAAGTTTGGGATTACAATGAAGGTGAAGTAACCCAAGTGGGCATTGGACACAGTGGCAGCATCAGCCGGCTCAAAATCTGCCCTCTCTCCAAGTACATCATCAGTGTGAGCACCGATGGGGCCATTCTGCGTTGGAAGTACCCCTACCAAGCCTAGATAGCTGCTGTTTCCGGTTTCAGGACAACTATTTTATTAATACTTATCCTTATAAGAATACCACAAGATAATATTCTATCTTGTAGATCAAGATAATTTCAAAATGTGGAAGCGATACCAATGCTAAGGTTTCACACTGACTAAAACTATACCATGGACATTACAAAGAGGAGTCATGTCATAAACAGAACTGGACTATTATGGTCATCTCTGTAATTTTACCAAGTACAGTTTGTAAATCTGGCAAAACAATGATACCTTCATTCAATACCGGACGGGTTTGTCCATGCTCCTTCTCATACACAATGTCTGGATTGTTTTCATACACTTTTATTTTTGAATAAATAGTTATTTCAATCTAGTATTCTGTTTTCTATGTGTAATTATTGTATATGTTATATATTTTATGTCACATGGACTTGGCTATACATGAAAATGATGGTGAAATATCAGTGGCATATGTTTGAGGTACATGAATCCTGTTCCAAAGGCTTCATGCATTGTTTTACAACAGGTCTGCGGACAGGAAGTCTGAAAAAAAGCATATCCCGTAATCACAGCTATGTCTTTTATTATTAGCTAATTTATATTCAGTATATTCAATTGCAGACTTGGTGATCAGTTAGTAGATTGAATCTTAGAAAAGGACCAAGGACAGAACCATGAAATAAATCATTAGTAGTTTAATTGGCTGCTATCAAATTTACCCTAGTCTGTATGTGTGTGTTAGGGAATTTAGGCTGTAAGCTCTATTGGGGCAGGGACTGATGTGAGTGTATTCTCTGTACAGCGCTGTGGAATTAGGGGTGCTATATAAATAAATTATGTTGATGATGATGATTTACACTCCAACCCAAACTTTGGCAACCCACCAGTCTAACCGTTAGTCTTGAACCCAAGATGCACTTACTAGACAGTTTTTGTGGGACAGAAATACCTTTAGCAACTATGTGAATAGTTGCAAACTATACTTTTGTACACCATCTCTGTCTTCTGGCACTCAATCATAAGACTGGGGACTCATAATATCCCTTCTTCAAGGTGATCTTCAATCTTTGACCTTTTGCTTTAACTGGTAAGGATCCTAAACTGCTCGGTTGATTTTGTTTTTCTCAGCTCTGGTCTTGGTTCATGACGATTCTGACAAAAAAAACATCTGTCGAAATCTCACTTTGTTCTTTAAAACAACTGAACCGACATACTGCTCTATACTCTATACCCCCCGCTCTATACTCAAAACGGCCGCAAGACTCATCTACCTCTCACGCCGCTCCTCCTCTTCCTCCCCTCTCTGCCTTACCCTAACACTGGCTCCCCTTCCCCTACAGAATTCTTTTCAAACTCCTCACCACCACTTACAAAGGCTCTCTCCCACTCTACTGCCCCTTATATCTCTAACCACCTCTCCATTCACACTCCAGCCCGCTCCCTGCGCTCGGCCAATGACCGCTGCCTCTCCTCCACTCTGATCACCTCTTCCCATTCCAGAATCGAGGACTTTTCCCATGCAGCCCCCCTTCACTGGAATGACCTCCCTCGCTCCATCCGCCTCTCTCCTACTCTGTACTTCTTCAAACGTGCCCTCAAAACTCACCTCTTTCTCAAAGCCTACCACCCATCCACTCAACCCCCATCTCCTCCGCTCTCTCTCCCCTCTCTCCCATTGCCTCAACTGGCTCCTCTTGTGCCTGGTCTGTTTAACCCTCCCTTAGGATGTAAGCTCGCATGAGCAGGGCCCTCTTCCCTCCTGTCTCCTTACCCGTTCTTCTGCTCCGTGTTTATTGCATCAGCCTGCCTGGAGTTTCTGAAGTATTGGTACTTTTTGTTTATTGTTCTGTACTGTTATACCCTGTATAGTCTACTGTTTGTACTATGTGCGGCGCTGCGGAAGCCTTGTGGCGCCTAACAAATAAAAGGTAATAATAATAATAATACTGACATATATTATTCCGAGATCCAAAGATGGACAGTAAACGCCACATGGAATGACCCAGCCCTCTGTAGCCAATATAGCCTGGGATTGTCTGATACCATTAAAGACGCCCTCTTACAATATCCTTCTACAGAAACTCTGGATCTACTTGATGAATTGTTTATTAAGATAGACCACCGAGAGAGAGACATCAAGAAAATTTTAGCTAACCGCTTGAACACTCTTCTCCCCTCTCTGATCCACCCAGATCAGGTTGGATTTATACCATTATACCAGGCCGCCAAGCTATAGACAACACCAGACGGGCTATTGACCTCATACATTCTATTCACTCTGGTAAATTACCGTCATTGATCATGGCACTTGATGCCGAAAAAGCGTTTGATCGCATCTCTTGGACCTTTATGTCTAAAGTTTTGGGGTCAATGGGTTTCTCTGGTAAGTTTCTAGATGGCCTGTTAGCTTTATATCAATCTCCTAGAGCAACGGTGGTGGCCAACGGAGTCGCCTCTTCCCCCTTCTCAATTTCCAGTGGGACGCGGCAGGGATGCCCACTATCCCCTTTAATCTTTGCCCTGTTAATAGAACCATTAGCGGCAAAAATCCGATCTAACGGGACGATACGCGGAGTTAACACAGGGAAATACGAACATAAAATATCATTATATGCTGACGATGTTCTTTTGACTCTCTCGGATCCCGCTGTTTCTCTTCCTCCCCTTCTTGCAGACATCAAAACCTACAGTTACATCTCGGGATACAAAATCAGTCCACAAAAAAACAGAAACTCTTGATTTCTATCTTACAGAAAGTATGAAATCTTCTCTCACTCAACAATTCCCCTTCAAATGGCACCATAAAAAGATAAAATATTTAGGTATCTACATAACTAAACAATATAGTCAGCTTTTCCAAGCTAACTATCCTAAACTACTATCCCAAATTAAATCTGATTTAGAAACCTGGAGTAAAAACCTAATTTCCCGGATAGGACGAATCAATTCAGTTAAAATGAACATTTTGCCCAGGTTGCTATATCTCTTCCAAGCCCTTCCCATACGCATCCCCCCTTATGTATTCAAATTTTTGCAACACTACACTTCACAATTCATATGGGGTAGAAAACGTCCAAGAGTTCGGCTCCTTGTCCTACAAAGGTCGACGCGGGAGGGCGGTCTGGGATTCCCCAATTTTAAAAACTATATCTTGGCAGCGCAACTTGCCCAGTGTATTTTATGGAACTCCCCGGGCTCCTCCAGAGTTTGGGTCTCGATTGAAGCTGAGAGCCTGGGTATTTCCTCCGCCTCCTCTCTCCTGTGGCTCCCTCGCACTAAACGTCCTCGGTCCGCTCTTTATCACCCAATTGTATCGCATTCGCTTTCTCTCTGGGACCGAGCAAACACTAAGTTTAATCTTGCCCCGGCTCCTAGTCCAATTGTTCCTCTTTTTGATAACCCAGATTTTCTACCAGGTCGAATAGTCTCGTCCTTTGAATTTTGGAAAAGGAACGATGTTTACTATCTTAATAATATCACTACAGACGCTTCTTTTCCCTCATTCGAAGACATAAAAACCAAATTCAATATTCCCAACACTTTTTTTTTTCAATACCTACAACTAAGAAACTTTCATTCCACCACTAAATCATCTTTAAGAATCAGGCCATTGACCTCATTCGAGTCACTTTTCCTCCGGCGATCTTCTACCAATGGCCTTATATCTCGGCTATATGGAGGGCTGAGAGTCCCTGACTCAGACACCCAAGATTCCCATGAGCGTACCTGGGAGGAGGATCTAGGGGGTCCCTTGGATGGGAAAGATTGGGATGAAATAAAAGCCAACACGGCCTCTAGTTCAATCTGTGTGAAGCTGAAAGAAAATGCCTATAAGCTTCTTTATCGATGGTATTTGGTCCCGACCAGATTACAAAAAATCTTTCCGGACTCATCCAGCTCATGTTGGAGAGGATGCTCGTCAGAAGGGTCCTTCCTCCATATTTGGTGGCAGTGCCCCAAGATTGCCCCATTCTGGTCGGAACTACGGAACTTCGCATCTCAGATTCTGCAGATTGACATCCCGGTCTCTCCCAGATTTTTCCTTCTCCCACTTGGAATTCCATCCGCAACTAAATACCAAACAAAAATGTTCCGCCACATAGTTTCTGCAACGCTGTCAAATTGCCACTAATTGGAAACAACCCTCCGCGCCTACTATGCAGACAATTATTAATAGAGTTTGGCACTCATACAAAATGGAGTTTATGACATGCATATTGCGCAACACCTCTAAATCATTTAATAAAGTCTGGGAACCTTGGATGTCATTTTTTCAAATCCAAATTCCTTTTGCCCTATGACTACTCTAAAACACTCCACTTGATATCCCTCCTCAACCCGCTACCTTTCCCCCCCTACCCCCACTTCTCTATTTCTTGCTCTGCTTTCTTTCTCTTCTCTTCTATTGGCGGTCTGCCATACCGCCTCCTAATCTATTTTGCCCACTTTTCTCTGACTGGCCTCCTTTCTGTTTCTTTCTTCTTCTATCCCTATAGCTAAAATTTGGTCAATCTCAATATTCTCATTATGATACACAATGTTTGTATTAGTCCCTGTGTATAACCTGATTGTAACAGATTTTGTCTTGGACTGATGCTCATTATTGACCTTCTCAAAAATAAAACTTTAAAAAAAAAAAAAAAAAAGAATTTATCCACCCATCCAAATCCCCAGTAAGGGGTTGGTTTCTTTTTTTGTTTCCAAAAAAGGACAGTCATGACCAAAAGTTTTGAGAATGACACAAGTATTTGTTTTCACAAGTTTGCTACTTCAGTGTTTTTAGACCTTTTTGTCAGATGTTGCTATGGTATACTGAAGTAAAATTACAAGCATTTCATAAGTGTCAAAGGCTTTTATTGACAATTACATAAAGTTTATGCAGAGTCAATATTTGCAGTGTTGACCCTTCTTTTTGAAGACCTCTGCAATTTGCCCTGACATGCTGTCAATCAACTTCTGGGCCACATACTGACTGATGGCCATCAGTTCTTGCCTAATCAATGCCTGGAGTTTGTCAGAATTTGTGGGTTTTTGTTTGTCCATCCGCCTCTTAAGGATTGACCACAAGATCTCAATGGGATTAAAGTCTGGGGAGTTTCCTGGCCATGGACCCAAAATTTCAATGTTTTGATCCCCGAGCCACTTAGTTAACACTTTTGCCTTATAGCAAGGTGCTCCATCATGCTGGAAAAGGCATTGTTCATCACCAAACTGTTCTTGGATGGTTTGGTACCATTCATGGCTGTGTTCTTAGGCAAAATTATGAGTGAGTCCACTCCCTTGGCCAAGAAGCAACCCCACACATAAATGATCTCAGGATGCTTTACTGTTGGCATGACACAGGACTGATGGTAGCGCTCACCTTTCCTTCTCCGGACAAGCATTTTTCCAGATGCCCCACACAATCTGAAAGGGGATTCATCAGAGATAATTACTTTACCCCAGTCCTCAGCAGTCCAATCCCTGTACCTTTTGCAGAATATCAGTATGTCCCCGCTGTTTTTCCTGGAGTGAAGTGGCTTCTTGACACCAGGCCATCCTCCAAAAGTCGTCGCCTCACTGTGCGTGCAGATGCACTCACACCTGCCTGCTGCCATTCCTGAGCAAGCTCTGCACTGGTGGTGCCCCGATCCCGAAGCTGAATCAACTTTAGGAGACAGTCCTGGCACTTGCTGGACGTTCTTGTGTGCCCTGAAGCCTTCTTCACAACTATTAAACCTCTCTCCTTGAAATTCTTGATGATCCTTGCCTGTGAACCCTTTTTGTACAAAGCAATGATGACTGCAATTGTTTCCTTGCAGATAACCATGGTTAACAGAGGTAGAACAATGATTTCAAGCACCACCCTCCTTTTAAAGTTTCTAGTCTGTTATTTTAACTCAATCAGCATGACAGTGTGATCTCCAGCCTTGTCCTTGTCAACACTCTCACCTGTGTTAATGAGAGAATCACTGACCTGATGTCAGCTGGTCCTTTTGTGGCAGAGCTTAAATGCAGTGGAAATGTTGTTTTTGGGATAAAGTTCATTGTCATGGCAAAGAGGGAATTTAAAATTAATTTCAATTCATCTGATCACATTTCATGACATTCTGGAGTGTATGCAAATTGCCATCATAAAAACTGAGGCAACAGACTTTGTGAAAAATATTATTTGTGTAATTCACAAAACTTTTGGCCATGACTGTACTAAAGCGTTGTATTGACTATAGAAAACTCAACAAAAAACAGCTTCCGACACTCATACAGGACACGATGAGCACCTTACTATGCCCTTTGGCCTTTGTAATGCACCTGCGTTCTTTCAAGACCTCAAAAATGCCACCCTCCGAGAAATCTTGCAATGCTTTGTTGTGGTTTACCTGGACAATATTCCTTATCTACTCTAATAACCTTTCAGAACATCAATTTCATGTCTGTCAAGTCTTAAAATATTTTAGAAACAGTTTTTGCCAAAAGAGAAGTATGAATTTTAAAACTTCTCAAGTGTAATTTTTGGGTTATGTTATTCCTTCAGTTATCCTTCAGCTTCCTGGGATTTGCCAGCTATTATAAGAGGTTCATTCCATCTTTCTCCTCAGACCCAACCTCATGGTCTTTTCAGGCTCTAAGTTTTGAGATAGTTTTGAGATAGTAAAGCAATCCTTCATGTCTGCCTCCGTTTTACATCATCCTAATAATCAATATCCATTTATTGTAGAGGTGGACACCTCTGACATAGAAAATGAAGCCATTCTATCTCAAACCAATCCTGTAATGAACAAATTACATCCATGCATACTCCTCCACGAAATTCTCTTCAGTGGACCACAATTATGATGTTGGAAATAGAGAGTTGTTGGTGATCATGTGGGCACTGAAAACATGACGACAGATCAGATCTCAAAAATCTTGATAATATCAGCTCTGCAAAACAACTCACTCCTAGACAGCAAAGTGGGCTTTATTCTTCACCAGATGTGACTTCACTATTACATATCGGCCAGGGTTCAAAAATATAAAACTGATGCTGTTTTAGAAATTTTCTACATACCCATGGACATGTTCCAGACCAGACACTAATCATACTATCATCCTTGGTTCTTGCAGCTCTGACTCCAGGGGGTAAATGTATCAAGCTGAGAGTTTTCAGGCGTGTTTGAAAAAAACAATCAGATTCTAGCTATCATTTATATAGTACATTCTACAAAATGATAGCTAGAATCTGATTGGTTGCTATATCTCCACTTTTCAAACCTGCCGGAAAACTCTCAGCTTGATACATTTACCCCCAGATGTCTACGCAACTTAAACGGAATCTGTCACGCTTGAGGATCTGTTTGTACCCAGACTGGGTGGTGTCTCTGGAGTTAGGCTGGTGATTACGTACATAAGGCTGGGTGGCCTGATTATGTTCCTTTGCATGTAAATGAAATAACTGGTACAGGTGGTAAGAGACTAGCAGAGGAGACCAGGCAGGAACCGGATTGCTAAACCAGACTGGAACTGGAATGCTCAAACCGGAATGCTGGAAACAGAATGCTGGAACTGTAATTCTGGAAATAAAATGTACACAGAATGCTTAAATCTGAAAGCTGGAACCGGAGTGGAATCTGGAATGCTGGAAGCAGACTGGAGCTGGAATGCAGACTGGACTGTCTGAGCTGGAACAATAGAAAAGACTGCAGACAGCTGGGAACCAAGATGGCATTTGAAAGTACAAAGTTGCACTGGCAATAGGCAGGGCCGGATTAAGGGAATGGAGGCCCCTGGGCTAAGGGGCCCTCCATTCCCCGCGAGGCCCCCAATGTGAGCCGTCTGCCGCCCCCCACCCCCCGCGAGGACCCCCCACAAGCACTTACCTGTCAGTGCAGTCCTCCGTCCCGGCGCGCTGTAAGCTCCTTACTGAGGAGATCTCGCGAGAGTTCATGAACTCTCGCGAGATATCCTCAGTAAGCAGACTACAGCGCACCGGGACGGAGGACTGCACTGACAGTACTCAGCAGCATCGTTCGGGCCGGGGGCGCCCCCGCCCCCGACCGATCAATAATGCTGCTGAAGAGTTTGAAGGGCCCCCTGGATGCCCGAGGCCCCTGGGCTATAGCCCAGTTAGACCTCGGGTTAATCCGGCCCTGGCAATAGGTAAGGGCTCCACAAAGTTATTTTATACTAGATGTTGTTTCCTGATTGGAGACTCTGGTCAGCTGGGCTGAAGCAGGAGTTGCTAAGATGGAGCAGGTGACTAGATCCAAGATGGTAGCTCCCAGGAACTGGTTTTGGAAGGAAACCTGGAATGGAGATTGCTATCTCCTAATTGGCTGAGAGGAATCAAGTTATAAATGTATTGGTATTGCATTATTGTCTTTCATACTATTGTATGTACAGTGTAGAGATGCTCACTGACCCCCGTGTTTTGGTTTTGTTTTTGGATCTGCATTACCGTCGTGTTTTGGTTTTGCAAAACCGCCATTGCATGTTTTGGTTTTGGTTTTGTTTGGTTTTGTTTTGCTATTTTGTTGGAAAATCAATGTTTTTGGGCATAAAATAACCAAATTTAGTGCTCCACCTGTTTCTTGGATAAGTAATGTAATTGTAAAGCTAATAAATTATAAAAAAAAAACAGTTTAATTCCTGGTAGGTAGGCCTTCATTAATTCTACACACAAACTAGATTGTCTTCCTCTCCATCTATGCATATTGGCAATGCAGTGACCGGCTTTGGGTGTATATTACACCCTACACTTCTAGTTAAATATGTAAAGAAATGGACAAAGGCAGTTTGGTTTCTGTCTCTATAGGCCCCCCTCCACTTGTAGAAAATACAAAAAAAAAAACAGCCTTTGTAGACTACAATATTAATTGAAATGGACAAAGACATTTTGGGGTCAGGCTGTGTATGACACCCTACCCATAATGAGAAATTGCCAAAACAGCAGCCTTTCAAGACTGTACGTGATATGGAAATGCCCCAAGTCCCTTTCCTCTTTGGGGGTAGATTGCACCCTAGACTTAAATAGAAAGTTTTAAAAAGATGTTATAGTCATCATCTTGAGCTTCATCCTCACCCTCATCAGTGTGTACGTCATCATCACAGACTATCAATTCATCACCGCTTGAATCTGCCATTAGAGAACAGTCGGTGCTTGGATGTCTTTGATGGTGAAGGCCTTCCTCGTGGAAGATGTAGTTCATTTTTATAAACATCATTTTCTCCACATTTTTGGGAAGTAACCTTCTACGGCGATCACTGACTAAGTTCCCGGCTGTGCTGAACACTCGTTCAGAGTACACACTGGAGGGTGGGCAGCTTAGGTATTGCAAAGCAAGTTTGTACATGGGTTTCCAAATGGCCTGCTTTTCCTCCCAGTAAGGAAAGGGACTGTCTGACATTTCCATATCAATTACCTCTTGAAAGTAATACTCCACCATCCTTTGCATGTTAATACTCGGATTGGATTGAGTTATGGGCAAGGTCACACATTTTTTTGAAAAATCTTTCAAACCAGCCCCGATGTTAAACTGTTCTGTTCTGCCAAATGCATCTTCCCTGCTTCGCTTTGGAAAATTAAATTTTTTACGAGCAGCAGCAGCTTGAGAAAGTGAAGGAGGACACGTCGTCAAGCCGAGGCCCAGTTCAGCGGCCAACTTGCTGAGCAATAGCTCCTTGCAAAAGTTCACATCTCGTTCATTTTGAAGCAAAGACTCAATGTAGGTCTTAAACCTTGGATCAAGCACAGTGGCCAAAACGTACTGATCCGAGTTCAAGATCTTAATAACTCGAGGATTATTGTGAAGCAAATTAAGTACTTGATCGACAAGGCCAACATACTTTGCGGAATTGCTTGATTTCATCTCCTCCTTCATTTTCTCAAGCTGCTTTTCCAATAGTCTAATTAAAGGAATGACTTAGCTCACACTAGCAGAATCTGCACTCACTTCACACGTCACAACTTCAAATGGTTTCAGCACCTTGCACAGGACTGAAAGGATTCCCCACTGTGCAAGAGTGAAATACAGGCCCCCTCCTTTCCCAATGTCATGGCTTGTGCAATACGCTTGGATGGCTTTGCACTGTTCCTCCATCCTCTGCAGCATATACAGGGTGGAATTCCACCTAGTTACCACCTCCTGCTTAAGTTGGTGGCAGGGCAAGTTAAACTGCTCTTGGAGCTGCTGCAATCTCCTACATGCTGTTGCCGAATGCCTGAAATGGCCTGAAATCTTACGGGTCACCGAAAGCATCTCCTGCACCTCACGGTTATTTCTTAGGAAGCTCTGCACCACCAAGTTGATGGTGTGAGCAAAACAGGGAACGTGCTGGAAATCACCCAGCTGTAATGCTCGCACTATATTGTTGGCGTTATCAGAAATGACATATCCTGGTCCAAGTGGTATAAGCCATGTATCAATCACATCTCTCAGTTTGCGTAACAAATTGCCAGCTGTATGCCTGTTAGTATAGCCGGTGATACAAAGAGTGGCCTGCCTGTGACAAATGTTACGTAGTGGTGTTCATGCTGCTGCTGTTCCTGCTGGTGAACGTGAATGACCAACCCAGTGGGCTGTCACAGTCATATAGTCTTTGGTTTGACCACTTCCACTTGTCCACATATCTGTGGTTAAGTGGACAGTGGGCAGAATGTCATTTTTCAGCGCAATCTCTACATTTGTACACACTTTTTGGTATAGTTGTGGTATAGCTTTACGGGAAAAATGGTGTCGCGATGGAATTCTGTAACGCAGACACAAAACCTCAATTAACTGTGAAAAACCAGCTGCGTTTATTGTGGATATTGGATGCAGATCTAACACTAACATAGCAGCCATGGCGTCTGTGATTCGCTTGGCGACTGGGTGACTGCTGTCATATTTGCTTCCCCTAGCAAATGATTGTTTCACAGTTAATTGTTGAAATGTAAGACTGCTCTTTTTCTTGGACTTCCTCTGGGCTGACGATTCACCCCCAGCAGCAGCAACAGCAGCAGCAGTGGGACGAACGCTTTCTTCAGAGGAATCAATAATAGTGCAGGAGTCATCCAGCCTTAATAAGTGGGATGCAGGGCTAACTCTGAGCGCTACTGAGGATATTGATGAGGATGGTGTGGTGGGTGTATTTTGTAGCCGCCGGGATGTCGGTGAGCGGAGGGTCCTAGCTGATGATGGAGTGCTTGTAATTTTTTTGGAAGAACTTTCAGCTTTTCCCAACACTTTGCCATGAACTCTCGTCAAATGGCGTAACATAGACGAGGTTCCAAGATGGTTAAGGTCCCTCCCTCGACTGACTGTGGCTTGACATACACTACAAATGGCTATACAGTTGTTGTCTGGATTGGGGTAGAAATAATTCCACACATAAGAAGTGGATTTTTTAGTTTTATGGCCTGGCATGAAAATGGCCTTTTTCTTGTCACGTGCCAGAACTGCTGCCACTGGTGCCGGACTTACACAAACAACCTCATCCTCATCAACATCCTCATTAGTGCCCTCGTCGCCTACACAAATCTCCCCCTCATCCTCTTCTATTTCCATAGTGGCATCCTCAATTTGTGTATCACCGGCTACACTCGGGCTGTTCAGGCACACATCAGCACAGGGCTATCTTTTCCATTGGGCACGATGGGCAGGTGCCCGGGGGCCCCACGGGCAAGGGGGCCCCATAGGCAGGGCTCTTAATTAGAATAAATAATCCTGCAAAAGAAAAAACCCTGCAAAAAAAGGTCACTGAGCAAGTATATCTATATCTCTATGTATCTATATATATCTATATATATATCTATATATATATATATATATATATATATATATATATATATATATATATATATGTAGAGGCCCCGGTGCACTGCTTTGCCCGGGGGCCCATAATGTTGTTAAGATAGCCCTGCATCAGCAGAACTGCTGAAAGGGTCCCTCTTTATGGGTACACTAACAGAATGCTCACGATTAGACATCCTACTGTTGGATGAACTCTCCACAGGGATTGGTGTCATTTGTGATTCAGAGCAAACATTATCCTTTAATGCCTTACGGTTATCTTGCAGCTCGGCTTTGACGCGTAACAGTAGTTGTGCACCACTTGTAGGCTCGGTAACATTTTTGGATCTGCCACTAATAGAGAAAGGTGAAGGCCTCATTCTCTCTTTGCCACTGCGTGTGTAGAATGGCATGTTGGCAAATTTTTTTTATTGGCACTTAACTTTTCCTCAGTTACACTTTTTTTTCGCTTCAACACAGTAAATTTTTTTTGGGGGTGTGTTTTTTTGACTGATTTCTAAAGACTGTGTAGTTTGACATCGCCTTGCCCAGATGACGTACCTGGAACACTACCATCAGGACTGGTGACAGAACCTGGTTGCTCATTCTGCTCATATGTGGACTGCTTTGAATCCATTCTGAGCCCAAAGCACTTGTAGTGCTACAAATTGTTTTAGATACTGCTGACAAACAGGACTTTTGACAGACAGAAATATTAATGCAAAAGAATTGGGGACACCCCAAAAGCACTTGGGAGTGCTAAAAATTATTTTTTTAGACTGCTGACAAACAGGACTTTTGACAGCCAGAAATATTAATGCAAAAGAATGGGGTACACTCCAAAAGCACTTGGAGTGCAAAAAAATAACCAGATAGTGCTGTTAGATAAGACTTTCAGCACCAGAAAAATTGTTGTTTTACACTGGGGGATATGGGACACCCCAAAGCACTTGTAGTGCCAAATATTGAAAAAAAAGACTCCTCTATCCTCCTCTCTTCTCTATCAATTGTTATTAGAATTGTTATCAGAATTGTTATCAGAATTGTAATCAAAATTGTTATCAGAATTGGATGAAGAATAAGGAATATTCTCTGTCCCTGCTATAATCAGCCTGTGACTACACCCTGCTCTGTCCCTCTGTCAAATGGCGATGGATTGCTGTGGAGGCAGGTATATATGCTTTTCAAATCTCGCAAGAACCGAGCTCAGAAAAACGAATACGTCACAATTACGTTTTGCCTCGATTTAGCATCCGAGCGGGCGGGAGAGTACCAAGCCTGCTCGGCTCAGTACTCGGATAGGCAAAGTTCGGGCGGGTTCGGTTCTCGGGGAAACGAGCCCGCTCATCTCTAGTACAGTGTGACTTGTTACTACGTGTGAGAGATCAACAAGCCCATCCTTGAAAAATTCCACTTAGCGGATGAAACGCATAGGACTACACTTTTGCAACACATTCTCTTTTTTGTCTCTGACCGCGATCCATCCACTTCCGGTTTGCGGTCCATCCACTGCCTTAGTGGCTTTTTCTTCTCTACGCCTGATGCCTCCCTTCACCTGTTCTATAAAGAGCTATAAACATTTTTTAATACGCACGTTTACATGTGATCTTATATGTTTTTATACTGTGTGAAAAAATCAGGACAGCAGCAGTTATTTTGCTAGTGTTAGATAAAGTAATTACCATTTGTCTCAAATGTCCATTGTTATGAGGTGCAGCTTAGATTTGGTTTGTAATCAGAACAATGTCTGAGTTAACAAGCTGGCAGCCCATGTTAATTAGCTAGGTCAACAGGTAATCTGAGAGGTAATGAGGTTAGTACTTCTAGATGATATGCAATGTGCCTCCACAGTAATATATGGGGTGAAATAGCATTGGCAAATGCATCAATATAAATGTTATTGTATCAAAATGTATCACAGATTCATATGCCGTAACACTGCTGATACAATGTGTCAAAAGTCTTATTGTTTCATGTAAGCGTGCAGTGTCATTCCCTGCTGTAATATTGTAACCCTATATTTAGTGTATCCAGCCAAAATAGCTAATTGAGTTAAGCCATTCTATTGTATAATCAAGGTAACAGGGACAGTATGTCTAGCAGCTAAAGTGTCCCTGTTGTAAGGGGGAGGTTTGAGACATTTGACCCTACTTCCTGTGTATACAGGGAAGAATATAGGGAGAGCAGAATGTCAGGGGAGCTATTCTAGCTTGGAAGATACTGGTGTACAAGACATCAGGGAAAAGGACTCTGGGCCAGGCATCGTGGTGCCGCTGGAGGACAGGGTCGGTATGAGCCAGTAACCCAGGCTGGGCGACACCATAACTGTTTTGCTAATCGGTAGTGGTAATATTGCGGGAGGATAACACTCTTAAAGAGACAGATATTATTACTTTGGAGTGCTGACTGCAAGAGGCTGCTGGAGGATACATGCTACCATTTACCCTGTAACTTGTGAACGTCTTGTGCTGTCGTAATAAAGTCTTATTTTGGATATATTCTGGTCTACCTGAGGGTAACTGCCATCCCAGCTAAGAGCGGTATCCTCACAGCTGCTTCCAGCCAGTTTTGCCACGCTGAGCATCTCTCAGCTGTCACGGTGACAATTATCTTTGGTTAAATTGTGATGAGCAAATCTTCTTACCATAGTGGTTTTGGAAAATTAAAATTGATAATTTGTTATCACACTAAATCCCTATATCAATGCTCACACTACCAAATTAAAACCAGTTCTCAACAAATGTCCAATTTAGCAGCTCCTTCTTTCCAATGTTCCAACCCGCTGTGGGAAATTCTGAAAACAAGTAAAATAGAGGTAAAGGGTGCTCATAGTGTAGTATGTTAAATACAATTAATCATAGACAGAAAAAAGCAGTGTACATTTTATATATAAAAAGTATGCTTATCTGTCAATGACTTCTTTAAAGCCAATCTTTCTGAATAAAATCCAATGTTGTCAGTGTTCTTACACTACGAATAAACACAGACCAAAAACCGGGCCCAGACATGTGTAAAATCTTACAGAGAATGTTTTGTTTCAAAATGCCAATTAAGAACCCTTACAATTAGAAAAATATCAAAGGCTTATCTGTGTGAAGGATGGCTCCGCATTCAATAGTGAAACCCCTTTATATCCACACATGAAATGAAGTTCCACGGGTGCCAAGCTTTTCAGTACATGCAGCAGATAACCAACAAACTCACTATAAAACTGTGAGAACAGCCAACCAACATGCTTTGTTCCTAGAACCTCGTCAGGGAGATATTGGTTGTCCTCAGTTCTCACAGTTTATATAGTTTCTAAAAAACTTAAACAGTCCTACCACATACAACCATGTCATTTACGATTAAAAGCCGCTGCTATGGCAGTTCTCAGTTGGCAAAGACTGATATATGAAAACGTAACAGTGACAATATAATCATCATTCATCATCATTTAATTATAAAACTGTATACCGTTGATGCTTCTTTTCATTGCACACTAAACCACTTGCACATGTTAATACTTATTACTGTAAGTGATAAATGAAAACACGGACACCAATGCAAATTTGGCAAAATAGGCTCGCAGTTTAATTAAAACAAAATGGTGGCAGAGAAAGCAAATTGAGAGATCAGCTAAAACAAACTAATACCAGAAACCAAACTGGATGGCCAAGTGGCCCTGAATCCACTGATCCCAGGACTGGCCAGTTCTAAATCTGGTGTGAGAGTGACTACACCCCTTCTTGACTCACAATGACATGCCCACACAAAGTGGGTCAACCCCTCCCCCACACGCACAATTACCAAGAGTCACGTCACGTCCCCTCACTTTGAAGGGGGCAGTGACCTGGAAGCACCGTATGTATTAGACGCTGACCGCAATGCTTTCCTGCCAAAGCTGTGGTCCTTTTTCGGACACACAGCCCGCCACCAAGTGACCTAACAAAAGCCCCTAACCTCAAATAAATCTGCTCTATGAACAGCCACAACCCTTCATCATTAAGGTGGACCCCATCTGGTGCACCTGTTCCACTGTAATTAAGGAGTGGTCAATAACAATACCCCAAGGGACCTAATGATGTGTTCAGTGGACCGATTAAGCTATCAGGGCCGGTGTTAGCATGTCCAGCGCGCCCCTGTAAAAAATAATTTTGCGCCCTCCTCTTTTATAAATTATTTGTTCATTCAATAATGCTTTTTCTTTCAATACAAATCATATAATACACTTTACTAAAGAGAGTAATACAAATAAATACATTAAGCAGCAAACATGAACTGCTATATGAATAATATACATGAAGAATATGTATTCTTTGTAATAAGATTTAACATTTTTGGCAAATTAGTTTGGTTGTGCCACCTCCTTCATCACACTGTGTACCCTCTTCATTACACTGTGCCCTGTCATCATCACACTGTACCCTCTACTCCATCACACTGTGCACCTTTATCACAATGTACCCTCTCCTCATAAAACTGCTGCCTCCCTCCTTCATTAACATTGCTGCCCCCCTGCTTTTTCCAAATTACTGTCCCCCCCTTCTTGAAAATTACTGCCCCCCTCGTTTTTCCTCACATATTGTCCACCTCCTTTTCCCCATGTACTGTCCCCCTCAATTTATCCCCACGTACTGTCCCCCCTCCTTTTATCCCCACGTATTGTCCCCCCTCCTTTTATCCCCACGTACTGTCCCCCCTCCTTTTTCCCCACGTACTGTCCCCCTCGTTTTTCCACACTAGTGTCCCCCTCATTTTTCCCCACTTATTGTACCTGTTTTTTCCCTATGTGCTCTCCCCCCTCCTTTTTCCCCACGTACTGTTCCTGCTCCTTTTTCACCACATACTGTCCCCTTTCTTTTCCCCCCACATACTGTCCCCCTCGTTTTTCACCACATACTGTCCCCTCCTTTTTCACCACACACTGTCCCCCCTCCTTTTTCACCACATACTGTCCCCTTCTTTTCCCCCCACATACTGTCCCCCTCATTTTTCACCACATACTGTCCCCTCCTTTTCCCCCACATACTGTAACATAGTAACATAGTAACATAACATAGTTGATGAGGTTGAAAAAAGACACCAGTCCATCAAGTGCAACCTAGTTTGGATCTCCTGCGATCCTTCACTTATATTTGAAATTGATCCAGAGTAAGCAACCACCAATCTGTTTCAATTGTGAAAATCCCCCCAGACTCAATATTTCAGTCCTATTTTTACCCTATATCCAGTACTATCCTTCATTTTAATTAACGGATACACTTTTCCGCTAAAAATTTGTCTAACCCTTTCTTAAACATATCTATTGAATCTGCCATCACAACCTTTCCTGGCAATGAATTCTATATTTTGACTGCTTACTGTAAAGAACCCCTTCCTTTTGTCACAGGTCCACGTCACAATTCTGCAGCAGGAATGGTAAGGAACGGGAACCAGCCTGAAACTAATACAACTCCCAATAAGGCGCGGAGTCTAACAAGGAGGAGGTATTCACCAGGGACCAGCCGCAAGGCGGTTTGGACTTAGCTGCACCTCCTTGCAGGTCGCGGCCCTTACTGTAAGCGACCAGTCGAGATAATAGGGAGACAAGCCACAAGAGTAAGCAGGTTACTCACGAATAGCAGTGATATGTTGCAGGGTGTAGCCAGCAGGTTATGCAGGAACAGAGAAGGAGCGCTGTAGAGTGTCAGCTCTGCGGATGACTGTTTACTGCTAGGATGGCAGCAGGCATACAATTCAGCAGTCAGCAGGTTCACTGGAATTGAGGAGAAGCAATACAGCGAGTAGATTGTCAGCTCTGTGGACGAGGAATAGAACAAGAGCCAGGAACCCATGAAAGGTACATGAAGATCAGGCACTGAGAACAGGGAGGATGTGCCTTTTAAACTTTGGAGCCAAAACTCCAACCAATAGGGAGAAAGACAGAGAAATTGACAGATCGGGGCTGCGCATGCGCAGATCCGGAAAGATGGAGGCGCCCAGCCCGGACCGAGCGGATGGCAGGAGCAGGTAAGTAAGCCGGGGATCGGGTATATGGCCTGATCGCCCGGCGCGTGATACCTTTGCTGGTTGTGAAATTTCCTCTCCTCTAACCTTAGGGGGTGACCGCGTGTCCTGTGTATAGTCCTTGGGGTAAATAGTTCCCAAGAAAGTTCTCTGTATTGACCCTCAATGTATTTGTACATAGTCATTATATCTCCTTTTAGACGCCTCTTTTCTAAAGTAAACATGCCTAAACTGGCTAACCTTAACTCATAACTTAATGATTCCATACCCTTTATCAATTTTGTCACCCTTCTCTTAACCTTTTCTAGTTCCAAATTATCTTTTTTTATAGAGTGGTGTCCAGAACTGTACTCCATATTGAGGGGCGCACCCAGGGGGGGGGGGGTTTCCTAGTCCCCAGAAACCCCTTGTTTTTGATCCCTGAATGCATAACCTTACATTTATCTATGTTAAACCTCATTTTCCATTTGGTGCCCAATCCTCCAGATTATTTAAGTCCCTCTGTAGAGAAGCTACATCTTGCTCTGATTTTATTACCTTACAGAGTTTAGTGTCATCTGCAAAAATAGAAACTTTACTCTCTAAACCATCACCAAGGTCATTAATGAATATATTAAAAAGGAGTGGCCCCAGCAAGGAACCTTGAGGTACTCCACTTAACACTTTTGACCAATTAGAAAATGTTCCATTTATCACAACTCTCTGTTCCCTATTCTCTAACCAGTTTTCGATCCAAGTACAAATGTTGATTCCTAGACCCAGTTCCCTTATTTTGTAAACCAACCACTTGTGTGGTACTGTATCAAACAAAGGCCTTTGTAAAATCTAAGTAGACCACATCTACTGTGCTGCCCTGGTCTAAGTTCCCACTAACTTCCTTCTAGAAACGAATTAGATTAGTTTGACATGACCTATCCCTCACAAATCCATGCTCATTCCCACTAATAATTTTATTGCGCACCAAGTAATCCCCTCGTTTTTCACCATATACTGTCCCCCTCCTTTTCTCCCACATACTGTCCCCCTCGTTTTTCACCATATACTGGCCCCCCTGTTTTGCACCATACTGTCCACCTCGTTTTTCAACACATACTGGCCCCATAACCCCCTCGTTTTTTCACCCCTTCCTTTTTCCACACTAGTGTCCTCCTCGTTTTTCCACCACATACTGTCCTCTTCTTTTCTCCCACATACTGTCCCCCTCCTTTTCCCACACATACTGTCCCCCTTCTTCACCACAAACTGTCCCCCTCCGTTATTTACTTACCCATCTATGACCTTCTTGCCTTCTCTTCTCCCGTCTTCTTCTGTTCTCACCGGCTCTGTGTGCTGCTCCTCACTGTCAGTGAGAAGGGAGCAAAAGGGAGGGGGAGGAGGGCGCCAGGTCACAGCTGTTTTGGCGGCACGAGGAGGACCTACACAATATTACACAGGTTTTAATATTCAGCTAATCATGTGTATGTATTTGTGTGTATGTATATTACATCTTCAGCATATATTATTTTCACCACTAGATGGCAGTAACACATGCTGTTTAATACATGCCAGTACATTCCATTATTACATTCAGTCTTGGCCAAAAGTTTTGACACAGGTATTGATTTTCGCAAAGTTTGCTTCTTCAGTGTTTTTAGACCTTTTTGTCAAATGTTGCTATGGTATATTGAAGTAAATTACAAGCATTTCATAACTGTCAAAGGCTTTTATTGACAATTACATTAAGTTTATGCAAAGAGTCAATATTTGCAGTGTTGACCCTTCTTTTTGAAGACCTCTGCAATACGCCCTGGCATTCTGTCAATCAACTTCTGGGCCACATACTGACTGATGGCCGCCCGTTCTTGCCTAATCAATGCTTGGAGTTTATCAGAATTTGTGGGTTTTTGTTTGTCCACCCCCCTCTTGAGGATTGATCACAAGTTCTCAATGGGATTAAGGTCTGGGGAGTTTCCTGGCCATGGACCCAAAATTTCAATGTTTTGATCTCCGAGCCACTTAGTTATCACTATTGCCTTATGGTAAGGTGTCCATCATGCTGGAAAATGCATTGTCCGTTACCAAACTGTTCTTGGATGGTTGGAAGAAGCTGCTCTTGGAGAATATTTTGGTACCATTCTTTATTCATGGCTGTGTTCTTAGGCAAAATTGTGTATTTTGTTTTTAAAACCATTTATATAATTATTATTATTTATATTGCCACAAAATGACATATACTATATGGATAAAAATATTTGGCCACACCTGTTAATTATTGAATTGAAGTGTTTCAATCAGACCCGTTACCAGAGGTGTATAAAATCAAGCACCTAGCCTTGCAGTCTCCATTTGCAAACATTTGTGATATAAAATGGGTCGTTCTGAAGAGCTCACTGACTTCAAGCGTGGTACTGTGATAGGATGCCCCCTTTGCAATAAGACAGTTTGTAAAATTTCATTCCTGCTGGATACTCCACAGTCAACTGTAAGTGATATCATTACAAAGTGGAAGGTTTTAGGAACAACAGCAACTCCGCCACGAAGCTGAAGACCACGTAAAATCACAGAGTTGGGTCAACGACTGCTAAGGCGCATGATGTTTAAAAGTCTCCACTGCTCTGCTGATTTCTGAAGAGTTCTGAACTTCCACTGGCATTAATGTAAGCACAAAAACTGTGCGGCGGGAGCTTAATGGAATGGGTTTCCATAACCGAGCAGCTGCATGTAAGCCTCACATCACCAAGACCAATGCCAAATGTCAGATGGAGTGGTGTAAAGCACACTGACACTGAACTGTGGAGCAGTGGAAACGTGTTCTGCACCAAATCACGCTTCTCTGTTTGGCAGTCAGATGGGCGAGTCTGGGTTTTTGCGGATACTGGGAGAACATTATCTACCTGACTGCATTATGCCAACTGTGAAGTCTGGTGGAAGAGGGATACTGATATGGGGCTGTTTTTCAGGGTTTGGGCTAGGCCCCTTATCTACAGTAAAGGGCAATCTTAATGCTTCAGCATACCAAGTCATTTTGGACAATGCTATGCTTCCAACTTTGTAGAAACAGTTTGGGTGAAAGCCATTTTCTATTCCAACATAACTGTGCCCCAGTGCACAAAGCAAGGACTACAAAGACATGGTTTGATGAGTTCAGTGTGGAAGAACTTGACTGGTCCGCCCAAAGCCCTGACCTCAACCCCATCAAAGACCCTTGGGATGAACTGGAATGGAGATTGCGTCCCTGTCCTTTTCCTTCAACATCAGTGCCTGACCTCATAAATGCTCTACAGAATGAATGGGCACAATTTCCCACAAAAACACTCCAACATCTTGTGGAAAGAAGAGTGGAAGCTGTTATAGCTGCAAAAGGGGGACCAACTCTATATTAAAGTATATGTATTTGAATACAATGCGATTACAGTCCCTGTTGGTGTAACCGTCAATCGTCCGAATACTTTGGCCATATAGTGTTTGTACAAAGGGGAAAAATGTCATAGTACAAAACCATAGAGAACCACCAAGTAAACTACAGACACAAACAAAGACAAAATAGGGAATATTGCAAAATGCAAGAATAGCAAGAACTTAAGCATGAGATATAATAGGCCAGGTATAGAACAAACAGAACATGGAAGAGTAATGATAAAAGGATGCCCAGGTGGACAAGTTGGAAGGCCAGCAAGACTGGAGGATAGAGAGCCCTGCTCATAAGAGCTTACCAACTATTATGGAGTGGTGAGGCTGAGGTAAGAAAGGGTACAAACGGAGTGAGAATGTAGCAGCAGGAGTGGAATTGAATTAGAGACTGGTAGACTTTGATGAACTTACAGGTTTAAGAGTTTAAAACATTGGAGGTTGGTGGTCAGTCGGACATGGAGGTGTCTTTCATAGATAGGGAGCGGCATGGGAGAAATCGTGGATGGAGTAGTAGGATGTGGTTATCGGGGAGTTGAGGCTTCGGTTATTGGCAAAGCAGAGAGGTTGGGAGGAAGTGTGGAGCCAGATTTAGTAGAAAATATGGGAGGAAAGCGGTGGCTAAGGGCTATGTAGGTGATGCTGACTTTTGACATGGATTCTGTAGAGTATGTTGAGCCACTGTAGAGACTGTAGAAGAGGAAAATCAATCTCGCCGCAAAGTCGAGTAAGAGGGAGGCCAATAGGAGGAGGTTGCAGTAGTCAAAATGGCAGAAAATGAGAGAGTGGGCGAGAGCTTTAGTTGCAACAAGAATGAGAAAGGGTCTTATCCCGGGGATGTCTTGTAGGAGAAAGTAACAGGCTTGGGACAGAGACTGGATATGGGGAGTGAAGGAGAGGGTGGAGCCAAGGCTGACAACCAGGCAGAGGACATGAGGAACAGGGGAGAATGTACTGTTGTCCACTGTGAGAGGGAAGGGAGGTGGTGGAATCTCTACAAGGAGGGAAAAAGATGAGCTCAGTTTTAAACATGTGGTGCTTTAGGTAATGTTGGGACATCCATGAGGAGACACGAGAAAGGAGGTGGAAACTGGAGTCCAAAGGAGTTGATTAGTTCACTAAGAGAGGAGATGTACTGTGAGAAGAGTAGAGGGCTGAGAACATAGCCTTGTGGTACACCAAAGGGTAGAGGGACAGGGGGAAGCAGGTGGTAGTCAATGCTGTCAAAAGCAGTAGATAAGTCCATTAAGTTAAGCATGAAAAGTGACCCTTAATTTTAATAGAGATATATTTTTGGTGACTTATGTAATGGCAGTCTTGGAGAAGTGAAGGGGATGGAATCTTGATAGCAGAGGGTCAAGTTGGGAGAGAGCTTGTGAGGTGGTTATAGGACAAATAGCTTGAAACATTCAAAAACAAATAGGAGAAGAGAAATTTAGCAGTAGTTGGTGAGAGAGGCAGGGTCAAGAGAGGATTTTTTAAGGATAGGTGAGATGATGGCATGTTTATTTTATGGGAGAAAAATGCAAGTAGAGGGACAAGTTGAACATGTGGGCTATGAGCAGGTATTGGGAGAGATGGAGCAGAGAATGCGAGGGGACCTGGTCATGGGGGCAGGTAGTGGGACGAGAAGACAACAGAAGAGCGTAGGAAGAAAGAAAAGAGGATAGGTTGGATATAGGAGAACATGAGTAAAGGTGCTGTGGCCTGGCAGGAGAAGGGAGAGAGGTAAATGGGCAGATGTAGATAAGGTTGGCAGGACTGCAAGTAGGTGAGGGAGGGGAGATTTACTGTATAGTCGTAGGAATGGGAGGAAAACATAGGGGGAAAGATAGGGCCAGGGGTTGGTGAGTAAGAGGACACGGGGAAAGGATTTATGGATGATGGGTGTGTTGTGGTGTCAGTTGGTGGGTGAGAAGTTGGCTAATGTGGGGTGGGGTTATGTAATAGAAAGTTACATATAGGTAGAAATAAGGTAGATGATGGGAAGATTGAAGAAGAGGGAAGGTGGAGAAGGTAGGAACAGGGGTAGAGGACTCAATCAGTTGAAAAGAGAGGGTAATCCAGGTACAGAATGACGTGAGGCAGGAAGGAAATTGCAAGTGCATGCAGTGGCGGAACTACCATTGGTGCAGCAGGTTCCGTGCACCGGGGCCCATGGAGATAATGGGGCCTGCTGTATCGGGAACTAGTGAGCTGTACTACCTGGTTTCCTCCTCCCTGTTTCCCTGCACCGGGGCCCACAGCTCGCTAGTTCTGCCTCTGAATGCAAGTATTGTACTAGCATTTAAAATTATAGTAAATTCATAAATGGTAACCCTCCCTGAATGTCCAGGAGGCTTCTGGGAGTCTTCTCGAGAGAATCTGCAAAGACCGCCCCGGCAAATTATTGCTCCAGGCCAAAGTCACTAGAACATCGGAGAACACTCAGCTGCCTGACGATTTTTTTTATAAAAGCTGACAAAAGGTCACTTTTTATTGTTGCCATAAGAAGAGATATAAAAATTAAATCTTTTGTCTTAGTGATACAATTAATAATAATAGGGCCCCTTTGTTTACTCATGAGAGTGAGGTGACAAATTCAGCAGCATTCCAGTAGTGTAAAAAGAAAGATGCCCTCTGCCACTGTGATTTGAGGCGAGGACTAAAAAGGTCAATTCAAATACCAACTTCTTATGTAAACACACTTCATCTTGACAAGCACGCTGGCAGTGCAGGTGTTAATAGCCCAGGCAGGATCCTGTTATGCGAGAATTTCCGCTAATTTCCCAAACCATTAGCAGAGATTTCCTGGTGATGTCACTCAGTGTGAGGAAGTGGTTGGGCAGCATTATTTCAAAACAATAGCTTATTGAATAGTAATTACACTTGCAGGAGGTGAGGGTTTAACCTGTCCAGTATAGAATAATAGCCAAATAGGGACATATTATTACCCTAAAACTCTGCGTCACTTTAAACCTGCAAATCACCTCATAGTGTCAGTGAGATTAGTGTAAGCTGGTATACTTTTGTTTGAGTTCACTTGTACAACTTCTCAGCACTTATACTGCATGAAGGGTCTTATGACTCTAAGGGGCATATTCAATTAGCTTTCCCGTTAGCGGTAACGCGTGTTACCGTGAAAAGTACGCAGTATTAACTGTAAAATGGTACCGTAATAATTCAGATTTTCCTTTGCATCCATATGGGGTGCGCATGAAAATCCACGTTATTGCGGTACCCTGGATTGCCTTCGTGGCCCGTTTACTGCCAACCGGAAACCTAAGTCAATACCCCCTAGAGTTGAAAACTATAACAGTACTGAGATTCTGACCATTAGACTGATTTCACTCTTTCATGTCAGAAATGCAAACATCTCTTTGAGAACAAGTTGGCAGCTCAAGTGGCAGATGAAATATGTATTTGACTGAAACCATAGTTATAACTTGCTAGCTATGCACTAAGATAGCCTAGGGTACGGAGACCAATCTTCTAAAACAGCAAGTATAGTGATAGGACTGGTTACTACTCGAGCTAGGCTAACCACCCTAACTACACATGCATTTGTACCCCTACATTGCAACATGGTTTGTCCCGGAGCAAATTTACACCCTTTAGACCAGGGTTGTCCAACCCGCGGCCCAGCCCGCCTGTAAATGTGGCCCAGAAGGAGTTTTGGTTGTGGCAAGGGGGCAGCGCTCTTAATGGAAAAAAAATCTTGCAAAAAAAGAAAGAAAAGAAACTACTTACCTTGCGGTCACGCGGTCACGTCAGCTGGTACTCCGGCTCCCTCCCTTGTCTCCTCCTCCGTGCGGCACTCGCAGTGAATGTCGGGCGTGATGTCATCACGCCTGACATCCATTGCGGAGCGCAGCACAGAGGAGACACCCGCGCGAGAAGAACAATCAGCAGCACAGAATTGGAGAAAAGAAGAGAAGAGGACAGGAGAACAAGCCGATTAAAAGGTAAGTTAAGGGGGATTTTTTTTATTATTTCAAGGGACGCTGACAAGTGAATAAAAGTCACCTGGTCCTGGTGCATCATGGACCTTATCTCCCTGCTACGTACTTCTACTTGTATTACTAATGGGGCATTATATATTATTCTCTTTGGCCCATTATAAGTTGTTATCCCTTAACTAACATAGTGGTGTAATTATCAAAACAGGTCACAACTTGGGGTTACAGTGGTGTATATGTCAGGTACCGCAGGCCTGGTCATTGCACCCTGATATACAATGCCTGGCTTAAATGATATTGCATCGAAACAATACAAAAAGTGATTATAGTATAATAACTAGAGAGGATTTTTTGAACAGGGCGATTGAAAGGTAAGTATAGGGGGATTTGAAAAAAAGTGATATCTATATATATATATATATAGATATCACTTTTTTTCTCATATATATATATATATATATATATATATATATAGAACAAAAATAAGCGAGAGGGGGCGCCACATAGCATAATACTGTATGTAAAAATACAGACTGATGTACCAAATATTAGAAATAAGGATCACCACGTGGGTACAGACACACAGGTTGAGGTGAATCAACGAATAAGTGCACTCAGGGGTACCGGCACCATACAAATGTAATATGCGTACCAGATATAAAATCTTTAAGGCTTATCTGTTAATATCCTGTGTCATCAGGGGCTCAGATTTTTCTCACAAGTCGGTGTTGTCTCACACAGCGATAGGGGTACGGAGCTGGCACTTCATATGTCCACTAAAAATCAGCTTTAACAAAACAAACGTCTTCATCCAAGAAGGAAACCAGAATCCGCGCTCTTACTTGATAGCTTATTTGTACACTGAAATCTAAAGTTGATATTTGTGTGCTACATGAAAAAACAGTCAGTATTACACTTATGTGCAAAACAGAATACTAATTTGCACCCCTTGCATTGTAACATGGTTTTGTCCAGGAGACTGAAATAAGAAGTTTCTCAAGTTAAGATCCTTAATGAATCAGGCCCATAATCTTTAGTACTAAAGAGGGGTGGTATTGTCCAAATGTGAGTTCCTTTAGAATACATTTTAAAAGTCCACAGCTACCAATCTCATTCACAAATATATATGCAAAAATATTTTAACAGAAAACAAAAATGTGGTCATGGAACTTTCTCCTCCCTAAAATATCCCCATTTTGCAGCACTGACTATAATATAACAGTACAATTCCATGTATTATGTTTATTAAATACAATTCTATTTACTTTCTAAAACCTCAGCTGCTACCTTGTTATGTGAATACAGCTGTGTGCAACATATTCTTTTTTCATAAACAAAGTTGTTCTGACTTTTAAGAAAATACAAAACATTACTTATAATATGGCATTTTAAAATAGTTTGATTTTTTACAGTTGCATTGCATGAGGTCAGTGAAGAGTATTCAGATACACCTGACCAAATGCAATTCCCCTGAAATCTTCTTTAGGTTTGAAATGTTACATTTTTGGTTCATTTTTTGCAATAAAATGACTACACTGCACATAAACTCAATGATCATATTGCTTTTTAAATGATATCTGGATAGTGTGTAGTGTATATGGGCCTGAAGCTTTAGGAAATACAGTGACTGTCGGTCAAGCTCTGATTATCAACAAACGATTAACAAGCTCTGTGTCTGAATGACACAGTGTGTATGGAATTTGTCAGCTGCCTTATGCACTGCTTTCCAGCAGAGCCTCTCCCCCCACCCCATGCACAAACCTGTCTGTGTGTCTATTCTCTCCCCTTCCCTTGTCTTCTTTGAAAGTAAACCAAGGATAATAAGATTCAGAGACTGGAGGCGGAGCTCCACAGCCAGCAGAAATACACACACACAGCAGCCAGGAGATTTGATACTACTGAGCACAGGGGTAGAATGGGACACACACCTCTCCCTGCTAGGTAGGATGTGCCTGACGTTTTCGGGGTGATGGGGACACCCCCCGCTGACATGGGGAGGCTGGATTTGTAAGGGAGGCTTTGAATAGCCATCCCAAACCCTTCCTTCTTCCTGGTCAATTTACACCAGGAAAAGAGCTGTGCTCAGCCCAGCAGGTAGAGCAGAGACTGCAGATCCAGGTGAAGACATGGAGGAACCGAAGCCTCCGAAAGAGAAGACCCAGGGTTCCAAAAAGCTCTTTAGGAGCAGGTCCCTGAAGTCTGTGGGACATTTCATGCAGAGGATAATGAGAACTTTGAGCAGTTTGTCCCACCTGGGAGATGGAGAGAGGGGCAATCTGGACTTGGAAGACGATGATGGGGGCTTCAAGCGGAAAGCCCACCCTGGAGATAGGAATGGGTCCACACAGGAGGATTATAGGGTTGTCCAAGGAGGTGACAGCAACAACAACCTGGGTAAGGCTCAGGTGTCGGCCAGGTGTCAGGAGAGGTCCTCCTGGAGCTCAGATGACAAGGTTCCTGGGGTCCAGGGGCTGAAGAACCACGGAAATACCTGTTTTATGAATGCTGTAGTCCAGTGCTTGAGTAACACGGACCTGCTGGCTGAGTACCTGGGCATGGAGCAGTATAGGGCAGAGCTGAGCAGGACTAAGGGAAATGAAGTTGTGCAGAGGGAGTCAGCGGAAGAGACCTTGGCTGCTGCCGGCAGGGGAGAGGTCACTGAGAGGTTGGCATCCCTGGTCAGGGGTCTCTGGACCTTGGAGTACACTCCTCAGCTCTCTGTGGAGTTTAAGGTGAGTGCCGTATTTCACTTACGCTCAGCTAGACGTGTTAACACCTTATTTGCCAATCCATTGTTTAGGACTTATATATAATAATATTTAGAGCTGTATAATGTATGTCAGTGTGCTTATATATGAAACTGGAAATGCCACCCTCCGTACATCTGCTGTAGGTATAATAACGTTATAATCTACACCGTGATGAGGTCACATATTATACCATTCATGGCCCTTACACTGTCACAGTACCAGTTTCTCTCATGTCTTACATAGCTATTAGCACTTTCAAAGCAGTCAGTTAAAGTTTAGTTAACCAAGCTATAGACATTTAGCTGAGAGCAGGATTGCCATCTCTTATAAAGATTTTCAGTTAAAATTTTATTACAATTTACCTACAGATATATTATGTTATACTGATTATTAACAAAATGAAAATAGTAATTTAAAAAGCTGAAAGGGGATCAGAGAAGTTATTACATGGGACCACAAGGGTTCAGTGATATAAACTTGATTATACATATGCATTAAATTAGTGTCATGAAGATGGTACATTTTTACTGATATCTTCTTTCTTCTAACTGAAAGATAAACCATATCACTATATTTTTACTGACAGTAAATTTACTGACAAATCCTGTTTACATAGCTAGGGGAAGAACATTTTGTTTTACCTGGATATAGGACAGCAGTCAAATTATTATTACAATATTTGAATTAGAGTACAGTTGGTGAGGCCTAGTCCTGAGCATTTGTCATTTCCAGTACCTGACATGTGTATGACACTTCAAGTGATAATACATTTTCTAAGCACCTCAGTCACATTTGGCCTGGCCCCGGAATTGCTTTGTAATCAGTGCCAAGGTGACTTGATCTTAGGTGTCAACATAAAGTCAAACCAAGGAACTTATCCAATTGATACATGCTGTGTACAATTAATTTAAAAGCGTTTGTATCCCCAGAGAGGATCCTTTTTTCAGCTGTGAGAGGATTTTCCAGGCTGTGCTGCTGTGTGTGGTGATTTGTAGTGGCTGCACAGTGTACCTAGGCAGACACGCTTAACTCCTTTGCTGCTGGAGAAGATTGGTGTCTCTCCCTGTGTCATGCTAACCTCCTTTAGCAATTTTATCAATAGGTCTGTTACCCTCATCACTGCGAATACCTGTGTATTTCCTCTTGTGTACGTGCGCACATCTATATACAGGTATGCGCCTGTTTGGGAATAAGTCACTGCAACTGTTATTAAAGAAATGGTCAGTATATACTTACCCCCCCCCCCCTGCAAAATTATGCATACAGTATATAAGGAACTGATAACACACTGTACTCCACATTGATTGGAATAGAATATGAAAACCCAAGAATGAACTATAATAGCCTATAACACAGGTGTTATCAGACACTACGGTGATGTGTGGGTGAACTTGCTTTGCACATATTTTGTGCAAAGCAAGTCTCTGTGTCACTTAATTATCAAATTCATTAATAATTGAGAACACATATTTGCTGCTTCAAAACAGATGTAAGACACCTTACCCACTGGGATCAAAAACCATGCTTTTACGTACATTTTTTAACACATGTAAATGAATGGAACCTATTGGTTCCAATGACCCTGTACCCATTTGCACTTGCAGTCGGGGATGGTAGCACCATGAAGGCATTTTTTTGGATGCAGCTTGCTATAATTACTTGCATTCACTGCATATTAACTCATTGGGGTAAAATCAAATTGCTTATAGAATTGCCAATGTAAGGAGTAGGCTACAGACGCAATATATTGTGTGATCACCACAGCAATTACAGGAAATATTTTGGACAGTTCTGTAACCATAGGTTCCATGTGGGATTGATGTCCATGAAGAGAACCAAGTTCTCTTATCTTAAATTGGCAAGACACCGATGGTGTCGGCAACTTGGAATAATATCTACCTATGAATTCAATTCATCAAATTATTTTGTGACATTTCCATAAAGTTGCCACCAATTGCCATAATCTGCCGAGTTTGGTCACCAAAGTGTCTTGTTATATTGGAAGCAGATCCTGACTCTAAGCTAGGCCTGAGTGACGGGAAGGGTCCATGCATGGCCAACATGACCATTGTGTCAGAAAGAGGCGCATGCGTTGGTCAAGTTTACAATAGCTGGTCACAGCAGAGACCTATATTTGGTTTTATACTACCATTTTCTCCAAAATCCTTAGTGCGACTAATCGCATCATTCCCAACATGATCCATTAGATCTCCAGGTTCCCGCACTTATTTTTCAAATTAATTAAACTTGGCCCGAATTTTATAGTTATTGTCAAATGTGTTTTTAACATTTGTTTTCGTTCAGTTGGGGTATTACATTGGGAAATTATTGGTGCAAACAGGAGTAGAGCATTCTAAACTGTGTCATGCTGGAAGGTATGTGATCTGAGCACCAATAATCATAGATATGACACCATAGTTTACACGGCTGCTTAACTTTGATGGTATGTAAAGGGGCTACCTCTTAATTCCAGCTTATCCAGTTACCCTAAATTATGAGTAATTGCAAAACTTACATTTTACTCATTACCCATTGCAAGTCATAACCAATTTGTGATGATGAGCGGCCAATGTCTGTAAAACTCTCATGTTACACAATCAACAGTTTCCCCTGTAGATGGAGAGACCAGGTAATGTCACAAGGAGCCAGGCGTGTAATATATCATGATGTAGTAGATTTTCAGCACTTACACTTGAATTTGAACCTTGTACTGGCTCTAATTCTCAGTATCTGTTCTTATTCTATATGGCAGGACACATTACCACTTCTCTTGTCCCATCTGCTGGCTGTATTTCTCAGTTCTGTTCTGTATGTATGGATAAAGTAACAATTCTGTTCTGTATACTGGCTGTAATTCTCAGTATCTTTTCTTATTCTCTATACATAGACATAGTACAGATGCTATTATTCTGTCTGCCTGTTTTAATTGTTGTTGTTTTTTGTATTATTCTTTATGCATGGACACAGTACTACATCTATTGTTCTGTATTCTGGCTGTACTCTAATCTGCATGAATATTGTTGTTTTATTTATAAAGAACAAACATTTTCCACCACACTTTACAATGGGGAGATAAAATAAACATGAGTTACAGTACAGGAAGCAACATGAGACGAAAGTAGTGCGGGCCCTGCCCACAAGAGTTTATAATCTTATTGGAAGACAGAGCCGGCGGAACGCGGTAAGTGGGGTAAGCAAGGTGGGGGGACGGTATGCCAGAGAGCCGCTTCTCCCGCCTGCCTTTCCCGCTGTCCACTGGCACTGCTACATAAAAGAAAAAAAAACAGTCACTGACAGCTCCCCCCCCGGCGCCCTCCTCTGTGCTCCCTGCTCACTGACAGTATCGGGAGTGACGTCATCACGCCCGACACACTCAGTGAGGAGCCACACAGAGGAGGGTGCTGAAGATACGGAGACAGAAGGGGAAAAGACCATAGACAGGTAAGTAAAAACAGAGGGGACAGCGTGAAAATGCAGAGGGGGGGGGGGGGGAAACAGCGTGATAATGAAGGAGGGGGCGCAGTGTGACAAAGGAGGTCACAGTGTGATGAAGGGGGCATTTTTTTTCTCATCTATACTATAACCAAATTAATTTGCTAAAAATGTAACTTTTATTGCAAAGAATACATATTCATTTAGATTATTCATAGAACAATAAATGTACGCTGTTTAATGTACTTATTTGTATTACTCTCTTTATGAAAGTTTATAATATGATTTGTATTAAAAGTAGAAAAGCATTAGTGAATGAACAAATAATTTGTAGAAGAGGAGGGCGCAAATTTATTTTTTGCAGGGGGGCACCAGACATGCTAGCACCGGCCCTGAGTATGGGAATTGATACAAGGGGCACAACTGAATAAGCTAAGCAATGGGTCAGCCATATCTTGCATATCAACGTATAGTGATGTGAGATTGACAATTCCTTAGGAGTTCCGAGTGTACTGGCCACCTCCCAACTGTCCCCATTCAGGCGGAACTACTCCCATTTGAGGACAGCTTTTTCCGGTGGGAAAGTTGGGTGGTATCCTGTTCACTAAAAGTGCTTTAGTGATCGCGTTAGAGGAATATAAAGACGAGCGGTATGTTGGCAATGAATTGAAATGGCTTTTAGCTATAAAAGAGAGTTTCTAACAATTGTGTTAAGGCGCCTTGAACAGGTACGTTTTCAGGAACTGCTTTAAAGGTTAGGGGACAGTTTGATAGGACTGGGGAGGACGTTCTATGGGATTGAAGGTAGAAGATATTGGTACAGGTTAATGAGAGGTGCACGTCTGTGGCAGAATGAAGAGCATAGGGAGGATGTAATAAGGAGACAGGTTGATAAATAGATAGGTACAGCACCGTTAAGGGCTAAATATTTTTTAAATTATCCTGGCAGAAACAAGCAACCAGTGCAAACATTGTATGCATGTAAGAGTAGAGCATCAGGGGGGCACGCACTCCTCCCCTCCGCTAAAGATGTGCCCCACATAGCGGCACTGTACTATACAGCAGCCACGGCGCTGTCAAAGAAGCTTCCGCGGCGGTGCTGTATTGTATACAGCACCGCTGCTGTATAGTACAGTGCTGCCGAAACGGAGCTGCAGCAGCTCTCGGGTTTTTTGGGGGTTTTTTTGGGGATGGGGGGGAACCCCCCCCCCCCCCCCCCCCAAAAATCCTGCGAGCGCCCCTGAGCATCACTTCTTTTGTTGTGCATGCTGATTGTAATTCTCAGTACCTGTGCTTGGAATACAGGTTACCAATTCTCTTGTTTGTTTGTTTATCTATTCTTTTACTTATGGACATAATTCCATATATCTTGTTGTTTGTTTAGTTGTATCTGTCCTTATTCTCTACAAGCAAGGTCACCCGGCGTTGCGTGAGTCCGATTTTGTAATGTGTAGCAATTCTTATATGTTAGCAAATTATTTGGTAAATAGACCAAAATGCTATTTAGAAAATATACAAAAGCTCTGATTAGAGAAATAAAATACAATTTTAACTAAACAAAATTTGATTCCAGTAAAATTAAATTCAATTTAATGCGACTATGATTTATTTTAACATTATACACTTAAAAAATGCATCTGTCGTGAGATTTCTTGCTTTGTCGCCCTATCGTTATGTCGTGTTGTGGCGAGGCTTCCTTCCAGCAGTCAAACAATTGTTTACAACCAAAAAATAATGTTTTCAATATTTGTCGCTCTTTCGCATTGTCGGTCTGTGGTCTAATAGGATACTTTTACAATATTAAATAACCATGTAAGATTTGTCAGCTTTAACTTGAGAACTGTGAAAGATATTAACCAACAAGCAGATGTATATATGTGTGTGTGTGTGTGTGTGTATATGTGCCTGTGTCATACTTGCCAACTCTCCCGCATTTAACGTGAGTCTCACGGACTCCTGGGAGAGTGTGGCAATCTCCCGGATCTGCCCACTTCACCAGATTTAGGTCCAAAACGCAGCGATTCACCGTTTTGCGTCATTACGTTGTGGGGGTGGCCCCGCCCCCTGCACGCCCACATTTCCCGTCAGGCTCCCGGACCATACTTGCCACAAGTTGGCAAGGATGGTCTGTGTATGTATATGTGTGTGTAATATATATATATATATATATTGCATGTAGTACCACTTCTCTTATTTTGTATGCTAGCTGTAGTGCTCATTCTGTAGGTATGAGTAGATTACCTTGTCTCTTGATCCGAATGCAGGATTATATAATTGCTATCTTATTTTACATGTTGTAAAGTGTCTCTTTTGAAGGACGGGGACTGTATATTACAAATACACTTATACCGTATTATGACAGTTGTTCATGTACTTGTGGGAGGTGCAGTGATCTATTATCAGCAAAGTGTCCTTAGAAATTGCAATCAAATGTTGTTTCTGGTCAGGTGATATCTGCCACCAGGTATATTACATCAGGGATATCCACTCATACCTCTGTGTAGGTAGTATTACCAGTCTGCTACTGCTCTAATAGAATAAATATTTAGAAGATCATATATTAGCCTCCTGCTGCAGGTAGACACACAAACAGGTCTGTCTGCATTGTGCACATATTTATTTAGCAGCCGTTCCCAGCCCATTGACACTCGGCAGCTTTATTTATGACTGCTCTCATGGTGACATACACCTTTGAACCAAGTTTCCTAGCTATAGGGCAATTAAGAACTGTGGAGCAAACAATGCAGGGATCTGTGCTAGGAGATTTCCTACAGGAAGGTGGGGTGACTTAAGTGATATGGAGGAGGTCAGGGACATAAAAAACAGTAAAACGGTAAAAATAATCCATCTAATTTTAGTTTGTAATAAAAACAATAGGTAGGTAGCAATAAAACGGGTAATACTACACTATTTAGCATCAGGCCAGTGAGGTTTGCAAAGTTATCCAGTAAAACTTCTTAAAGGGCCAACTACAGAAAAATCATAAACATCACCGTTTATTTAGAACCACTAATTCCGCAGCGCTGTACAGAGAACTCACTTGCATCAGTCCCTACCCCATTGGGGCTTACAGTCTAAATTCCTTAACATACACACAGACTATGGTTAATTTGTTAGAAGCCAATTAACCTACCAGTCTGTTTTTTGGTGTGTGGGAGGAAACTGGGGCACCCGGAGGAAACCCATGCAAACACAGGGAGAACATACAAACTCCTCACAGATAAGGCCATGGTCAGGAATTGAACTCATGACCCCAGTGCTGTAAGGCAGAAGTGCTAATCACTTAGCCACTATGCTGCCCATGAAAATTAATAATTATGTAGTTTCCACATCTAATAGTATAAATACGCAATCATCTACTAGATTTTTTTTCTATGAAATATGCAGTGTTAATGGCGCGTTTCACTTTAACATATCCCTCATTTGCAACCCTCCCTACTGGAAAATTAGGCAATGCTCCCCATCCAACCAAACCACTTGGTGATTAGCCTATACAACACCCATTTCCACTGAAGCCTTGCCCATTTTAACTTCCAAAATGACTGTGGTACATATGCATTAACATACATTCAAGTGTGAATTGAGAAGGTGGGCTGGAAAGGGGATCAATGATTCAGACGACTGCTCTATGTTCAGTGCATTGTGCATGATGTGAGCAAAGTTATACTGGTCTATACGGACAGCGTACCAGAGCTCAATATGTGGTTGAGCTCTAAAAGGAGGGAAGGTTGGTGAGAAGCAGGGGGGAGCTCAATCATGTGTAGTAACTTCTAGATCCAGTTTACATAGTCTATTTAGTACTATAAATAGGGGAGACCTGTAGGAATCTAATGTGACTATTTATAGTTTCCCTACTTGGGGAAAAAAGTCTAGTGACGTGCACAGGGTATTTAGTGAATAGGGCAGTGGATGTTGCAGGAGAAATGGAGAAGGATTCACAAAACTGTTTGAAAGCATTACATTTAGGACCATCTCTTGTCTATATCACCTAAGTATCCACTACTTCAAGTTTCTGTTTAGCAAAGACAAAGGTCCTGGGGAACAGTATTGGGACAGTGATACCTGTGTCGGGTATGCACCCCACTGACAAGAAGTCCCCAACCACAGGACAGCTCCAAAACAGATGCCAGAAATTAGCAAACTGAGTCATTTCTACCACCCATCCGAGGCAGGCTGCTCGGGGAGTACTGTACTCCATGCAATATATATACAGCTGCACTTGTCTGTATCTGGTCCAGGAGGTGGCCTCCCTAGCACTGTCCAACATATAGCTCCAGTCTTCCTCATCTAAGGGACCTAAATCCATCTCCCATCCCATTCTCAGTCTACGCAGATCATCGGCATCAAGAAGGGAAAGGACATTAGCATAGAAATGGTATTAACGGAGCCTAGTTATCGAAGGAGCGATCGAAGATGGGCCGGGCTAAAGGTAACATGAAGACAACTAAACTGAGCAGCCAGAGAGCGCCGTAATTAGCTGTAGGTCATGGATATGCCCCTCTAGCTACTTCCTGATTAGATATCTTGTCATATACTCCAACAGGAAGATTACTGTAAGGGAACACACAGGACTCCAGCCTATCCCGCACACTCACCTCTTCCTCTAAGGCTGCAGATTTCGGTGGTCCCTTTCCCAACATATATGCACGCTTCACACCTCTCGCAACTGCCACCAGCTATGTATAAGGCCCGTAGCAAGCCTATGACTTAATCACCTAATTGCGCACACTCTGTGTTCTGGTAGCTAAACAGTTAACCCATCACACACTGGTTTCTAAAGAGTTAATCCATCCAAGCAATCTCTTTTCTAAACAGGCAATGGTCGTTTAGAGCAATAAGGACATGAACTATTACATTTTAAATTTAATATACAAAAAGTACAATGCTTACAGATAATAAAAAACAATTCGATAAAGATTTGACATACAAAATTGCAAATAGTTATAAAAACAAATGGGAGGAAAGTACAGAGCATCACTTACATATAACAATCTGTATGCCTGGGGTAGGCAGAAAAGATGGACAGTCCTTCAATTAGATTGGTCCCCAAGAAGCTGACAATTTGGTGTAACTGATCTCAGCTTTTTAAAGACCCCTTTACACCTTCCCACCTCCTGGGTGTTGTGGTCTGTGATACTTTTTTCAATCACTGTTTGCATGTTGTCTGATTTACTACCCAATTCTACTACGTGACCTAACTTTTCTGTGTTGCTTCACACAGACCCAATTTTATTATTAATAAATTCCCTATGAATTTGTTCATCTTTTGATACCAAACACGCCTAAATACAGTGTATTCGTAGAGCTTATACTCATTTCCTTAACTTCTCTGTGGGTCAGAATTCTTAATTTGATATATGAGCTACTATCACTACTTTTATTGATTTTAAGTGGCATATTTTAAAACTGACTTCTTTTGTCGATATAAAATTATAGCCAAGTCAGCACATGGCTGCTTTGAGCCAGACACCCTGCTGACCGGTTCCTAAAAGTCTATTCCAGTGGCCAAAAACTAACTTGTCAGGATATAGCTCACAACAGGGGCTCTTTGAAGCTGCCACAGGTGACACTGCTATCTTCTCACATTGGGATGTGCAGAGTCCCTGAATACACACTTTTGACTTCATATTTTACACTTCTTAGTAGCTCAATGGATTCAATTAATATACCATATTTACACTGCAGTTATGATTTAGGCCTTATTCCCCACAATTATGGAATGGGTTAACTCTTATAAGTAACTGTAAGTTCTCTATGTTCACGACACTGTAGAATAGATAGTTTGGGAGGGGGAAGTCCAACTGCAACTGGGTGAATGATTTAAAGGTGCCATTTAAGTACAGTTGGCCAAAGGAAGTGATACCCATAACACACCAGCGGGGAAGCTGCTGTATCTTAAATAGCTCCAGTAGGGAAGAATTAACCCAAATTGGGGTGTCAGGATCCACTCACGTGCATCCAGCGCCCCCTGCATCATGTTCCAGATTAACAAGGCCTGTCTAAGCAGTGGCGGGACAGCCATAGAAACCTGGGTGCCCAGTAGAGCCTGAATGGGGGTCCTACTTATCCCTGTCCATCGGCCAAGAAGCCTACCAAGTCAGCTGGTAGTCCCTACTCCACCCTTGCAGGTGCGCCAGCTGCGTGGCCACATGGTAAAATCTGAAGTTTGGGAGGGCTTGACCCCCTGAAGCATTGGAAAGATATAGAGAGATTAACCTGATTCTTGCCCGCTTTACACCCCAGACCAGAGAGGACACGTGTTTAGTAATTTTGGAAAAGAGCCACCCTGGGATATACACAGGGAGTGAGAGCGGGTATAGAAATTTGGATTGGAAGAAAGTTAAAATGGATTAGGAGATTTGCCTCATGTGGTCCATCAAAGTGTTAGGATACATTAGCAATTTCAATGTGTATTTGGTAGTATCTCAGTCATAAATAAAACTTTCACATGCTGTTTGAATGTAACACGCTGGAAACTCTATATGCATCCTCCAACCACCTGTTGGCAATGACTGCTCTATATAGTCATCATGGTCATCAATTTAGTCCTTGTTGATGGTATTTACCTGATGTTACATTCACATGAATATTCCGCTCATTGGGTTATTTAATTGCATACACTAACATATATGTATTGTAAACCATTGCAACTAATCAGAAATTTGCATTCATTTGTCTAACTTGCACTACTCTGGTTAAAGCTGTTATAGGTTAGTTAATGTATTTTTTTAAACCCATGTTATTAAATAACCCTTTAATATTTTATAGACACGTATTAGACTGATGCATGGAAAATGCCATGAGTTCCCGCACACTAGTTGCATGTGCCTGATCGCTTGTTCACATCTCTGTCACATACTGTTTCCAGCACTGCATAGAAACACTTTACAATGTGGCATGACCTATTCCTCATGCATTAGCATATGCTGCCGGTACTATGGATTGGTAAAAGCCTAGCTTAGGAGAAATGCATGGGGAATGCATTAATATGCGTCACCAAATGGCGTATAGTGCAAACGTCTGTTCTTGTGCATTTGTACCTATATTCCAAGTTCGTGTATATGAATGAGCACTCGCAGCCGTAGGATGTGAGTGCACTTCATGTCGGACTCCATAATTGAGCAGTTGTGTAGTTCCAGTGTATGCTGCTCCTGCATTATGGGAATCAAGTCAGCCCCGAGGTCATGGAGGAAGACAATACCTCCTTCTACTACACCAGGCACAATGTGTACGTCTATCACTCATGTGTAACACGCCTGTCCCTATCACACCCTGTGCTTCTCTGTGCACCTGTCCCTGACAGTATAGTTATCCCTTACACTAATAGGTCATAAATTATGCATAATAGAACATGTTCATTTTATTCCACCTTGTTCATTTTCTTATATAATCATTCAATAGTGAGGCGCCAATAGCTAAACCAATACTGATGAGAATGCATCCTAACAATTTACTGGGAATAAGTTGCTATACTGAGGTGCAAATTGGCTAAAACAATATTAATGAAGATTCAGCCTATCAGTTTACTAGAAACCATACTTGCCTACTCTCCTGGAATCCCCAGGAGGCTCCTGAATTTCGGGGAGTCCTGCTGGACTCCTGGGAAAAGTAGGCAAACTTCCCGGATTCACCAAAATTCACAGCATTGAATGGCAGGGGTTGGGCTTAATGACGCGATTAAGCCCCCCCCCCTCTGCCATTCAATGCCGTGAATTTTGGCATTTTATAGTGGGGGCAGGGCTATGGTGACGCAACAATGTCACCATGACCCCTACTACCTGCTGACACATGACTTCTCTTCTGGGGGAGAAGTTTTGAAAGTTGGCATGTATGCTAGAAACCAGCAACGTAGTGGGGCATAGGTGCATATGTGCCTATCACTAAGGCACAAATTGGCTGAATCAATTTTCATGATACATCCTATAAATTTATTACAAACCAGCGTCATGGTGGTACCGAATTTCAAAATGCATACCTCCTAACTTTTCAAATCTCTAAGATGAGACACAGCGAAGACTCCTCCTAAAAGGACATGTCCATCACTTCGGAAGCATTAGGACGTCCCCATTGCCGCTTCCCTTTCCCTAAAAAAACCCAAAAACCCTTCAATTGCCCCAGGCACCAGAAAAGACACCTGCCTCTAATGTGTGCGGCACCTGCTCACCAACTTCCTGTGAGTCCAGATAGTTGTTTGTTTGTTTTTTGTCCACTGAACAGTGGGACAGGCTTTTTAATTTGGGACTTTCCCAAGGAAATTGGGACAGTTGGGATGTATGAAAAATGGCTGAACCAATATTAAATACAATGTAGACTATCAATTTACTGGGAACCTAAGACATCACTGAGGTACAAAAAAGCTAAACTAATATTCATGAGAATGCAGCTTATCCATTTACTAGAAACCACTGAAAATACATCTAGAAACCTGTGATATCACGAAGGCACTAATTGGCTGAAACAATATCCATGAGAATGCAGCCTTTGGTTTACTAGACACCTGTGATCATAGTTACCTACTCTCCTGGAATGTCCGGCAGACTCCCGAATTTCCGGTAGAATTTCGGAGTCCTGGGATAGCAGTACAACCTGCCGCATCCTGCTCACTTCTTTAGTGAAATGGACGGAGCTTGGTGACGTGATTCACAGAGAATCGCCTCCCCCACACACACTGCAACAGGCCGAAAGTTGTGTTCCAGAGGGGAGATGACCAGTGTGGGGCAGTATGGTGCTAACACTAAAGTACAGATTGGTTGAACCAATATTTATGAAAATGCAACCTATCAATTTAGTAGACACCAGTGACATTACTGAGGTGCAAAATGGCTGAACCAATATTACTGAAGGTGCATTCTCTCAATTTAAAGGACCCCTGTGATATAACGAAGGCGCAAAGTGGTGGAACTACTATTAATTCAATTACTGGGAACAAGTAACAATGATGAGGTGCAAAACGGCTGAACCAATGATCATGAGAATTCAGCTTATCAATTTATTAGAAACTAGTGATATCACTAAGGTACAACTTGTCTGAAATGATATTAATGAACATGCAGCCTAGCAACTTATTGCAAACCAGTGACACCACTAAGGGGTAAAATGCCTGAACTAATACTAAAGAGAATGCAGCCTATCAGTTTACCAGAAATTGGTGACATCTTTGATGTACAAATTGACCGAACCAATATTAATGAAAATACAGCCTATGAATTCATAATACATACAGTATGTATATGGCTTTCTAACTAGTCTGTGTACATATGTGCAGTACAGTAAGTTGACTATTTATTACGATACATACACATCCATGCACTGACATTCCGAGTGTATGCACTATATGGCAATTTACCACCATGAAATGAAGAATAGGGTTCAGAGCTGTAATAGATAATGATAAGGAGGAAAAAGGAAAACATTTTCTGGATCACCAATCTACTAATTGAATGTTGAAAGGATAGTGTGCAACATATTTTGAATTTAGAAGTATACTTCCCTGAAAAGGTGACATGGCCTTCCCTGGATGGAGATGTCACTATCTCAATCATCAATGGAACACAAGGGATAAAGTGAGCAATTGATATTGACACGGAGAACAAGGCTGTATCTCTATCACCTCGGGTGAGCGCTGTATCAGAGATACAGAGAATAGCTGGACATGGAGCATTTGCCAGGAAATCTGGCTGGTAGGATGTGCTATAATAGACCAGTTTATGTTGGTGACAAACCTCGCCTGCTTGGGGGTCCCTTCTGTGCATACTTATAGTTAGGCCCTTGCAATGCTCACTATAGTGTGACCAGTATCTACTATCTTCATATGTCAAATGTTTCTGTTGATATAAGCACGTGAGAACTCAAGAATAAGTTTTATATTGTATTTTGTTATTTTAATATATAGAAAAGGCATATTCTACCGGTCGTATGTCGGCTGATTGAGCCGATTATTGGACAAAAACCCTGTAGTGTGTACCCAGTTTAAGAGCATTTTGTCATCCTTCAGGAAGAGTTACTTACCACATTTTGAGATGATTCTGAACACCAGTGGATCCCAACCTTTTTTAGTTCAAGGCACCTTTAGGGTCGCCATCATTTTTTCAAGGCACCCCTAAGCCAAAATAATTACCAAGTAGTCCCCCACCTTGCTTACCACTGGCCCTGGCTGAGGCACCCCTGTGAAATGGCCGAGGCACCCCAGGGAGCCTAGGCGCACAGTTTGGGAACCACTGTACTACACTATCAGCCCCATGATGATCTAAATGAAGTGTGGCCCCTTGATCAATTAATAAAGCGCCCTCTTGATGATCTTAATTAATAATAGTGCCCTCTTGATGATCACAATTATTAAGAATACCCCTTTGATGATTGTGATCAATAATAAAGCCCCCCTAATTACCTAAAATAATAGCGTTCCATAATTATCTAATATAATAATAGTGCCCCCTCAATGATTGTAATTAATAGTAGTGCCACTCTGATTAGATTAATAATAGTCGTCCCTTGATGATCTTAATTAATTAATGATAGTAGCCCCTAATAATAGTGCCCCCCTTGATGATTGTAATTAATTAATAAATGTTCCTTCATGAGTTTAATTATAGTGCTCCCTGCCCCCCCCCCCCCACACACACACTTAATCCAGCTCTGCTTACAAGAGCTTACAATCTAATAGGAACCGTCCTCCTCACACCAGCACCTTATTTTCTGTATCATTTTGCTTAAATCAATGCTTCTATTTCAAAACAACATGCTCCTTGCTTCTCATTGTGTGAAAACTTGCAGGCCAGGGACATATTTAGAATTTTTGTGTGTGTTGCTCTTGGCCGTTGTAACTAAATGCACCATAAAATAGTAACTTCACACCTTGTATATTCTTGCCTGTCTACTCAACACACCCCTACATGGGAAATTATTGAATGCCATAGGCATAGGAACCAATTCTTGCCTCACGAACAGTCCTGCCTTGTTGCAAGTACCTAAATAGGCCAGTATGATAAATTGAGACTTGGCCTGCTTGTGGTGCCATTCAGCCCAGGCTGTCATGTAGGCCCAGGATGACATTCTTCTAGGCTTATAGGCTGTGTGTAGCCAGTAGGGGATGGGGCAAGTTGTAAGTAAAAATGATGTTTATTATATTTATTTTTCTTACATTCCTTCTGCACCAGTCCTGTTAGCACACCAGGAAGAAATACTTACTTGTAGACTTAGGCTGAATTAATTTATTATTGAAGGTGTTTTTTTTTACTAAAATATATTAATTATTTCATCCCTTGTTATTGTAACTGCAAAATTATTGTGAAGCAAACTGATAATTACAGGTGAGACGTGTCATGAGGGATAGTGTTTCTTATGTGTGTAGTATTATAATCCAGCAGGGCATGGGTTATTGTGTTGCACTCTGCTCCTGAGTAATAATGATGTGATGGCTGATAAACTGGTTTCCCTCACACAAAGGCTCTCTGTGCCACAACATGATTGGCTAGTGTGGTTATTTTCATTAGTTTGGCTGAATACTCTCCCCCCCGATACTGTGCCACAGAAGCTGTCTCGGGATGCCTTTGCGGTTGAGTTAAGGGAACTGGTTAATCCAGAAGGTTAATTATACAAAATGAGGAGGAAGTATGTATGAGTAGGAAGTGCTCAGGTCAGAGGCCACTTGTTGTGTCTGGACAGCCATAATAGTCTCTCTGTTTCTTCTCCCAAACAGTCAATATCAGTGATGGGTAGTTGGCACCCCTCTGAATCTTTACCTGCGGCCCCCAAATTCCTGATTTATTGTCAGATTTGGTTTTTGTAGCTGGTAACACTTGTTTAAAATGCCTGCTGATATGTTATTACAGATCTACAGTGTATATTTTATTTATATTATATGTATTGTTTTAACTTTTTATTGAGCTTAAGGGTAATGTGTGTGGCCCTTTTGAAGGTTAGAGGGCTGTTCATGTGGCCCATGATGCAGTGGTGGGATTCGGCCAGTTCGCCAGAACCGATGCCTAATTTTAGACTTGGTTTGGCGAACCTATGACTACAGAATGAGTCCACCATCTTCGTTGGTGGGGGTAACAGACCCTTTAAAAAAGAAAAAAAACAAAAAACCTGTCCGGCGCCGGCACTCCTCCTGCCTGGTCTGTCCGCACTGAATGTCGGGCGTGACGTCATCATTGAGGAGGGGCGCAGAGAGGAGTCGGCAAGAAGAGAACACAAAAGACAAGAAAGAAGCCTATAGAAAATGTAAGTGAAGGAACGGAAGCGAGAGGGAGCAAAGGTAGCATGGTGCAGTGTGAAGGGGGAGCATAGGTAGCATGGCGCAGTGTGAAGGGGGAGCATAGGTAGCATGGCGCAGTGTGAAGGGGGAGCATAGGTAGCATGGCGCAGTGTGAAGGGGGAGCATAGGTAGCATGGCGCAGTGTGAAGGGGGAGCATAGGTAGCATGGTGCAGTGTGAAGGGGGAGCATAGGTAGCATGGCGCAGTGTGAAGGGGCAGCATAGGTAGCATGGCGCAGTGTGAAGGGGCAGCATAGGTAGCATGGCGCAGTGTGAAGGGGGAGCATAGGTAGCATGGCGCAGTGTGAAGGGGGAGCATAGGTAGCATGGCGCAGTGTGAAGGGGGAGCATAGGTAGCATGGCGCAGTGTGAAGGGGGAGCATAGGTAGCATGGTGCAGTGTGAAGGGGGAGCATAGGTAGCATGGCGCAGTGTGAAGGGGCAGCATAGGTAGCATGGCGCAGTGTGAAGGGGGAGCATAGGTAGCATGGCGCAGTGTGAAGGGGGAGCATAGGTAGCATGGCGCAGTGTGAAGGGGGAGCATAGGTAGCATGGCGCAGTGTGAAGGGGGAGCATAGGTAGCATGGCGCAGTGTGAAGGGGGAGCATAGGTAGCATGGCGCAGTGTGAAGGGGGAGCATAGGTAGCATGGCGCAGTGTGAAGGGGCAGCATAGGTAGCATGGCGCAGTGTGAAGGGGGAGCATAGGTAGCATGGCGCAGTGTGAAGGGGGAGCAAAGGCAGCATGTCAGTATGTTTTGAGGGGCAAAGGCAGCATGGCACAAAACACTTTCTTATAACAATCTAGTTTTGTGTACCTCTTTTATTGTTCTTATTTGAGTATTAAAAGCATGAAATATTAAACTACCTTTCGGTATATCTTTTTGTGTACTTAAAACGGTCATTAGGGCAGGGAACTGGTTGTTAATTTATTTGAATCCCACCACTGTTGTTATGTATATCAGGATGCCTATCACTGGTCCTTACCCAGGATCACTGGTCCTTACCCAGTATTAGGGAGACTGGTTCAGAGTGTCTAAAAACTGGTGTAGGTTGTGTTTGCAATGTGTAATTGTGGTTACAGATATAAGTTTTGTTGTAATAATCATTCTGCGATTGGTACCCCTTCCTCATGTAGCATTACCAGGTCGGTCATTTTTAACTATACATGTCTGAAATTATTGGTATGGCTGAAATTGAAATACTTAGACATGTAGCCTGCATGAACAAATTACTCTGCAGCCATTTTATATATGAATGCTTTTAAATGGCTGACATAGCAACCCTGCCTGTGTCCTGTGGATGGTACTACCTTCATCCAGTCAGGAAGGGCTTTCACCATACACCCCTTTTTTCCAGGCTCCAGATTGTGAGTAATTTGGCATTCTGTATACAGCAGCAGACTAACTGCTACATAGGGAAGCATTACCTTGGGACTGACCATTGCATGTCAACTTTATTGAGATTCTACACTGTTCCTAAAGGTTGCTGTTGGCTAATGTGGGTGAGATTAATATTAGGTACTACGAGTTTCTCAGTATAATTATAAAAGTATCGCTAGATGAGCTGTGACCTCATCAGAAGTGTGTATGCTTAGATGAGTCAGAGGGTTGGGATATGCAGAATCTATATTTACAATTCTTAGCTGTCCTTTACTGACCTGTCATTGTGGCATTTCAAGCATGCAGCTATTTAACCACTGGCACAGAGATTTGCAGCGGGACAGTATATGTCAGTGAGTAGAAGAGTGTGACATCATACTGTAGAGCCGATCCAGGGAAGAAATGAATAATTGCTGTTTATTGAGAGGGTAGTTTAATCACAAACCAGAAGATGTGGTATTAAAGTTAAATGTATGTGAGACTTGTGAGGCTGTCCCCAACAGATCTGGGTGCGTAAAATGTTAATGCTGGTGTTTAACTTTTTGGGGTTTTAAGGTGGCAGCCATTCAATAAGCTTTATTGGTACACTTGCACTGAGTGGTCTATATCTTCATCATTCTCCAGGGTTCCAAGCACCATTTCATAGACATCAGAACCCGACTGCTTTACCTGCTGGGGTAACAAGGCTGTAATTTGAAAATATATTTTGAGCAGAAATGTATATTTAACGGTTTCACTATATATAACGCCCAAAACACAGCAAAAGGTGGGTATTTCAGTCACCAGTTTCAGTCAAGTTGGGGGAACGATGATTTGGCTGAAAACTGCTACAAGTGAGACGAGGAAGATACTATTTATTCGTTATAGTGGTAGTAATACTTTGCCCTAATCAGTGACCATTGCTCTTCTCTCTTTCAGAATGTTGTAGCCAAATATGGCTCCCAGTTTAGAGGGAATTCTCAGCATGATGCCTTAGAGTTTCTCCTGTGGCTGTTGGACAGAGTCCATGAAGACCTCAACTCATCTTCTGCCCAGACATCGAAGACCTCAGCCAAGGTTGGTCCATTGTGGATAATTTCCTGTGCTGCTCACCATCACATCCTCCTGTCATGTTGTTATGTTATATTTCTAAGGGTAATGTCAGAAGAGAGCTTTTCAGGTGGCTGAAAAAAGTTAAAGTTGAATTTTTGAGTGTATTTGCTCTCAAAGTTTGCCCTCTGATAAACTCGGCAGAAAACGCTGGCTGAAAATATTCAGCATTTTTTTACCAGTGGACCCAATCTAAAAAGTTATAGGTTAAATACATGGCGCTACTGAAAAAGACTCTATTACAGCAATTAAAAGCTATGTGCGACACCTACAGAAATGTTTGCATTCATTTTCGTAGAACATAATTATTGTTACAATTTTCTACGTTACCCCCAAATACTACATTTCATGTTTTGAGATTGGAGTTGGGACAATACATCCGTGTGACATGATTTCCCCCCCATTTTTAAGTGTCTTCCATTAAAGGCAAAGACTTACCTCGGGTGTATGTCCTTATGCACCAAAAAATGAGGCCAAACCCAGCTTATTGAAATACTTGGGTATTCTTAAATGTCTAGCAAAATTAGAGATACCTACCTAAATACAAGGCTCTCCTATTTTTGTCTTGTCAGCATGTGGTATTTCTAATAGGCATCAGCTTTTTTTTTTTGTCCTGCTTAAAAACATCAAGGAAATATGTAGCTTGAGAGGGCTGTGATGTCATATGAAGGTAAAATAGTCCATGACTTGAGGAGCTCAGCACAGGTTATTTGGTCCCCTTCTCATCGGCTTATCCCTAGCCCCACCAGACCTGCCCTTGAAGAGGCAGATGATATTTGCCTGTCACTGTTTCATCTGTGTCACAAGCTGACGTGTCACACATCAAAGACTGCACAGTACAATTCACCATAAACCTGTGACAGAAGGATCCTAATACCTCCTGCTGTTTCCCTGGCTGATAATCAGAGAGCGGTATCACAATAAATGCACAAATACTGACTTCAAAGAAGTTCTGCTTCATGGTATATTTAACCCACTCACAGCTAAGCTGGATCTGTAACCATGCTTCTGACCATGGTGTTCAGGTCCTGCTAACCGTTTACATTTCCAGGACCTCTTTGTATCACCAAAGCTAGCTTAAATATTGATTCAATAATTACTTAGCTCTAAATTTACTTAACTTAGTTATACAAACTGGGATATACTGAAATTGACAGTATTAACTGAGAATCACAGTGCTTCACTCCTCTGGCAGTGGAACAGTTAATTGCTATTCCTCCTCTTCATTCTATTTCTTAATCACTATTTTTTCCCCCCCATTCCAATGTATGGAATCACCAAATCCTAATCCTCTTTTAATTATGCATTGTGATGATCTGAATCCATCCTAATTGACTCCACCAAATCCAGTCATCCAAATCTGCTAATTAGCAGAAACTTAGTCAGGGAAATAGAGGTCAAACTGGTTTGGAAAAGACACTTCTGGGGAGAGGTCTTCCCTGCTTAATATTCACAAGAGGAAGCTGAGTAGCCATGATACCAATGTGTGGCAACCCTAAATAATGTTCTTGTTTTTTTTATTAATCATAAATAAAATGATGGCCAACATTTTTACCGGCACATTATTTGTGTTATAGAGAAATGAATCATAACGGGAAAGTTAAAGCATGCGGAGGTGGCTTGGCTATTATGTGGCTCTCAAACTATTATGGAACTACAAGGCCCAGTTATCTATACAAGCCCCTTTATTTAGTGGTACTCTATGTATACCTCTTGAGAAACTACAAGTCCCAGCTTTACAGCTGTTGTAGAACTATTACAACCAGCAATCCCTGCTTGCTCCGTCAGCCTCCAGAACTAGAAGTCCCAGCAAGGGTAAAGGTTGGTCGGAAATTTGAAAATGAGTTGTTTACAGCTCAATCCAATTGCAAACCACTGGTGTTATGCTTGTTATTTGTATGATATTAATGTCAGTCTAATTTAATTTTTTAAATGAACCATAACTGGTAACTCCCCTTAACTACATTAGAGACATGAGACATATGGACTATTCCACTGAGTGGTCTGAAATTAATTTAGGCTGCTCTACTGAACCTTTATTTAAAACAAATTGTGCACCAAGATGAAAAGTTGAGTTCACCATCAGGTTGTGAACGGTCAGCAAGCCTCTGGGGGCTGCTAGTTAGACAGCCTCGCAGTAAAGATGCAAAAGGCTGCTTAACCCTTTATTGTGCTCTATGATTTGGTTGCAGTGCAAAGAATGCGCTACGGCGCTGCCTGGCTAGGTTATGGTTAACACTTATAAAGATAGCTTAAATTATTTAAAGATCTGTTGTGTTCTTTCAAGGAGCTGGCCTTTCACCAGGGAGCCGGCCTTACACACAATTATTCTGCTTTGATAACTTCTGAGTTATTAAACCTGGCATATCCTTCTCCATTATACTGTATATCATCTCCTGCTTCTATTCCACTCTGTATTCATGCTTTAGATTCTGTTTTGTAGTGAGGGACATGTGTAACGACATGGTCTGATCCGGTAGTAACACGTGTCTGTCTGGTGGCATGTGTCACGTAAGATCAGTCTGCTCACTGACGTGTCTGTCATTGTCTGATCCTGGTAGAGTTAACTATAGAAACAGACAATGAGGCACACTATAGTGAGCAGACTGATGTTGGTTGATTGTTGTAAAATATAGAATGACTTTAGCAAAAAGACCAGATCCTTACTCGCTAAAGTGTCTGTCATTGTCTGTTCTTATAGTATTCAACTGTCCTTATACCATGTGTAAAAGGACATGTTAATACTGAGGAGCTAGTATGAAGCAAATGCACTGACCATTTAATATCTAATCTCATTAATTATTTGGGTGTTGTCATTGTGGCTTTTTCTACTATTTTCATCATGACTAATAATACGCTGCCCTTCACATCTCATCTATTCTTAAGAGGCATCTTTCTATGCAACCTTCCTACACATCCGTCTTGTACCACGACAACCATAGACAGGGAGTCCCAGGTGTTAGGGTGATACATCCCAACTAGAAATCTGTGACAGCTAGTCATGTGACCCAAGTATCGCACATCCCTAGGCAAATCTGTCAAGTAAGCCACCTTTACATGTCAATCACTATGTGGACACAAATCTATCAAGATAACCATAATGTATTTTTTACTACAGACAAACCATTTAATCATTCTCTCTGTTATCCTAAACATGCAAATACATAGTACAAAATCTTTTACTTCACAGAGATAACTTTGAGAGCATATAAATCTTTACATACAGTAGATATAATACAATATAGTTCAACAGGTCAAATATCATACAATAGCACTAAGCCACTCTCAGAAGTGAGTTTCCAGTTTAAATTCAGTAAGGTGTTACACCATTCTGTTCAAATGGGTTTTATTGATCTTTTCTTGTGTATGTAACTTCAGTGTTTCGTTTGTGTTTGTAGGTATGCAAATGTTTGCATGCAGAAAGCATGGGTAAAATAGAAATAATGGGTGTGTGTGTGTGTGATATCAGTATTTCCTCTCTGTGTATGTGTACTTATGTGTATTTGGAGCTAGAGAGAGAGAGTGATAGTGTGTTGGGAGGGTTATGTTGGGGTAAGGTAATCTGCAATCAGCCCTTTCAGTGAAAAAGTCAAGTCACAACAATGTATATCATCTCAGGCTCAGCCTTTATAAAGTCCCTCAGTTCTACCAAACTTTTGCAGAAGCAACATTTTATTTTGGTTTTGAAGACGACTTGTTTTGTTTGACTGTACATCACGATTCTACCTTCTCCAATCCTTTGACTTCAGTACATTCCTCACGACCAGTCCTCTCAGGACTAAATGGCTTGGCTGGACTTGGTATGCTTCGGATAGCTACCGTAGCCAAGTGGTTCTTTCCTGGAAGCTGCCAGCACCGTGACCGTATGCAAGAGAAAATATATAAGTGAAAGATGTGCTAAGAAAAAGTTTTCATATTCATTTAGTAAAGAACACTTTATTGTGAAAGGTATACATTTACTCTACGGTGCTTTTAGACTGCAAGCTCTGAAGAGCAAATTTTAAAATTACACTTACATGTAACTTCTGTGCAGACACACTGGGCTGATTCATTAAGGATCATAACACAAGAAACTTCTTATTTCAGTCCCCTGGACAAAACCATGTTACAATGCAAGTGGTGCAAATATAGTATTCTGTTTTGCACATAAGTTAAATACTGACTTTTTTCATGTAGCACACATACTTGATAGCTTATTTGTACACTGAAATTTAAAGTTGATATTTGTGTGCTACATGAAAAAACAGTCAGTATTTAACTTATGTGCAAAACAGAATACTAATTTGCACCCCTTGCATTGTAACATGGTTTTGTCCAGGAGACTGAAATAAGAAGTATCTTAAGTTAAGATCCTTAATGAATCAGGCCCACTATTCTTGCAGCAGCCCTGCACAGCCACAAGCATCACGTGGTATAACAATTCAGAGATTTTGGAGATCCCTAATTAATCTAAGTTAGCATTTTTTGTTTCATACCCAAGATTATTTTTGCATAACCAAAAACTCTGACCTATAACCAGCCCTCAAGGCATGAAATTATGCTGCAGCCTCTGTCTTTTACATCACAGATTCTTAATACATGGGTCAGGCTTCCTAAAATCTGTTTATGGACTCCCATGATTGTCAGATATGTAATATCTTCTCTATCTTAATCACCTGTTTTGGAGTTCCAAAACATTAGCTCACTGTCAGTCGGGGTATTATAGAGACCCAGTGACATCTAATAGAATCAATATATTTTGATGACTAGCAGAAAATATACCTGGTGCTAAGCTAGGGTGGTATTAGAATGGGTAATGGTATATAGAAGGACCACTATAGTCTGTCCTGAGCTTAAAGGATTAAACAAGGTCTGACATTTCATCAGCGTGTAGTAAAGAGCAGACTCGGTGGTGAAATCAGTCTGTATTCCCATTCATAGTTTGTTTTCATGCTCCATTCACTGTCAGAATAGTGCTGTGTAGACATGCCAGGTCTTCCCCAGTGAATAGGGGGCTTCCAGCTCAGTAGATGACACTGTTCCCGGTGTCACACTAATCCCTGCAGCCTGGCTCACACACACTGTCACACACACACTCAGGGATTACAGCATAGGATCAGTCTAATTGAGATTCTGCCATGCGTATAACGGAATCGTATTGTACCTGTCACCTAGCTTGAGGTCACTTCCTCGCATGGTAAAGGCCACAAGAGGAAGCTTTGGGAGGTGTGGGTTAACTGTTTACTGTCCTACTGTGCCTCTCGTTCTACTGTCTCATCTTATCATATACTGCATGTCGTTTTCAGGTGTGTTTTGCCACAACCGTTAACCATATGATATATTGGATGTCAATATATATATATATATATATATATATATATATATATATAAACATCCATGAAGCAAACCTGTCCCCAGATCCTCTAGTGTTATGTTTTTTTCTTTAATATATAGTGCCATGTGCATCCCAGATAGAGTATATTACTCAGTGTGTTCTGCTCTCTGCCGGACAGACTGCATCCAGACAGCAGGGAGATATTATCCTGGGAGCCAGTATCATGCTGTCTGACATCCCGGATCACCTTCTGAGTCTAGCTTACAGACTAGCTGGCTTCAGGGCTGGCTTCTACATTTCACACCTCTGGAGATAACCTGCACAGGAGAGAAGATCACATGCTGAAGAAAGTGCTCTCCTGTAAGTGGAGAGGGTTCTAGGGCAGGGGTATGCAACCTGCGGCTCTCCAGGTGTTGTGAAACTACAAATCCCAGCATGCCTTGCCACCTATCTGCTGGTCATCTACTGGCAAAGCATGCTGGGACTTGTAGTTTCACAACACCTGGAGAGCCGCAGGTTGCCTACCCCTGTTCAAGGGGAACCCCATGTTTTATATAATAAGGCCTACTTTAAAATCTGCTCACCAGGGTGAAAACATCTCACAAAAATTTTAATTAGAACAATTTGTATTCTTTAAGTCAGGATCATACTCCCAAAAGCTGTATTCTGGTGAAGGAGCCAGGATATGCTTTTGTCCTATGCCACCATCTTTGGCTATCACACATAGTAGTCCGTTATTCCTCTGCTGAGCCACTCTATCAGTCTCTACATTGGTTGCCTGTATTTCAACGAATCCAATATAAAATTCTTCTACTAACATATAAGGCCATCAACAAAATTGCACCGACATACATCTCCTCTCTTGTCTCAAACTATCTCCCAACTCGACACCTCCGTTCTGCACAAGATCTGCGTCTCTCTTCCACTCTCATCACATCCTCCCATTCTCAGTTACAGGACTTTTTTCTGGGCTGCACCCACTTTGTGGAAATCCCTCCCACGCACAGTAAGACTTTCCTCTAGTCTTCAAACCTTCAAGCGTTCTCTGAAAACCCACCTCTTCAGACAAGCTTATGATATTCCTCAACCACCATCTTAATCTCCCCTATTACCGTCCTCTACACAGCTAACGCAAGACAACAACCCTCTGACCAACATTGCCACACACACAGCCCACTCAATTCTAGCTGGTCCAGTGTGCAATATGATGTATCACATGCCCTTGTGTTTCAAACTCCCATTGTCCTATAGATTGTAAGTATGCAAGCAGGGCCCTCTTACCTCTTTGTCTGTATGTATTACCCAGTATTGTCTTATTAATGTTTGTTCCCAATTGTAAAGCGCTACGGAATTTGCTGGTGCTATATAAATAAATGATGATGATGATGATGTGATGACCAACTCTTTCCTTACATTACTTTTACTTACATTGCTAATAGCACATCCTTCCAGGCTATTGAGGAAAATACTATTTGTCTAGCCCAAGCTATTGTTTACTGTTACTGCTAGGAACATTTATCAAACACTATTAAAAATCCATGTACATGCAGTACAGCCTGTTCTAGGACAAGTGCAACATTCTCACTAGATAGCAGAACTTACACTTTTATTTCTGGTGCACACATAGTACAGATACGTTGAGGTCTTAATATATGGGCCTTGTGTGACTATTGAACTGTGACGAGTTTGCTTGCCTGGAGCATGATAGATTATGTAGGTGGCATATGAATTATTAATACTATTTTTGCAGTTGAAATGTTAACTTTACTGGTAACTGCAACCAGTAGGAAATTACCTCTCCTGTCGCCTAAACATAATGGAAGCTGTCATTTTGTGGGTTGATCCAGTATTCATGAAAGTGAAGCCTTTTAGCATAACTACTAAACATTTTTGAAATTGGGATAAAAATTGAAAATATGGGGTTTTTTTTGTTTTATTTTATTTTTTTAAAGAAAAAAAGAGAACTCCTACATGCAATATTGCCCATATATTGGCACAAATGGCAGAGTACTAACTTAACTCGTTTCAGTTAATGCAGAATATATTTTGTAAGCACCTATAGTGCACTAGGATTAATTATGTGGTTGACAAAATGAGTGCCTTTATATACCAGCTCTTTCTCTAGACATGAGTCAGTGGAGATCACATACCTCAATGAATGGACTACTATGTTGGAAATGGCAAGAGCCATGACCTCCCGTTATCGTAACCGACAGCGGGATCCAATGGATTCCCTGCAGAGTGGTATAAGAAATATTTAGAGGAGGTATTTGACACCCCTTGCTAAACGTTTGGTGCAATCTTTGGAAAATGAAAAGCTCCTTACCAAATTTAGATGCCAAAATACTTGAAATTGTTTGGCTAATCCTATCATTGCTTGGCGTTGATGGAGAAAAATAATGATCCATTTGAGTAGGATTATTTAGAGTATATGAAAGTACTAGGTCCTATATAAAGTGCCATGCGTGTGTATATGAATGAATAGGCTTGTGTCAGAGGACTTTCTGTTATGCATTGGGACAAGGTAAGGTTGGCTGTTGTACATGATCATATTAACATTCTCAATAAAACCACTGCTCATTTTAGTATAGACAAGCCTTTATGATATGGAATGGTAAATTTGTCATTTTAGAGGAAACATTTCTTATGCTGATGACCCACTATCTGGCACACGTGAATGGTACCAATGTAGGTCAACTGGTCAAAATCTGTTCTTTTTAAGTTAGACTCGAATCGGGATTAATCCATGTTTCCAGCTACAAGTAGTTCAATCTTTTTAAATAATCGGACATGGTTATTCACAATGTATACTTCTGAATATCAACCCTCAACCCTGTCATCCATCAATAATAGATAGAATAAATAACTTTCTACCTCGTGAATGCATTTTACTAGTTCAAATATTGAAGTCCTCTCCTAGCAACTGACACTCTCATAGCAGCGTAAAAGAGATAGAGTCTGGCTATCGCACATTTACAGGTTTACTATGTAGCCCAGGGGTGGGCAAACCTGTCCTCAAGGGCCATATCCAGTTCATGTTTTTAGGATTTCTGTCTGTAGAAACAGGTGGGATAATTACTGACCCAGCCAAATAGATTAACTCAGCTGTACATGATTAAAGAAATCCTAAAAACATGAACTGGATATGGGCCTTGAGGACAGGTTTGCCCACCCCTGATGTAGCCGCTCAGTTAACGTATGCGTTCTGGTGAATTAAGGTGGAATCTAATATATACTCATGCAGGATTTTATGAATCTGGTGTATGGAGAGAGTTGGGGGTTGAATCAATGCACTGGATGTATGAAAGTGATCATACAGGCTGGGCTGCCAAGAGGAATTTAGGGCTGCGGTACAGCAACTTTCTTGGCCCCCCTTTTCCACCAACACACATAGCAGAAGAAGAGATGGGGCGTGGCCAACACAGGCCATGGCTGCGCCTCTCTACTCATGACATTATGGGAGGAATTCAATTAGCCACAAATTGTCTTCGCAACGTCAACGAGACATTTTGCGGCGGAGATTTTGACAGAAATCTCCGCTCGTTTTTCCTCACCCCATAGAGGAGCGAGGAAAAATGAGTGGAGATTTTTACCGTAATTACTGGCAATCTGCGCGGCATGATGTCCGTGCGCCATATCGCCAGCAATTGAATCCCCCCCCCATTATGTATTTAAAATGGCGTTATTCTCACCTACCTGTTGTTGCAGCTTTCATAACGCCACCCTCTGGAGGAAAAAAAAAGTAATTTTACATATTTTTTTTTTAAACTACCTGACAGTGGGGGGCCCCAGGTAGGCCCGGGGGCCCTGGTAACTTGTACCGCCCCCCCCCCCCCCCCTCCGTGCCCCAACATACAGGTATGGAGGGAATGCAGAAAGCTCTATGGTAAAGGTGATGTCGGATACTTGGCTGCCTTGGCGGTACTGGACCGGAGTGATAGGGTTTAACTTGCTACTTCACCCGACCAGTCTTTGTAGATATGGACATATGTGAGCTGGTTAGAGGAATGGATTATAACATACTTTTCTTAATTTTACATACTACTACACAATAAGTGTTCATATAAGGCCTAGAGAACAACAACTGTAGTAAGCATGGCATCTTATATGTAGAAAAAATAATGTTATTGTTTGGATAATGCTGAAAAATTGGCTCCTCTACAGGGACAAATAATTCTGGGAATAGATCTTTAAAACTCGGGACTGTGCCGTTCCCAACACTTCCCTTCCCACTAAATACTCAGCAACACATGCCTTCTTTTCATTCTTGTTTGCTATTTTTTTCTTTCTTTTTTGCTGTTTTATGACTATTATATATCCAATAAATTTCTATGTTTATTTTTACCACTGTTTAACTCTGTGTATTATATGAAATGAGGTGTAACTTGGATTGCTTAATCTGTGTGTCACTATCTTATTTTTGTGTTCATTGTTGACACACACAAAAAGATTTAAAACAAACAAACAAAAGCAAAACGGGACTGTGATACAATAATAAAATCACTCTTGCACCTTGTACAGTTGCACTATACTTGTACTCCATATACTAAATGTATTATCCTTTGCCACTGTACAGTGATCTGTGCACTTTACTCTGGTTACTTGTTCAGTAAACAGATATTTCATTAGATCAGAAGAGATAAATTACATCCAAGCAGTTATTCACTAACATTGTACCCTTATTATTATTATTATTATTATTATTATTATTATTATTATTATTATTAATAATATTTTTTTTTTGTTATACTGTTGAGCCACTTCAGAGATATTTTCAGCAATTCCCAGCCTGCAGCAGCCTGTTGTGGCCATGAGAAGTGGTGTACTACACTCCTGTGTTAGCCATACAGAGTACAAAACAGAAGGATAAGTGGTTTATACTTCACAGTCTGTGGAGCAGACTCTCTACTTGGCAGAAGTCTCATTAGTGGATCTGCGATGCTTTCCTAACAATCCTCTTATAAGGCCCCCCTTCCCCCCCCCCCCCCCCCCTTCCCCACCATTAAAGTGCATCTGTCTCTTCATCAATTGCTTGAGATAATGATTGTGTTATGAACATATATATCTACCCGGTTTTATTTTCTGGTCTCCAAATACAAATTCCCTATCTCTGATGCTGACTGGCGACTTTAACCCTTTGCATACCATAGGATTAAAACTAGTCATATACTGGCTGCTGCCAAATTCTCCCAGGAAGCTTTATACCCAGGGACTGGCTGGCATCCCGGCTTCCTGTTATCGGAAAAGATTTTCATTCCTCAGGGAGGAGGGCAGCCGTTGTAGTTCCACATAAAGCTGTGTGGGTGTTATCCTTCTGGTGATCATATTTACTCAATTATACAAAATACCCCATGGATTTACAGCACCTAATCCTATCAAGGCAGCTTACCCTCCTACCCACGGCTGGCTGCACAGAATCTTTACATTAATTTAGTTTGAAAAAATTTGCTGTGCCCAAATTTATTCTACACTTCAATGGAACTACACTTAACCATGTCCTCTTTGAACTAAAATATTAACCGTACTCTCTGTATCAAAGTAGCAGCTATTAAAATTAACATATTAATATTTTTTATATAATCCTGTTTTTTAACAGAGATTTAATTATCTTTTTTCAGGACAAACATGTGCTGCGGTTTAGCTGTTCTTTCCTCATCCGTTGTTAAATGTACCTATCGTGCACGGTTGAAGAATCTAACAGTAATTGTAGAGTACATTTTAATTTACACACTCAATATTCTAGGACAAAAAAGATCTGCTCCATCTTGTACTTCCTTCTATAGTGCAAATTAGTTGTTTTTTAAAGCCATCGTGTGGCCTATATAATCGCATGTAATAATTCAAAACCAATAAGTAGCTTGTGGTTTCAACTGCCAGCACAATGCTATCCACAAAATCAACAGTTTGTGCAACAAAATAGAACTTACAAACTTACAAATTCGCCTTGTGTCACAAAATATACTCCAAAGCCATAAAATGAAGGAGACTGACACCAGATGGGCTTGTAAAGCGCTAACGCTTCTATTACTGCTACCAGTCACTGTCCTCATGGAGCTGAGCATCGATAAGCTTCTCCGATAAATTGATCACCTGCGATAAGAAATTCCTTTTAACATAGGCGTCTTGAGAGATATGTGTATGTATGAATATGTATATGTGTGTGTGTGTGTGTGTGTATATGTATATGTGTATATATATATATATATATATATATATATATATATATATATATATATATATATATATATATATATATATATATATATACATGTGTTAACCCGTGCATGATACTCATGCATTCTAGTCAAATCAAGCTACTTAAGGTGTTAAAAAGGTTCTTGTCATCTTCATCGCCACACACACACGCCGCTAGGCTTTTATATATTAGATAATGCTAAGAATTTAGTAGGTCAGTGTAGTATATAACTCCGCCCAGCAGGTGGCGCTGCAGCTTGAGCACTCTGTCACCCGGTAGTTTTTTCCACACACACACTAACACACGCCGCTAGGCTTTTATATATTCGAGATATATATATATATATATATTACTATGTAGCATACAGTAATGCAGTCTGCTTATGAGGTAACTGCAGCATAGTCATGTATTCTAAAACTGAAGCTTAAAGTGACGTTATGGGAGAATGATATAATTGGGATTATGAAATTCACAAATATCACTGCTTTGAACAGTTTATTTTTACTTCTCTTTCACGTATTGCTCTCATTTCATACAGACAAGTAAACAATGCAGCAAGGGATTGTGGGTTACTGATGTCATTTCCCAGATCTTAGTGAATACCTGAGTGACAGATTGACTGGTAACAATACTTTAAAAAAAACTAAAAAACACCAGTTGATTTTACCATTTTGATTGGTTGTTTGGATTGATTGACACATTCTCTGCAAAAATCTATTTTGTTGAATATTCTAGCTATTCAGTAAATTAAATCCAATATGTAGATATCCCTAATATTTGATTATCCCAAAAATTATGTGATGATGTTGGACAGAAATAAGTGACTAAAAACTATTTTTCTATGCCAAAGTTCTGCAATTGGCAAATAACTTGCTATATTGGAGCAGCAGGGACAGGCTGAGAAGATGCACGCGGCATAATCAAGCCTGCCCACCTCAGTGAGCACAAAGGGGTTGAAGATGCAGATCATTTCATCATGTGCTTAGACCCTGCCCACTTCATGATGCAAATTGCATCATGAGGTCCCTGACCACCGGTTCTTTTCATACCTTGCATAAGCGTGGTATGAATGTAGATAAGTTGAAACGTGTTAATATAATGTTTTTTGTAGACAAATCAAATTATTTAATATTATAAAACACATTGTTCTAAAATAATGCTTGATTATTTCTGTAGTAAAATCGATTGTGTAATATGTGTTCTTATCCTGACAATTTATTGTGTGCTATAGAATTTGATTTTTGTGGCCCAATGCCAAATTTTGTACTTCAATTAACAAAATAATTTATTAGAGCGTACAAACTAATTGTATTACTTGCCTCAATATGTTTCATAGAATTGATTTTGTAATCCCAATACACTATTGACAAATGACACTTTATATGTGAGGACATATTTGTAACTTATAGATGTTCCTCTTCTTGTGAATACTTGGACAGGACAGCTACAAACACCTCCCATTGTTTGAGAATCTCTGCACCTTTTGTGCCCTATGTACGGTATATTTATAGCTGCCCAGAACAGCTAAGATACTGAAGACCCTGTGCGAGCAATACATTTACTGTGATTTATTTACATGTTGTTTAATCTGATATCTGCCTAATGTGTTTGTGGATGAGATAGAAGTGATAGGAATTATATTTAAAGTCATTTTCCCTCAATAATTAACATATTACTTGTCTTGCTCCTGCAGTCTTCTGTTACTGAACACAATACGATGACCTCCTCGCCGTCCTCTCAGACAGACGAGGAACATAGCTTTGTACAAGAGCACTTTCAAGCCAAGTACAGGTACAGATGGTAATTAGAGACATATTACTGGATGTTTATATTTGGGGGCAAAATTCATCACTCACTAAAAGTCAATATTTGGCCATCCAAATTTTTAAACTCATTACACAAAAGTGTTATGCACCAATTCATAACATAAAATGTAAACAAATAAGAAGACCTGTTTATGAACATTTGGTAACATGTAAGTTCTCATTTAGACGAAAATCTCTATAATGAAAACAAGCACCAAACAATCCACCTCATTTATCTGAATAGAAATGCTGACACATTTAGAAACATTTGCTTAAATATTCTTGGATACAGAAATTGTAGTCCTATGTTTAGGACAATGTTGGTTTTAAGTTGATGCTGGTTTACAGCTGTTTGCAAGTGCCTCTCATTGACGAACAGACGACATTCTGTTTATAGACAAATGAGTTTAGTTATGAAACTAAGAAAATGCCAACAGACGTCAAGCAGCTATAAGAACGGTTTTACAAAAATGAATACTAAATTAAAATACAATAGACTTTTACAATTTTATGCATGTGTCTCTGGGTAGTTGTGTTTAATGACTTTGACGTGGGCGGGACTAGAACTAACCTGTAGCCAATCGGCGTACTAGAATTGGAGCATTAGAAAGTTTCCTGAATGTACCAACACAAATCTTTATACACTCAACTTGTATTTTAATAAAACCTGCTGTATTTCCTCCACTTTATATTATATTCATAGATGGTGTTTTGCACCACTTCTGTGCTGAAATCATTTTTTCCTGTGCAAGCTGCACTTCTGTGGTGAGGTGTTTGTTTTTTTACTGCTATAGTTGGGGTCCCCCTAAGGGGCATTCACAATTTTTTAGATTCTCTATTCTGAAGGACAAACCTTGACAACTGTGCAGCAAGTATCTGATTCCATTCAAAGTTCTCTATACTTTGAGGTTGGGAGAATGCAGTGAGCAGTGGGCAGAAGAGTACATATTCAGGGGAACTTCATGCAAAAAATTAATAAAAAAAACAAAATCCGTACATAAGTGAAATTACAGGTAGGCAAAATTCTACAAGCCTCATAAGATGATAGGCTGCATTGTCTTGAATAGTGGTTCAGCTCACAATGGGCCTGATTCATTAAGGAACAGAAATGAAAATATTACGTGTGGGTTTTTTTTGTTTTGGTTTTTTAAAAAAAGTGCATGAAAGTCCTGCATATGCATGTCGTATTCAACTAGAAGCAGATAAGAGGAAATGTCTCTTGTTGAATACGAGTGTAGGTACGCTCAACTTATACGGCACTTGATGTATTGAGACAGATACAAAACACAGCAGAATGAGTATAATACACATGTGGAATAACACACAGAAAAAAAGTATTCAATTTTTGTCACCTGTTAATAGTATAGTCAGTAATGGAAAAAACATAAAAAAAATAAATTCCCCCAATGAAATGAAATACATTTATTAGGATGTTATTAATGTCTACTGTACCTAAAATGCAGTTACAGTTGCCTTTGATTGCAAACACATGTACTAGCATGTATATGAGACTGTCATCACTATCACTCGTCTCTTACGTCCAACCTGTAGCTGGTGCAAGTGATACCTTAGAGATGTCAGAAAGTTGAATGGGATGCTGCTGCTTGAGCTTGGCACGCTCTACTGTACATTGACTAAGTGCACACACCCGTTCTCCTTCCCATTCTGCCCATGAAATCATAGACTGTAGTAAGGGTCCTTTTCGTGCGAAGATGAACTGGACGTTGCTGTGTTCACGGATGTGCAGTTTGTTTCTTGGCATGCGCAGTGCAAAATACGGCACATATCGGCATTTACATTTTCTTAATGAATCAAGCCCAAAATGTCTGCTTCACAGTGTGTCGATGATGAGTGCACTATAATTATACAGGGAGTCTCTTCAAGCTGTACGTTTCACAGTATTTTGATATGAAAACATTGTGTTTTCTATTTATATGATAGCAGTCAATTTGACTGCTATCAAATTGACCCTAGTGAAATATATATTGACTAGGGTCAATTTGATAGCAGTCAATTCACCTACTTGTATGTTTTTGGAGCATGAGAGGAAACCCACGCAAACACGGGGAACATACAAATTCCACACAGATAAGGCCATGGACGGGAATTCAACTCAGGGCTGTGAGGCAGAAGTGCTAACCACTTGGCCACTGTGCTGCCACATAAATGTTATTTAAATCCTGTTCTCAAATGTTAAATTATGGCTTCGAGAGTTTGGCAGTAACAACTTTTTGTCTGACATTTTTAAAACCAGTTGTGTTTCCTCTGCTTTTGAGAACGTGTATGTTATTTATGGTGGATTGACAAACTGTCCATACTCTGGTGGATAATGCTGTCCAAGCAGGAACAATTGGTGACTCAGACCTTACCTCCACCCCATCCCCCTTCATAGTGGGTAGCAAGATGACATAGCTATAATTACTCATCACCAGACACCTTGTCTGCCTCCATATCCTCTAAATATAGTGTTGTTTGTTTGCGTTTCTGTTCTTATGTGTATAAACATGTACTGCACATAGGTCAGCATTAACCATCGTTGGTGTCATTTCAGATCTTCGCTCACCTGTCCGCACTGCCACAAGCAGAGTGACACTTTTGACCCCTTCCTTTGTGTTTCTTTGCCTATCCCTCTACGACAGACCAGGTAAGTGGCTCTTACTCCTTACCCCAATATGACTAGAGGTAATGATTTGTGAAGTAATGTTGAGGGGAGCATTCAGCAACATTATCACAGAATGGCTGTGCTAAGGTTTTTCTCCCAGAATTCTTTGAGACTTAATCACCACAGCATGTTTGGCTTGTGTGTCATGGCAGATACTGTTCAGTTATATATTTTGTATATTGCTCAGTGAGAAAAAAAATTCTTGGGCTGCAGAAAGCAAACTTCAAACACTGTGTAGATGAAGAGGCGCAGGGGTCACAAGGAGGAGGAAAATTAAGTGAACCTTATCTTAATTCTGGATTCTTACCTCACTCTAACAGCAGTATTTTACTATCCGCTGGCCGAATGTAGGATTTACCTCCTCAAATTCTGTCTCATTAAAGAGTGTGTAATATACTTTTCTCTCAGCAAAATATAAAAATATTAATGATTTTTCAGACTTGTATAGTGTTGGATGTATGTCTGGTTTACAGATGTGGAACAGGTGAGGGAAAGGGGGGGCGAGAATAGGGCGAGTACAGCGTTCAGGTAACTGCAGCTCAAGTAGACCTGTATGTAGATGCAGATACACCTGTCAGACAGCTTGTCCTGCGGATGCTGGAGTGCTGGTGAACGATATGCAGGGATGATGATGATGATTGTTGGCAACACAAACTAATCCAACTTTTTAAGCGTCTTCCCCGGCAGATCCCGGAGTGGCGGCTTAAAAAGGAGTTGAGCAGCTGGATGGTGAAAGTGAGGCAGGAAATAATGAGAGAGAGCAAAGATATGATTACCAGGTTATGCTGTCTAGGGCAGTGACATGAGTAGTGTAGTAACAGGTGAAACTACAATTTTACTTTAATAAACTTGGATGGTTTGATACCCATACAGAGACACCCCCCCCCCCCTCCCATAGTCTCCTTATAAGCACAGTGTATTTTCCACACATAAAGGATCTGATTTAACGTTAGGAGTAAATCCAACTACAGATTTACACCTGGATAAACCATGTTGCCATATACGGGGCACAAATATATTTTGTAACACAAAAATACAGATTACTGGGCAGCTTAATTGTAATACTCTGATTTAGATTTGAGCTAGGACTTGTCCCTCTCCCAAATCTAAATCTGACCACACATTTTACATTTGTTCCCCCTGGAGCACAAAATGGTTTTTACAAAGTGCAATATTACATTCTTCCTGATGGATTTATTCCGAACTCTAATTGAGGCCCAACGTGTTCTGCCCGGGAATCTCTGTTTCTGGGGATTTAGCGGATTAAGTGCTGTAATGAATTTCCTGTTTTGTGCAGGTGAAATTAAATATCCAGAGATAGTATAGAACAGCACCATAGTGTTGACAAATTGTGAAAAAGTAAAAAACAAATATGCTAATGATTACTTTTAAACAAAGGCTACTCTTGTTTTATCACTGACCTCTGATTGGATGACTATATCTGTTTCCTGCTCACTGATCGCTGTGTGCACGGGTGGCACAGTACACTGCAGGGACCTATAGCAACATCTGGGTAAGGGCCTGGTACTCTGCTCTAACCCGATCCCACCACTCTGCTCCGAGTCTGTTTAGAAGAGTCCTCTGCTTTGGCTCAGGGGCAAGTGGGGGGCCCCTGGTATTGTATTGTAACATGTACATAGTATAATAGCATTATAATACACAAGTGATGTTAATATATCTATAAACTCCTGTAAATGATGTATGTAGAAATGGTGAGTTCTGATGTCCTGGCTTATAATCAGTGGGTTCTGTAACCACTTCAGTTTTTATGTTGGAAACCCTGCGTGGTGTAAGGAATAATGCACCCCTATGGTCACTAGAGGTCTCCTTTTATCTCTGTCACATCTGTAAAAGCAATTAGCTTGTAATGGCCATATAGATTAAAGCAGGGACTACATTGTCATCATCACGATTTATTTATATAGTGCTACTAATTCCGCAGCGCTGTACAGAGAACTCGATCACATCAGTCCCTGACCCATTGGAGCTTATAGTCTAAATTCCCTAATATAGACACACAGACAGACAGAGACAGACACAGACTAGGGTCAATTTGATAGCAGCCAATTACCTACCAGTATGTTTTTGGAGTGTGGGAGCAAACCGGAGCACCCGGAGGAAACCCACGCAAACATGGGGAGAACATACAAACTCCACACAGATTACCATATTATCATTATAAATAGAAAACTGACTCACATGGTTGCTATTTATGATATAAGACAGTCTAATGTTTTTAGCAAAAACATACACTTTCCAAATTGTGGCCGGGTACTCCCCCCGGCCCCCCCTCTTTAGCAATACTATGACTTTTCGCCGCTAACTTAGCTTCTCAGTAATTTCTCCACCCTTACAAGGGGCTCTCTCAGTTTTGCTATCTTTACCCCTGTCTCTTCCAATCTTGGAAATAAATTTGTACACACAATGAAGGGTAACCCATAAATAACGTCTAAAAAAACTAAAACAAAAAAGATTATCCTGGTTTTTTTTTTTTTTTTTTTGTTTGTTTTTTAATTTATTATTGTATACTACCAATTGTATTCTGTCTGTGTTGTACAAATAAAGAATTATAAAATAATAATAAAAAAACAACACAGAGGGCAAAATGTAAGTAATGGCTCTGGGAGAGGTGGGATGCAGGTGGTATAGCTATGACAAGCACCACTGTGGCTAGTCACATATATGGCAGGCAGGTATACATACCCCTCTTAATAGGGGGAAAAACATACGTTTTCCTTATCAAGCTGTCATTAGCCAGAAGTGTAAAATAGCAGATAAAAAATCCTATAAAATGAGAATGTGAGAATTCACGCCAAGTGGGTAGATGGTCTGTAATTAGAGCAACAATAGAAAATTATACAGGACACAAAGAGAGAGAACAGATCAGATAATTACAGTGTGTGGATGCCTATAATACCACGGCATGCAACTGGCTCCCACACATCTCACGGTCTACATATGAGCTGAAGGTGTTAACTGTGGGAACTGAGGATTGATAATTAGTTTGTTGTGTTATTATGCATAATTACTATACTTCAGTATATTACTATTTACTTTTCTTTTTCATATTACACATACAGTTTTATGGATCACAGTGTTTCAGTCCGTAACTCTCCTAACTCAATGGAGCTCACAATCTAGTTTTTTTTTCTCTGTTTTTTTTTCAGAGGGGGGGGGGGGGGCGTTCTGCGCTCGTTGACATTTATTAGCTGTAGAATTACCCCCCTTTCCAAGAAACAGGTTGAGCGCAAGATTATTTTATTTTAGGCCAAAAAAATGGAAATTTTTAACAAATTGCAAAACAAAACCAAGCAAAACCAAAACACACAAGGGCGGTTTTGCCAAAACCAAAACACGAAGCTAATCCAGATCCAAAACCAAAACACGGGGGTCAGTGAGCATCTCTAGTAATTGTGTGTGTATGTATGTGTGTGTGTGTGTGTGTGTGTGTATATATATATATATATATATATATATGTGTGTGTATGTATGTATATGTGTTAACCCGTGCATGATACTCATGCATTCTAGTCAAATCAAGCTACTTAAGGTGTTAAAAAGGTTCTTGTCATGCATTTGGGCCTAGCCCAGGCCTCCTCAGGGGAAGAGCGTTACTTCCCGACGCAAGCGCCCTTTTTAATGTGTGTTCATGAGGTAAAATTACCTCACGAAAATGAGTTTGACCCCTCAACTCGTAAATGTAGCCATTACCACCCCTCCCACGGGGGGAAGGGGGATGATGGAAGTTAACTGACTTCACTATTCTAATTTTTTTGTCAAATAATGTCAGTATACCAAATTTCAGGTCAATTGGATGAGCCTTTTCACACGCACACGCACACGCACACGCACACGCACACGCACACGCACACGCAGCATTGCATTGATGGCAAATCTGTCTGGTGTATCTAGATTAATCATACCCAAAATACTTTGCTTTTTTTCCAGGGCCCTAAACATCACTTTAGTTTTCCAAACCAAGAAGCAAAGGTTCCTGCGCATCGGCCTTGCCGTGCCTCTGTTTGGCACTATTGCATCTCTGCGTCAGATGGTGGCTGATGAGGGCAAGATGCCTTCAGATCAGGTAATGCGTTTTGTTCACTAATCATGAGAACATAACTTAGATTTTCTATTGAGCTGAGCAACGTTCACTCTACAAATCTTATAACATTTAATTTCAGTGGTCTTAAAATGGTATAAAAATAAACAAGAATACATAGTAAGTTAGTGCATGTCTCTACTAAAAGACATATCCTCTCCCACTATGACCAGCCATTCTGACTCTACAGGTTTAGTGTCATGAGCAGGGTCTTTTTTACTAGTTGCCCAGAATTTGGACCTGCTCCCCTGCCCTTGTGCCTTTGCATGTGCGCACAGTATGGCTAATTCCAGACAGACGAGTTGTAGCACGGTGCCCGGTCCCAAAAATACACCTGTAAGGTACTTTTGTTTTGTCTTTCTTTGTTTTACAAAATCTGCCCAAAAATTGCAATTGTCCCAGACAAGTAAGAATGTTTATATCATGTGGGTTATTACTTGTTTTGGTTACTATCTTGTTAAACCTTTACCTAAAGGTGATACTGGCGGAGTTATTTTCCAGTGGATTCCAAAGATCTTTCTCAGATGATGAAGACCTGAATACAATTGCTGAAGGAGATCCAGTGTATGCCTTTCAGACTCCCCTGCCCTTACCCAAAGTGTCCGGCGTTTGTAGAACAGGTGGGTTTCTGAGTACAGAAGTCTTATTGTTTTTTGAGGTGAAGGTTCTTATAAAATGGTATGCACTATACTCAAAGCAATAAGTAATAACGCTTTGCGCACATAATGTTTCATGTAAGTTTCTTGCACTGAGCTTACCGCTTATATTTTTTACTGTTGAAGCACAGGGAGCCCATGTCGCTTGTCTCCAGGAGAATAGATTGTGATTCTGAAACCTGTCTCATGTTGTCTTTGTGTCATTATCATACACTTAGGGGGGTATTCAATTGTCCACGGGTTCGAGCGCGGAAAAACTATTACCGTTCATACGGTAATCTCTCGCTGGATTTCAGCTCGCAGCTCCCTGAGCTGTGAGCTGAAATCCAGCGAGTAAATTACCGTACTAACGGTTTTTCCGCGCAGGATTACCGTAATAACGGTAATCCTGCGCGGACCGCTGGATTGTCGGCAATCCCGCGGACAATTGAATATGCCCCTTAGTGGATTTATAGAGCAACACCTTCCCCTCCGCCCAGTACTCAGTCTCCTCTTGTTGAATCACCTTACTGAAACTGCAGGAGGAGGAGCGGGTGATTTATGTCTCGCTGTACATTCCTCTGCAATCACTGATTCTGGAGCACGGTGACTGGCAGAGAGAACAGAGGATGGGATCTTGGTGAAGGAGGTGGTGCCTCTAGTTGCACAAGGATGGCCCGAGCAGCCTTTGGGTGTTATAGGAGAGTTTAGTAGCCTGTTTTAGGCCACATAAATCACAATAGTGATAAACATAACTCTTTTCACGTTTGTTCACTGCATCATTTAGGGTTTTGTACACATGGGCAGTTTTCAGCCCCCCTTTCTGACCCTTTTTTTTTGTTTTTTGTTTTTTTGTTTAGTCACATTGTAGATAGAGGGGAGATAGAAGTTTACAGCTTTTATTAATCCCTATGAGGAAATATGCATATAATGTTTTTCTCATTCATCCTACTGGGGGATACTGCGGTATAGCATGTGTTGACAGGAGCTTGGGCTGCGAGCAGCATTTTGGGTCAGTGGCGAAACGGAAGGAATTCATAGAAGTTTGTCATTTCTCCAGCCCCTGTCACACAAGCAATTAAACAGCTGCTGAAAATCTGCTTGGCTTCTATATAAAAGTTGTCTTTGTTTTTCTTGCCGTTGTCCTGTTAGCGGTTTTTTTTTTTTTTTTGCTTAAAAAGCTCTTGAGTGACATCACTTATCATCTTTTCTGTTTCACCTCTAAATACTGAGTTTGTATAGTTTTTATATGCTCTATATCTCTCCTATGTGCCAGTAATAAGTCAGATTTTATTTATGACCAAGCCAAACAAATATACAACACAGCTTCTCATCTCATACCTCCGAACACATGGGAGCATAGTCAATTAAGTGCAAAGTGCCTCTGGAACGGACCCGAAGGCACTTCGTGTTACCGAAACATCACGGATTTCCTTCGCCCCCAATAGGGCTGTGAAGGGAAATCCACAGAGTTGCGGTACCATAATAACAAAGAAACGCTCTACTGTGATGTCCGCGGCCAATTGAAATTGTCCCATAGAGTCATGAAATATGGACAAAAATAACCCTAACCCAGTTTGCACAAACTCCACCCGCAAATACTCAAATGTGGTTAAAACTCCACCCACTTTTGGTTAATTTACACCCCTTTTTTTAGTCTGCGAATCGGAATGTCCCGTTAAAATTGGGACATTTGGGAGGTGTGTCCTCTTCACCTGTTTATATATGTTGCTTTTTGCCTGTAGTCGTGTTGGCACACACACAACATTCAGAGCGTCATGGTTTTAGGAAGTTTAACGATAATCATTAGGAACGGAGCTGCACCGGTCATAAACCAAAGCTTTATACGGCAATCTAGGACTCTATCCGGATTTGTCATTGATCTGAATTTCTTGCCTTTAAATACATTATTTACATTTTAGTTATTTTGTCACACAGGGTACCCTCACAGCCTTCCTTCTTCCCCTCGCTGCTTTGATCAAGATGCACCAAGGTTGCCTGGAGGAGGTTCTGTTTCCTCCGAGTTCCTGGCACCCAGCTCTAAACTTCTGCTGCTCTTCTGCAACTTGGATGGTACAGGTCAGCAGGCCATTAGGTAAATGCCTTTTTAAACACTGCATTTATAATACTATACAGATTGCACATTTGTAATATTTGAACAACGTAGACATGCCAAGTGTAAAGCTGACATTTTGCCGTGATTAGGTTTGGTCCCCCGATGGTATTAAGGGAAGACAGGACAATGTCTTGGGATCAACTGGAGCAGTGCATCTTGGGAAAGATTCGTTATTTGATGAGGAACAATGCACATCCCCCTGTGAGTATCTTTGAGGACATCAAAATAATATTTTAAGGGATTATTATAACACTTTATATGCTATCTATGGAAGTGTTATTTGAACTAGATTAACATGAATACACTTTTTCTTGAAGATACTGGATTCATTAAGGCACTCATACTGAGCACATCATGCGTTTGTTATACACCTTACCTAAATCAGCTTTCTATACAGCCAATGCCAACAAGAAATGGATCTAAAGATATGTGTGGTGATGACTACAGGTGTAGGTTTACGTACAATACCTATGTGGAATATAAAATATCAAAAGAACGCACAGAAAATAAATATTAATAAATATTAAGCAATTAATGTTACCTGTAAATAATATCGTCATTTATGATTGTTCATGGAAATGTAAAAAAAAGTTTTTTTTTTGTTTTTTTTTTTCCCTTCAAAAACCTTTATTATGCTGCCCTTAATGTCTACTGTGCATAATGGACATTATTACAGGTGTGCTGGACTTAGACTAGCCCTATAGCTGGTGCAAGCGATATGGCAGAAAAACAAGTAACTTTGAGACACCCAGAGCTGGGTTCGGACGTGGCGGTTTGTGCTCGAGCTTGACACGCTCTCACTGTAAATACCCCTTCCCCGCCCCGTTCACTCCTTTAAATCATCGGCCGTAGTAAGTGTCCATTGTGCCCACGCACGCAGCGTACAGGGCCGCTTTCTCGGCCGTATCTCCTGGTTCTGGACGTGCACTGAGTGATTTTGCTACCCATTGTTTCCATCTTCATGTCTCATACTCTAAGGGGTAGATTCAATTCCTTGCGTCGTTCTTTAGAACAACGCGGGCTGCGTACTATTTCTGTTACTAGGGTAATTTTAACAGAGATTTTTGCTCCCGGCTCACAGGGCAACGAGAAATGACTGCAGTAACTGTAATGATGCGCAGCTATTACCGTAGTAACGATAATAGTGCGCGGGCCGCATTGTTCTAAAGAACAACAGGGGGAATTGAATCTACCCCTAAATGTTATCAGAATCAATATTTGGCAGTTTTGATGTTTCATGGTAATTGTACCTCAAATCGGGGTTTAAAATGTAGCGTATATAATACTTATCTACTTCTTTCAGACATTTAAAGTATAATTCCCAAAGAGAGATGTACATAGCTAGGTTAGTTAGTTAGTTAAGCTTCTTGTCATCAGTACCAGTTTTGTCAAATGATGCATGTCCCATAGGAAGGAATGACCACCACACTGCTAGTTAGAGGAAGGGTGACGATAGTCATAAGACCTAAATCTTCATTTACATATGATGTTCCTGGTCTAGACACAGAAATGGGCACACTTCAGTGTTTTCAATCATTTTACCTTTTAACAGCAGAAGATAAGATAGTATTCTGCTGTCATAAAAGGTACTAGGAATAATATGTAGTAGATCTGCTCTTTTAAGGTCGGAGGGGAGGGGAAATCAGTACCTGTAAGAGCTGGTTTAAATATAAATGCACTAGCAAGTATTTTACTCTGAGGGGATTTCTCCTGTCAATCATCACATTCCTGCTCTATAGCAGTGCATAGAACACTCATCGAGTGTAGAAATTAATTATATTGTGGATTGTTTATTGAGACCTAACTGAGCGTGATCCATCTTACAAAGTACTGTGTTTCAAACGCTGGTGAGAGCTAACTGTTCTCGCTGTTAACTCTTCACAGAGCCAGGTGGCTGAATTACATTGTTCTAGATAATATTTACCTGGTTATATACATCACAGCTCAACAAAATCCTTCATCCAAATTGTCCCGGAGTGTAGTTCATGAATCTCTGGATATTTAGGGCTTAACTGACTGTATGATTACAAATATCTAACCACGCTCTATCAGTAAATCATGTATTTTATTACCTTGTATGTATGTCATGTTTTATGACAAAAATGTGAGTAACTGATGTTCATAGATACATGCACATATGGCTGTTATGCTGCGTTTGAAGGTTGGAAGAAAGTACTGAGCGCTTTATGTACCAAATACATTTTATGTTACACAGGCGTTACAACTTTCTGTTGTTATAAGATTGAGGCTTAGCCCAGCATCAAGAAGGGATTATAGAGATAGTCAGGTAGATGTTCCCAGGGTGAGGAGAAGGGGTTATGGTCAGATGAGAGGGGAATATGTCATCGCTGCTTGCCATCATTACATAGGAATTTTTTTTAGCTCTGTTTTCTCTCTGCAGAGCGGAGGAGTTTTCTTTCATATTCGAGTTGTGGGGGCACCGGTGAGCAGCTGCTACTTATCATCCAAGGACGCCCGGCCCCTCCAGCACCCAGCTGTGGGCAGGTTAGTGTGTCTGCATGTAACGCCAATATATCCCTCTGGAAATATGGCTATGAATCCAGTATGCCAAGGGACTGGCTAATACACGGTTTGGAGAGACCAACAAATATGTCAGTATCTTCTTTCTTGTTGCTATATATATTTTTTTTTTACCTTTTAGTGATCTGTGAGTGGATCATTTTGAGGTAGCTGTTGAATTCAGCAGTGACACATCATTCATAGCCTCTCCTTTGTGTCTGCCACCTAGTGCCTATGTTGTGTATTGCAAAATTCCTATTTTTGTGAACTACATTTTGCAAGTTGTTGGATTATACAAGGGACAGGCAAGGCCAATAACTATGAATGATTTGCATTCCACACATGTGTTCATGTATGCAGATACAGAGCACTATTTACATTGTAATCAGGATGGTATTTAATGTGTAACTAGATACATGCTGCTTAGGGAAGCAATGTTCAAGAAGATAGAGATATATATATATATATATATATATATATATATATATATATATATATATATATTTATTTTGAAGCATCAAATATTAGTATAGCTATGACTGTAATGAATATATGGTGATGTTCTTGCTTTGTGTTCTAATAAACTTAGGGTGATGATTTATGTTTGAACATGGAATGACAATATTGCTGTACATTGTTATTATCACAACATGCCTAGTTGTTAATGAAGTTGTACGCATACATTATGGAAGAATATAAACGTAACGAGGTCCTCCACTTAAAAATAAATATTTGAATTGCCCTCTCAACCCTCGAACAGTGAAGCACCTCTCCTCCAATCAGCAGCGACCTTTCATTTATAGCAGCTTTAGTGCATATCTCCTGGTGCGAGGAGAGCCGAGCGGCAGTGCAGGTGAGCATTAATGGTCCTAGCTATATGTGAGCCCCGAGATAGTGACTCAATAGAAGAAATGTAATGTTGAAGGGAATTGAGGGCAGTTAGAAAACTATAGATTTTACAGTGGATAGACTTAATAATGCACCATGTTACTTTGTACTTGTTAAATGCTCAGCTGTGACAATTCCTATATTTGACTTCCCTTCTTAACAGGGCTCTGCAGCTCTGCGGGGCTGGAGAAGTGCCCCATGTAAAGCTGGCTATAGAATGGGACCCTAAAACCAAAGAGAGGTATGTACAAGTATTAATTTATACTCTTTAAAAAATATAGGCTGCAGAGTTAACAGGATTTGGGAAAACAAACAAATGTTTCATTATCTACTTTCTTGTTGATAGACTTCTTATTTTTTTTTACTTTTAAGTGATCATTTAGTGGATCTTTCTGTTGAATATAACAATGAAAGGGTTATTCATAGTCACAGCACTGGGGTCATGAGTTCAATTCCCGACCATGGCCTTATCTGTGAGGAGTTTGTATGTTCTCCCCGTGTTTGCGTGGGTTTCCTCCGGGTGCTCCGGTTTCCTCCCACACTCCAAAAAACATACTGGTAGGTTAATTGGCTGCTAACAAATTGACCCTAGTCTCTGTGTGTGCCTCTCTCTCTCTGTCTCTGTGTGTGTATATTAGGGAATTTAGACTGTAAGCTCCAATGGTGCAGGGACTGATGTGAGTGAGTTCTCTGTACAGCGCTGCGGAATTAGTGGCGCTATATAAATAAATGATGATGATGATGGATCTTTCTGTTGAATATAACAATGAAAGGGTTATTCATAGCCTCACCTTTTAGTGTCTGCCACCTAATGGCTGCTTTGGGTACTGCAACATACCTTTTTTCCTATTGCTGTTTTTGCAAAAATATGCTATTGTTTCATCGTCTTTCAGACTGTTTGGGAATATACAGGAAGAAGTAGTGCAGGATGATGAATCCGTGAGGAATCAGCAACTGGATCACCAACAGCAGAGTTGTACACTGGATGAGTGCTTTCAGCTGTACACCAAAGAAGAACAGGTAACTAACACACTAGTGTTTATGCTACGGTGCATATCAACCTCTAAACCTGTATGTTTTAGAGTAACAGTGCTGTCTGTGAACACTGCAAATGCCCTGTTGTTGAAGTGCATTTTTTTGATGTATGCAGCTAGTAATATACTTGCTCATAGCAGCCACATGTGGCTTCCTTCTGTGTTTTTCAGCCATGTTCTTCTATCCTCAGCATGTGTTGCCCTGTTGCATGACACAAATTAGCTGTTTGGATGCAATTGCATCCAATGCATAGCGCACAGCTTTGTCATGTCCCAGGGCAATGGAAATAATTGACTTTCTCTGATGCTATAAATATATGGCTGAAAAGCACAACATGAAGTCTAAAAGATAAAAGGAACATAATTAGTAAAGGTTACTGCGGGGAATCAGTGGTCAGTAAGTTAAAGTTGTCTGAACGTGGACAGCCCATTAGACTCTGGTTATATTGAAGAAATGTATGTCTGTTTATCATTGGTGTATTGAAGCTCCCATTGGCCTGTGTGGTGCTAGAGCCATGTTCCTGACTCCACATACTGTTAAATGCCCTAAAACACACATCATTTAGTTATAACTTGCATAAGAACGTGCAGTCCATTGCAGTGTACACTCACTAGAAGCTCACTTTATCTCCCGTCATAGTAATAAATGCATCTGGGGGACATCTGGGCCTTCTCGCAGCACAGGACCTCAGGCTCCAAACCCCATTAATATAATCAACCACTGTTGTGCATAAATATATCATACTTTGTATCTAAAGAAGAACTTTTATTTCAGTAACCAAGCTTGTTATTTCTGTCTGTCCCAGCTGGCTCCAGATGACGCCTGGAGGTGCCCCCACTGTAAAGTGTTGCAGCAAGGAACGGTCAAGCTGAGTCTGTGGACTCTCCCGGACATTCTCATCATCCACCTTAAAAGGTTTCGGCAAGTAGGTAGCCGCAGGAACAAACTGTCCACACTGGTCAGGTTCCCCCTGGCTGGCATGGACATGGCAGCACATGTGGTCAAGGGAGGCCCCTTAGGACAGTGGTCATCATGGAAGCAGCCACCCTACCAGCTGGAGAATAGGCATCTGGATGTACAGTATGATCTGTACGCCGTGTGCAATCATCATGGCAGTTTGCAAGGAGGACACTACACAGGTGAGAGAGCTTCATGCTAAAATAACCTGGCTGACCCTAAAGTGTGATACACAAATACATCTTAGCAAGTCAGGAAGCAGCTCCATTCCATTGGTGCACACCTGTCACATGACACAGAACACATACACTGCATCATCCAGGATTCTATGTATAGTATAGTATAGTATTGTACTTTAACAAGCAGGTAGATTACCTTCAAATTACTTTTAATTTATTGGCTTGAACATGTCCTCCTGCAACTTTTCCTAATTACATTGCCTTTCCTTCCTAGTTCAGTTTTGTGTCTTTCAGCCATGTATTTATATAATAAGAGTGGTATATTATTGTTGTCCTGGGATACAGCATTAATCTGCTCTGTGGATGCAGAAATGTAAGATATTTAAATTGACTTATCAAAGTGGGTGGAGCCATACATGCCATGGAAGAACACATAGACAAAGGGCCTGAGTCATTAAGGAAGGCATAATGAGCGCAGCATGTGTTTGTTTTAAATTGCACGTAACTCAACTCTGCATACTCCCGAAGTCCACAAGGAACGGATCTAAAGATACAAGTGGTGATGACTACAGGTGTAGAGTTACTCTGCTGTACTAGACCAGACTGCAGGCTACATACAATACCTATGTGGAACGTAAAATCTCAAAAGCACGCACAGAAAAGAAATGTACTCAGTAAATGTTACATGTCGATATTATAGTCTTGGAGATTTTTTTTGATTTTTTTTTGTTAAATCTTTTGTGTTTGTTTTCTAGAAAAACATTTATTAGAGTGTTCTTAATGTCTGCTGTACATAACAGACATGTTTACAGTTGCTTCTGATTGCCTACACATGTTTTCATATACAGCTGTCATCACTAATATTCTGGACTTACACTAGACCTTTAGCTGGAGAAAGAGAAGCAGCAGAAAACTAGCGTACTTCTGTGTGCGCCTGAGTGTGACTTGGCTGCACGGGACGCCCTTACTGTACATTGCCTACGTGCATCCACCCATTTCCCACTCCGTTCCTTACCTGAAATCATAGGCTGTAGGAAGTGTCGTTTGCGCTCGAAGATCACTTGGACGTTGCTGCGTTCATTCTGGTTCTGATACCACAAAATCGGCAGATATGTTGCTTGACTCAGGCCCAGAATGTATAGGCCTACCTAAGAGAGGCACCCAATGAGGTTGTCTTGTTCAGGTCCTTCTAGGCACATACCTTAAGCACCTAATTAGAAAACTCCCCAAATCTTTGGGGATAAACTATTAACTTTTTGCTTTTTTTTGCTAAAATACTCCACATCTCACAAAACAAAATGTCAAAATAGCTTAAAGCAGGTAAAAGCGCTGCCTATTTACTAATGTACTCTGCCGTGTTCCCAGCCTACTGCAGGAACTCAATGGATGCCCGCTGGTATAGCTATGATGACAGTAATGTGGAACATGTTCTTGAGGATGAGGTCTGTACCCGAGGGGCCTATCTTCTTTTTTACCAAAAGCGAAATGCGATTCCCACCTGGTCTGCCAGCAGCTCAGTTAAAGGTAACAATCATTTTGCAAAACAAATCCTGTTTTATGTATGAATGTGATAGCTAGATCTGTAATTTGGTTTAACATTTTCCTGACACTTGAAATACGACTTCAGCCTGAAATTGTGTGTTGGAACTTAAAAAACACACTGTTGCTGCCATTTGATAGATTGTGAATAACTGACATTTCTTTTCAGCATTTACAACCATAGGTCCAAACCGTGCAGTCGGCAGTTTGAAAACACAATATATCTGCGAAACTCTGCAGCATCCATTTGTTTCTGAGGTTTTATCAGGCGATTTCAGGCAGAAATCATACTTAAATGATCAGGCATTATTCCAATAAATTGTAGTACCCAGCATAATGGTTTTCATTAGGCATTGCCCACCATCAGGGCATATAGAGAGTGAGACCTCACCAATGTCAATGAAAATGTAATGGTGTAAAGAGAGACCCCCTACATACGAACGGTTGGATCTGCAGTCATGAATTTACACAGCAATACCCCACAGTCTTGTTTTTTTGTACCGGACAGTTTAGATAAGGGATGTGGCTGATCGGGGCATGGACAACTTTGTCCTAATTTTTTACTTGACAAGGGAGGAAAAGTTATTGGGGTAAAAAAAAACATTTTTTAAAAGTAATAATTGTACATACACATATGTAAATTTGTAAAGTTTTCAGGACATTGATAGAACTAAATATATGTGACAGGACTGTAATGATGGAGAAAATATTTTTAGGAACATCTGATTTTTTTTATGTGAACCTATTGAGAACATGGCAAATAAATCATGCTGCATACATCTAAAAAAACATTTTCAGCATACGTACATATTTCACACAAGACACTGCAAAAACTTTAATTTATGCACTCATCATCTCCCGCATCTAGTATTGCAATTCCCCCCCCCCCCCCCCTCCCCTTACTGGTCTTCCCCCAAATCAGACTCTTACCCCTACAATCTATTTTGCACGCAGCGGCTAGATTGATGTTTTTTGCAAATTGGTATTAATGTGATATAAAAAATATTTTCTTATGACCATATTATGAAAATATCTTTCTTGAATTTGGCAATTAATTTTGCTAATCCAAACTAACAAAAATCTATCTTAATTTTCAGACTAAAAAATTGATAAAATAACTTTAGAAATTATGACTCTATCAATATATGCAAAGAATTTGTCAGAGAAACCATTTATGCTAAATGTGCATTTCTATGATCCTTTCATAGGAATATGCTAATTGGACTGAGAGGAAAAATAATAAAGGTTCTCTTAGATGAAAAACTTATATCCGCTATTTTCGTGACTATGGTCTAATGTTATTAAAGGGAATTTCCAGCCTTCAGATTGCTTCCATTTATTGGCTGTGCATGCCATCGTTACACTATTTACTAAAACACTATGGGCCTGAGGGAGAGCAAGGCAAAAAAAGGAGTAAGTTTGCACCTTGGCAAAACCATGTTGCATTGGAGGGGGAGGTAAATTTAGAATGTGAGGACATATTTATAGTTGGGATAGGGCATGTCCTAGATCAACCTTACATTTCAGTGTAGGAATAAATCTATCAAGTATTTGTGTGCTACATGATAAACAGCCAGTATTTTGCTTACGCACACAATAATAAACTAACATGTACGCATTGTAACATGCTTTGTCCAGGAGCATATGTACTCCTTTTTGTCTTATTTGCTTTTCTTAATGAATCAGGTCCTATATTTCTACTCTGCATCTGTGCTTTTCAGCCTTGTGTTTATATAACCAGGCAGTGTTGTTTATTTCCTTTGTCCTAGAATATGACACAAAGAAGCTTTCCAATCCCAATTGTAGAGAGCAGAGCTGTGTCAACTCCCAGGGCAGGGAAAATAATCAGCTTGTTTGGTGTTATAAAATGTGGCTGAAAAGCACGGAAGCCAGATAAATAAATCAGTGTATTTAGTAAAAGTTTCCAAAGGACATCTACAAGCCAATAAATGGATTTGGAGGTAGGCAATTTGTTTACCATTATTTACAACCAGAAGGGCAGCTTAGACTATACTAGCAAATTAATAAGGGAATTTTATCTGGCCTTTTATGGTTCTTTAGAGTAAGGAGAACAAGATTAGTTTAGAATAGAATAGTTATTAGCAATTCAGTCTGTTGGTTTTGTTTGTTATCTAGAAATCTATTATCAGACATTCATGAAATGTTTCTCTTGTGATGTGATGACAGGTTCCATAAGTTCTTCCATATCTGATCATTGGGTTCTCAGACTGAACGGAGGTAAGAGAGAGAGCCTGGTATCTCGTGCCACCACAAGCTGCACCCCTCTGCCACAATCCCCAGACTTGTCCGTCTTCCTAAATAAAGAGCAGAACCCAGAGAAAGGTACAAACACTATCTTCTAGGGTATATCTTCATAAACCTTCATTGTTCTATTTTTTTTTTAAATACATTTCCATAGCTATTCCCATAGCAGCTGTCAATAAATTTATGTTGTGGTCAATGTACTTGTGTAGAATTAAATTTTTAAAAAATCTGTGTGTTATAAGTATGGTCTCAAACTATTCCTTATGCTTCTTACAGGTGATAAAGGATCAAAATCTTTTGTCCGGGGAATAAAGGGGCGAAGTGCGAGTATGAAAGTGTCCTCCGCTACAAAAATAAAGTTGAGTATCAGTAAGGCAATGCCTCTGCGGTGGTCGTTTGGTTCAAAGGATAGGCCAAAACGTGAGACCGGTGAGCTAGTGGAATATTTGGAATCAGGACGTCGGCCAAAGTACACCAATGAGTCCATTGTGCCATTGATGACTGGCGCCACCAATACAGAAAAGTCATCTAGTAGACCTCTGCCAAAGCTAAACCAATTGAATGTCCAGGGTGCCAATGGAAACAGCTCTACAAGTGGTCAGTCAAAACTTTTGACATCTTCCTCAAAAACAGACACCTTACGGGGTAAGCCAAAGGAGAAGAACTCCCAGGAAAATACAGTATTGGCAGGAAAAGCAGATGGGCCTGCACAATCAAAACACAAAGAGAGGATGTCAAGTGGGGATGGCCCAACCAGAGGAAGCTCATCAGCTGCTGACAATACTGTAAAGGTTAAAGCATCATCATGTAAAAAGGAGGACAACAACCAAAGAACCCTTACAAGAGATGGAGATAACAGCAAGATGAGAGCCTCGGAGGAGGGACAACAGGAAGGGAAGTCAACAAAGTTGAAGACAGGTCTACTGAGGAAAGAGCCTAGGAAACAGACGTTACCCGAGAACCCCAGCACTTCTGAGCTCCACAATGGCATATCACGGACATCTTTATCCAATGGGATTTTGTCTGACGGAAGGACTAGTGGCACAATACCTCGACGTCAGAAAGAGGACCTCAAAAACAACAAATCTCCAACAGACATCAGACGGGCTCATAGCTCATCCAATGTACAGAATAAGGCAGAGTGGACTCTGAAGAGGTCTACTTCCCTATACAAGAATGGCAGTGCTGTCCATCAACCCACCAGGCAGGTTGCAGCAGAAAAGACATCTTCAGGTTCATTACAAAGAACGAGATACCAAACTGCCTCCCTAGGGAGAAAGAAAACTGTGCCTGAGTCTAGCTTCTAGGATGGAACTCTTCACAGGGGGCGCCACTGTTTAGAAAAGTCACAGAATCTACTGTATGTGTTACAAGGAAGACTACCTAACAGGAGACTGAAGACATTCAGGTTATGGCATCTGGGTTGTGTTATATTTTACTGTATTCATTTCTCATAACATTCATTATCAACACACATTTATTACATAATAATCATCAGCTCTCAAAGTGCCATAAATAGATGAATAAGATGCTGAAGATCTCGCCATCACAAAGGCAGAGCAAGTGCTGGTCATTACGAAAATACCATACTGAACAACCATTTTAAACAATATTAAAACATCATATTTCTGTTCTAGCTACAAATTTGCAACAGCTTACGAATCATGAAAATTGTGGTTCTGTGGCCCCACCTGAAGCAGCGGTCCTGGGTGAATACTGTATCCTAAAATGTTGCTGACTATATTTTATTTCTAGGAGAGAAGGAAATCTGTGTAGCTTTTAATAGGGTACAATCTTACATTATATGCAGGACTACACATGTCAACTGTAACATCGCCACCTAGTGGGCTTTTTAGAAAATGCAAGAAGATTTTTGTCCAAGTAAACACTCTAATTCTCCAGGTGCATCATTCTAAGCAGTCATTTGAGATCCAGTATCTTCTGCTGCTGATAGGGTTATGTGACATCTACTTTAGTTTGTACTTATTGTATTTTAAAACATATACATTTTATAGGGAGTGGGTGTCACTGCAAAAAAGTCTCATGATTGTCCTGGAGTAGAGAAATGTGGGGAACTCATTATAATAAAAGCTAAACTATAATTTACTAATAAAGCAAAATAGTATAACCCTTAAGGGCTTATGTAACAAAGAATTGGTGACATCACCAAGGCAGGAGGTATAGCGGTGTATAACTATTAATTATCTAGAAATAAAGGAGCTTTTCACTTTACTAAATCTCTAATAAATTGTACTTTGGTTGTGGCGTCCCTCCATGGGACCTCCACTATTCTTAGGGGCTCTGATTTTAATTCTCCCACATGTGCCGCCCCTTATGGGCAATCTGCAGCGATGCAACTTTGTGGATTTTGCCTTGCACCCAATAGAGGAAATCCGTGATGTTGGATGCTGTAGTACCTTAAAATGTGAGCAGTTGAACATTGCTCTAATTTAAATTGAATTCCCCCTTTTGTGTTTCGCAATGTCCTGGCACTCACATATAGCCCGATTGTCTGCTGATCACATTTCAGACTGCTCTGCTCTCTCTATAACAAGAGACCCCCACACAGAGTATTGATCCGCCTTGTGTGGATGGGGTCGAGCAGCATCTAATGTAATCTGTAATTTATTATTGGGACAAGAGGAGATTAAATAACTTAGGTTTTAAAGTATAAAACTATTTAAACCAAGGTTATTTTTTAGAAAACAAGGCAGAACAATGCTAACAAACAAGCTCTTTATTGAAGGGCAAATGTAGGAACTTTCCCTGACTCAGCATGTCCGCTTCTGCGGGAGAATGATATGTTAACATGTCTGTTACTCACAGATCCAGCACTTGCCCTGTTAGTAATTGCTAATATTTAGTAAGCTTTCAATGCAAGCTCAAATGGCGTTACGTGAAGTATACAAAATAAATAGGTATACAACCACAGAAGCACAAACTATAAAAAGGCTTATAGACGTCATCTATCATATGGACTACAAAGAAACATTGCTGAGGAAAAATGTTTATACATTTTCCTCAGCATTGTGTTTTTCATTACTTTTTCAACAGATGATTTCAATGTGAACTATGGTAAAATAAATCTACCAAGTAATAATGAGCGTATGTTAAGAGCATTCATTGTTTACACAGAAGAGGGCAGTCGTTTTGTGAGCGGAATCAAAATTCATGAGTATCCAACCCATCAATGTACTACAAACTAGTGGCGTTACTGAGGGAGGTCTTGGTCCTAGTAAATGAGTATGTGGTATATTGATTCAGTCCAGAAATGGCATTCTGCACTGTGTGTAGGCAACTAGTAACCATTGTTTTACTACAAATGATAGCAAAAGGATGAAGAGAAAAATTAACATGTAAAAAACTTAAATTGTTTTAGATAAAAAAAAATAGTAAATACTACTATGTTTTAATATAAATTAAAAGTGGGAATTAGATCAGTGCATCATCACGTGTGTGTGTGTGTGTGTGTGTGTGTGTGTGTGTGTGTGTGTATTCATGCACTCTCATTCACTGTCACTATATCATTATACAGAATGAGTAGGTGTCAGATACTAAAATGAAAGAGGTCATATATTTAGATACTTGGAGGAGAATGTAGGTGTAAAGTTTATCCACATACATTCACAACCCCCTGAGGTGCCAGGCAATTTTTGGCGCAAAACTGCTATTTGACTATTCACTGTATTGTAGAAAAAAAATTGTTTTGACATGTTTGCACTCTATAAAGTGGATATATCCCCTCAAAAGAAGGTTTGTAAGGAGAACTGTCATAAAGAGGCATTTTCTAATTGTTGTTTTTAGAATTGAATATAATTACAGTGTACTCGTCTTGGTATTCACAGTGGAGGCATCCATTTTGTAGATTGAACCAATATTTGTGAGAATCCAACCTATCAATCCACAAGGAATTGTACCTTGAGGATATCATTGGTTTACAGTTAACTGATAGACTGCATTCTTGTGAATATTTGTTCATCGCACAAAATGGCTGTCCATTCTGTGTGTAGGTAATGGGTACACCTTAACGTTCTCCAGAGATGAAGGATTATGGGAAAGGACAACGCAAATGAATAATACTGAGATCAGTATCAATGTACTTGTGCTGCATTTCCTGAAACTACAACGAAAATCTCTCACAATTTGGGAGTGAAGTATAAATCGTATTTATTAAAATTGTAAAAAGTAGATGGTTTTATATATATAAATATAAAATATATATGTCAATGACTAAAACGCCTTGTAATGGCAGCTATTTTGGTATGTTGGACAAATAAACTTTGTCAGATGTTTTTAAAATTAACTTCTATGCAATAATTCTTGATTTTTTTTTTATTTTTATCCATGTTTCTATTTTATCTGTTTCTTAAATAAAATAATTAATTGTAAACAAAAATGATGTTTCTTTCGTGGTGTCTGTTCATTTCATTTGTAATTGTGCATAAAACAAAACAATTGTGGTGAGTACCAACATTTACAGGTTGTATTGTCTTCCTGAATCCCCCCCCCCCCCCTCCCCAAATTCTGTTCAGGGCTGAAACACAGCACTCTAAAGGGGGCAGAATAGAGACAGTTTTCTGCTGATCTGGGGGATTTTTTTCATCTGTTTTAATTTTAATACTTCATAGGACCTTATTGCTGGTGAAAACAGCTTGTTGTGAATCACCCTATTAATGGTGTTACCACTGGCAAAAGCTCAACCATGCTTGTACAAGGGAAGCCTATTTTATTCAAGTATTGTGGTACTTGTACCCCTGCGATGTCTGTTCTGGTAACAGTCTCAAGATGGTGTTATTGGAGCCAAAGCACTAAAGAAAAGTCTTTATTCTTATTCTTGTGTACATTCATTTATTTGAGACTTTATAGAGGATCATTTTCCAATCAGGTATGGGGACTTTGTCCCTAGCCAGGCAAACATCATTACATCATCATCCTCTATTTATAAAGCGACACTAATTCTGCAGCGCTGTACAGAGAACTCACATCAGTCTCTGCCCCAGTGGAGTTTACTGTCTAAATTCCCTAACATATACACAGACCGAGAGAGACTAAGGGCAATTTAATAGCAGACAATTAACCTACTAGTATGTTTTTGGAGTTTGGGAGGAAACCCACACAAACCTGGGGAGAACATACAAGTTCCACACAGATAAGGTCATGGTTGGGATTTGCACTCATGACCCCAGTGCTGTGAGGCAGAAGTGCTGACCACTAAGCCACCATGCTGCCTATCCTCAATTTATCTAATACATTTAGAAATAAACTTACAGAAACATTATTTGGGGTTAATATTTTGCATTTAAATGTTAGGTTTGTCATTTTAAGAATGGTAGCATGCAAACTGTACAGTTCTAAAACTGTTTAAACTTAGTAAAATGAAAGCGGTAGAGACTAGAGTAACAGGTTCAGTATTAGAATGCAGCTAATTATGTGTTTAAATAGTTACTTGGCAACAGGCGATTGCCTAGAAGGTAATACAAAATGCCAACAAACCAGACAAAGAAGCATTAAATCAGAGCAGGAGGCCAGTCCTGTTACTAAGATACCACAAAAGTAAATATACAGGGTGTAAACAGATTATACTCCACTCAGAAACGTTTATTTGTAGATACAAATTTTGAAAGTACTTTTAAGTTGCTTACATTGTACTTTAACTGATATTAGGTTATCTGGTTATATTTTGTTTGTCTTTTCAAACAAATATATATATTTGGCCAGGATTAAGTAATGGAGGCTGGGAAGTTCAGGAAACTGTCAGTGAAGCCTGAATCAACCACAGAGAAAGTAGGGACAAGTTTCTTCCATCAGCTGCTTAACAAGCGAATGCTGCTAAACGCCAGGGACGACGTGGTAAGTCTTATTTTGTGTATTACTACACTGAAATAATTTTCTGCATAGGGATATAGTGCACGATTCAGTATAAGGCATATTTGTGTTCACAGCCAGCCAGGCTCTTTTATTACTATGCCTACTTCTAATAGTGTGAGTTAACCCGGATCTGTTGCATTCGAAGGAAACTTGTGCCTTTAGTAGGTCCACATATACAGCCTGATGCTGAGGAGCAAAGCAAAAAGAAAAAGGAGCAAATTTGCACCTTGGCAAAACCATGTTACGTTGGAGGGAAGGTAAACTTAAAATGTTATGACAGATTTATAAGTGGGGTAGAGCATGTCCTAGATCAACTTTAAATTTACTGTAAAAGTAAAGCTGACCAGTATGTGTGTGCTACATGAAAACACAGCCAGTATTTTCTCTGCATGCAAAAAATGTATTATTTTGCACCTCTTGCACTGTAACATGGTTTGTCCAGGAGTAAATTCAAGTTTACTATTTTTAAGACACAGGTGGACAGGGTGTCTGCGATGTGTTTGACCCATGCTTTTAACACACATTTCCAGTGGCACCTCTCCCTGATCTTAGAAACTAGTGTCAATGTGCTTTCATTCAGCTGAATCCAGAGCTGTATAGAGTTTCTGATCACATTTCATCAACTTTATTGTAAATACAGCATCTTACACTCATATTTCATACAAAATAAAGCTGGGCTCACACTACAGAAAATGACTGCAGATGCGATTTCTGTATGGAGTTTACCAGCAACTGAAAGTCCCAATCAGCATGCAGATGTATATGGACACACCAACATGATTTCCTGTCAGATCTGTGCTCTTCATCAGTCATAACCATCTGCTGTAAAGATGGTGACTCTGTAAACTCTATGGAGATCTGCCTACACTGCTGGTCGTGAGTGCTTACACACTGCAGAATTGGAACGACATTGTTCAATCGTTTACACAGATTTGTAGTCCAGTTATAAAATCAAACAAAACAATACAATGTGCTTTCGTACAATAAAACATGATGGTGGGAGCATATACACTAATGCAATATCGGACCGAACACATTTATTGTGTGATTGGCACGATAATTGGTTGAATAACATCTAGTTAGATGTTAAACCCTTAGATTGTACGCTCCTCTGAGCAGGGCCATCTCTCCTCCTGTTTCCACCACTTCTAACTCTGCTCTCCAGCTACTTAGCCCTCCTCCTCAAAGGTCCTCCACCCCACATCCACTTTCGCTCCCTCCTCCCCCCTGGGGGTCTCCCTGTCTTCCACGCCCCCCTTCTTGGGCCCCGTCATTTTCGGATCCTCCCTCCCCCTTCCCCGCCCTCTCTAGCTGTGCATTGAGCGTACTGAGTTGCTGTGTTTACTGTACTGTGCTGTCTCCCATTGTATTGTGATTTTGTTTGTCTCTGTACGGCGCTGCGGATGCCTTGTAGCGCCTTATAAATAAATATTAATAATAATAATAATAGTTCAGTGTTGGCTAACCTGTGACACTCCAGGTGTTGTGAAACTACAAGTCCCAGCAGGCTTTGACAATATATAGCAGCTTATTGCTGGAAGGGTATGCTGGGACTTGTAGTTTCACAACACCTGGAGTGTCACAGGTTAGCCAACACTGGTCTAGTTTGTACCCAGCTTACATTATACATTTTTGATCATTTGGTTGACATAACTCTATATCTTATAAATATATACAGTGTTTTCTCAATAAAGTCAAATTATTTCCTTTTAGAAATCGCTTCTTCATCGGCTGATCTTTGTGTCCAAGATTTCTCCAGAATTGGCGGATAAGAGAGACTTAGGAGGTGCAGTAAGATACATGATACATTTTGATTATGACATCGTAAAGGTTATTTACAAAAGTGCAAACCGCGGGAGACACAAGAATTTTCTATTGCGTAAATACAGTTAGTGAATAACCATAATCCAGTTTATGGCAAATCAGTCTGTGCCAATTATTGCAGGATTGTGGGTACAATCTAAAATGTGCATGGTAAAAATAGTAAAAATGTCAATTACATCCTTCATGTCAAATTTTTCAACTGGTAAGTTTAACCTAATTGACGTAATTTGTATTCCAAACAAACAGGGAATACCCAGAGACATAACAACCTATTGTTATGCACCCCCTAGGGTGCAGTAGCTATGAGTACTGGATGTGAGAGGTCCCAGGTAGCCTTAATTCCCCCACTTCCCCATGATGCCCAGCTATGTTGCTATGGTCCTGGCGGTGCACTGATCCACCACTGGGAACCTCTCTTAACTGTGGCTCATCTCAAGTCGTATCTCATTTTAATAATAATCCCATATTTATCTGGGAACACAAAATCTGATAAGGGGATGGGGTTGTGCTCACTATACAACACTTTCTGTTTACACATGGATTGATACTGTAGACAGCGGAAACTAAAGAACAAAATATTAATTGTCAGGGCCATAAACACGTGCACATTCAAGTCCCCATTTACAGCTAGCATGTGAAAGATCTTTAGTTCGGTAACTTTTACATATATATTTGTAAATGTTACAAGATGGGTTTTTATGCTGTTTATTTTATACTAGTGATCTTTAAAACTAAACACATGTGGCGCACTACCCCTTTTGTCCAGCAGGACAGTGCTGATTTTTTTCTACAGGGACATTTATCATCAAGGGGCGACAAAAGTCCTATGTCCAGTGAACACAGATGTTTTCACCAGCCGTAGTACTTCGCCCTATATATCAAGGGCTTACTGTCCGCAATAGCTGCACCGTTCAAAGCTTGGGGAAGCTGGTATAATCAACACTGAGGCAATGCTAGTTCTGTCCTGTTACTGTCATCTCTGGAAGGCAATCACACAAGAAAATTACTGAAAAAAAATGATTATTTGAATAAATATTTTTTTCCATTCTCAATATTCATAAATATTTTAATCTATTTTTTCACAATTTATATTTTTTACTAGTGGAACTGAAAGGTCATGTCTGGCCCATCAGTTACTGTGCATGCGCCTACCGGCCAGCTGGATCACACGTGCGTGTCCGTGAGCTTGGCCTGGTGACGTGACATACATTACCCATCTGTCTCATTGATGAATTGCTGCAATAAGTGGGGTTTTTTTGTTTGTTTTTTAATAAGCGTGATATAACAACCATACTTATCACTGCATATTAATGGACCCACAGAGTGCTAATGTCATCTAATTAATATTACAATATACTGTATTTTGGGGGAGTCGTTTATGTGACTGGTAAAGAAGTCGCATTGGTAATGTAAAGCCGTCATTTCCAGAGGAGAAAGTAGAAATGATTAGTAACTAGAACAATTGTTATGGTGCCCACTAATTTCCATCTTAAAACCAGGAACATGTCACTCGTATTCCAAGTAATCTGGCACAGGTCCCTGGACTATAAATACATTACTTATCTCATTATTACTTGCCAAATCTTTTTGCTGGCTGGTTGAGAGGACCTTCGAGACCAAAAGCTTGGCAGAGATAGGTGTGCATGGCGCTGACCAAGCTGGTATTGCTGGACCCTGGGACAGTGTCTATGACTATTGTTAAGTTATGCCAAAACATATTTATTATATTGGAAGAGACTAATTCTTCTCCTCTCCTGCAGAATACTGGGAGCAGCAGTTCCAGCGGTATAACCAGGGAGAAAATGTGACCGGTCTCCTGCTTATGTATCCTGCGTACACCATCCATGTTCTTGAGGTAGAATAAACTGCACACTGCCCATCTGTGGGCCTGATTCATCAAGACCTGTATTCTGAGCACAACCCACGCTCAGTGCAATAAGCACGTATTTAGGCTTTGCATACTCCCGAATTTAGCAAGGCACGGATCTCTGGATACGTGTGCTTTTGAAATCGAGGGATGAACTGCTGTGCTCTACTACACCAGACACAGCAGGATGCGTCTCTAACCCCCCCCCTCCCCTCCCCCAGTGTCGGACTGGGGCTTGAAGGGCCCACAGGGGGAATGCAATGGTAGAGGCTCACCAGAGGGGGTGTGGCCAGCCACTAGAGAGGCGTTACCAAACCACTAGAAGGGGTGTGGTAAGCTCACGAAGGACAGCTAGCACCATAGTGTAGTATATATAGAATGCATTGTGTATATAAAGAGTACACAGTCTTGACCTGTCCCTTAGATTGGGCAGAACAGTCACCAAAAATCGGGATTGCCCCACTAGAATCAGAACATTTGACAGACTATACTGCTCTCTCATGCCTGTTCTTGTCACTTTCACCACCTGTGGCTGCTGATTTCTTTAGTTGCAGCTAGTCTGGATCCTGGAATATTGGGGGCCCTATTTTTTTTAAAAAAATGGGTACATTAAGAAAATTCGATCCAGCCCCGGCGTTAAATCAGCAGGACCCACAATTAATACTTGGGTCTTCCTCCAGCCCCAACATTAAATAATATTATTCTCATTTAATAAATAGATCTATATTCCACCAACCAACCCCAATGTTAAAGGAATAGGTTTATTTATTAAATGGGAATACTATTACCTTCCCTCCAAACAGTCCCAGCAATAAATTAATAGCATTTACCCATAATAAATATACCTGTTTCTCGCAACAGTCACTGCCATTAAATAATTCATATTCACATTTAATAAATAGATTTCATGTCCCCCAAACTCAGCCCTGCATTCACTTAATAGCCTCCAAACCACCCCATCTTAAATTAATAGTCTCCACTCTAAAATTAAATTGCCCCACCATCACTCCACAAACAAAATAGCACCCATTAATTAGACACCACATACCTCACACACACATACTACATTGCCACAAGCCCTCTGTGCCATCACACACACACACACACACACACACTACATTGCCACAAGCCCCCTGTGCCATCACACACACATACTACGTTGCCACAAGCCCCTTGTGCCATCGCACATATTACATTGCCACAAGCCCCTTGTGCCGTCACACACACATTACTGTGCCCTTTCATCACCATGCTGTGGCCCCTTATGATCACAATGCGCCCTCCATGCTGCTTTTGTTCCCCCCTGCACCTGCCCCCCCTTCATCACACTATGTCATCCTGCTTTTGCTCCCTCCTCCCTTCATCACTCTGTGCTATGCTGCTTTCCCCCCCTTTCATCAATCTGTGCTATGCTGCTTTCCCCCCCCTTTCATCAATCTGTGCCATGCTGCTTCCCCCCCTTCATCACTCTGTGCTATGCTGCTTCCCCCCCTTTCATTACTCTGTGCCATCCTGCTTCCCCTCCCCCCTTCCCTTCATCACACTGTGTCATACTGCTTTCTTCCTCATGCCTCCGTTCCTCTACTTGCCTTCCTATTGGCTTCTTTCTTCTCTTTTGTTCTTCAGCTACCATGCCTCTTGTAGCAATCTCACTCCAGGGTCTCTTCCAAGCAAAATGTCCCCCTCTCTCTTTTGGGGATCTCTTTAGTTTTATGGGGTTCTTCCATACTTGCCAACTCTCCCGTAATGTCCCTGATTCCGGGAAGGTCTCCCAGACTCCCAGAAGAGTATGGCAAACTCCCACATCTGCCCACTTCCTAGTGAAGTGGGCAGAATTAAATCCAAAATTCCACAATTCTCATGGAATCGTGGCATGAAATACATATATTAGAATGTTGTTAATGTATACACTTTTTTACAGTTGCTTGTGATTGCAAGCACATGTTGCAGCATGCATACGAGACTGTCATCACTAGTACTCAGGACTAGCCCTTTTAGCTGGACCAAGAGATACGGCAAAAAAAAAAGGAACTTTCTGACACTCAGAGCTTGATTCAGGCGTGGCTGCGTGCGCTTGAGTTTGGCACGCCCCTACTGTAAATTCACAATGACAAAATGCCCCTTCCCCGCCCAGTTCACACCCCGAAATTGTAGTAAGTGTCTTTTGCGCTTCAGGTGCTTGGAACAAGAATGTTCACGGATGTTTTTGCCGATTCTGGGAAAGCTCAGAGTGATTTTGCTACAAATACAAGTTCTCTAATCATATCTTATAGACCTTCCTTCTGCAAAGTAAACTATGGTACTCTCACTACCCAAACATCATTTCTGTATATTATAAGTAGGCCCTGTACCCATAATGGGAAATGGATGCCCCTATGTAACAGTGGATGGGTCAGATGTGTGGAGCAGGTGTTTGGTTTGGCAGAATACACATAATAAGCTGTCTGACATTCTTTGTGTTCCAGTCTAGTGGCGATGTCCTGTACTGTGTGCTGAGGGATCTTAAAAGAATGAAAAAACAAGAAGACAGGTAAGTGTGCTAGGATTTGTATCTAGACAACCTAGACAGCAGATACAACAGACAGCGCAACTTATGAAGGATGCTACTATAAACCTGTTACGTTGTGGTGTTGCTGCGTTACTCCATATTGTATAAGGCCAGTGTATCAGGTGATAAGAGGGTCTTGAGCCTGTGTATTTATGCCCTTTGCCCACCTTGAAAATCAAATTTGCATGTTGTGATGGAAAATGGGCAATCTTTGGGGCATGGCCATATAAGACATTTATGATCCACTATTCCAATTTTCTAAACCTAAGGTGTAACTTGAAAATGTATCCCAAAGCTTTGTTCTCCCTGAAGAACATCCATGGGTGGCGCTATATAATTAGATGATGATGATGTACTAGTACAGTGGTTCCCAAACTTTTTCAGTTTGCGGCATCCTTAGAGTCTCCAAATTTTTTCAAGGCACCCCTCCAAAATAATTACTGAGCAGTCCTGTTTTAGAAGTAGTTGGGTCAAAAAATTGTAATAATTATTTAGGTCACAACAGAAATACTTATTTAGTTGTATGCAAAAATGCCCCTCTGCATCCAGACACTCTGCCCCCTCTGCATCCAGGCACACTGCCCCCTCTGCATCCAGGCCCTTTGCCCTCTGTCACGCTGTCTCCCTCCTCTGCCCTCACTCACGCTGTCCCCCTCCTCTGCCCTCTGCCCTCTGTTCCACTCCTCTGCTCTCTGTCCCCCTCCTCTGCCCTCTGTCCCCCTCCTCTGCACTCTGTCCCCCTCCTCTGCCATCATTCTGTCTCCCTCCTCTGCCATCATTCTGTCCCCCTCCTCTGCCATCATTCTGTCCCTCTCCTCTGCCATCATTCTGTCCCCCTCCTCTGCCATCTGTCCCCCTCCTCTGCCATCTGTCCCCCCTCCTCTGCCATCTGTCCCCCCTCCTCTGCCATCTGTCCCCCCTCCTCTGCCATCTGTTCCCCTCTTCTGCCATCTGTCCCCCTCTTGTGCCATCTGTCTCCCTCCTCTGCCATCATTCTGTCCCCCTCCTCTGCCATCATTCTGTCCCCCTCCTCTGCCATCATTCTGTCCCCCTCCTCTGCCATCTGTCCCCCTCCTCTGCCATCATTCTGTCCCCCTCATCTGCTACAATCCCTCTCACACTCTTCCCCGCGCCAGGCGCCAGCCACAGATCGAAGAAAGAAAACAGGAACTTACCAATCTGCCTGGCGCCGGGACCCAGCAGCCTCCTCTCTCCCGCAGCTGTCACTGACGTCGATATTCAGTGACAGCTGCGGGAGAGAGGAGGCTGCTGGGTCCCGGCGCCCGGCGGATTGGCAAGTTCCTGTTTTCTTTCTTTTTTCTAGGTCTGGCCCGCGGCACCCCAGTGACAGCACCGCGGCACCCCTGGGAGCCACGGCGCACAGTTTGGGAACCGCCGTACTAGTAGAAGAAAACATTTGACTTTGCAACAGTCTTTGTCAGGAACACAAGTTGGGGATTATCTACTTAAATCTAGAAAATGTTTTTAGTGCTTATCAAAATATTATGAACATGTCTGTAATTTTGCCCATTCAGTTACAATATGCAGGCTCCTGCCTAGGTTCAGTTGGCAGGGTCTGATTAAGGGTTCAGGCCGCCCTAGGCTAATATGCCCAAAGCACCCCCTCACCTTCCACAGGGTAGTAGGTAGATAATAACAAACTCCGTCTTAATTTTAAATCCAGCTTTCTTCAGCCCTCCCACCAGTGTTACTGTTCCTGTGTTTTTCGAAACTTTGTCACTCATTTAGTTTTCATTGAAATTCAGAAGTATATAGCTGAACGGAGGCATGGACGAGTGCTACTGCAGGTGAAGTGTGAAGGAGGAGCGGGCTATCGTGCCTGTGCCTATTGCCATCTTTGTCTGTGCTACTCGCTTACACTAGGAGAATAACTGTTCTCTTATATTTTAAAATTAATTCAGTTTATACTTACATAAATAGCTGTGATGCCAATCAGCCGAGGTACAAATGTTAATGTTCTAGACAAAACAATCAGTTATCAGCGTCTGACTATGTGTGATATATTTAACTTCACACGGTTGGAGGTTAACTTATATCTGAAAACATTCTATTTGTCACCAAAGACCTAGTTATTACAAAGTCTATAAAAAAAAAATGAAAAAAATGAAATTAAAATGAACATGACTTAAAAATAAGTTATTTAAATAAAATTAAAGCTCATTAGAAAAGTAAAGTATATAATTGTGGTTGTAGACCTCAGCGAAAGAAAAAAACTATTCTTAGGTCTACACTGTGTATCAAATGACACTGTGAGAGTTTCTTACAATATATTTCAGGGAGAGAGGATGAGGGTCTGTTAGTAATCAGATAGGTATTATATTTTTTTATGTAGCACCAACATATTCAGTTGCTATGTACAAGTAAAGAACTTTATTTATACACTGCGGCCCCTGGGGAGAACATAATTCCATGCAGGACAGCAATACTAACCACTGTGCCATATCTAGATAGATTAAGGCTTGGGGCTACTGCTGAGGCTAGGTACACACTGGAGAATTTTCCCGACCAACCTGTTATCTACAACGATTGTACCTACAACTGAAAGTCCGACCAGTCAGGCGACTAATGTATACACACGATTTACCCACAGATCTGTGCTCTTCATCTGATGACTAAGTAGTTTTAAATTCTCTGACAGCAATTTTAGAAATTAATGCCTCAGGTCAAGAGGGGGATACAGCCCTTTTATGGGCTCTTTTCCCCTTTTTACTACCATCAATGGAAGACATTTGTAGAGAATCTGTCACAGAGACAGAAACTGTGTCCTCCATTTCACCTGACAGAAAAAATCTGATCAGCAGTGCTTGGACATGCCCACGTGAGCGTGCACGTGACCTAATGTGCACTGCTGTGTTTTCTTTTTGGCAGGGGAAATGTAAATACTTCACTCCCTCTGCTTCTGCACGCCTCCCGACGAACAAAGTGGAGATGTTGCCTATAGCAACCACTCAGATTCCAGCTTTCATTTATTTAGTGCATTCTACTTAATGACAGCTAGAACCTGATTGTTGCTATAGGCAACATCTCCACTTTCTCAAGCCCGCAGTTTACTAAATATACCGTCATGTTTTTTCCCCCTATGTAGATGTTTACACTCTATTTACAGGCCATCCCATCCTATATTTCAGGGCTCTACTTCTGGATCCCAAGATTGTGGTGATATCTCATAACATCCCCAACAGACTGTTCAGCCAGTGGTGCTACAAAGTCTTGAATGTTCCCGGGCAGCACTTGGGAGATAAGTACAGTGAGGAGGCCACAGATGGTATTATCAGCGAGTGTCTGACCAAGATACTGAAGATGGGGAAGCATCTCACTAAATACCCTAAGGTCAGTTTCACGAACGCCCAGCCTGTCCCAGATACAATAATCTGAACATCTGCTCGTGACTGGCGTCATTTTAGTCACTTAGCAATGAATACACCGTTTGTGACACCACTAAGGATTTATTATGGCGTCCTTACGTTCACCAGAACCACTTATTAATGTTTCACACCTAAATCACATACACATGTAGCATGAGCCTCCCTGGGCTTCATAAGTTCACAAAGAATCATGGAGAACAGGCTAGATTAAATTTATTTAATCTGAAAAATGGTTCCAAAGCTTTGTTACAAGAATTAATAACAAGACATACAATAAATTGCACAAGTACGTTTCAGAAAATAAAATAGGAAATAAAATCAGAGTCACTACTTACTAGTTAAGACCTGGTGCGTGAGGGAAGACAATTGAGAAAGTTGAGACATTTCAGTCTTGATAGACCCCCTCATGAAAATGCACACGTTATTGTCTAAGGTAGAAGATTTTAAACCTTTTTGCAGTTTAGCTGTCAATAAGGACAGATTGATCTCCAAAATGTCACAGGGCTTTCGAAGTGAGCTAGAGATGTCCTGAGATTGGGAATGTTCACAGGACCTTGAATTCTCACCTCTGCTGGTTCTACTTAAGTGGCTAGATGGTTTACAACTTTAGGGCTTCAAACTCCCCCAAGATCCTTATCTATCCTTGGTCTGGCTAGTTTCAAAAGACTTGCATGGGTTCAAACTCATGTCGTCTAGCAAAGCACACATTGAGATTACATTACAAGGTTACGTACAATTAGAGATGCTCACTGACTCCTGTGTTTTGTTTTTTGTTTTGTTTTGGATCTGAATTGCCTTCTGGTTTTGGTTTTGGTTTTGCCAAAACCTCCCTTGCGTGTTTTGGTTTTGGATCTGTATTTTTTTAGAAAAATTGTTAAAATATGCTAAAATCACATAATTTTGCTGTTTTTTATCCTACATTATTATTAACCTCACTAACACTAATTTCAAGTTATTTACAGTCAGTTTTTGAGTGACCACATCACAGGTCACAATATTATTTTCATACACTTTTGGACCAATACTGCAGCGAACTGGCTGGATGGTAAGCGACAGAGCAATGACTCAAACACACGGCAGTTCCTAGCACAACTAGGACACATTGGCTTCACCTGTTTCTTGGATAAGTGAGGTAATTCTACAGCTAATACATGGCACCAAGCCAAGTCGGCTCGGTACTCGGAACCCCAAAGTTCGGGTGGATTTGGTTTTCACAAAACCGAGCCCGCCCATCTCTACATACAATATACATTGTCATACATGAAATCAACAGAAAATAACAATCAGTCATTAGATATACTACTTAATCGTCACTGTCACTGATGAGATGTTATATGGGTCAACATGGAAAAGGTCCTGACAACCTATTACCTAATATCTATTTACCATGTACATTAAGCATTAGCACCATTAATAAGGTTATCAGTGACCCGATTTGATCATTTACTTCTGATGTCTCCATCTACAGGGCTCCAAAAACATCGCGGATTCTGTGTTTGAGAAGGTGCAAGAGTTAATTGTACCCCAAACTTCTATCCTGCACCTCCTGCAATGCAAAGATCTTTTCACACCTGAGCAGTTCCTGCAAGCTTACGACACCCCTCTACATGTCATCTTGGACTCTGGTAAGTCACTAATCACTTGAGGCTTCTTACCGGAGGGTGGGGCATGATACAAAAGGAATCTCAAGTTTGCAACTTGAAAGTTTTTGCTGAACAAAGCAAAAGTATGTGTGGCTGAGGCTTTGTGCAAAAGTTATTGCCTAAAGACAGGCCCGGCGCTCCCATTAGGCAAGGTTAGGCAGTTGCCCAGGTCGCCGGGCTCTGGATGGCGCCACAGAATAAAAATTACTTTAAAACTGTGCAGCGACCGCTGACCATACCTTCCACGGCCGCCGCACAGCTTCCGATAAATCCACGGGGAGGGGGAAGGGGCTATGGATCACCACCGCCGCCTCTCTGCTCTGTCTCCTCCCCTCCACTCACTGACTGTTGGGCGTGACATCATCATCACGGCCCAACAGTGTCAGTGAGTGGAGGGGAGGAGACGGAGCAGAGAGGAGCAGCTTTATGGCGGCAAGTAAAGGTAAGGAAAGACGTGGGGAGGGGCGGGGGGGGCGCGGATATGAAAGTGTGTCGGGGGGGGGGGGGGGAATGCGGATGTGAAAGTGTGCCTAGGGCGCCAAGGACCCTGGCTAAAGATGAAATATAATTGTAATGTAGGGCAGACAACTTCCCGGCATTAATATTAATAATTGAAAATATAGCCTTTTAATATTTTACTTGCAGATACTGCGGTAACTGTAACTGCTTATAGACTCTACCAACTTGTTCTTTTGTCCTTTATAAACCATTAAGATATTATAATACTGATTGAGAATGTACACAGAATGGATTATGTGCATACAAAATTGATTTTCTAAGCTGACAACAAACAGCCACTTTGTCACAGGCTCAGGATGTCTTGTATTGGATGACATATTGTATAGGAACTAGAGTGGGAAATGGGGGAAATTAACTAAGGCCTAGTGGTTGGACCGTAAGTGGTCATTGCAACATGTACATGCCAAAATATGCCAAAATATTTGTGTTTTCACTTAAATGTTTAATTTAAACATGCTATAGCGGATGGTTCTAATACTATTTTAAGGCTTGTAAATTTACAGTTACATGAAACAGAAAGTAAAAATAACCCTGCGCAAATGAGCTTACAATCTAAGAGAAGTAGTGAACAATTGATTCATAAGGTCGTGGAACAGTTGTAGCTGGGAAAGTGTGTATAGTGACTGTGAGGTAGAATCATTGCCAACCACCAATATTAAAGCAGCCATTGGCGACTGGCATTTCTGTGCAGCTTACTGGTGGCGTGGTATGGTTGGAATGAAGAGCGACAGTGTAGATGTGAAACACAAACTTGTCATTGTAGAAATCTCATGACTGTCCTTCATTATTGATATTAACTCCTATTCTCCTATGTGTCTGGAGAAGTTTTTCGATTTTGTGCTTCATGGGCACCCATCAGCTTGGAGTGGCTGTGTGCCTGGTATTTTTCTGTGGCATCATGCTTACTGCTGGACACAGAGACAGGACACTTGTTCCCTATGTTCTCAGAAGTTGTGAAAGTAGCTGCTGCCATTAAGGAACCTGCAGAGATCACAATGGAGGAATGGAGATGGCAACAGCAATGACAGCTTAACTCTGTGGGTCCAGCAGCAGAGGACATTCAGATGGCAGGTAGTGATGGCTACAATTTAGATCAACTCTGTGTCCTACATCTAACATGATAATCTTAAACATAGATATGAATTATTGGAGTTTATAAAGGTGGTTGGAGATTGGTGGTGGAATCACACCAAGGACAAAGTGGTTTGGAAGAATGCCATTTCTGCTGAATACCATCTTGGCTCGGCTGTCATTGCTGTCAGCTGTAGTTGCCGTTTCCATCTCTCTTCCTCCTTTTGTGATCTCTGCTGCTTTATTGGTGACAGCAGCATCCAACTAACACGAGAACAACTGCCCTGGTTATGTTTCCAGAAGTGATCATGGTGCTAAGAAACAAATACCAGGCTCACAGCTACACCAAGCTGGCGATAACCACAAAAGTGCCCATGTAACATGAAAACAAAAGCCTTCTGTAGAACCAGAAGAGGAAGTTGCTTAAGATAAATGGTGATGGACAGTCTTGGGTGACAGCCAATGAGTCTGAGTGAATCCTCTGTTACCTTGGGCTTGTGTTGCATTGGTTGACATGATTTGACTTGTACACTTTACACTAGGGTTCTGACAGTTGTTTTAGTTTTTTTTATTACATATAATGAAAGTAATACTTGTTAATGCCCTTTTGTGCAGAGAAAACAGCTAGTGGTAACTGGCAGTGACATTACTGTATAAAAAAGCACTATATATCATTTGATGTTTGTACTTCTCAGCCTGTGAGTCAAAATTTAGTGCCTTAAACTATTTTCTGGGTCCTCTGTTAGAAATCATTTTGAATGGGCTATGTTTCAACAATCTCGTCTTGTGACTTCTTGTATCTTCCAGCTTGCATGTCTTCCTGGCACCCATATGCAACTGAATATTGTTCAGAGAATGGCTGCCTCCACTGCTTTTTTTTAAAGGGTATATGTCAAGTCCAATTAAACAGCTAACTAAAATTTGATGTAGGGGTTTCAATGGGACATTTCTCTGAACCTGCTTATTTGGTTTAAGGACAGGTGTTTGGGAGTTTAAACCAGACCATGGCGTCGGCTCCTGAGATCAATGGGGAAGGTACAGTAGCATGATTACAATCTGTTTTATCCCAGCATGCGGCTTGCTTCATCGGCCGCCTAACCATTGTCCCATTTTATCATCAACTAACATTAGAGAGGTAGAACATAGCATATTCTGCAGGCATTCCTTTCATCTAAATTCTAAACATTATTAATCCTGTGTTGTGCATGAAGGAGAGTACATATACGTGACGTTTTCTACAGGTTGTCCACGATGACTGAGTATGGGAACATTACCTACACCAGGCTCGGGCAGTCTGCAGCTGTCCAGGTGTTATGGAGGTTGACTGGTCATGTTGGCACGCATAATTCAACAGCAGCTGTAGAAGCACAGATTGCTGAGCCCTGACCTACACACTAGTTACTGGATTAGGTTGTGCTTGTACACAAAGGCATTTTTCTTCATTCTTTAGACTGCTTTGGTGAGGTGAATTGGTAAGAAATTGGCTGCCCTAAGCAGATATTTTAGAAACAAAATAAATATACTAATAAATCTAGAATACTCTTATACACAGTACAGTGCCACATTGATTCTGGCTAAAGATAATCATAAGAATCATAACGAACTACTTCACACATTTCACTTAAGATTTTGGTATTTAAAACCAAAATAACGAGTGAAGCATGATTCTGGTATATGATGATGTCCTGAAATGGACAGAATGTATCACTCATTCACAGGCAATTCGAGTGACTCTTTGCAAGACAATAGTAAAAAGCTAGAGGGGCCCATAAGGGCTGATCCTGCTACTCAGTAACAGAATAATTGTTACATTTGACCACAAAAGTGATGGCTAGTATGGATGGGAACCGGCGTTCAGCTCTCAGTAACCCAGATCGCCTCTGGCTTTACAGTGGCCTGTTAGTGAGGTAAGAGGATAACCACACACACAAAGATCGTGGTCATCTTATTTCGGGGTTTTCGGCAGTTGTTATGGGGATGGAAACACAGCCATATCATGCCAACTGCCTGATACTGACTGAGTGCACTAGCCATCATAGAGGGGGCTGCATTGTACATTAGGAAGGGAGGGAGGGCTTCTATATTATACACTAGGCACAAAGAAATGATTCTATATTGTATGCTAAACACCAGAGTTTCTATATTGTACACTTGGTGCCAAATAAAAGCAGTTGTATTGCACATTTTACTTTAGCCAACATGACGGGGTTCTCTCTTGTACACTAGCCACCAAAAAGTGAAATCCGTATTTTACATTAGGCAGCTGGAAGTGTACAAGTATTTTAAATTATCCACTACAAAGAGGTCTGTATTTTTCTCTTGCCACAAAAACGTGGTCTGTGCACTAGTCACCAAGAAGATAAGTCTGTATTGTGCTGTATACTAGCTAATAGGAAGTAACACATTTCTGTATGAAAGTTCATACTCCCTAATCTTGGTGCCTGAAACTTACTTAATTTGCTAGAAGAAAATGTACAAACGCACAAGGAGGGGGACCAACATCTATCAAATCGTATTTGAATTATAGAAATTTCTTAATCTTGATGAGGAGGTGTTCTACCAACAGATACAAACCATAACACTAAAAGACCAGTTGAAATTAGCAAAAGAACTCCAGGTCCAATGAGATGTATGAAAATGTAACTTTTATTAGGTATTATTAAAATCAATGAAATATCTGAGTTATACTGATATATATTTATTGAAGGGCAATCAGCCTTTATCATCAAGGTATGTTGGCGAAATATTAAAAACAAAGAAAGAATAGTGAAAAAGTTCAGAAAATGTGGAGAAATAAAGACATCAAAACCATTCAGCAATAACCACTGTGCTGTCAGCAGTTAAATAGAAAGATGCCTAATGCTATGTCTATGGGTGGATCAACCCCACTATCTTTATTCTTTATAAGATATTTTTATAAATGAGGTGTCAACTTGCATTAGTAATCTTGTCATAATACACTGCATACGTGTATATTATGTGCTCCTCAAAAATATATTCAACTGTTGTTAAGAAGGGCTGGTATCAGGTCCAGATGGACAATAGGATCTTAACTAAGGCTTATATTAGATCCAAATTATATAATATATAGGTCATTATTTATTGTTCTGGGATAAGTGACAAATCTCATGCATAAACATCTGTATATAATGTATATATACTCTCCTCTAATTTATTAATACAGTGAGGACGGATGAAAATATCCTCTAAACGGTGTATATAATAACATGGGACTTATTAAAGCACATTGCATCAATTATCCACAGGGAATAAGTCTTTATGGTGCCACTTTATTATTATATGGTGGGTTGTAAATGCCAAAGCCGACTGAGTTCACATGACAGGAATAAAATGTAACCACCGCCTGAAAATACATGTATATCACTACCTAGTAATAGCTAATTCTGGAGGAGACAAAACAATCTGTGCCGATAATATCGGCTACATAGCAGCTGTCCTGGTATCGCTTCCTGTCAAGAACGACGTCCTGACGCACGCCTACCATACGTTTTGTCTAACGCTTTATCAAGGGATGAGATATATATATATATATATATATATATATATATATATATATATATATATATATATCAGTATATCAAATATATATCAGTATAACTCAAAGATATTTCATTGATTTTAATAATAACTAATAAAAGTTACATTTTTATACATCTCTTTGGACCTGGAGTGCTTTTGCTAATTGCAACTCTGATCTTTTAGTGTTATAACATCCTTGATCTGACAACTCATAGAGCCAATCTTCAGCATGTCCTGTTTCAGTCAAGCAGGATACTGTGAACCACGTAGAAATTCTCACAAGGCTCCATTATTCGGATAGGTATTATTCTACGGAAGATTTTTCTGGATATACATTAAAAAAAGAACTCTACCCAAAATGTAATATGTAGTTTTGGACGGTGTTTCACTAAGCCAAGGTAAAATACAGAGATGTAATTGACTGCTGTCAGATGTGCTCCTGATCAGTAGTAGAGTTTGGTGACCCACTTCCCCCCCTGATGGGGAGAACATTGCACCTGCCGGATCGGAAGGATGCTGCTCCAGGTAAAGATGAATGTTTTATCTTAACATAGTGAGTTTTCATAATTATTGCATGATACTTTACACCATCTTATTTTTTATTTTTGAGGAAAAAAAATTCTTGATAATGTTAGTTTATTGTTTTTTTTGTTTTGTTTTTACAGATCGTGTATGGCCCACACCTGCTCACTTGACACCTATGAAGACAAGATCTCTTCAGTGATAGTAGGGTTCTCTTATGCTAAGAGCTCACAGGGAGCAGTTTGAGACAAGGAAATTAAGGATCCTTTGTCCCAAAGTATTCCATCACTCATAATCATTTTTGTCACGGTAACCCTATAAGGCTACACTCAATGGGCTTGCTTCTTGCAGTCAATTTTGTCATTTATATGAACAGAAAACTAGGGCCACGTGATTTAATCACTGACCATATCGAACGGAGCGTAAAGCCACCCAAATGCCAGAAACCAAGAGCATCACATCGTCTCTGCCGGGTTGCCCCCCCCCCCCACTCCCCCATAGTGCATCCCAGTGCCATCTCTTCCCCAGGAAAACGAAGCACGGGCATTCGGTAGTTCACATTATGCAAAAGAAAACACGACCCACCAGATCAGGCCACCGTCCCCCATTGCTCCATGATCCAGTTCTGGCGCTCACATGCCCATTGCAGGAGCCCTTGGCGGTGGACAGAAGTAAGCAATGGTTAGGTCCACATTTGGTGCTCTAGCTTTCTTAACAATTGTTTTTGCTTTTAGTGAAAAACACAAAAAAGTAAAGTATTATAAAGCTGGTTAATAACTAATGGTATAGATAAAGATTGAAGCATTTTTCATTACACATAAGACATCCTGTCATTAAGCGTATTGAAGGACACTGCAGATAGTCTTTAGATTTTACAATGACTGATAAAGTATGGGCACTGTTGTTTATATTTTTGTAAATGCTACTTTTATTTTGTATATGATTTTAGGCAAGGGTCAAAGTGGACAGACGGAAGAGACGGAATTTTATAGTTTTACAATAAAGGTAGCAGAAGAAGTGGCAGTATGGCATACCACCGTATACACCCCCACTTCCACCACCGATTTTGGGATACAAAAATGGTTGTATAAAAATGTGCTCTTTCATTGTTAAAAGGTAGTCTAACAGATTCTGTTCCCACTGAAGAATCTTCAATTACTCATTAAAGAATACCTGTTTTAACTACACACTGACCAATGGGTGGACCGTTTTGTGGATCAATATTTTTTGGAATGTAACCAACCCATTGGCTAGGAAGTAGTGACAATACTCCAACAAGGGACACAGTGTCACATGTCTCTCTGATCTTACTAGTTCTAATAGTTAAATCCATAGGCTGTCGCTATAAGTTAAGCATTACTGGTGTAGAGGGTTGTTCCAGGAGAAAATCTCCACCTAATAACTCCTTTCATCTAAGCATATCCAACAAATTCATTTTCTTTTAACATTATTATGGAGAAATAATTTATTGTATAAATGTATTTCTACTATGAGCACAGTGTGACTGGTGCATATTGTTATAAATGCAAAAAGAGTATTTTGAGGTAGGATGCTTACAGCATGTTTGTGTAAAATTGAGACAAGGAATGGCTCACCTGCATTGAATTTTATAGGTATATGGATGATCTGATTCTCTGCTCTTTGGATAGGTTTAATGATTATTGTGCCACTTGATTCTACTGGCTGGAATTTCAAGACACCGAAAAATATTCTGCTTTATCCAAATAATCCCCTTTTTTGCGGAGTTTGTTGATGGGAGTTATCACTTTTTCGACCCTTTTCATCTGCCCATTACCTAGTTACCATTGAAGACTGGAATCCTTTAACAAAAGAGCTTTCACCTCCTTTCTTACCTTCCTTATATGTTTAACCTTGTTTGGTTTATTTTTTGCATATTTTGAATGTTTAGCTAACTAGGGCATTTAATCACATAAATGTTAGACTTTGTAAATTTGTCTGACTTAAGATTGGAAACTAGAACTTGCTCTTTGCCAGATTTAATGAGATTTTTTTTTTCTAATCAGCCCCCCATACATCCATACTGTATGTCAATTTGTTTGATTATCCTCTATCCACACATTTGTATTCTTTAAAAATGCACTCAATGAAAGGTTATTGCCAAAAAAAATAAAAAATTAAGACCGTAAATTGCAGGTTAATTAGCATCTTGTCTGAACCCAGGTAGGTGGATGCTGTTACTTTGACCACTGCATTCCTTTGCTTCATTGCCTAGCAGGGGATCATCGCATATGTGTGTATGTATGTGTTAAAACTTCCTGTGGAATCTGTCCTAATAATGAGTCATGCAGTCACTTGGAAATCACGTATTACTGTAAATTGTGTTTAAATCTCAATTTTAGCCTCTTGTTTTCTGCTCCCATAGCTACTGCCTCATGCTAAACATTAACATGTAATATCCCTGTGTTGAAAACTGTCCTGCAAGAGGAGAGGTCTATATTCATGGCTAACCAGGTGAGAAATGAACTGCACATGAGCATAAAGTTATTGTCCATTGGCTTAGTCAAATCTAGTCCTAATTGGCTGACTCAGTGCAGTCTACCCCATCTCTCTGTTTGGCCACCCTGCTCAAATCAACCATTGGGTTTGGTCAAATATTTCAAGTGCTTATTTGAATTTACGACAGGGGTGGAGACTGGCTTTGGCTCTATTAAAAGAGCACATTTTGCTGTATTTTGTGTTTACCATCACTCCTGGGTGCATCATCTCTAGCACATACTGATATGTAACAGTCCTTTTTATGAGAAATAAACATTACTCTTATGAAAAGAACCTGCACGACTGCTGTCCTCAGTTCTAATTCAAAATATGCAGTCTGGAGGAAGCAGCCACAGTCACAAGCAAAGAGGTGCTGCAGCGATTATACACAACACCCAGAAATAAGCGGTTCCCGGTAAAGGAGCCTGGTAAAACCACTAATAAATAGTGAGAGCGAGGTGGCAGAGTAAGCCTATCTTATCACATACACTGTAGGGAAAATCTAGCTAAAATGAATAGCAATTCTTTATTGTTTGTTTTGCTATCCATTTATTACTCTCCATTACTATGACATTTTTAAACATTTGAATTCATATCCCCTGACATTATTATTATTTGTAAATGATTGTTACTATCCATTTTTTTTGCATATATTTGAAAAATAACATGCACACTCCCCAGCATCTCTGTAACAATAAACATCATTTAAATGTAGTTGGACAACTTGAGTTATAAGGGATAGCTGCATCCCAGAGTCTGCTTTTATATAGGTGCGTGTGAGAAACAATATTATATTTATAAATCCTCTAAATAAAGGCTCACTGGGTCCTCCTGCAGCTTCATTAAGTGCTTAATTTCCACCAACAGGCAAAAGGAAAAAGAAAAATAATTATTTGAAAACCATATTATCATCAGTCTGGGGGTATCAATTTAGAATTATAATTTGGTTGGTACGAACACAGTTCCAGAAAGTGGAATAGGGGAGTGAACTTACATATACATGAGGTTTGTAAAAATGAACTTGCTGGTGTACTGGCAATTTTACAGGGCCAATTTAAAACGGCAATGCCTTTCAAGCCAAAACTTTGCATGGCAAATTTAAAACGGCAATGGCTTTCGAGGCAAAGTTGGCAAATATCAGAAAACTTGCAAAAAACACTGATTAATACATTTTCCTCCGTGGCTTATGGGAATTCTCCACCATCAAGTTCAGTAATATGAAAACAAAACCAATTTCTTACACGTTACACATAATCCACATACAACTAAAAAGTAAATACATCATGACACTGTTTAAAATTATTTTATATATATATTTTTTTATTTTATAGAAAAAGACATCTGGAGAGTGCTGGCTCTCGGGGAAAGCTATGGTTCGGGCCTGTTGGTGTCAACACAGATGTGTACGCACTGATACAATATAATTATCTGCAGGATTATCACATGTTCAGACACAATAAAAGGGGGTTCATCCCGTGTGAAAGCCATAAACTTGACACACGCTGAAATATTATAAATTCAATGTCATATTTTCAGCTGTACATAACCTGTTCCTTGTACTGTAACAGAGAGCGTTCTGTGTTCTAGTCACATGTTGCATACATGGTTGGTGCTGCAGTACAACAATACAATTGCTTTACACGGTTAAACATTGTGCCACTGAGGTGAAAACTGTGCATAGGAACCTCCATAGGTAACAAGTACAGAGTGGTAAAATATTTAATTAGCAAAAGAATAAATTATTTGTCCAACACTTCAAAACTTGACAGCTTGCAACCAATGTTCAAAGATCTCTATCATTTTCATGTAATCATGGTGATCAATGACAAATATTTTATTTGCCATGAGGATTTTTCTTTTATTGCCTCACAAAATGAATAATAAACTGCTTTCAAATGTTTATCATTGCAATTTCTTAATAGTTGCCACAAACTAGTTTCCATATTGTCCACAACATGGGTGTTGGAGAGGCTAATACAGCTTTAAGACGGGAAGAGATCATTCAGTTTTCCCTCTAGTGTTCAGTCACTCTGGTAAATACAGCTGGGGGGGTGGACCCTAGTGTTGATCCAGCTGGATAAAATATTGGAGTATTCTGATATTCTGCAAACCCTCAATTTTGATTGGATTTTCTTACTTACTCCAATATTAATTTATTTTATCAAAATGATGGGAAGCAAATTCGCAAATATACATTAAAGCATGCTTAACTATAAAGACAAGTTTAACCATATTGTGGCAAATTTGTTAATGGGTATTTAAAATATAAATAGACATAGTGTTTTCAAGACAGATATAAATATTGGGGAATTGGTTGACCATTGCTTGCGATAAAATATAGACATTTCAGTGTGACAGGAAAAATATATATATAAAAGATGAGAGGAGGGACTCTGAACGAATAATAATTCAATTCTATTATGTACAACTTTTTTCAAAAATACAGCTTCATCAAGCAGTATTTTTTTTTTTTTTTACAATTGTACATTAGGACCACATATAGTCTTATGAACAAATACATATATACAGTATTCAATGACATGATTTTTCTTCTTTGCTATAATAGACCATTAACTTTTCATCTCACACACTCACACATACACAAACGGTAAACAAAAATTATAAAAGCAGGACAACATATTAATATATATATATATATATATATATATATATATATATATATATATATAAATATGTTAAACTTTTTCTTTTGTAAACAAGTTTTGTAATGAATACTATCCACAATCTCACTATGTGATTAAAAAACGTACAAATCAACATTTTCTCTCTCAAATAATATGTGTGCCTGAAAGAGGGAAAAGTGACCGTCATTATGATTGTGAAATGAGAAAATGGATATAAGAAAAGGATAAAAAAATAAAACAAAATAAAAAAAATAGGATAAATAAAACCATCAAAGTTGTAGTTAAGGGTGTCCCTGAACACCCTTAACTAAAAATCTGATACTAAAAATTCTATTTTTTATTTTTTTTTAAAAACGTACTCGCTTTAGCCACTGTGCAATGGTAGTAAGAAAAAAAATAGTTATCTAATCAGATGAAATTACAGTATGTATTTTTGAATTGTCCAATATGTAGAAATGTGCAAAATTGTCCCCATGTTGCCTACTGGCACAACTACTTTTGACTCTATCTTATTTTTCCAATGTACTTGGTCGAATTTTTCAGTGATTCACTTTCACTAGTGGACATAATTGTGCTAGCTTTTCCAGTGATGTTTGAGCAAAGATCAGGAGAAAGATTACATTTTATATATCCTTCAATTTTTGAATGGTTAAACAGTGGTCAAAGTGAAAATTTCAAAAAATGTGGCATAGAAATGTAAGTGAATGGCATTTGATAGGTGTACCACTGTATACCAGCCCACTTTGAGCACTGGTTTTAAATTACATCTTAACTACTGGACAACAAGTATTGCTGACATTTTCCTCAAATATAAAACTGAAGCACAAAACATTTACAAGCACCAGATATTAACGCTAATAACACATTTATGGCATTGACAAGAATCCATCCCTTCTAACAGTGACTTAAACAAGGAATAAATAAACATATATATTTATACAAGAAATGTTATTTTAAAAATTATTTTTCCAATACCTGCAGTGGAGTTTATTTAAACAGACTTCATAAAACCAGACGTCTTGGTGTATATTTTTTCAGTCAACATCTGGGAGTAAATGTATCAAGCTGCGAGTTTCCGGCAGCTTGAATAGTGGAGATATTGCCTATAGCAACCAATCAGATTCTAGCTATAACTTAATTAGTACATTCTAAAAAATGACAGCTAGAATCTGATTGGTTGCTATAGGCAACATCTCAACTTTTCAATCCCACCAGAAACTTTCAGTTTAATAAACTTACCCCCAGAAGTCAATTATATGATCAGTTATTTATTTTATTTGTGTTGAAATATGGCATCCATTTCTTATAATGTACTACCACAAATGTTAAATTACCTGCAATTTGTTAACCTAAAAAAGGGCCAATTATGCATTCACTCACTTGACCTCCAATTTCTGAGCTCTCATAATATGACAGTCATAAAAAAATAAAGGATTTGTTCTAGGAAACGGATCCGTACCAAAAGCCAGAAGTAATACTCAAATTATCAGGCCCTGACTTGCTGGAATTCTTTGTGTTGTATATTCTCCTTTGATAGTAATAATTACCAACATTGTTGTAGAATTTACTTTATAGAAGCGGGAACGTTTGGTGATACTCAATAAAACAGAAGCCTGAAGGACCAGGACCATAGAGGTGCTTTGTGTATACTAAAGACTTACAGGCGAGGCTGAGGAACATCATATCCTTCCATTTGAGAATGTATAAGGGATTATTATCTTGCACCTGGAATGTGAGGTTCATGCAATAAGTAGCACTGACTACTTTCAAAATGGCTGAAATTGCGCTTAGGTTAATAGAAATTGAATGTGGATTTTGACACCTTGTTATGTGTTTCAATAGTCCAGTAGAAGTAGACATATAAATTGAATCAGGGAAGTGAATAGAAATAATTTATGAAGTAAATTCCCTTTTTTTAATGGACAGGTGACTAATTTAACCCAAAGGTGTGAAAAGGCCTACTCTGGAAAAAAAATCCTTTAACAAAGGCACCCCCTGTTAATAGCACATTGGGAATCATTTACAGAAATTGGCACACGTTTGGCTGTTAACCATGGTGGGCACGATGTGTGGCTAATGTCAGAGGGCCGTGCTCTCCGACTCTTCATCCGATTCCGTCCTGCCTTCTGCGGAACGCCTCTGTTCTTCTTGTTTCATGGCATCACGTTTCAAGGCAGTGTCGATCTCAATGAGGATAGATGGAATGTCAAAATGGATGATATCTGGAAAGTAACGAGTGGGAAGAGGGACATTAGAAACCTCCAAAAGATTATCAGAATTCTCCACTGAAAGAAGTTCTTAGGTTCAATCATATTGTTGCCACAGCTGACTCTAAGAAAGCACTTCTAGCCTTTAGGCTCAAAATGTATAGAATGTTTCCTTGTGTGGTAACAATGGATAGAACAAAGGTAAGAATCCGAGGCTTCCTAGTCTATGTTGCTCTGATGAGGCATTGACCAATTTCAGCACATGAACCAATGGAAAGTTGGAAACAACAAGTGAACCTTACGCTGAACATCAATTTATGCTACACACATTGATAATAAACATATGAATCATGTTGATCAAAGAATCTACAATTCTTAATCAATTCATCTATGTAATATGTATTTCATCTGATTGCAAAAAAAATTCGATTGAGGGAAAACTCTGAAACTCACAAATATAGTTACAAATCTTTCATAATTAAAAAAAAAATACTAAAAGCAATAAAGAGTGCTTGCAGCAGCTGTTTGGGAAGAGAGATATTTTCTTTTCTAATACAGATCTACTGTGTTGTTAATCCAATATATGATAATTTCTAATCTAAGTAATAAAACCAAAATACCCTTACATAAGATACAACATACCAGTATGAATAAATAATTTATATTGAAAATTAAGCAGAAACAAGGAGGTAAAGTTTTCTGACTTGTATTCCAGAGTTAAGGGATGTTCTTTTACTGTTTGCCAAGCTCATAACATTGCAGATATATACATTCTGATTTAAATATATGTTGGGACATTACCCAAAACCGATGACAAAGAGTATTATACTGAACAGTTCACAGGTTTCTTCTATACCAACACCACAAAATACCTAAAATTCATAGGACAGTACACCAAAGAGACCCCGACATCTGTCTCACCGACACAGGTTAAAACTTAATATGCGATCAAAACACTGCTTCAAACAGTCAACAAAACTTCAACAACTAGAAACACGGGGTACAACAATGCAAACCCTCCCAGTTAGACCCCTGTGTTGGTGGACTTGTTTGTCAAGCGTTAAGCGCTAAGCCATGCGTTGTGGCTGCAGACTCATGCGAAGGCTGCTGCCTAGGGAGAGTTAGTGCTGGGGTCGTACACATAGCTGTCAGGTGTTTCTCAGCGGAAGTCCATCTCAACATTACCAATGTTAGTGGTCCCAGGAACGTCAACTGGGCACTGTTCAATACAGTCAAGACTAAACTTAAAACTGGATAGTGTTTGGGAAGCTCTCCTGAAAAAGAACATACTGCAATTTTAAGCAGTGAAAGGTTTGACTGGTAACAAAGTGTAGTGATGTTCAGCATGTTGCATGTTCATTTTTCAAAAGAGACTCACAGAATTAAATACTGTGTTTCAGTCAGTGTTGACATAGGGACTTTCACAGTGACAGTTATGTGTAGAAGCATTGACTGGAATTGGGACGAAGACTGAAAATAGAAAACAGTGTAGCAGTGGTGGGCAACCAAATTCAATTAGAGGGGACAGGTTATGGTTTTTTTTCTCATCACTCCTGAAAATTCAGCATGTTCTCTACCACAGGCACCACATGACAGGTTTCCCAAAACTTGGAATCAAGGAAGATCTTAACTAGAAGTTCATATCTTGAAAGAGTATATCTTCTTCAATGCTTTGGAGAATCTTTATCTAGTTCTTGCTGTGAACACTTATAGCATATGTATCAGTGGAATGGTTTTGAAAATATGTATGTGAAAAATAATTTCCATATAGAACCTTGAATAGAGAAGTCTTGCTACCCAATAGGCTGTGCATCTGCTCAACAGACCCTTTTTGGTTGCTCAACACTGCTCATAGTGGATGGTTAAGGTGGGTGTGAAACGGTTGGAGCTCCAGCTTACCAGGAGATTCCCCCTCACACATATCCAACACAGCGCCACTCACGTCAAACGGCTGCGAGGAAACGGGAAGGGAGAACGAGGGGAGACAGAGGGAACACAACAAAGAAACAAAAACAAAACGCTTAGTGCTAATTGTTTGTGGGAGATGGACAGTGAAGAAAATGGGCATTTGTCTTTGCAATTAGAGTAAATCTGTTTTATTCCCAAATTATTTTCCTGCCAGATTTTCATTAGACTTCAGAAAGTCGACAATCTTCAATATACTAAGGACTGGTTCTAACGTTTAAATTCTAGATTCTACATAATAAGCATGTCCCTCTGATTTGTGCCTTCATTAACTATTGGTTTGAAAGTGTGACCTTACTGTATAACTTGGGTGTTATGGAAAGTTTTGAGCATTACTTCCATTTTTGTTATGAAATAAAATGTGTTTTAAATATATATGTTGCGATAGAAATGTAGATGAATGCTACCTACCTGTAGACATACTATCTCCAGGAGACAGGCCGTCTAGGATACTGTTCTCTGTAGACTGAGGGCTGGAAGCAGACTGACTTGTAGGAGGCTGAGGAGGGGGAAGTGAGGGTCTCTGCCGCGGTTTAGGAGTAGGACGAGATTTTATTAAAGTGCTGGTCACTGCTGGGGGAGATGCCAAACTTGGCGTCAAAGCAAGTGACCCTTGGTAGCTGAGTCCATAGGGTGAAGGGGTGCTAGGAGGAGTCGGGGAAAGACTAACGGGAGAGGGTTGACCTGTTGATTGGTCTGACACTGCTCCTGTCTGGGTGTATGTGATCTTGGGTGGAACGGGAGCTAGTTTCTTGGACACTGAAAAGGAAAACAAAAGATTCAATATAAGACCAACCTGTTCTCACAAAGATTGAAAATATTGTTTTGTGTCATTATAGCCCTTAATTTGGTGACCAATCCCATTGATGTCTGTTAAGAAAAGGCCTTCAAAAGAGAGAGATATCATTGAAATATTTTAGCTTACCATTATCTTGCCTGAAGCTGAATCACATCTAAAACTAAGTCTTTTTTTTCTCTCTCATCAATTAAACATTTTCATAAATGTTGTCTAACGGAGAGAAATCTATGCCCATAATGGAGATAAACTCATGGCCATCTTGTGTCATCCTCTGCTGCCATCTACCAAGCTGGATCTCAGATGTACCTTTCCTAAGAGAATGAGGACTTTGTTCCGTTGACAGCTGGTTCAGCCCCATTCCACCTGCAGACACCATATGACCAGTGCTGGGACTTCCCTTTGGTCCGGAAACAGGAGAAAGCTCTTTCCCTTTTAACGTACTGCAAAAGAAATTGCAAGCTTCATAAAAGTGATACCCAGAATTACTCCTATGACTTCTATATTGGACAGAGAAAACAACATCAAGTGATGTGTCTCTTTTAGATCTCAAGCAGTCTCACTATAACGCTTACACTGGATGCTCTTAACTAAATATTGAAGCCCTATTTGTAGATCTGATTACAATAATCTGTTTCTAAAACAAAACAATATTTTTAATCACCAATCAGATTTCTGGCTGGTTTACAGTGAGTTTTTCAGCTAGGGCACTGATGAACTAGCTTTTAATCGGAGATCATTTTGGATAGTTTCTGAACTCCTAGCCCAACAATAGAGATCATTGGAACCCGTATATGTTTGGAAAGAGAATCTGTAGAGGTTTACTAAGTTATACAGTTTTATGAGCAAGTTCTTGGTGAGTGAAATGCGTCGGGTTCCCTTTCTATTTTGTATTGTGATGTTCTCAATTCTTTTGCCTTATGTCCCTTAGACCATTGTGTGTAACTTCAAAAGTGTCAGATGTCCTGTGCAAGCAGGGGTGTAGGAACCAGGGGGGGCAGTTGCCCTCCCCATGAATTCTGCTGGGTGAACAAAGACTGTGTTTTGCCCCCCCTCCCCCCCATGAACTTCTACACAAAAGCCTTCATGCTACTTTCTGAAGTCATGATATCTGTTCTAAACTTGTGAAATGTTCTTACGCCCCTGTCTGCAAGTGACATCAGTCTAAAACTTTTTCTATGGAGCATGATATTCCGATTCAATTATTCAGTTCTTACGGTCTTCAATAAGTTTCCTTACTTTTTGTACAATACAATGGAGTAAAACACAAGTTGTACTTGTAATATTAAACTATGATCTGTGACCACTTAAAGTATATTCCCTTAATAAATTGTAAAAGGAATGGCGTGGAAACTCCACTTGGTTTTCTATTTTTTATCCCCTTTAATGCGACATAAAAATAACTTTGAAATGTGACTATTCAAGAACATTGCTACTTTTTAAAAAAAGCTACATTGTTACACAAGGAACGCGTCATGTGTCATGTGTTATCTAAAGACTTTTACACATAATCTCTTGTTGCTACAGCACTCATTAATTTTGATTTTGTTCTTCAGAAACAGGTTTAATTTTTTAGTTAACGATATGAAGCCTACAGATTTCTCTATAGGACTGACTCACACAGATGAGTCATGTTTTATCCTTAGCAGAAAAATGCACTTGAATTTGTTTCCTTCAAATATTTAAAGCTTCATAAGCCCTTAATGGAAGTTACTATAGCTTTAACAAGTCACCAAAATACTGCAGAATTTATCTCCACTACTGAATGATTACCTGGCAAAGGGTACATTGTATATTTTTCTAGCAAGCCCTTGAACGCAACATCCTTCCCATGGCGCGGAAGTTTTACAGTCACATATAGCAAACCTGTTTTAATTACCTAGTCAGCTTGGTTCCCTTGTCTCGAGCGCAGGAACAGCTGAGCCACGGGGGGGAGGCTGACATTGTGGGAAGGTTAGGGGTACCAGATGGGTCGGGTTTGGTTAGGACGAGTGGGGTTTTGATGTAGAGGGGTGAGACGTTAGGCTCAGAAGCGTGAGGTTCAGTGAGGGAGCTTTGCTTAGTGAGGTGTAAAAAGCAAGGTTTTGGGTTTGAGTTTATGTCAAGCTTTGGAGGGGAAGGAGGTAAAGTTTGGCTGTACCCAGCCCACCGAAAGGTAGAGGTGGCATCAGGCCTGGCAGATGACGGAGCTTTTGGAGGGTGAGGATGGAGGGTAGGGTAATGCGAGCATGGGTACGAGAGGGGTCTGTCTTCTTCAGGGGAGGGATAGTTGTAACAGGAATCCGACCACTGGGGCGAAATCTCATCTCCACTGTACTCGATGGGAGGGTGCGGAGGAAAAGAAACACAGGAACAACAAAAAATAGAAACAGAAAACAAGAACAAAAATATTTGTACAAGGAAGAATCCAACAAGAGAATAAAGAGTGGACATGAAGATGCGAAACGCGTAGGTTAGGGAAGAAAGGAAATCTGCAAGAAAGCCATTCGCTCTGCATGACACAGAGAGCTTGAGTGCAGAAGATGTTATGCAAAGGTCAGCAACAGACGAGCACAAACAACACGCACCAACACATTATGACATTTAATGTGCAAATGAAACAAAGTCACAAAACATGCAATTTAATTTACAAACAACACATACAAACAAACACAACCAAATATGCAGGGTTTTTTGTTTTTTTATTCATGGCTACGTAGTTAGCAAAATTAGGCTAGGATCTTCTCTTCTAGTGTTGATCCAAGATAGACAGCATGCCTATACAGCTCCCCAGAAAACCAGAATAACTTTTCAAGTAGTAAATAAGTAGATTAAGATAATAAATTCACCAGTTGTATTTAATAAAGAACAGGTAAACCTAATACAAGTTGTTTTATAGAAAATAACGATAGACAATCATCTATACAAAAATAAGGGAATTTCTATCCTCCGATAAAGCTACATGCTCTCTTGCAACTTTTACTACATACAGTGATTGTTTATAGTGGTATTCTGTGGTTTTCACCCATGCATTGATATTGGCAGGCAGCTATTCATTAAAGTGTAGATGGCATTTGCTGGCATTATACAACCTAAAATAACACAAAATGCCAGCGTAAATATGTCATGTATAGTAACATGTGCATATTGGATCAACTTTTGGATTTAATATAAGGCTGTATATTTAGCAAACTAGTTTGTTATAATTAACCTATCTATTCAGATTTTCATTACAATAGCGATAGCCTGCATACATTTATGTGTGTATTTAAGGTGGATATAGGGAAGACGATAATATACAGACAGCTCTGCTCTACAAACGATAAATTATTAAGTATGTTTATTAGAAGTAGAGAGACAGGTAATAATTTAAGTCCAAAGACTCTATGATGTCTTAAATTGTACATAGAAAAGTAAACAGAGCAGGGAAATGTATATATTTTGTTAAAATTCCAAATAGCAATAAATGACCAGGCGGCCATGAAGCGGATGAGTGAGGCATAAAGTAGGAGCCACACGCATGCCAAAGCAGAATGGGGTAGCTTTATGTGGTACGTGCAGGCCGCTTTTAGGTCATGAATTGGTCAAATTAATAAGTGACCTGATTTGAAATCTGCAGCCATTCAAAGGGGCTGCCCTCTATGCCAAACAGCCATATTTAAGTGATAATACCGGTGGGTCTTTGGGTTTTGGATGATGTAACTGTGCGCACCAAAAATAAATATACACACCTACTAAATAAAGGGTTTGTAATTTTCCTTGTTTCTTTTCCAGAAACTGCTGGTGTAACCCAAATATACAGCTTGGTTCTGTATTTCCTCTCTAAAACTTAGATATTGGGGGTGTCAATGAATGACTTGTAGAGCAGAGATTAAAGGAGGTTCCACCTTCAGATTAGTCTTATTTAATTGATCTGTATATGCCCTCATGCAACCTTTACTAAATACAGTGGATCTCACTTATAGTCAGGAGTAAATCCAGTTTGAGGGTGCAATTTTTCACCCCACCATGTTCACATACCTTCCAATATTGCAGGGGTGTGGTCACGTCCCGATGCAGGGCATGACCTCATCCCCAGAAGGCTGCCTAGTGCTGTCAAGCACTAGGTTGCCCATTAAAAGCCTTGCTTCCCCTCAAACACTACAGCACCTTCTGCACTGCACCCTTTTGCGGCTGCTATGCTATACCTCCCAACATCCCAAACATGTGGGTGGGACAGCGGGACAGAGCCCTAAAATCAGGACTGCACCACTAAAATTGGGACAGTTGGAAGGTAATAGGGATCTTTAAAATGTGCGGACGTATTCTGAGTTGAGTGTAGGACGTGTCCTAATTTAACGTTAAAAAATAAAGCTTTCCATGAATTTATATCATTAGGCACAGTTGTGTATTTTCCTTGACATGGGATACACAACAAATTTGTTCTATGGATACAGATGTATTAATGCACATAGCAGAGCAATGTCCTCTTCTTGGACAAAGAAAATAATCCAATCTGCCAAATGATAAGAAGATATGGCTGAAATGCATAAGCTATACAGATCAATTCATGTATTTAGTAAAAGTTATAGGAAGGTATGTATAAAGTAAGAAAATTAAAGTTATCTGGAAGCATACAACCCCTTTAAATTGTACCAAACAATATTTGGCACATCTAGGCCGCTGGTAGCATATACTTCCCTATGCTAACAAACTGTCTTTCCTCTGACATATATCATACAATTGCTCTCCCTACAGACCAAGTGAGAAGCATCTCTATGATTACCAGAACGGCTTATGATTTATGGCTGGAAATGCTGCTGTGTGGTTTAGGTTAGTCTGTAGTATAGACTCCCTAATTCTGCGTGGAACTTGTAGTGATCAGAATACAAAAGAAACAAATTCTGGGGTAAGGAAATTTAGTCTTTATCAGAGGCCCTTTTACCCTCACATTTCATGTATGGGTGGGGGGGGGAGTTATTACCAAATGCTGACTGAAAAGGCGAAAAAACTGGTAAATTAACTAGGAAAAGGAAAACCTAAAAGCGGTCTTGGGAGAGGGAATTGTTATTTAAGGTGTTTGGAAAGTTAGGGTGGCTTGATGCAAAGCTGTGTTGATGGAGATTGAGAGCTTACCTTGTCCTCTCAGGACCTGGCTGGGAGCCGCTACTGGGAGGAGTAGGGGAAGGAGTTTCTACGGACAGGTCGGGATTTGGTGACTGAGGTGCGGTATCGAGCGGAGGAGGAGCAGGGGGCTGCATGGCGGGTGGGGTGGAGGGGCCTTTGCGGACTAAGGAAGAACCGCGGCGGGCAACCCAAGAAGTGTCCATCACCCTGACGCCCATGCTATGGGGGGAATACAAAGACATCTGCTTACCATCTCTACAAAGGAGGTTAGAGAAAGAGAAAAAGACTGAGCCGGAAACAGTGTAAAACATAATCCCGCAAAGGGGAACGGAAAACAAAAAAAAGGTTAAAATAAAGCAAACAGAGAACATCAAAGCACATTCCCACCCGAACATTTATAGCTACTGTTCGATGAAATATACCATTAGTTATATCAATATGGGTATAGAACCCAATCATCTACAACAGACTCACTGCTAGGTATCTGGTAATTAAATCTGGTCATAGGCCAGATATACTAATAACCGCACAAGACCTATGCTTAGGGACACTTTATATATATTAATCATGATCAATTCCATCCTTACTCCCCCAATTAAAGCTCATAATACATCCAGCTAGAACCAGTGATATACCCAGTGCATACTTATAAATCCAACCTTTCTGATATTTGTTACCTTGTTCAACAGGGCAGTGTTCAAAGTAAACAAAAGCAACACAGTGACATAAGACAATATGACAACTCATTAATGAATATTGACATTAATAACAGGCCCTACTTCCAATGACACCAAATATTACTACTTATCAGTCATGTGCTGCAGACTACAGAAAATGGCACCATGAAATTGACAACAGTGAAACAACCTATTTGTGTCAGAGATTAAATCAATGTATTGTTAACTGAGTTTCTAATTTCACAGTACCAGAGCAATTGTGGATTTCCCAGGCTGACTACTTCAAGTTCTGCTGACCAGTCAGGGATGTTCCACAAGGAAACATGAAAAATATCTAAGAGGATGAAATAAAAGTAAAACTTTTCTGTACATTTCTCCTCTGAGATTCTTGTGCTCAGGGCTTGATGTTAGGATCCTTTTAGTTTTCCATGGAAACTTCAACACTTTGTCCTGACCTCTAAATCTGCTTTATCTCAGCGACAGGGGATCATGCCATCCTCATCTCCTGAGACTAGGAGTATGGCACTTGGCTATGACATCATAGCCAAGCGCCACGCTCCCAGAGTAACACTGACATGGAGGAGCAGCATCACATGTAAGAAGCTTCATGTCTGCAGCATACCATGTTGGGACGCAGCAGTGGCATTGAAAACACTGGATTAGTGCCTTTATGTCACTTATTCAGTGTTGTAGGCACTCGCTAACCATTTGCGCCCTAGGTACGCCTAATGGTAGCACTGGCAATGTGTAGTCATAATGAGGAACATATGTGAAAACCGGGTGCGGGGGAATCTACTATGATGCTCTAACACAAAGCAACTAATCAGACTGTAAATGTAATTTTCAGTTTAGAAAATGAAAACAAGCATCTGATTGTTTACATCTGGTTATATCACCTCTGTCATTTTTTTTTTTTTTTTTTTTTTATCAATCTCCCTTACCATATACAGTGTAGAATAGGCTTCTGTATTTCCACCCCTAAACTGTGATGCATTAAACTTTAAAATAAAACAGCTTGACAAACCTAATAATTGTTATATTTGTTAAAGTATTGTTTTGACGTCAATTGATGTTAAAATATAGCTGTTCTTGATGAACACAAGGAAAGAGTACTCCCATGTCTTAGATATGTTCCGTTTAAAGGTCATTTCCACTTTTGGGCGCAGTTCCAAGTAAGCTCATACTTGCCAACCCTCCCTGAATGTCAGGGAGATTCCCTGAAATAGGGGTGATCTCCCTCACTCCCTGAAGAGTCTGGCATTCTCCCTGATGCTGAGCCAGTACAAAACGTGGTTGGCTTCGCCATCAGTGGCATAGTTCAGAAATTGTGTCCTATGTCCATGTATTGATGCCTATGGAGGTGGCCATTTTCATGGAGACCATGATTTAATCAAAGACTGACAGGTAAGACAGCATGACTTCAGTAATGGAGACAGAAATGTAAAAGACACTTCAGTCTCTAGAGATTCATTAGCTGCTTTTCTTTAACGCATAGTTGCCTACTCTTCCGGAATGTCCGGGAGACTCCCGCATTTCTCGGAGACCTCCCAGGCTCCCGGGAGAGCAGGGCAACCTCCTGGTTCTCGCCCCCACCACTTAGATAAGTGGCAGGGGGCAGTGGCGAGAACCGGGGCTTAATGACGCAAATATGATGTCATCTTAGCCCCGTCCCCTGCTGCAATTGCCCAAAATTGTGACAATCGTTTAGGGGGCGGGGCCAAAATGATGCAATTCGTCAAGCCCGCCCCGCAAGCCCACCTCCCCGGGATCTCCCTGAAGCCAACAAGGAAAAGTTGACAAGTATGAGTCTGCTCCTGTGGCAAAATCTGCACATTGAGCCCTTCATTGTGTGGGCAGATTTCTCCCGGAGGATATTCTTTTTTTTAAAGGGACACATGAGAAACTCAAAGAGGTAGATTTATCAAACCTTCTAAAAACAAAAAGTGGAGATGTTGCCAATAGCAGCCAATCAGATTCTAGGTATCATTTTCTAGAATGTGCTAGACAAATGAGAGCCAGAATCTGATTGGTTGTATTTAGCACAGCCCCCACTTTTCATTTTTTATAAATCTAGTCCAAAGTATTATTTAAAGGTTATTGCTAACTAAAGTCAACTTAGCATTTTAACACTGTCAATCATAATTTGGCCACTGAGGGGTGCTGTTCCATTGAAGCTGATGGTCAATGTGTTATTTTGAGCTCTTCTGATTGCAGTGTAGTTTGTCTGGCCTTAGAAGGGAAAATGTGAAACACACAAGTCACACAGATGGAGATGCTACAGAGAACACACACAGTAACTGTATTAAACATGCGCTCATGAAGAAGGTTATGGAATGACACAGCACACTGTTTGGAAATAGGCCTGGGAGGTACATCTTACCTTTGAATTTTCCTAAGGCTGCATGGACAAGAACACAAATAATATTAGAGTGGAAGAATACTGAATGAAAGGGCAGGCCCATCTTCCCTGGCTCATCTGCACTGTTTAGGAAGGGTATGGAATGTCAGTGGTTATAGATTATATTTCATATCTTATTGAGTTATGCTGTGATGGGCTTCAATACGTCACTGTATTTGGGTTTCTAAACTCTATATAAAATGATATAGTATTGTGGGATATACAGTTATTTACCAAGCTTTGATCTCTTACAAAAAGGCAGAATATCATGGTAAACGACCAAATAATCATGGAATTTCCTAGTCATTTGGTCGATTATCTTTGTAATTCTGTGCAATGTTTTTACCTCTATGTTGTTTGCAGACTAAGTATAAACACTTTCTATGAGGCACCACCTCTTTTAGGTATAAAACAATGGGACACTGACAATTTGGATTGCAGTTAAAAAAAAGTGGTCTTATTAAAATGCTATCTATCCTGAAACAATGGTTCTATCCAATTCTTGTCAAATAAGAAAACATATGAGAGATGCAAGCCATATATATGTTTGTCCTGCTTCCACTGTAAACCTCCAATTTAGATGGTAACTTTGACCTCTATGTAAGATGGACAACTTGTCTGCCAAAATAGACTAACCAATAGCAGTGATTGTTTTGACTTCACCACCAGTAACATAGAGCTTATTGACCATTATTACAGGTGTAAACTAAACATTTTGGTTTTTGGGAGCGTGCTGCTATATAGTAGATATGTACAAACGACAGAACACAGCTCATGAAACATCAATGACAGGAGTCGAACTTAAGAACACTGACATGCCCTCAAACCTCACACACTGGTGAAGATCTGCCAACGTGAAGTCTTCAATTACAGAGAGAATGCCTGGAACAAGTAAATGCAGTGCGCTACACCAGTAGGAGGTAAGGGTATTGCAGCACACGTCATGTGTTGCCTAATTAAATTGCAGCAAAACTGTTGCAATTAGGCTGCAATACCTACTCAATAATATTTACTAACCTTCTATCGCTAGCACTCTACGACATAGTAAGTATAACTCAGTAGCCTCACACAGCACCACACATAGCTAGTATACCTCCATATAACGATCACAATCCCACCACATAGCCAATATAACTCCATATAAACTCACACTCCACTGCATAGCCAGTATACCTTTATATAGCCTCACACTGCACCATATAGCCAGTACACCTTTATATAGCCTCACACTGCACCATATAGCCAGTATTCCTTTATGTAGCCTCACACTGCACTATGTAGCCAGTATACCTCTATGTAGCCTCTCACTGCACCATATAGCCAGTATACCTCTATGTAGCCTCACACTGCACCATATAGCCAGTATTCCTTTATGTAGCCTCACACCGCACCATGTAGCCAGTATAGCACTATGTAGCCTCTCACTGCACCATATAGCCAGTATACCTCTATGTAGCCTCACACTCCACAACATAGACTGTGTACCTGTATGTAGCCTCACACAGCGCCACCACATAGCTAATATACATCTATATAACTATCACAATCCCACCACATAGCCAAAATAACTCCATATTGCCTCACACATATAGCCAGTATACATCTATGTAGCCTCACATGCCACCATATAGCCAGTATACATCTATGTAGCCTCACACAGCACCTGTACATAGCCGGTATACATCTAGGTAATCATACATAATTGTATGTGTATAGATATAGATAAAGACATATATGTCAGACACTGACCTATTACTGATTGTCTATCAGACTGTAATGAGGCCACTCATAAACAGTAGGTGATCCCAGATTAGATGTTTCTAGCAGAAGATACTTGGCAAGTGATTGCCAAAAAGAGGAATATTATGATCACCTCCATCCCCATATGGCAGCTTTATAAATCAACACATTAAGGACTTGGGTACTAGAACATAGCGTAAAGCTTGACCTGCTGCACAGCCATCCCTTGTTTTCTGATATTTTAAATGTTGTGGTGCTTTGGAATGGTATTATGGTACAAATGATAAGCCCATGCATGTAGAATGTAGTGTGAACAAAGTCAGTCTCGCAGCTACAGTCTTGTCAATATTTGAAATCCATAACTCTATTACCCTATATACAGACACAGGATACTGCATCCCTCAACATAACCTGACCACTGGACATGATCATTATATAACTCTATTACCCTATATACAGACACAGGATACTGCATCCCTCAACATAACCTGACCGCTGGACATGATCATTATATAACTCTATTACCCTATATAGTCACAGAATACTGCATCCCTCAACATTACCCTATATACAGTCACAGGATACTGCATCCCTCAACATAACCTGACCACTGGACATGATCATTATATGACTCTATAACCCTATATACAGTCACAGGATACTGCATCCCTCAACATAACCTGACCACTGGACATGATCATTATATGACTCTATTACCCTATATACAGACACAGGAAGCTGCATCCCTCCACATAACCTGACCACTGGACATGATCATTATATAAATCTTTTACGCTATATACAGACACAAGATGCTGCATCCCTCAACATAACCTGACCACTGGACATGATCATTATATAACTCTATTACCCTATATACAGTCACAGGATACTGCATCCCTCAACATAACCTGATCACTGGACATGATCATTATATAACTCTATACCCCTATATACAGTCACAGGATACTGCATCCCTCAACATAACCTGACCACTGGACATGATCATTATTTAACTCTATTACCCTATATACAGACACAGGATACTGCATCCCTCAACATAACCTGACCACTGGACATGATCATTATATAAATCTTTTACGCTATATACAGACACAAGATGCTGCATCCCTCAACATAACCTGACCACTGGACATGATCATTATATAACTCTATTACCCTATATACAGACACAGGAAGCTGCATCCCTCCACATACCCTGACCACTGGATATGATCATTATATAACTCTATTACCCTATATACAGTCACAGGATACTGCATCCCTCCACATAACCTGACCACTGGATATGATCATTATATAACTCTATTACACTATACAGACACAGGATACTGCAAACATAATCTCACCACTGGATATGATCATTATATAACTATATTACCATATATACAGTCACAGGATACTGCATCCCTCAGCACAACCCAACAATGACCTGACCAATGTACATAATACAGTTCCATTACACTCTAACCAGACACAGGACACTATACCCCCAAATATGACCTGACCACTAGACAATCATAGTACAAATATATAATTTATACAGAAATAGGAAACTCCTCCTCCCTACATGACCTCACCACTGTATATAATTATAATACAAAGTAACACACAATTGGATTCTGCCTTAAAAAAAAAAATATATATCAGGAATATCTTTGCTGTAATAATGTATACAGGAGACTATAATATAAAAATATAAAATCTAGTGACATTAGTACAAAGAATTGGCTTGAAAACTGCATACAAATAAAACCAATATTTAATTATCATTCAGTAATATATAAAACATAAACGTATCACATAAAAATAAAATAGACACACAGTATCAGAAAAAGGCAGGAGAGATAACGGTACACTTATGATCAGACAACTTATAGCAAAGAATATAAAGGAGAATATGTATTGAAACTAACACTATAGTAAGGAACCACCGCTGGATGATCAAGCTATAGAAATAAGAACTACCAGTCCCCTAAGCTCAGCTCTAGGTCCCATATAAAATGTACTGGTGTCCACAATAATGGGTTATAACAGTTGTAATCATGATATAAATAATATCTTATATGTTCCTGCATCACCTCAGAAATCAATAATGCAAAAAAGTCTCCTACCTAAAAAATGGGAAGTCATTATATAAACCTTCCTATGAACCAATGCACTGAAGATCAATAACCGTATTGTATGCTAAGCTGTGAAGTGTGAATTACCAAGTAGTTACTTGTCATAGTACCTATGGATAGGTATACAGTAAATGTCTATTATACAGAAAAAGAAACAAATAAACAGTTGGTGAATAAAGGCAATAAGTATGGCCTCAGCAGCAGAGAGGATATTAAAATGTTACTTAGATACAGCAGGTAGAGGTGAATGACTTACTATATAGGACAAGTAAACACTGACCACGACAAACACCACAGGTCAGCCAACCCAGCAATAGATGTAACATGAGGTATATTGTATTTGTGGTACATGGCCCTTTATATCCACTTAGCATAGGGATGGGACTTAATTTGTTCTCCAAATGAAGATATGGAGCAACATCAGTGCAAATAAATATATTCCTTGAAATAACTTGTTGGTTTCAGTCCTTTATAGAGTTGATAAATACAGTCAGAATGGATCATTATTTTAGTACAATGGGAGGGCAAGTATAAAGCTTTGCCCTATTAATAGTGCTATAAACGACATACTTGCCAACTCTCCCGGACTCCCGGGAGACCAGGCCATTCTCCCGCATCCTGCCCATTTCTTAGTGAAGTGGACAGGATGTAGGTCTCAATGCCGTGATTTGCGGAATTTTGGTCTTGTCTTCCATGGCTAAAAGACACGATATGCGGCACCCATCCCCCCTCCTCAATCGCACCTCACCTCCCCTTGGGGATCTCCTGGAGGATAAGTGAGCAAGTATAATTCACAACACATTTAATACCATTTTCTTGGAATAGGATTCCTGTACTTAAAACAGATCTAAATATTCAATTCAGTTTTATTAATACTTGTGTTGCATCACTTGTTGCCCTTAATTGTTAAAAAATAACCCATTTAATAAAATGGTGCTATGTACACATATGTACTGTAATCTACGGCAACCAGTAGCATTCTAACTCTTATTTAGTAGTGCAGTTTAGAAAAGAGAAACAAACATGTTTGTGTTTGCTCTGGGTTACACCAAATTTGTGAACAATAGCACCATTTTATTAACAAGAACAATTTCTAGTAAAACATGTGTTCTCATGTAGTAGATTCAAATTTTGATAACAACTACAAACATAATCAGCTTAATAATGTTTTATATATAACTTTATTTTGTTATTTTTCAGCCGTGACCACTGCTAATATATATTCACATTAAAAGAAAGTAATACTGAGTTCAATCTCTTATTAGATTCGTCTGTAGCCTCCTTGCTCAGGAAACACTGCAGTAACCTGTAGCAACCAATCAGACATTAGATTTCATTTGCATTAGATCAAAATAAGCTAATTGCTGATTGGTTGCTATAGGTTCCTGCACACCTGCACTGTGTTAGTAAATAACCCGCATTTACCTATACTATTTCCAAAACACTTCTCTTATCCTCTGCTGTGCTCTATGACAGTATTGTATTCATATGGCACTGATTCTGTCATACACATTGTTACAACTATTGCTCAATTAAATCTCAGCTTTCATTAGTAAGCTATGGGAAAATATAATGAAAGCAGAAATCTGATTGGTTTCTATGAAGTTTCATTTACTGGCCCACACATCAGCTCACAGCATGATACATATTTAAAGCCCTTGTGCAACACAAACAGTTTTGCAAACTCCAGATTAAGTAATGATATAAAACGTTATACCCATCCTTCTTGTAGAACTCCAGCATCATGTTATCAGTCGCCACACTGAGCGGTCTCCTGGCCTGGTCATGCTGCTTGCGGTCCGAGTGATCCATGTCCGGCGAGGGCATGGAGCTGTAGTTGGCATTGTGGTTGATGTGTACAGGGCTGCCGTAGTTACCCGTCACATTGAACTCTATGTCTGTGGATGGAGAAGTTAATATTATGGAAAATTCAACAATGGTTTAATGAGCAAGGAGATCTATGGAAAGCAATCGAAATTCCTTGACACGTGCCTGTAACAGCGCCCATAAATGTGCAAAAATAGAATGTGCATGATGCCACATAAAACAAAGAGGTATAGCAATTGAACAATTTTCTGCATTTGTAAATTCCCTTTCCACGAGTGTGATATAAGATAGAGGAAGCTATATTTTGGACTGAACCAAAATTGAAGCCAATGCTGCCAATCAATCCAGTACAATGATATTGCTTCCATTGGTTGCCAGGGAAACAGTCCAGCACCAAACTAGGCTGGATGGGACCTGGACAGCTATGGATGTGGTTAGGTTGTGTGGTCTATAAACTACGTGGCTCAGGACTCAACTGATTCTCCTGGCCATCAGGGGAAAGAACTCTGTATGAACGCTGGCCAGGCTGCATGTGTCCCTGCAACTATTTTGATATACATCTATTAAATATAAAAATACAATAAAAGAAGTCCGGCATCATCTTCAATAGTGTATATTGAAAATCATAGGAACAAAGTGTCCTATTTCCCCCTGACTAGTATAATTAGATGTAAACTACCAGTATTTGTTCTGGACATCTCCAGGATCACTTAATATGCTTGTGTGCGGTCAAATCTTCAATCGGGCCCATACTTTGTGTCCCAACTTACCAGCCCATATCCACAAGGCTCACCCAACTTTACTATGTATTACTCTGTAATGACATAATGTGTAGTCTGCGCATGTATACTCACCGCCTGGGAAGAACCAGTCCGCGTGCTGGATTATGGGCTCAATAATCCCTACAATCTGTAGGGACACTGTTGTCATCATTTCTGTAATATTGCTGCATGAAAAGTGAAAAGGATACAATGTAAAATAAACTAAAATAAGGGTCATTAAGGTAATTTATGAAAAATATGAAGGTGGGAGGAGCATTTAATTTTCTACAAAAGCACCTAATCATCTGCCTTGTGCATAAAAACATTCTATCTTCTGGAGTTCCACTTTAGGAGAATCCCTTCATTTATTTCAACATTCCGTTGTCCCCTTAAAATACTGTGCGCTTTATGCCTTAAATCAATTAATTAAATGGGAGTATTTCAGGCTTCTATTACATGTATCATTATCGCATAATTGATTACCCTCCCGAATTTCGTGGAGTCCTCCCGGATTCCCGGCGAGGACTCCACGAAATTCGGGAGGGAAGGTAGTCGTGCACTGCATCATCAATGCCCCACCTGGGTGGGCATTGATGATGCAGTGCACAGCTGCGCATGGACACTATTTGCATCATTGCGCAGAGGTAGACGGGGCCAATGATGCGAACTGCGTCCCGGTGGTCCTACCACCCACTGGGCGATGATGTGAATTTGTTTCATCAGTTGCCGCTTGCACCTCCCCTCTGGGTTCTCTTTGGAGTTGGGTCAAAAAAGTATGCATGATAGTACATATAAATGTTTTATCAAATTGGTTAAATGCACCTAGAAATACTCTTATCTATATAAAAGCAATCCCGGAAAGAATAGGCCGAGGCCTGGGTTCCACCAGCTACTTTGGCAGAAGTTATTTGTGCTGTGAGCTTGCAGGTTTGCACTTTCTTATATTACCCTTATTATATGTGGGCAGCACGGTGGCTAAGTGGTTAGCACTTCTGCCTCACAGCGCTGGAGTCATGAGTTCAATTCCCGACCATGGCCTTATCTGTGTGGAGTTTTTATGTTCTCCCTGTGTTTGCGTGGGTTTCATCCGGGTGCTCCGGTTTCCTCCCACACGCCAAAAACATACTGGTAGGTTAATTGGCTGCTATCAAAATTGACCCTAGTCTCTGTCTCTTTGTGTGTGTATGTTAGGGAATTTAGACTGTAAGCTCCAATGGAGCAGGGACTGATGTGAATGAGTTCTCTGTACAGCGCTGCGGAATCAGTGGCGCTATATAAATAAATGGTGATGATGATGATATATTGAGTAACAAAACAAAAATCTATTTTGCCATTTAAATAAATGATTGTACATTGCCATACATAGTTTTATTCATACATTCTACTATTACACATGGTTTGTATGCATCTTACATATTTTTATTTTTTAATTGTGTGTTACTGTATACCACTAATAACTAAATCCACGCTCCCACAAGCGTCATTGTTTACGATAGTCAATATAAAACTTTCTCACGTCACTGTGGGAAATGTCTTGTCATTTCTAAACATTAATTGTTCCTTTTACATGTCCATATCATATCTGCTAATTGGTTGTTTAAAAATATTTACTATAAAACAGTACTTTCTAATTGTCCTTTTGCCTCACATCTCTTTCAGAGAGGGTCAAGTGCTGGCCGGGATCTCATTCTTCCTCAGCTCAGGGTTAAAATAACAATGTATGCTTAACAGGAAGCTGGTTCACTTACCCTTCCGCCTGTGGCCAGAGGAGATTAGGCCCCAGCACGATCGCCATATTGCTGGGAGTCATCTTGTTTGCATCCTGATACTCTGTTAACTTGGCTAGAAACTTGACTACATACCTGAAATTAAATTACAACTAGCTTAGTAGTGTAACACTGGGGAGGAAGGGTGAAATGAAGAGAAAACCTAATCCAATGGCACAAAAAAGGCCTGTAATACAACTCTGATCTATAATGACAGAAACCTGTGTGCACACATTATTAGTGCTTTTTTATACATATAAGAGTTTTTTTTTCTTTTCCACCTTTCTTTTTAATAAACATCATTAGGTATGTGAGAGGGTGCCCCCTGGAGCCAGTACAGAGGGCAAAGAAAAGAAAAAACTCAACTGTCCAGGGATCAAGCGTTAATAAGTTCCTCTTCTTTCGGTAAGCTGCCAGCCAATCAGTGATAGCCGCGTCACCACTCTGTGTCCGCGTGGCGACAATCATATAACCGTCCCATGCAGCGCAGTTTCAGTTCGACAGCAGAGAGAAAGAAGAAAGAAGCTGGCGGGATCAACAAAGAAGATGCTGGAGAGAAGAAAGAAGCTGGCGGAGAGAGGAAGAGAGAAATGGCAGAAGGCGCCGACAGCCGGCGCAGATTCTGAGAGCGTTGGGATCAAGCAAGAAGACTACTTAAAACTCCATCAAGAAGATGCAGCAGGGGGAAGCAAAAAAGCTATCACGGTTCCACCCTGCTGCCAACAAAAGCTAGAGTCAAGCAAGGCCCTTTGGGCATCCCTCTTCCAGGCCCGCATCTGCACTCTATCATTCTACACTTTGGGCACAAGGCCCTGGCCATCCTTCGGGCACTAGGCCTGTACCAGCAGCAGTGGGCCCTGAGTAATTAGGAGTGTGTAGGTCTAGGCCCTGGGTAACTGGGAGTGTGTAGGTCTATTGTATATTTCTCCTAGGGCGCATTAGTCAGGCTTAAGCTGGGTGCACACTACACTGTTTTCGTCCAATAATCGGCTCAAACAGCCGACATACAACCGCTTGTTCAAAAGTCAGGTCAGTGTGTACAGTGACACAGTGGTCGAAAGTCTGCCCAAATGGATGATTATCACCTCATTTGGTTGGTCGTACCGTTTAATATTTTTGTTCCAATCTCGTTTCTGCTGTGTAGTGTGTATAAACTTCCGACGTATCCACAACAGTGAGTACGAAATTACAGTCATTGCTCACGACAACATGGCTGTAAAAAGTCGCTAAAGGGACGTCCGCTCTTCCCTTTATCGTCCTAAACAAGACTAGTGTGTATGCAGTCCATGGACCGGGCGATCGGACCATCGGTCGCATGTAAAATTGTTTGGCATAAAAAGTTGGTCGAAATTTCTGTAGTGTGTACCCAGCTTTAGCCTGTGGCCCAAGACAATTGCAGGACTAGCCTGTGGCAGCATTTAAAGTACAGGATTAGCCTGTGATTACATTTAGTAGGTTACCTGCCATTTGAGACCCTGCCCGGGCTGTCCCCAGTGTATTGTCCTCAAGTGGTCATTGTGAGGTGATCACTGTACTGTAATGTGTGTATTTGCTTTAAGTATTTCCCCTTGCAGGATCTAGAAGTCAGGCCCCCATTAAAGATAGGCTTTTGGTATCCGTCATTCCCTGTCTGCATTTGGCGACTGGAGTCTGTGAACTGTGGGGTTAGAGTTAGGGCAGTACAGTACACCTAGTTCTATAGTTGCGCAGTATCTGGTCACATAGTTTGGTTGTTAGGATCAGGGCGCTGTTTTGTTGTTATTGTAGCTAGCACTAGTGTGGGAAGTACATACTAGCCCAGTAGACAGCATTGTGGGTGGGCTGTCTTGTGTGGCCCCTTTTCCTAGCTGATCCTGGGAATGGAACGATTATCAAGAAGGAGCGACGATTACCGGTTGAGTATCATTGCCATTATCTTCGTGGGGGCTTCACTGGGACATCAGTGTGTAGGATATTCAGGTGGAATACTTCCCGGGCTCGAATATCTGAAGCCCCGCGCCCAGGCCCAGACCAAATCGAGGTGTCGGCAATAGGAGAAGAGTCAGGGTCTCTACTTCTGGCCATCACCTAGGACACCCCCATCCTTTCACCCCAGCTTCTTGTCCTCAGTAATGGAGATTTTTGTTTTCCAGACTGAAGTGGCGTGGGAGCGATCTCCGCTGAAGGAGGAGCGTGCTTGTCCAGTCAAGCGTTTGTATCAGGTAAGGCCCGTTACAGGTGCAGTATAATATCACTGGTATATTGATTTACTTAGGCCTCCACAGAAATCCTAAATACAGGAAGCTACAATCTTGGCCAATCATATCCCAGATGCAGACTTGTGATATGGGGAAAAAGGTTTGAGCTGAGTGCAGAATAATTGCTTCATTTTTGTACCACAACGTCTAAATATTGCAATTAACTTTTTTTCCATTCTCTTACTTTGTATGTATGTGTATTTCTGCTGGTGTTTGGGGATTGGGTGAGCTGGGGCTCACATCCTGTCAGCATAAACAATCCATGACCAATTTTAATTACTAGTAAATCAATGGTGTTATTTAAAACACATGGGAGATTGCGGGTATGGTGCATTATGGTGATGGGGGTATAGTACTTTGACCAGGGAGATTTGAGTCTGGGCTGGCTTATCGTGTCATCTAAAATGAGCTATTTCTTGATACAAATAAAAACAATATTTTATTTTAGTGAACTTAATATTATCACTTTATTCAGTGTAAGGTCTATCAAATGAGAATCTATCTATTCAAATAATGGCAGCTAAGAAAATGTGCATTTTCTTTCAGAGTTTCTTTGCGTCCTGTGAGAAATGCTTTCATTTATCCAAATTCCCCTCATCAGAGTCTGCAGGCCCTGAACGACACATACAATCACCAAACACATCCCTTTTACCAGACCACACCTTCAATCACTAAACACACCCATCACTAAACCACACCCCTTTCTCACAGGATCGGTCACAGAGCAGAATGTATTGATGCTACCCTTCACACAGTTTATCCCTCTTCACTTAAATAATATTCCTCAAGTACTACACTTCCCCACCTGGTTAATCTAACATTTCCCCATCTCAGTTAAACCAACAATAGTTAATTTTTTTTAAACTATACATTTTGCATTCATTTATATATTACAGTAACATTAGTTGATTTTTAGCAACTCCTCAGTACACTTTGACATGTACATTGTGCAGAGAAAAAGTTACCTCTGCCATCCCTAGGTACAGGCCTACTGTGCCTAACACTGAATCTGGGCTTTACCTCTTGCCACAGAAACTAAAAAGATGTCTCTAAGCCCTGGATTTGTCCTGTACTTACTTGAAGTTGTTGTAATTGGGTTTAGGAAGCTTCTCACAGGCATTCCATAGAGCCTGCAGTCTCTTGTCCTGGTCCTGGATACTGCAGCAGAAAAAGAGACAAGATTTCAGTGACAATTCCTTGGTTGGCCATTCACATTAAGGGGTAAATGTATCAATATGCGGGTTCTTCAACACCCGCGTGTTCAGCCTCTTCCGCGATAAAATTTCAAGCGGCGCTGCATTGTAAAGGGAAGTTAACCCTTTACAATGCAGCGCCGCTTGAAATTTAATCGTGGAAGAGGCTGAACACGCGGGTGTTGAAGAACCCGCATATTGATACATTTACCCCTAAATCTAGTTAAAGGGGATGTTTACTTTTAAAAAAAACTTTTCAGTAACCAATCATTGTTTAGCCAGGCGCAGCCTTTAATCCTGCACCTTACTAATACCATGGACTCCAGAAGATACACTGCTGAGTTGGCCACACACTAGTTGATCCTCTTTGACAGTGACAGGCTCAGCATCCAATTTGGCAAAATACATGGGCTTAATAATTTCCAGAAGACATCATGGCCTTTTAGAGCGGTCCAGCGATGATTGCGTACACAGGCTTTTAACAGTTATCTTTCTATTGCATTTTCCAACATGCCCAATAATAAGTTTATTCATTTTAAAAGGATCACCTGTGGATGCAATAGTCATTTCAGGGTCAACTATCAGCAAGTTGGGAAGTTAAGTAGTTAAATATTTTTGGGAAAATGTTCCCAGGACATATTTGTGGTTTGTTACAATGCAGGTCATAGAAGAAAAACATAAACTCACTTGGAAGCTTGGATCCATTCCTCATAAAGCTCAAATGTCATGAGGGGTTCAGGAAGCTCTCGGAGGTATGACTTTAATGCCCCTGAAAGAAGAGCCACAGTCTCCAGGTTTAGATTATTAACATGTTTGGTTTAACATTTATTGGTTTATATATCCGTTCCTTTCACATGAAATGCTTGGTCATGTGGTGTAGTAATGGATGCTGTGTTTGTGAGCTATATGCATTTATCATATCAATGTTAACCTCCATAAAAGATAATGACCAATGTGATGCCACAGACAAAAGCTGTTCATGTGGACTATAATATTTTCATCAATCCTTCATATACTGATTTATGGTGTCAGAGTTTAGACCAACTCTTCTGTATCTACACAAGGATTCATGCTGCCAGCAGACATTCTTTGCCTATAAGGCAAGGTGAGCGCTTACCTGCAATGGCGTGAGGGTCAGCCGAGTATTCAGCCACGTCCACCACACAGCAGTCCAGGGCAGCTTTTAACTTCTTCAACTTGGAGGCTGATGGAGCAACTCGAAACAAACCCTGGAGAGCGAGAGAGAAACAGACGAAGTGTGATTGTTCTTGTTGGTAGTTCTGATGGACATATTGACGGAATCACATCTTCTGTAGCGGACAGCCTATCTAATGATAGAGCCAGCAATCTATCAAATATTTCAAGGAAACAGACACAGATATCATCAGCATTTTCCATGAATATAGTGAAGTACATGCGTGGGATCAAGCTGCTTTTAGCCAATCAGAGAGGCTTTCTTTGACCAATCAGATCAGAGTAAAGTGGTTCTATACTGGGTGCTCCACAAGCATCATGTCAGTATCCTTTTTTTCCTTCCCTTTGGATTAAAAGCTTTATGAAAAAAAGAGGATCTTTGTGAATTTTGGTAAATAATAAATTGGTGAATGAGAGATTGGGGGGAGTTTTTATTTAAATAAAAGACTTTATCATGGTGTCTGTTTTTAAAAGTTTTTTAATGTGGCACTGTAGGCCCCACACGGGCACTGAATGCCAGGCCAGGCCATGTTGGCGCTTGTAGTTCTAAAAGCACCAGCATGCTCAGGCAGTCATGGGTATGCTGCCACTTATAGTTCTATAAGCACCAGCTTACACAAACTGTTTATGGCTGCCAGGTCTTGCTGGTCCAGTTGTGCCACATACAAAAATGCAATTTTATCACTTAAGTCTACTGCTGGCAGGGGTGCTGGAAGGAGCCCCATAGCTTTCAGCATGGGGCTGTTATCTTCTAGGGGACCCGCATTTTTTTGTACAGGCTGGTACAAGTACAGAGTGTAAATAAAAATGGTTCCCTATTGTAATTAAAATATTTTACATTGTATCACAAAGAAAAAAACTTAAATATATATCTGAGAACACCACAAAAGTTTTGTTTGTGAGTTTTGCAAATTCTGCCGGATGCTTCTCCTTTGAATGATTATGTTTAATTTGCAGTTTAACCCTTATGGTTGTCAGCAGAGGGCACAGATCTTGTGGAAGATGAAGCACTCAAGGAATGTTAGCTGCTACTACCCCACGGGAAGTGGAAATGAATTCCAGCTGCTGGATTTCAAAATATCAGCATTGCCATTCCTGTTCTCTCCATTTCCTCTGACCTTACATTAACTTGTAAATATATTTTATACTCTCTAAAGGACAGGGAGAATGCAGGCTGTGATGTGTGCTGATAGGAATAGGTGTAGGAAACAGGTCTGAGGAAATATAGATTTCAACAATGAAAAATAACACTTATAACTTATCTGGTACATTAACAGGCTGTATCCACCTGTCATATACACCCCCCTATCATTCATTTGAGTTGGTTCATAACAGTTGCCTATACAGTACATACACTGACCTGTGTGTAAAGTTTTCACTAACATCCCCGTAAGAATTACTGATATTTAATTTCATAGCATGGTCTCAGTTTTTTTCCAATACATCCTGTAATTCTGTATTATACTTAACATGCAAATTATTTATATGAAAGTGCTAACATTTAAATGTTCAAGGAACTTGTTAGAATTACAGATAAATTAAAGATAATGGTAAAAATAGATCTATAGGAGGGGGGGCAAGTTTTAGAAGTTCAGTAGAATACCTGTTAGTGGCACAGGGAGTGGTTTTTTTTATTGGGCCTGGAGTTGATGGACCCATCAGAGAAATGAATAGGGACAGATTGGGGAACGACAGAAAAGAGCAGGAGGGGAGGGAGGATATAGAAGAGGCAGAAAAAGAGAAAAAAGTAGTTACCAGAATTGCAGTAAATTGCTGTGTGGGGATAAACAGGAAGTACACAGGAGGCATGGAGAGTTAGGAGGGGTACATGTACCAGACCACAAAGGCTAGAGGGAGACTAGAGGGACATTGCTAGGAAAACCTCTCCCCAATTATCACAAATACCCTCAGTTCTTATAAGCTCATGAAGCTGTTACATATAGATCTGTGAATGTTATTAATCACTTTTAGAACAGCAGTGAGTACTATAAAGAGAAACATTCAGTTACCATAATGAAGTAAGTATTATTATATAAATTGCAAGCTCTCACCACCAGGGCCTCTCAATCTTCAGTATCGGTCTATATATATGGGCCATGCTCCCTTGTGTTCCTCTCCCTTGGACAGTACTGAAATCTGCACTTTGGAATGACGCACATCACAGAAATAGCCTGAAATTCCTGGAGTCTGCACCCAAAAGCAGGCAATCGGAGGCATTCATGAATTGAGCAAACTTCACGTTACAGGGTGTCCTATTTCCCGTGCCAGCCCTATATATGTTTCATCAAATGTGATCCACTATTGTACAGAGCAACCGAAAATGCTGCCACTATGTAGATAAATCATAGTAACAGTCTGTTAAGGACTAGGAATGTTCTGACTTCTTAGTCCATTGCCCGTCATGTCACTGCACAGTGAATTTCTCATACAGTAACATATAGACCCAAATATACTGCCTAGGGATATTTGGGGGGTACGTGCTATTGATCAAAGTGTAATAAATCCTAGATTTTAGGATAAAGACAAAAAGCTGGAAAATAATTTATAGCTTGCAGGCAGAGCTGAATATTCAAACACACAAGGGTCTGGTTAGGGCTACACTGAGGAGGGAGAACGAAGCAGCGTCTGCAGCAGATGTGAGATGTTCCGTCTTACCTCCTCTTGCATTCCACATTCCAGGAGCATTGTGACACAGGCCTCAATGGGGAATGCAATCTCCCGGCCACTGACTGTCAAATGTTCATCTAAGGACTTCCCAAATGATGGCTTTTCAATCCAGGCCTCTGCAAGGAGTGAAACACAGAGACTGAGCATAAGAAACATTACATAGATTGAAACAAACATAATCTGGGGTAGGCAATGAACAGCTTAGTGAGAAACAGAAGTAGTGGCAGCCGTTTTGTGGGCTGAACAAATATTCATGATGCCACAATGCAGCCAATCAATTCACTTGGAACCTGTGATGTCACTGAGGCACAATTAAATTGACTGCCTTCACTGGTTATAGGTGAAAGGTTCGCTTTTAATAAAGGTGAAATAGACCGGGTTCTAGAAATATAGTTTCCCTAATTTGCAACCCCCTTCTATTTTTTTCTGAAAGACCAATTTCCGTTTATTTATGACTTATGCAAGTAGAAGGACACGGGGTTCCAGGACCCTTAGTTAATGTAGTCCTACTTACTGAACAGAATACAGATGGGGCAACCAGCACAGTGAGTGTTTTGTGACCATCAAAATGTATCTGAAATCAGTTTGATCTCTGTGCTTGTAAGACCTAAGATGCTTTTCATCAACAACAATCATCATGAACAACAGTGGTCTCTCCAAAATATTACCATAATCTAGGTCACTTTAATTACAAGGAGGGGCAAGGGCAGAGATCTGGATGAGGGGAGAGTAATATTTGAGCTGAGGGGTAAACAAATGATTTTGTTTGGCAACTTGCCATCCTAGCTTTTTCCAAATCCTATTTTTAGGCTATGCATACTGTACATATGATACACACGCATGCACGGTAAATATGTATCCTGCCCTAGTGTAATTTGAAAACCACAATACAATATGCAGGGCTGCAGAAGCACTGTGGGTGCCCTATGTGGCTGACTCCCCCACCCCCCTCTGCTTCCTACCATAGCAGATGGGAAGGCGTGCGGGGGACATCTCCTGCGCACTTCAGGCCACTGGTCAGTGACATGATAGCCCAATGCCACTTTCCCAACACCTCTCCAATGAGGCACCATGTTACCTGCTGACCAACGATTGCTCACACAGGCTCATATGACTTGATCATTTTAGAAGCCACAACTGTTCCAATATGGGCTAAAACAACCAGCTTTATGGAAGCAAAAGATGATCATCTACTTGAGCCCCTATTATGTAAAGGTACTTACTTTTTATGGGAAGAGGAGGACTTTCAAATCACATATTTATCCCACCACACCTATTAAGGTGCTCTAGCTAAGAACTTTCAAACCTTACCCAGCAGAGTCCATATCAATATAGGATATCATAATTAACACAGCTGTCTATAATTTAGCATTAACTTTCTTTGGTTTTGGATATATCTATAAAACAATGATTGTGGTAACTGATGACTCTACAGAGAACTAATACAAGTGTCAATGTGAAAAGGTTATCATGTGATGTTCTACCCACTACTGCCTGGTGTGAGGTCTTATAATGTTTTATACAGGAAATCGGAGATGACTTCTAATATCTGTAAAAACTTACAGTAGGGATTTTAATACACATAATTTCCTAATGAACACTTATATAATGACATCAGAACTCACTGATTATAAGCCATGATATCAGAAATCATCATTTATACAGATATCCCGCTGATTTATTCTTCACATCCAGTCTCTCTCCCAGTCCTGATGCATCCACCTTTGTAATACTACTAGAAGCAACCAAATTTTCTTACCCTAGAAGCAACAAAACCTTTTATCCATTCCCTTATCACCTGCCTCGACTATTGCATCTTCCTCCTATATGGATTTCACTTCCCCAATTCATCCCTGTTTCAATGCATCTTATATGCCATGACAACATCCACATACGCTACACGACCCTGCAAATACCTACCCTGGCTCCCCAGGTCCTCCAGAATCCAATTCATATTACTCAAATTACCATCACCTGCCTATATCTCAAATCTCATCTGAAAAGGCTCTCCTTCATACCCTATTATACCTGTCTCAGACCTGAGCCTCGTCTCCTCTTTGATAACACCTCTATCATCCACCATCACTTCTGCCTGTACCACTTTCCCCAGCATTCAAATCTTTAAACACTCTCTGAAAACTCATTTCTTACAGCATACCCTACTCCAGCCTATAATACACTAATAAACAACTGTCCCACTCTCTACACACACTCTTGTCTCATCTCTGCCCTTTCACGTTAGATTGTAAGCTCTCTTACAGTCCGGGTGCTTCCTACCCCTTGTTTTCATGTTTGCATTTATTTTGTCTACCTTTTATGTTCCCGTGTTATGTATGCCTGGCACTGCGGAGCACTGTGGCACCTTAAAAATCAACGACAATAATATTAATAATAATATTATTTACAGGAGTTTAGACATATATTATCATCACTTATATTAATATATTTTCTAATTCTGTGTGGGAATTCTGGTCTTGTATTACATGGAAGAATTTGTATACATTTGTTCTCTTTACTTAAGAAAGTTACTTTATATGATGTGGGAAAGTAAGTACTTTCCACACAGCCAGCACTCTCCACTGGTGACAGGGGACATCCTTGTAAAATGGACATTAGTGTTAGAACCAACCCCTCTCATAAAACCATACGGACCCCATGTAATTTCACTAATCCTCCTTAGCTCCTCTCTCAGTCACACATTTTGCCATTTTGAAACTTTTTTCCTCCACAGTAATCAGATCTAAACTACACAACCGGAATGAAACAGTTAAAAGGTTAATCTAATGAGGACTTTACCCTGAAGGACTACAGGATTTTTCCTAGTAAATTCAATTTTAAACACTATTATTTCCAGATTGCTCAGCTTAGAGAAAACAGCACAACACAATTACTATTTACCAGCAGAAGTAATGTATTAAAGTGTGCTAAAGGGTTGCAATATTTTTACAAATTTACAGTGACAGTTGCAACACTTGTTAGAAATCCCCTGTAAAGATCACTTTTCTTGCTTTATCCAAATAAGGTAAACTCCCAAAAGTGGAGAAACGCATTAAATAAGTTGTGAAATGCACAAATTATGCTCTAGAATGCAAAAAATCTCAGAGCTTGACAAAGAAACACGGTGGGTTAGATTGTAGCCCGATTTATAAAATGTTTATTCATAATGCTCGTTGTTGCAACAATAGCCATGTGACCCCTATATGTGTCCCCCATTTACCCTACCTGTGGGTAGCCCGGTATATGGCAAAGATGTGTCAAACTACAATATCATCATTTTTCTGAAGGATGGGTCAAATTAAGAACATTGTTTATACTGGTTTACCTATATCCTTCTCAGTACCTTACATTTGTAGTCTGGAAGAATATTGTGTATATCAGAGACAATAAAAAAAAGAGTCATTTTAAAGACGTGGTAAAGTCACTATATGACGAATATAGAAGAAAGGCTGTGTATTACTAAGTTGAATAATATACATGAAATAACTGGAGTGGTTATAGTGGATATATCCACCATCTCTCTGTCACACCTCTGCAGCAGCTGCCATGTTAGGAGAGATGAGCTCATTTAACTACACAGGGACAGTAAGGGTCATTAAAAAATATATAAACTTGCAATGTTTTTTTTATATGGACGAGCGTGCACTATTGTCAGCTTTGCACATGTCAAGGTGCACTCCCAATTCACTGTCTTTGGAAATACACTAAAAACATCCCATCAGTCCAACATACCTCCACCCTCAGTACACCCCCTTCATTCATTTCAACTGGTAATTTGCTTCTTATAAAATAAAAATCTGTTTATCAGTTTAGACCCATTATATCTTAAATAAATCATGAGAAAACCAGCACTGTTTTTATTACATGTGACACTTTTCTTTGAAGGTTATTATTAAATTGGTTGAAATATGAAAAGAAATTCCACTAGAAGGTGCAAAATCCTTTTGTGGTTTGTAAATGACCCTTATGGACTGACAGCTTGGCATACTATCTCTGCGTGTACTGCACTGTGTGGATATGTGGATTCATACATAGGGGGAAGGGCCTGTGATGTCACAGAAGCTCACATGACTGCAGTCTCAACTTTTTTACTGTCCTAAAAATGGTAGGAGCTTCAGCAGTCTGTAAAGGAATATGGGAGTGATGCAGAGATACGGTGTAATGTCAGGGTAACACTGAACAACATACAGTATTCATGATTCATATCTGAAAATGTAAATTTTGAGGACTAGTTATCCCTTAAAGAAAAAAAAATAATACTATGACTTTGATTTTGTTTTGTAATTTACATTTTATTGCTTTACTGCACAACAATGTTTATATGTTGTTAAAAGTGTCATTGTGTGCAATCATTCATTCTGCCGTAGTGGCAGCCCACTGTGGGTTTTTTCATGCCTACCCCTGCCTATCATACTCCATAGAGTATTTAATTACACTTTCTTCATAATATTCCATCCAATAGGAGAAAGCTTCTATATATGCCTCACCTTTATAAAAATTATTTTGACATCACTGATTTATATGAAAATACAAATGAAATAAAACAAATTGCACAGAAAAACACACACATATATATTCCTTCTAAAACAAGTTTTACTAGTGATGAACATAGAAGAAAACTTGTATGAGTGACTGTAGACACTCTGAAGATGTTAGCTTTTGTTTTGCAACATCTGTAACCAAGAAAATGAAAAAATTTGTACTATTTCAGAGGTTGCTAATGAAAGTTAGTTCTTTACTACCTATCTGTCAAACAGCTGCAACAGCGTGTTTCTAAGGGGGAATTAAATTCTGTGATATACAGAGTGATGTTCGGCTTTGTGAATTTCCAAGTACTACCAACATTGCAGATTTTCCTGTGCACCTCTTTGGGATGCAAAGAGAACTCGTTGAAATCCAAAGTTCTGACAGTCTAACTTACTAGAATAACTCCTGATGCATGGAATTAAAGTACCCAGCATAATACGCTTTTAAAAAAAGGTGCACTGGTGACTTGCAATCAGAACTTTTCACATGTATTTCCTAAATATTTAAAAGGTTGTCACTCAGTATCCTGCTTTTTGTTTTTGAATCGAAGTACAATAGGTTGTCAATACTCTGATTCACAAGATTATGCATACTTGCCTAAGGCACCTGAATTTCGGGGGAAATTCGGGAAGAGTAGGCAAACCTCCCGTTCTCGCCAAAATTCACAGCATTGAATGGCGGGGTGGGGCTTAATCATGTCATTAAGGGTATGGTGACGCGACAATGTCACCACTCCCCCTCCTACCCCCTGTCACATGACACCCCCCACACACCCCATCCCGGAGGAGAAGTTTTAAAAGTTGGCATGTATGAGATTATGGTTTAGATTTGATCAGCAGTTATAGCTAAAATGCTCACCCTGTTGGGCTTTGATTTGTGGCAGCACAGCTTGCAGTAAAGCAAGAGACTTCCTGTGGTACTCTGCCTGTACTTCTATTAACTGTGAAAGATAAAAAAAAAACAAAAAAAAAAAAAAAAAAACACCAACATATTAAACACCATCTATGAAAACAAATTTGAATATACTCAGAGCAGCTAGTCGGAAAATGCATGAATCACCACACGTACATCATACAATCTGGGGATGATCAATGTGGACTACTTACCGGTAATTTATAAGCAGAGAATAAGCTATCACCTGCAGCTGGTTGGGGGCTGCAGGTGATAGCTCGTTGCCCACCACTGGGACAGAACGACCTGTAGCCATCATATTATGAGAATTTCACAGCAGCAGAAGATAAGTGTTCTGATCTTGAGGGAGTCAACGGCCTGTCCATTCATGTGATTAAGTTAAAGGGTCACTCCACTAAAAATGCCTCATAAATGATCCCCCCCTCCCAATATCCACATCTTGCCCTTATCCTGTTCACTGCTAGCATCACCTAGCCCTCCTCTTGCATCCTCCTAGACAAGCACTAATTACACATATATGTCATCCCTATCTTGGAATGCCACTAAAGCTATAGTACTAATGTTATCCTGTACTTATGGCATGTGTTCACTGCTTACAATGGTTTATCTTTAGGTATGTTCTACATTCTTGTGTAAGTTATTCATTGAAATGAATCAGTGTCATGTTGTGAGGAGAGGAATTGAGGAGGCAACCGGGAAGTGACAGACTGAGAATTAGAAAGAAGCACAGTCCCCCAACAATGATGTAAGGCTGCTATAAAACTGGTTCATACAAACTGCTTTCAGATTAATCTTTATATGAAACAAAGTTCACACATCCAACTTGTTATATAAACTACTTTACATTTTTCTGCCTGAGTTGGAGGTGTCATTAAAGAAGACACGTCATCTTTTGTGTGTTTATTTTTTGGTTAACTATAGGCTATTTAAAGCCTAGGACAACAAATAATGTTCGCTTCCTTCAGTTTGTGTGGGAGAGGCTCAGGTAAGTCCAGTGATAAGTATGCCGACCAGTCTGCCCAGCATACTAATTGCATAGTAGATAGCGCTACCCCATTCTGTCAGCACTGTAGAAGAGTGAGGAGCGCACACATACAGCCAGGAGAGGCATTTCTTAACTGTCCCTCTGCCACACAAACCAAGTATGGGGAAGCTCATTTTCACACAGGTAAGCCGATTGTGCTTTTCAGCCCTGTCATATATCATCAGGTAGAATGTTTATATTTGTTGCCTTCTATATGATAAAGCTCAGATTTGCATCAAATCTTGCCACTAGATACAATTATATTGAGATACAAATCGTATGCTGTACCAAAGAGTAAGGTGAATAAAACAGTTTTCCAAGATTTTATAAATACATGACTGAAAGCTACAAATAGTGCTTGGGGGTGTTTACAAATAATTTAATGCACACATATTTGACATGAGTGAAGCTCATCAACTTTCTTCTGTTTCTTCTACAAGTTATTTAGTATTGTAAGCTAAAACTGAAACAATCAAAGTAACTTTAAGACTAAAGTAATTGTCATTTATTAATGGGGTGGGTAAATGGAACATATTTAGTGCTTAGACATCATTTTGTTCAAGCACATATGATCTGAGCTAGGTTAAAGTACAGAGGGTAACACAATACTACAGCAGACTAGTTACTGTCAATGTAACAATGGAAACAATAGTGTTCTTATAGTCTATTTAATATTATAATACTGTTCAGTTACAGGTTGGTGTGACTTTGTACATCATAATGCTCTGATTGGTCTACCCCTGTGACGGTTTCAACTCTGGGATTGACTACAGCTTGGTTTAGCCAAGTGAATACCCTAATGCTCTGACTGGCTTGAGGACAGTTACCTCTGTGAATATTCTAATGCTCTGATTGGCTGCAGATTGTTCTACCCCTGTGAAAATCCTAATGCCCTGATTGGCTGCAGAATGGTCTACCCCTGTAAATGTTCTAAAACTCCAATTGGCCATAGGTTGGTCTATTCCTGTGAATACTCTAATGATTTGGTAGGCTACAGGTTGGTATATTCCTGTATATGTCCTAATGCTCTGATTAAAGATTGGTTCAGCCTGTGAATATTCAAATGCTTTGTTTGGCTACAGATTGGTTCAGCCTGTGAATATTCAAATGCCTTGTATGGCTACAGATTGGACCAGTTCCACCCACTTCAGAATTTGCAACACTGAAAAAAAAAAACCCACAACAGTACTCACACCCTATGGAAGCATGCTCAATAATTCCATCATGACACCCATGCATAAGTACACACACGTCCTGCAGTGTTTTCTCCATACATCCAATCCTGTTATATATATACTGTACTCTGTACTTACTGTCTGAAAGTAGTTTGCATAGTCTATTTCTTTGGCCACAAAGTTGTACATATCTGCCGACAGTTGATCCTAGGAAAAATAAATAATCACATACAGTTAGGTATCTGAAACGCTGTTATGTAGAGCAAGGCAATGGGCCCAGCATTTGGAGGTGAGTTCTACTGCAGTGACAGGAATATGTCAGGGAACTACTATATGAATCAATTATATCAGGGCTGCCCAGCTGAAGAAGCACTTGTTGTTGTGATAGTCTTCAACATAAAATGGAAGCTTAGGCTGTATTGCACACCTGGGCAGGTTTTCATGGGACAGGTTGCATGTATGCTATAATCACTTAGGCATAAAATAGAACCTATATGTGTAATTTATCAGCTGCTCCACTTTCATATACAGCATATTGCTCCATCCAATAGTAAAGAGAGTACAATGAGAGAGAGAGAGTACAAAGGGTCCATGACAGTGACCTACTCCAACTTCTACTCAATAATAACATTTATTAAAGTAAATTGTGAAATTCTTTTACAATCATGGCGCTGAGTAGACGAGGACAGTGCTTAGAAAAAGGTAAGTACAATGCTTTGGCAGTATACAGTAAAAGGTGTCATCTCTGACCATTTCAACAGAAAATTCTTTTATCATCAAAGTAAACTCACATCCCAAAGGTTGAGCTTCAATGAGAATTTGATCTGGGTAGGCCCCGGTAGGAGGACTCTTAGGCCACTATACGAGAAAGAGTCTCTGGGCCTGAGTCATTAAGGAGAGCAAAGCATAAAAAAGGAGTAACTTTGAATCTGGGCAAAACTATGTTGCATTTGAGGGGGAGCTTAAGTTAAAATGTAGGCACAGATTTATAGTTGGGGTAGGGCATGTTCTAGTTCAACTTTAAATTTCAGTGTAAAAATAAACTAAAGCTATCAAGTATTTGTGTGCTAGATAAAAAAAACAGCCAGTATTTATCTTATATGCAAAATAATAAATTAATTTGCACCCCTTCCATTGTAACATGGTTTGTCCCGGAGAACATTTACTCCTTTTTCTTGCCTTACTTTCCTTAATGACTCAGGCCCTCTAAGTCTTCTATTTCCACCCACATTAAAGAGCATGCATACAAAAGTATACTACAGGTGCTCCCACAAGGCTACATAAAATATGTGTCTCTGCCTTCACTAAGTTCTGGTGTAATAGGTATAATTCTCCATATGTATAACAGTTTACTGGGATGGGATTGCTGATCTCCTAGTAGAGTGACCAATACCCCCATCACTTAGAACCCATGGTCCTTCCTCCTGGACATCACAACAGAGCATCTGGATAGACATGCTGATAAGCTGGCAGTCAAGATTATTAATGCAGCCAGATGTTTAGCAGACCCTCAAGCTCTCTGTTTGCAATTGGTCATTAGCAAAATTTGGCATCTAGCCGCAATGGAAACAATTACAGTGTTACGGTTCTAAGGAGTTTTCTATCAGTCAGTGTTAGCGTTGGCCTTCTTAAGATGCGGAGTCTAACGAACCCCCCGATCTTCACCAAGAACCGTTACGGTTCTCAGGAGTTTTCTATCAGTCAGTGTTAGGGTTGGTCTCCCTGAGGTCCAGAGTCTAACGAACCCCCCGATCTTCACCAAGAACTGCCACAAGGCGGGATGGATTTTGCTGCCGGAGGTCCACAGGTCGCGGCCCTTAGGTTAGCTCACTGATGTGATAGGTGATAGACGGCTGGTAAGGAGAATAGACTTTGTAGAGATAGTAGTACGGCACAGAGGAGCAGGATCAGCAGCTGAAGAAACACAGCACATACAGAAGAATCCAAACCGTATACAGTGGAAACTCCGGGTCGGATACACTGAGGACACACAACACTCAGGAGAGTCGTAGTTATTAAGGATAGCCGGGTCAGATACACAGGTCCACAGGCAGCAGAGTAGTCAATAAGGATAGCTGGGTTGGATACACAGGTACAAAGGCAGCAGCGGATCCAGAAGCAGAGGTTAAACAGGACAAAGTTCATACACAGGGAGAGCCAGACGCAAAGTGGTAACTAGTTGCTCTGACAAGGCTGCAGTGTACAGGTGAGCTTTATATACTCTGCAGATTGTACATGCCGCCTCCAACCACGATCATGTGATTGCCCAACCAAGAAGTGCTGAGCTATACACAGAGGCAGGGAAATCAGCAGCACAGGAGCAAGTTTGTGGCATACAGCCTATCTTAATAATACATTCCACTAATTTTTCAAGCGTAGTATCTGTGGTTTTTCAAGAAGCCCCCCTGTCAAAATTTCTCAATCCAGGAACTGTCAGATCTTCTGTACTACTATATACAAGAACTCTCATTAGTACACCTGTAATTTGTAATTCTTATCTCTCAATTGGACAATGCTTTATGATTACTTACAGTGCCCTCTACACCACCATCGGCTCTAACTACAGGTTCCCCCCTCCTCCCTTCTGTCTACTTTCTGAATCCTCCCCCTACAAGCTTAACTTGTGATCAGATATCTGACATTGTTAGTACGCTAATTTACTGTAACCACTATATAGATTCAAGTAGTTATGTTGTATTTGATATGCATGTTCCATGTTATATACTCATTTATTTACCATTGCACAGATACTTGTTGTGTCCTGTATTGATGCTTTAAAATGTAAAAATAAAGAATTGAAAAAAATAAAGTTCATTACAATCTACGACAGATTATTAGCACTTGCTTAATTCAGGTCAGGTCACTGCCACTTGGGGAACACTTATGAAAACAGTTTTCATAAATATAGGGTATTTTGCCCATTCATTTCATTCTTCTGTTTTTGCTCAAGTTCTCTGTGCAACGTATTTGTAAACGTATCCCTGTATTCACTGAGTGTCCATTAAAAGGAAGCCAGTACTAATATAAAGATAGTCAAGTTTACTATGGCATATCCCCAATTGACCAATTATTGAATGTAAAAAAGGGTAGCACAAAACATCTACAGGAGAAAGGAGAGCGACAGCTGCAGTCTGAATGGGTTCAAGAGAGTCTACATTATAAGTAGGGCTGAGCGGAGATTCCCACCTTCTAGATACCTCAAGTTTTCTTGCTGCCAGAACTGTGAAATCAACCCATAGGAACATGGTGACGTCAAGTCACAGGCGGTGGTCTCATTTTCTGTGTTACAAAAACCCTCCACTCACTGAAATGACTACTAATGAAAGCTTTTTTACAAGTAACTGTAGAAAAGGTGTGTTGTCCGTAGCAACCAATCAGAAGTTAGCTATGAGTTACACCACTTTGCAGTTACATGTGGAATGTCTTCCAATGATATTCACCACACATAAATCACTAACTAGGAGAAATCTATTAATTTGCATGGTTCTTGCCACATATACAATGCCGTCTATGGGTTCATCCATCATTATTTTTTTCTCTTTGAGGGCTAAATAGAAAAATACACAATAGAACCACCAGGGAAGTAACACACCATACAGATATCAATAAAATATGTAACATTGAAAGTAACCTGTGCTAACCTCTGTGCCATGAATATCATTGTCGCTACAGTATTTCCCCAGTGGCTATCTTGTGTTGCGTTTCACCTGGAATAATTTTACAGTCATTTCATTTTTGATGGAATTTTTATTAATATAGATTTTTATAAAAGTCTAAAAAAAATATATTCTCCAATTATATTTTCCCTTTAATGGAAAAGACCAAAGAGCTAGTTTGCCAAAGCAAAGAGATACATCTTTTCCCTCTGATTTGACACTCTCAACTTACCCTACAGATCTCTACGCGGTTCGCTGCCTCTTCCATTTCTTCCCTGAGTGCATCGGCCTTCGCTCCAGAGGGTTGCAGGTTGCTAGAAATCCCGGAGGATTTAGCAGACTGCTGCCACCTGTTTGAATGACAAATTAGAACATTCAAATAACATTGTATCACTTTCTGAGTGTTTAAGAGTCACAGTCATGTCTAAGAAAATGTTAGCTTAATGCCAATTCATTCATACACCCCCGTCTTTCCTAATTACTCTTCCTTTGTTTTCTGTCACTGTCTCTTGATGTTATTCTCCTACCTGCTTGTTTCCCATTTACGCACAGTGCTAATGCTCCCTCTGAGAATAGTGACTCATTTCGGTACCGAAGCATCAATATATCAACCCGTTTAATTTCCGAGAGGGCTCCAGAGACAGCTCCTGTGAGTCACAAAACCTTGGCTGTCTAACCACAGCGTGTGAGAAACTGAGATTCACAGACAAAGGGGCACAGACCTGGCTTTGTCATAACCGGTTTAAAGGGTTGTGCGGCCCATTACCATCAATATAAGGTGATACAAACACTAGCTGTGATTATTGAACTCACACATTATGGAGCACACATAATTCATATCCTCAAATTCATAATGAGATGACTTACAAACATTACTATTAACTGCTCAGTTGCCTTTGTTAAAAACAAGGTATGCAATGATCAGCTTTTTTGCAGCACTAAGCGTTAACCATCGCTCCATGCTGCAACATTGTTATCAAGGGAAGAGTATAGGGAAGATAGAGAGCTGTGAGAGCTCAGACTACTATCCTTCCAAACTGAATTGCTACACGTCAGCTCACAACTAGATTAGGTAAATACATAGATCACAACTAGATTAGAACCAACTTAAATAAAAATTATTTTTGTTCCAAAAGTCAGCAAAATAGATAATGACAACAGCTTGAAAACAATTAGCAGCTACGGGGATATGAATTCAAAAATCATGTAAAGGTTCACTTAAAATATATTGTGCACAGTCTGGCTAATTTACTTCCACTCAGGGCATTTTAATTTACCTTGCTCTAGATGAATCCATGTCCAGGACTAATTTGGCTAAGTGCTTCCTCTGTTTTTGGATGTTGGGGATCTCCACCTAAAACAAATGAAGACAATCAGTCGAGACATGGAAGTAAATCCTGGGTTCATGATGGAGATATAGAGTACGGACAGCATGGAACAATGAAGAACTGGGTATTACATAAGAGTTAGTGATAAGACCAGACTCTATGGAGATCTAAAGTACCACTAAACCTAACTAATAATAGGTAATATAATTAATCCTAAATTCTAATTGTAACGTTCACAAATATGTTTGTATACATTTCAGTAGAAATAAGGATATTAAAGAGAAGTTACAATCATGGGGGAGGGTATTTCCCTATGCACAGCAAACTTCCTGTCAGTAACCCTATTAAAGCAGACTGTGGGGAGCCTACATAGTAGATAACCTTTACATATATATTTGAAAATGTTACAAGATGTCTTTGTATATACCAGAACCTTATATTTTTTCATCTAGGTTCTTTAACAAAACAAATTGACAGAACAGTAAAACAGAGACAGAATTTCTGTTCAGCCACTGAACCACCTTCCTCTTCTGTTTCGGGGAAAGGCTTTTGCTTTTGTGCTGCATGGCCACTCTTGTGGTTATCTGCCTGCATGGTGTGGCTGTGTGCCCTGGATGTGTCTCTGGCATCATGTTCATTGCTGGACACAGAGTTAGGGCACTTGTTCCCCATGTTCAAAGAAGTTGTGATGGCAGTTGCTGCCACCAAGGAGGCCACAAAGATCACTACAGGAGGAAATATTATGGCAACAGCAACCACAGTTGAACTCTCTGGGTCCAGCAGCTGACTTGAGATGGTACTGATGGTACTTGAGATGGTACTGAAGGTACTTGAGATGGTACTGATGGTACTTGAGATGGTACTGAAGGTACTTGAGATGGTACTGATGGTACTTGAGATGGTACTGAAGGTACTTGAGATGGTACTGATGGTACTTGAGATGGTACTGAAGGTACTTGAGATGATACTGATGGTACTTGAGATGGTACTGATGGTACTTGAGATGGTACTGATGATACTTGAGATGGTACTGAAGGTACTTGAGATGGTACTGAAGGTACTTGAGATGATACTGATGGTACTTGAGATGGTACTGAAGGTACTTGAGATGGTACTGATGGTACTTGAGATGGTACTGATGGTACTTGAGATGTTACTGATGGTACTTGAGATGTTACTGAAGGTACTTGAGATGATACTGATGGTACTTGAGATGGTACTGATGGTACTTGAGATGGTACTGAAGGTACTTGAGATGGTACTGATGGTACTTGAGATGGTATTCCAGTAGATCTTTGAAACAACCTTGTCCTTGGTGTGATCACACTCTTTGGTACTGCTCTGTAGTTTCCCACAGCCTTCACATATTTTAACTGTTTTATATTTAAGTGGGAGGTATGGCACAGAACTAAAGAGCAGCCATCTCTAATTGCCTTCCACATGCCCCATGTAAGATCAGAGTAGAAGGAATGACATATAGGGTCTCCCTCCATCCTCCGCAGGACAGAAATGTGATACCTGACTGACTGAACTTCACTGACAAGGGAAGCAGGGATTTTTGTACATGGTGCATGAATATATTATCAGTGACCACATACCACTAATCTAAAGACCACTAATTAGTCACTAAGGGGCAGAATAAATTGGCTCGAGGTGACGCAATGTGCCTCCAGTCTGGGGAAACACATCACGTTTAAGTTTTTGCTAAAATCTCTGTTCATTTTCCCTCGTGTACCATAGAGATGTGAGAGAAAATGAGTGTACCGTATTAGCCAGCAATGTGCGTAGCCGGACATCACATCGGGACAATGTCCAGGGGCACCACATAGCTAACTGAATCTGCCTCTAACAATCCATTAATTGACTAATTAGTGATCATTAGATTAATGGTGGCTGGAAACTGTACTCCCAGTTGGGGGTGTGATTCATTACTGAGTGTAATATGCAGCCTTGTATATGTATGTTTGCCCCTTATCTGCAAATTGACTGTAATAAAGCACTCATAATGATAGAGATCATCACTTTACTCATCTGTAGGTAAGTTTATTTTTTAAGTTTTCTATCTTTCTTTTTATGTCACTTTTATTTTTCAACAGACATATTTCTTTACACTTATGGCTGACTCCTACATGGAACTGCTCTTCTGCAGTTCTCATTTGGGGGGGTATTCAATTAAGATGGCAGATCATGGTTACGTGCGGCTGCACGCTTTCCGTTACCGCAACATCGCGGTTTTGCGGTTCAGTATTGGCATGTGACTGCCGTCTGCCGTCTGAATTGAATACACCCCTTAGACTAATCCTCCAGTTACCGTATTAGCTCATAGTACATACTCAGGAGTTGGAAATATGGAGTTGCGCAAAGACCACCCCTGAAACGTATTAACTGATTATTGTACCCCATAATGCCATGTCTTACTGATGTGCAGCTATTACAAAATAGCTCCTTACAAAATAATATAGATTTTCCACCTTCATATGACTTCTACACGTCTTTTTTTCCCTTAAACTAAACGCTCAGATTTATTTTCCTGGCCATGTATTTACAACTTTATGTAGAGTATTTTATTTTCTTGTTCTGGGTTATGACTCAAAACTGCTCCATTGATACAACATCCAATGCAAAGAGGACAGCAAAGCTGGGTCGTATTCAGGGTAGCAAACACGAACAAATCTACTTAATGATACAAATACATGGCTGAGCAGTACAGAAAGAACGCAAACACACACAGAAAACATGTGCACTTTAATGGCTATATAATACTTCATAAAAGGGAACCCTATTTTGGTTATTGCTTCTGAACTAATTTGTCCAGTCGATCGATCAATGCAATATCTGAAGTAGCACAACGGTAATGAATGGGAGACAGTGTGACTACATTGCAAGACTGAAGTAATGAACACTTATATGATTCAATTATTTGTAATCTGAAAATTAGTGATAGGTGTTCTTTATATAATGTTAAATAGGGTTTTGTTGTGTTCTAAAAAACAAAATCTTGTTGCTTTTGTACCTTCTGGGTTGTTCTATGTACACATTTGTTTCCTTTACAAATAAAGAAATTGAAAAAAACAAACAAACAAATCTAATGATTGGTCTTACTTATTATATGGAGTATCAAAACATTGTAATCATGGTGGTATAGAATATGCAAATGGTTTCTATATATATTCTCTGACTGTAGTTGTTTCTATTTATTGCTATATGTAATTCTGCAGTAAATTAGATATTTTATACTTGTGGCACACACTCTAACAGGCACATTCTTGCTGACTATTGGTAAATTATAACATGATCTAAAGCAGTTTATTGCAGGAGGTAATGGAATGCGACGTGGCATTAACTAAAACACTGTCTGCTTGCTGTAATTTATACAGTTGTAATAGTGACAACATTTAATTGTGGTATTCACTAACAGCGACTATGGTTAGTACCATCTCAGCTTTTATGATTGTATTCTGAATGGATAGATGATTGTGTGGATTTATAGGGCCCGATTCATTAAGGAAAGTTAAGCAAAAGTAAGTAAGTAAGGCAAAACCATGTTGATGGGGGGGGGATAAATTTAAAATGTGATGGCAGATTTATAGTTGTGGTAGGGCATGTCCTAGATCAACTTTAAATTTCACTGTAAAAATAAACTATCAAGTAATTGTGGGCTACATGAAAAAACAGCCAGTATTTTGCTTATGTGCAGAATAATAAACTCATTTGCACCCCTTGCACTGCAACATGGTTTTGTCCAGAATAATTGAGAAAGAAAAATTACTCAATTTTTTGCTTAACTTTCATTAATGAATCCCCCCCATAATCAATAATGTAGCGGTGACTGAAACCTTAGTAACTGCCAGTATTGGGGACTGAATTTGGGTAGCCTGGAATAGACATCTGCAAAGCACGTCATTGGGCCAATGCTAAAGTACCTTTCACAGACAGTAGATACCCATAGCCACACTATTAGTGAATACCACTAGTGAATACTATCATTATTACAGAAATAATCATTATACATTAGCATAGCACTGTTATAATTTAACAATAGCTGTGTGAGTAGGAATGTGCAGGTACAGAACAAACAGCATTTGTCACAAAAATAAAATATCACGTTTACCACATTAACAACATTTAGCAATAAAGGAAAAAGCATTCAGTAAGAAAATATATATTGAATACATTAATGTTACATTTATACACCAGTACTGTTTTCTAAACGCACCACCTGTAGTGCTAGAAGATTGAATGAATAGCGAATTAGCATAGGTTAGTTGTAGAGACAGAGATTGTTACTGCAACAATCTGTCAATAACTATAATAGCTGAAAACATACAGAGAATTGATCATTTGAGGTTTATTTTCAGAGACTTCTAGCTTAGCAAGATATACAAGCAAGTGAAACAACAGTTGTTCGATAAAGCCCATAATTACAATGGTTTGATAGACCAATCATCTGATTTTGTTTTTTATAACACAGTGTTCTTTATAAATATAATGTTAAATAGGGTTTTACTAAGTTATCACTAGTTTTTCCATCACAAATATTTATTACCTCAGTCTGGGAACATTATTGCTATAATGTAGGTAGGTACTGTCTCTCCCATCTAGGGGTAAATGTACCAATGTCCGGATTCTTCAACTCCGGCGAGATCGGCGTCTTCAGCGCTTAAATTTAAAGTGGCGCTGCCTTGTAAAGGGAAGTTTTCCTTTTACAAGGCAGCGCCGCTTTAAATTTAAGCGCTGAAGACGCTGATCTCGCCGGAGTTGAAGAATCCGGACATTGATACATTTATCCCCTAGTATCATTATGCTCTTTCATATTTCAGTTCACTCTATTGTTGCAAGACAATTACACAACGTGTATTAGTGTATCTATTGTACAAATAAGTTGAAGCAATTCTATAGGCTTCTATGATTCAACAGTTTACAGTCTTCTTTGTTTTTATTTATTTTGCAGAGTTTTATTATACACAAGATAATACAATGATATGTTATGTCTGTCCAGTTTTTAAATGAAACTAATAAAGAATAATTTTAATACTGTTTAATATCTTTTTGAACAAGTGTAATATAACTAGTATGTAGCCTTAGGGGGAGATTCAATTTGTTGCGAAGTGTCTCCGGAACGTCCGCGGGACACTTCGTGGCGGAGATTTGACAGAAAGCGCTGCTCGTTTTTCCTCGAGTGCACACTACAGTAACTCTCTTTTTGTGTGTGTCTGTTTTCGGGTACAACATATTTTGGATGGTTTGCAGAATCGCCTTTGTACAATAACCACAGACATAAACCAGAAAGAAAAAGTAATATATTTAGTAAAAGTACACGCCAATAAATTCAAGCCTTCTGAAGGGAGATAACATCTATAAGTGGTACCATCTGTGAAGGTATTACATGCTTGTAAGGAAAAGCGCTAGATAAATATAAGCTCCTCTCTACCTCCGACAGCACAAACAGTGGCTCTACCACGTCTCTTTCCACCTCCTGCTCAAAGACGATCAGCTCCTGAGCTAGTTTGTCCTCGGCTTCTCCACACAACTTCAGCATCTTCCTAGAACACAACAGGGAAAAACAATTCTAATAACTAACAAACAGCATTCCTGGGCTATATCAGGGATCATAATCATTTTCATTATCCCAGCCCCCAAAGCCCAGGTGGGTCAGGAAGAGTCATAGTGCTTTCAAGCAAATGGGTAGTAGTCTCTAGGAGGGGTACACTGATTTTTCGCCCGTTTTCCTCATTGACCAGCCTCAGACTGGTTTTCACTAGGACACCAAGCCGGTGGTTTTCCTGTTTCACTGGAAACCAGACCCGGCTGTCTTGATTGATGATTTGAGGGACGGAGGCACCTTGCCCCATTTTTGTTTATTCACTGGTACACATTTGAGCTTGAATCACATTAGTACTGCAAAAAGGTACAGCAATTTGAATTGGGATATACCAAGAAAATCTACTTATTGTGTCAAACCGAACTGTCTACTAAAAGCATTCAAAGAGCGGTATATTAAGGGGTAGTTTAAACATGAGCGCAGGGGTAATGTTTTTATATTTGCCAGCATGTGCAGTCCTACTCTGCACAAACCTACTTCCCAAATTCAGAGTGGGGTCCGCACAATAATAAAACTAGATAAACTTGTCCTACAGTTATGCACAGTATGGCCACAGTTTTACTCATTTGTAAATTACTCTTAGCAAGTGCCAAACATCATTTTTCTCTCAGTAAGGAACAGTAAGAGATGTAAATCATTCTCACCCAAGCAAGGAGTCATCCCCTAAGACAGCAGATCCTTCCATGAGACACTGAGCCAGGGTTATAAGAGGTAACTTTTTCTATGGGAAAATACAGAGAAAGAAGTAATATTCTTAGTAAAAATATTCTTTAACACAAATTTTTCGAACACCCTCTTAACCTCCCTAGGATACCGTATTACCACCCTCTTCATGGATCACACAAGACAACAACCCTCTGACCACAGACCAATATTGCTGTGTAACTGGATTATATTGCTCACAAAGTATTGTTTGCCTTTGCAATCTGCCTAGACCAATAAGCAATATGCAGCACTTCCCCTCATGTATCAAACTCCCATTGTCCCATAGATTGTAAGCTTGCGAGCAGGGCAATCTGTTTGTCTGTAATATCCAGTGTCAGTTTATTACTGTGCTTGTTCTCAAATGTAAAGAGTTAAGGAATATGCTGGTGCTATATAAATAAATGTCAATAATAATAATAATAATAATAATAATATACTATCATGGAAATATAATAAGGCTGTGTAAAGAGCAATCCATGTGCAAGATGTCTTTTTTCCTGTGTTGGTCATAAAGTGCTAGAAACAGATTTGACTAATATAGAGATTAACTATAGTGCAACTGAGACTTTTGCATTGTTCTGTACAAGTAGAAAGGGCAGCTCCTTTGCTGGCTATAGCAGTGTGCTGGGGGAATTTTCTCTGTGTTTTTTCCTTTTAGGATAAACCCCACCCTTTCATGCACCTGCTATGAACCTATAAATTGATTGAGTAACTTCCACTTCTGTATTGTTTGTTTGAGAGGCATGTTGGTGTCAGTAGCTGATGGGGAGTGCTGATGCTATATTGTCAATTGAAGGCTTTTGAGGTACCTATTGGCAAGATAGCTCTCAATTTAAAAACACATATATGTATGACCCAAATATAGGGACTCTCACTGTTTAGAGTTAGGACCAACCTATTAGCAGAAGAGCCGTGAAGTGGCGGCTGGCTTTCCATACATTTGCAAATGTGTGCAACTAAGATTTCTGCATTTTTATGTACAAGTACAAATTGCAGCTTGTTGGCTGGTTAAAGCAGTGTGCTGGGGGGATTTTCTCTGTGTCTGTTTCAGGCTAACCCCACCCTTTCAAGCACCTGCTATGAACCTATAAAGTTAAAAAGTTGCATAACAATGGCATAAATGTGGAGAAGATCCTCAGTTAAAGTAGGCGTCATTTAAGTGCTAAGGATATATGTAAACTAATATAGCTCCTAAACCAGTTGTTAATAGTGCTAGTGGCTAGGAGCAATGATGAACTTGTTTTCACTTAGCTGTTCCATTGCCCTATAAATAACTCTGTACATGATGGAAATATTAACAATTATTTAATAACCTGGTACAAACACACAACTGTGCTGTAACAGATAGCAATACCAATCAGATAGTAACATTGATTCATCTAGTGCCACTAATAAAGGCTAACTGATCCTATTTGTACATATGACAATCCTTAGTAAGCATCTCCATTTACCTTACTGGTCATTTCCCATTCTCTGGAAACTGCATATTTCCATTATATAAACACTTTTGCTCCATACAAATGCTGAGCTGAGTTTTGAATGAGTAGGAAACGGAGATGCTCACTAAAATCAGATCAAACCTCCATAGCTACCAAGACAATAGTATAAACAATTTGAAAGGTAAATGTATAAGCATAGCATTATATTTTAAGGACTTTAATATAGAAGCAGACAGCCGGTGTCCCTTCACCTCTAGTGGAACTACAAATCGCAGTATAACCTTATGATGCTCTCTAAAAACCCACCTTGTTAGTAAAGCCCACAGGTAGAACTTCACTGCTGTCCTAATCTCCCTACTAAGCTCCATTAGCTCATCTTATCTCAATGCTGCTTTCTTCCGTTAGATTGCAAGCTCTTTCACCAGCTGGGCCCTCTCTACATTTTCTTTTTATGTCTGTTTTTGTCTACCTTGTATGCCCCTATTTTATGTATGTCCTGTGTCCCTCCCTGCCCGAAGCATTGTGGCGCCTTTCAAATCATCAAAAATAATAATTATGCCCTGCAATTTATATTTCCATAACAGCTGTATAGACAAATTTTGCACATATCTGTCTTAAATATTTTCTAAATAGGCTGTTTTTTGGTTTTTTTTGTGTACAGAAGCTTTTTCAGGACCAAACTGAACTAGTTAAAGTTAACAGTGTGTGCGCGGTTCAGCCAATGCAAGAATCCTTTTAAACTGCTGGAATGCAGCAGCATCTGTCTCCTCCCTCTCTTCTGCATATGACATATGAATGCCAGGGGCATTAGACAAGAAAATATTTTTTTAAAAAAGGACATGGCTAACATTGCTAACAGATTCTATCACTAAGAGCAGTCATGACAGATGGGTACTTTTACATATGTAAGTGAACAAGAAAATCTTATTTTTAGAATAGATTACAATGTGTTATTTAATTTAGATAATCTTACCGATCTTTTATCAGTCTCTGTTCCTTGCTGGCCTTGTAAACATGCTGTAAGTTTCTTATGGGTGCTGTGGGTGACCTGTTTAACCAACTCCAGACGTTTCTCCACCTGCAGGAGTATAGTAAGAAGCCAGCTGTAATGCATCATAAATAATGTCATATACGATGAGCACGCGCCCCCAGCTTATCCACTGAGCTAACACCCAGGGGTGAAAGTGTACAAGATAAGCAGGATATAAAATGTGGCTGGTTCCTTACTGTCAGATGACTTAGTAATCATCCTGCAACTTTCTCTTTTCTTTCTAGCATCCTTTTGGGCTTTTCAGTCATTATTTTTTGTATCATCAGAGTTATTGGATTGTTCTGTCCATAGATATGACATAAAGCTGAGCGCTCTCTGCAGTGCATATAAATGTATCGAGAGGAGCTTCATGTTGTGTCCCAGAGCAAAACAAGTAAACAACTTTACCTGATTATATAACTACTTGGCTGAAGACACAGATGGAAGAACAATACAGCAATATATTTAATAAAAGTTGCATGAGGACATGTCAATAAATTAATGTTTTCAGAAAGTCTAAAACTCCTTTACAAAACTCTTTTACAAGATAATGAATGTTGCGGTAATATCTGTTGTGAGCCTTTTTTTGAAAATAAGCTCACACATGGGCTTCATTTTCAAGCATGGAAAAGTAGAATAAACGTGCTTCCAATACACATACAAGATATTTCTTAGGGCTCTATTCTACCTCCTCAAAGCTTAAAAAAAATGTTTTAACATGCACATGTCTTTCTAAGAAGGAAGAGCGTGGATTCAAGTACAGTGTACATCATTGCACATACACAGTTTGAGTGTAGACACACATGGACATTAATTACTGGAAATTTATTATAATAGGTGATTAACTTGTTTAACTGACAACCTGACATCCTATAAGGAGATACAGACAGCTCTACCATTCTGAATGCTGTGCTTGTTATCATTTTTTATCTTGAGGTTTCAAGATACACAACACACACTTTATTGGGGATTATAGAGATCATTTCCCAGCTGTGGCTATTTCACAATTATTTTATCAGCCGTATGATCTTTGATGGTAAGGGTATATATTTGGGACCCTGTAAATATCGGTACTTAACCTACTGACATAAAAATATCGACAGGCTAAATGCCGACACTTGCAATCAACTTGACAATGTGTGCTTTGCGATTAGCGACATGCACAATGTCACCAATCAGAATGCTGACATTAAAAGACCAATGCCGTCAGGTCCGGGGTACAGCCTATGGACCCACCGGCATTGGTCTTTTAAGGTTGGCATTATGATTGGCGACGCTGTGCATGTCTCTAATCACAATGCACACATTGCCAAGGTGTCAGCAAAATGTAATTTTCTGCATATAGCCTGCCAACATTTTTATGTCTGCAGGTTAAGTGCCAACATTTACAGAGTCGCAATTATAACCGCCACTGTCTTTGATAAATTAAAAAAAATTGTGTTAATCAAAGTTTTAGGGGCATTTACAATACAATATGTACAATACAATATGTGTGAAAGGTACAAACAGCTCTGTTATCATCTTGTTATCACCCCACCTGTTATATGCTACTCACCTGTAAAAGATCTTCACTCAGGACCTCTGTCTTCTCAGCCCTAAAAGAGAATACAATTATTTTTATTTTAACATTTATTTCCAATGGACAACTGGAACATATCAAATGCATTCCAAAATATTGAATATGGAAATAAAATGGTAGTCCAATTTTTCTGTGAATAAGTTTTTTATGATGAAAGAAATGAGGAGGTGGCTACAGCAGAGGGAAGCAAGGCAGGAATGTATTCTTGAAGGACCCTGCAGGGGTAGGGAAGAGAAGGCGCGCTTTCACTAAGGGTTATTGGAAAGATAAAAAGTCGGGGTGTAGTTGTGGGCTTTTATGAAAGATCCGGGGAGCCCTGTTAAATGATTCATGGGGGAGGGTTCAGTCTGTTTCCAGTGAGCCGTTATTACGAATTTTGGATTAGAGTATTATTATAATGGATACACACAAAGTAATTGCTGACCCCTTATTAGCTATCAAGTGATTACTTCTCCTTGAAGTACCCTAAAGACTGAATCATTGACTGGTCTATCCACCATAAATCCAAAGAATTGGTTGCATCAGTTTGGCATGTTCTATACAATCACAGACTGCAGAGGGACATGCCCACATTTGTTTGTACACCGATCAGTCACATTAAAACCACAAGTCTAATACTGTGTAGGCCCAACTAGTGCCGTCAAAACAGCTCTGAACCCGTCAATGCATGGACTTAACAAGACCTCTGAATGTGTTCTATGGTACCTGGCACCAAAACGTTAGCACCAGATGCTTTAAGTGTTGTAAATTGCGAGGTGGGTCCTCCATGGATTGGACTTGTTTTTCAGCACACCCCACGGATGCTCGTTCGGATTGAGATCTGGAGAATTTGGAGGCCAAGTCAACACGTTGAAGTCTTTGTCATGTTCCTCAAACAGCACGGTGGCTTAGTGGCTAACACTTCTACCTCACAGCACTGGGGTCATGAGTTCGATTCCTGACCATGGCCTTATATGTGTGGAGTTTGTATGTTCTCCCCGTGTTTGCGTGAGTTTTCTCCGGGTGCTCCGGTTTCCTCCCACATTCCAACATACTGGTAGGGTAATTGGCTGCTTTCAAATTGACCCTAGTCTCTCTCTCTCTGTCTGTGTGTGTATTAGGGAATTAAATTGTAAGCTCCAATGGGGCAGGGACTGATGTGAGTGAGTTCTCTGTACAGCGCTGCGGAATTAGTAGCGCTATATAAATAACTGATGATGATGATGAATTCCTATAATTTTTGCAGTGTGGCAAGGCGCATAATCCTGCCGAAGAGGCCACTGTCATCAGGGAATACTGTTACAATGAAGGGATGTACTTGGTCTGCAACAATGTTTAAGTAGGTGGTACTTGTCAAAGTAACTTCCACATGAATGCCAGGTGTCCCAGCAGAACGTTGCCCAGAGCATCACACTGCCTCTGCCAGCTTGCCTTCTTACCATAGTGCATCCTGGTGCGATCTATTCCTCTGGTAAATGACGCACACGCACCTGGCCATCCACATGATGTAAAAGAAAAAAGAAAATGGGATTCATCAGACCAGACCACCTTCTTCTATTGCACCATGGTCCAGTTCTGGCACTCATGTGCCTATTGTAGTCACTTTAGGCGGTGGACAGGGGTCAGCATGGGTACTCTGACCGGTCTGCGGGTACACAGCCGCATACGCAGCAAGTTGCAATGCACTGTGTGTTCTGACACCTTTCTATCATAGTCAGCATTACCTTTTTCAGTAATTTGGGCTACAGTAGCTCTTCTGTGGGATTGGACCAGACGGATTAGTCTTCGCTCCCCACGTGCATCAATGAGCCTTAGGCGCTCATGACCCTGTTGCCTGTTTACAGATTGTCCTTCCTTGGACCACTTTTGGTAGATACTAACTAGGGATGTGCACCGGCGACTTTTGAGGTCTCGTGTTTTGTGTTTTGGATCCGGATTTTCGTTATTTTTGAGGTTCGGATTTGTCTCGCAAAACACTTGACGAAAGGTCTCGGTTCGGATTTAAGGTATTGGATTCGGATTTTTTTTGAAAAAAACATAAAAAGTTTAAAAATCAAGTTTTTGGGCTTATTTTCACTCCTAGGCTATTATTAACCTCAATAACATTCAATAACAAGCATTTCCACTAATTTACAGTGTATTCTGAACACCTCACAATATAGTTATTAGTCCAAAACGTTGCAAAAAGGTATCTTTCTGGACTGCGTAGAGGAGTGGGTCACCACAATATATATTAAAAACCCTGAACTTTTATGATTCGCACCAATAATTGTACCTGGACTGCGTAGAGGAGTGGGTCACCACAATATCTTAAAAACCCTGAACTTTTATGATTCGCACCAATAATTGTACCTGGACTGCGTAGAGGAGTGGGTCACCACAATATCTTAAAAACCCTGAACTTTTATGATTCGCACCAATAATTGTACCTGGACTGCGTAGAGGAGTGGGTCACCACAATATCTTAAAAACCCTGAACTTTTATGATTCGCACCAATAATTGTACCTGGACTGCGTAGAGGAGTGGGTCACCACAATATCTTAAAAACCCTGAACTTTTATGATTCGCACCAATAATTGTACCTGGACTGCGTAGAGGAGTGGGTCACCACAATATATATAATAAGAAAACCATCAACTTGTTTGATTCGCACCAATAAATGTACCTGGACTGCGTAGAGGAGTGGGTCACCACAATATATTAAAAACCCTGAACTTTTATGAATCGCACCAATAAATGTACCTGGACTGCGTAGAGGAGTGGGTCACCACAATATATTAAAAACCCTGAACTTTTATGAATCGCACCAATAAATGTACCTGGACTGCGTAGAGGAGTGGGTCACCACAAGATATATTAAAAACCCTGAACTTTTATGATTCGCACCAATAAATGTACCTGGACTGCGTAGAGGAGTGGGTCACCACAATATATTAAAAACCCTGAACTTTTATGATTCGCACCAATAATTGTACCTGGACTGCGTAGAGGAGTGGGTCACCACAATATATTAAAAACCCTGAACTTTTATGAATCGCACCAATAAATGTACCTGGACTGCCTAGAGGAGTGGGCACTGGGCACCACAATAAAATATATAAAAAACCTTCAACAGGTCTGCATTACACTACACATACGGCTGCTCCTCCATCCTCTCCATCATATACATGTTGGAGTTTTAGCGTGTGACAACCTCTTGTTTTTGATAATGTCAGTGCATTTTGAATATTTTTCAATTTGCCCCACACCACTGAATGTACTTTATCTATGATACGCATCTATCTATCTTGACTGCGTAGTGTGGTGGCCCCGGTACACAATTTGGTACCGAGGCCACAATATAATTAAAAAACCCTCCACGTGTCAGAATTCCACCAAACAAGTATCTGGACTGCGTAGTGGGGTGGCCCCGGTACCCAATTTGATACCGGGGCCACAATAAAATAAATACACCCTCCACGTGTCAGAATTCCACCAAACAAGTATCTGGACTGTGTAGTGGGGTGGCCCCGGTACCCAATTTGATACCGGGGCCACAATAAAATAAATACACCCTCCACGTGTCAGAATTCCACCAAACAAGTATCTGGACTGCGTAGTGGGGTGGCCCCGGTACCCAATTTGATACCGGGGCCACAATAAAATAAATACACCCTCCACGTGTCAGAATTCCACCAAACAAGTATCTGGACTGCGTAGTGGGGTGGCCCCGGTACCCAATTTGATACCGGGGCCACAATACCTCCTCCAAACATGCTACAGACAATTCGTCATTGAGATCCCATCAAGTATGTTAAAGACAGACAGGGTCCAAGTGTTATTAGTTGACTTTGTAAACAAAAAAACTGTCCCTGTTGCACATAGTCGTGCAATGAAGACTGACTTTTTCATTTAAAGGCACGATCTTTCAAGTGTAGTGTTTGTAAGTCTAAGTCATATTATACTTTTGGTAAAATTGGTTTTTTTTGTTCCTCTTTATGGTAATTAATTAGTAATAGAATTAAAGTAGGAAATAGAATTAAATAGAATTAAAGTAGGAAATAGAGTGGTATAGAGTTGTAGTGTGGTATAGATAGAGTGGTCCACACAATATAATAATAAAACCCTCAACTGGTCTGAATTCCACCAAACAAGTATCTTGACTGCGTAGTGTGGTGGCCCCGGTACACAATTTGGTACCGAGGCCACAATATAATTTAAAAACCCTCCACGTGTCGGAATTCCACCAAACAAGTATCTGGACTGCATAGTGGGGTGGCCCCGGTACCCAATTTGATACCGGGGCCACAATACCTCCTCAAAACATGCTCCAGACAATTCGTCATTGACAGACCCCAGACAGACAGGGTCGTAGTGTTATTGTTTGACTTTGTAAACCCAAAAAAATGTCCCTGTTGCACTTGCACATAGTCGTGCAATGAAGACTGACTTTTTCATTTAAAGGCACGATCTTTAAAGTGTCAGAAAGAGAGAGAAGACACAGGAGAGGAGAGTTGTAGCTGGGGACCTGGGGTGGAAGCTCCCAGGCTCCCCCAGCATTGCATGGAAGTCTGAGCGTGGTGACTGAGCCAGGGCAAGGAATGTGTGCCCTGGATGAGGGGGAGAACTCCATGCCACTATAGTGAACCCAAGAGAGAGGGGGACACTGCACATGGAAGAGGCCCTGGAGTGAGGGCTGCTACAAGAGGCATGGTAGCTGTAGTGTCAGATCCTGAGGCTGAGAGTACACAGAGTGACGTGTCAGAGCACAGGAGACATTATCCCCGCAGAGGAGGGATGAGCTGCAGTTGAGAGGTCTGTTGTTGAAATAGGACATGCACACTTTAACAAACCAATCATTTCAGCGACAGGGCCTACCAAACAACTTTGACTGAAATGATTGGTTTGTTTGGGCCCCCACACCAAAAAAGCTATTCATCTCTCCCTGTACAGACTAAACAGGCTCTACTGAGGCAAGATGTCGTCCTCATCCTCAACCTCTGATTCCTCTCCCCCTACAGTGTGTACTTCCTCCTCATCACACATTATCAATTCGTCCCCGCTGGACTCCACAACCACAGGTCCCTCTGTAGTATCTGGAGGGCAGTGCTGTACTTCATTGAGGAATTGATTATTCATTTTTATAAACATCATTTTTTCAACGTTGTGAGGAAGCAACCTCCTTCGCCGCTCACTGACCAGGTTCCCCGCTGCACTAAAAACTCTTTCCGAGTACACACTGGAGGGGGGACAACTCAGGTAAAATAGAGCCAGTTTGTACAGGGGCTTCCAAACTGCCTTTTTTTCCTGCCAGTAACAATATGGACTGTCTGACATGTCTACTTGGATGGTGTCAGCAAAGTAATCATCCACAATTTTTTCTATTGTCACAGCATCCAATGCAGCGAGAGTAGACATGTCTGCAATGGTTGGCAGGTCCTTCAGTCCGGACCAGATGTTATCAGCATCCCCGCCAGTGCCTCTTTTGGGAAAACTGAGCTTTTTCCTCGCAGCCATAGATGTGGAAGAAAATGAGGGTGGAGCTGTTGGCATGTCACGGTCCTCTTCAGAGGACAATCTCCTGACCAGCAGGTCTTTGCACCGCTGTAGACTTGTGTCCGCCGGAAACAGAGACACAACATACGCTTTAAACCGAGGATCGAGCACGGTGGCCAGAATGTATTCCTCTGACTTTAAAAGAGTGACCACCCTCGGATCCTGGCAAAGCGTACGAAGGGCTACATCCACAAGAGCTACATGCTTGCTGTAATCGCAATGGCTTACCAGCTCCTCCCTCACTTTCTCCAGCTGCTTCTGCAACAGCCTGATCAGGGGAATGACCTGACTCAAGCTGGCAGTGTCGGAACTGACTTCTCGTGTGGCAAGTTCAAATGGCTGCAGAACCTTGCACAACACGGAAATCAGTCTCCACTGCGCTTGACTCAGGCGCATCCCCACTCCTTTGCCTATGTCGTAGGTGGCTGTGTAGGCCTGAATGGCCTTTTGCTGCTCCTCCATCCTCTGCAGCATATAGAGGGTGGAGTTCCAGCGCGTCACAACCTCTTGTTTGAGGTGATGGCAGGGCAGGTTCAAGCTTTTTTGATGTGCCTCTAGTCTGCGGTAGGCACTGGCTGAATGCCGAAAGTGTCCAGCAATTTTGCGGGCCACCGCAAGCATCTCCTGCACACCCCTGTCACTCTTGAGGTAATGCTGCACCACCAAATTAATGGTGTGGGCAAAACATGGGACGTGCTGGAAATTGCCCATATTTAATGCCCGCACAATGTTACTGGCATTGTCTGACACCACAAATCCCCATGAGAGTCTAAGTGGGGTAAGCCACTGGGAGATAATTTCCCTCATTTTCTCTAATATGTTGTCAGCGTTGTGCCTCTTATTAAAGCCTGTAATGCACAATGTTGCCTGCCTTTGCATGAGCAGCCATTTTGTAGATGCTGCTACTGATGCAGCTGTTGCTGTTGCTGCGGAAGGGGATGCATCTACCCAGTGGGCTGTCACAGTCATATAGTCCTTCGTTTGCCCAGAACCACTTGTCCAAATGTCCGTGGTTAAGTGGACAGTGGGTACAACCGCATTTTTAAGAGCACTGAGGACACTTGATCGTACTTCTCTGTACATTTTTGGTATCGCCTGCCTAGTGAAGTGGAATCTCGAGGGGATTTGGTACCGGGGACACAATACCTCCATCAACCCTCTAAATCCCACTCCACTGATGGCGGACACCGGGCGCACGTCTAACACCAACATTGCAGTTACAGCCGCAGTTATACGCTTTGCAATAGGGTGACTACTATCGTATTTGGTGGTCATGGCAAACGACTGTTGGACGGTCAATTGTTTGGTGAAAGACTTAGCGGTCTTACGACTTCCCCTCTGGGAAGATGACCGACTAACAGCAGCAACAGCAGCAGTGGCAGTAGTAGGCGTACCGCTGCAGGATTCCTCGGATGAATCCCGTATTGAGGAGGACTCAGTCTGGCTGGTGACTTGGGCTGCAGGACTGAATCTGATGGAGATTGTGGAGGAAGTTGACGAGGAGGGTGTTGCTGGTGTGTATCCAACTGGACCACGGGATTTAGGTGTCCCTGTACCGATGAGGGTCCTAGCCCCAGTTCCTGAACTAACCACTGAACTATGAAGGTTATTCAGGTGACGTATAAGGGAGGATGTTCCTAGGTGGGCAAGATCCTTACCCCTGCTTATTTGAGCTTTACATAAGCTACATATTGCCATACATTGGTTGTCTGGATTTGGATAAAAATAACTCCAGACCGAAGAGGTGCATTTTTTGGTCTTCTGACCAGGCATGACGATGGGCTTTTTCATCCCATGGACATCAGCTGTTTCCCCCCCTGGTGCCTCATTTACAATAACCACATCACCATCCTCATCATCAAGTTCCTCCACAGCGCCAGCTACATCATCAATAGCCTCCTCCCGAGCCACCTCTTCCCGTACAGTGATGGGAAGGTCAGGCTTGACAACCACCAACACCCTTGGACTCGCCTTGGGGATTTGTGATAATTTCTCTTTAGAAGGCAGAGTTGTTTGCTGTTTTGTTGCTGACAGCATAACTCTCTTCAATTTTTTGTAGGGGGGGGGAGGAGGAGGAGGGCTAAGATCCGTGGGTGAAGCTGAACCACTAGTCATGAACACGGGCCAGGGCCTAAGCCGTTCCTTGCCACTCCGTGTCGTAAATGGCATATTGGCAACTTTACGTTTCTCCTCAGATGATTTTAAGTTTCTCTTTTTGCTACTTTTTCTTAACTTGGGCTTTTTGGATTTTACATGCCCGGTACTACGAGATTGGGCATCGGGCTTGGAAGACGACGTTGATGGCATTTCATCGTCTATGTCATGACTAGTGGCAGCAGCTTCAGCATTAGGAGGAAGTGGGTCTTGATCTTTCCCTACTTTATCCTCCAAATTTTTGGTCTCCATTATATGTAGCACAAGATACTGCAGAATGTGTGAACTTGGTAATATTGCAGTACCAATGGACTTATACTGCTGGATTGGTTTTGCAAATTTGGTTATAATTATTATATATTTTTTTTTTTTTTAATTTTTTTTTTTTTTTTACTTTTTTTTTATTTTTAAAAAACTTGGGAATAGTGGGGAAATAACTATGCCCTTAGAAGCACAGAGCACAGGACACAGCACCACTGGACTGAACAGGACACGGCACAGGACCCAGCAGCACTACGGAACTCAGCAGGACAGAGCACCGGACACAGCACCACTGGACTGATACTGCAGAATGTGTGAACTTGGTAATATTGCAGTACCAATGGACTTATAATGCTGGATTGGTTTTGCAAATTTGGTTATAATTATTATATTTATTTATTTTTTTAAATTTTTTATTTTTTTTTACTTTTTTTTTATTTTTAAAAAACTTGGGAATAGTGGGGAAATAACTATGCCCTTAGAAGCACAGAGCACAGGACACAGCACCACTGGACTGAACAGGACACGGCACAGGACCCAGCAGCACTACGGAACTCAGCAGGACAGAGCACAGGACACAGCACCACTGGACTGATACTGCAGAATGTGTGAACTTGGTAATATTGCAGTACCAATGGACTTATAATGCTGGATTGGTTTTGCAAATTTGGTTATAATTATTATATATTTTTTTTTTTTTAATTTTTTATTATTTTTTACTTTTTTTTTATTTTTTAAAAACTTGGGAATAATGGGGAAATAACTATGCCCTTAGAAGCACAGAGCACAGGACACAGCACCACTGGACTGAACAGGACACGGCACAGGACCCAGCAGCACTACGGAACTCAGCAGGACAGAGCACAGGACACAGCACCACTGGACTGATACTGCAGAATGTGTAAACTTTGTAATATTGCAGTACCACTGGACTTTTACTGCTGAATGTGTGAACTTGGTAATATTGCAGTACCAATGGGCTTATACTGCAGGATTGGTTGTGAAAATTTTGTGGTAATTAAAAAATATTAAAGTAGTTTTTGGTATTTTTTAAAAAAACTTTTTTTTATTTTTTTAAACACAGGGGAATATTGGGGAAATAACTATGCCCTTAGAAGCACAGAGCACAGGACACAGCACCACTGGACTGAACAGGACACAGCACAGGACCCAGCAGCACCACTGACCTCAGAAGGACAGAGCACAGCACACAGCACCACTGGACTGATACTGCAGAACACAGCACAGCACAGCACAGCACAGCACAGCACAGCACTAAACAGCACAGCACAGCACAGCACTAAACAGCACAGAACTAAACAGCACAGAACTAAACAGCACAGAACTAAACAGCACAGAGGACCACCTAACACACCCTCCCTCTACCCTGATCAATGCCCGAGTGAAGATGGCGGCGACTAGCGGGGAATTTATAGGATCCGAGTATCGCGAGATCCGACAACGGGATTATGAGTCAGAGCCTCAGTTTCACTTTTGAATTTGGCGCCAATACCCGGATCTGTCTCGGATCCGACTCGGATCCGCAACGTTCGGGTGGGCTCGGATTTCAGAAATCCGAGCGCGCTCATCCCTAATACTAACCACTGCTCACCAGGAACACCCCCACAAGACCTGCTGTTTTGGAGATTGCTCTGACCCAGTTTTCTAGCCATCACAATTTGGACCTTGTCAAAGTTGCTCAGACCCCAATACGTGCCCATTTTTCATGTTTCCAATACATCAACATGAAGAACTGACTGTTCCCTTGCTGTCTAATATATCCCTCCCCTTGACAGGTGCCATTGTAATAAGAAAATGGATGTTATTCACTTCACTTGTCAGTAGTGGTTTTAATGCTGTGGCTGATAATTATGAAAGATAATATTAATAAAGCACTGACATGACTGAAAAATTCATTTGGAAACGTATATACTCTACACATAGTATTGGGCTAATCAGTAGCCTTTAGCCCCAAGGCTACTGATTATTTCCCTGCACAATGTTATATGAATTGTGTTTAGTGACTTGAAGGAAATAAAGTGAAAACAATACATCAATTTGTGATCCAGTTGTCTTTGTGTCTTCTTCTTTCAAAATAACATTTCCAACAACACATATAAATGGGAAATAAAAATATATACCAATAGTGTAATACAGTCACTGAATCCACCACTGTGTAAGAAGTTTATAGTGTTTGGTGTAATATTCCACTTCAGTATCAAAACCAAGGAATTCGGGGTAGTGTCCCCAGAAGTAATACACTGACCAAAAGTGTACAAGGAAAATGTGTTTCATATAGGACACTGTGCTGTAAGGTAATTCATCACACTTTAGGCATCACCTGTGTAGTTTCCTATGGTAACATGCTTACTAGAGATCTGAATATAAGTCTTTGGTGGGCACTGATACCCTCTCCAATAAAGTTAAAACTCCCTCAGATCAATGTTATTCATATGACAAAGAAGAATAAGGGAGATCTAGTCTAAAAGGGCCGGGACGGGAGAGCAATGGCTACTAACTTTTCAAATGCATTGATATTCTAAGCTGAAATAGGTCATAAGTAGTTAGGTTAAATCAAATTCAATGTATATTTAATTAGATATTTCACCAGAACAAAACTTAAAAAAATATATAACAAGGATTTGGCAATTATCATCATTTGGGTATACATTAATTAAAAAAAAGAAACTTGTGCAGTGTCTTATCCTAGAGGATAATATCCTGTCTTTGAATCATTGTTTATATACACTGTCTAGCAGAGTGTATCTTAATGATAATTTGTGCCACGTATTATTGATCTGTAGGGTCGAGTGTATGCAGTCTCCTAAGCCTGACCCTCACTGTCATGTTGTACACCCAATATCTCTGACCCTTTGGGTCCAGTTTGCACATTTAACCACCCCAAAAGACCAAGTACTGAAAAGGTGGACTTATCCTTAAATGTTGTTTTGTGGTCAATCAGTGCTGCTTAGTAGCTTTAATTCTGTCATTCCAAATCCAAGTGGATAAACTGGCCACCATTAACATTACCTGTCACATGCTCACAGTGGAGGCAGCCATTTTATGAGATGAACCAGTGTCATTACTTTATGCCTCAGTGATGTCACTAATCAATAATAATAATGGCTTCCTTCACTTACCTACATAAAGGTGGGTGCCAGTTTTAACCAGGCGTGCTAAGTAACCTTTAGCTACATGGTGGGACAGCAGCTGTAAGAGATTCTCAGCAGGGAAAGTTAACCCAGACCAAGAGGTGAAAGAAGACTGGAGGATGGCGGATGAGAACATTCACATATTAACAAATGCTAAACCCCTCACTGCTGGGAACTATATGATAGTCCCCAGCAGAGGTACATATGAGGGATAACACTAGCAGGATGCGGGAGAATGGCCTGCTCTCCCAGGAGTCTGGGAGACCTACCCTGATTTCGGGAGTCTTCCGGACATTCCGGGAGAGTAACTGACAATCAGAACACAGCATGTGTCAGTGGAGATGAGATACTACAACTCCCATGATCCTCCACCAATCACTGGACAGGTAAAACTGCTAGTCCCTGTTCTGTCTGACACAATGTTGCATGCCAGTCTTTGAAAAATAATTTACAAAACATTACATTAAATGTATCACGAACTGACATGTATAGCAAAAAGAGATAAGGGATTGTTAGTAAAAGGTATACAACACTAAATAAAATAATTTCTGTGTGTGATATTGTAGCATAATGAGGGCAACAATTTTACTGACCTCATCTTCTGATATTTTGTTCCTTTTCTTACTTTGATTAAAAAAGAATTGGCAACACTGCCTGTATCATTCTCCATATACATTATTTTATCCAAGATTACTTCATGTAGATCCCAGTTCACTTTCTACGTACCCTGCTGGCATGTAGTACCACAGATCTGCCACAAGATCTGTGTAGCAGCCAGCTCCCCTGCCATTCCCTACCTAGATGCTGCAGCTTGGGACAGGAAATAGAGCATTTCCAGTAATTGTTGCCCTTGTAGTGAAAATAAGAGATGAAGAGTAATGAAAATGTCATCAATCTGCACTGTATAAACACACAATGGTTCAGTTACCCTGCTGGATACTTGTGTCAGCTTTACGGGGAGACTTTGCACGCGATTAAAGGACTTTCTGTGGTGCAGTTTAAAGTCTCATATTACACCCAAGAGGGTGCAATCACTAAAACCACATCATACACACACTGCATGCAACAAATGGGTCTACTTAACAAAATATATCTATGTGCACAAATGTGTTGTACCCATAGCAACCAATCAGGAGTTTGCTTTTGTTACTAACAAGTTCCAGAAAAAAAAGACAACTTGAATTGTTGCTATGGAACACATCATCTGACACATACATGCCCACATCCCCAAGACTCCTGAAATCTGGGTAGGTCTCCCAGACTCCTGGCAGAGCAGGCTATTCTCCCGTATCCTGCTAGTGTTATCCCTCATACGTACTCTGGAGTTAGCATCTTTCGTTCCACGGAAGCTGCTTCACTAAAGCAGCCGAAGATAACTCAACCGGAGCTGCTGCGCATGTCATCTTCGGTTTCGTTAGTTTGACAGCTGCGGAGCTCCGGTGTGCCAGACAGAAGTGGTCCGTGTGCCACTTCTGGCACGCAAGCTGGGGGTTGCCGACCACTGCATTAAAGAGACTGAAGGAATAGAAGACGCTCACTTAGTGGATGTTCCCTTTTCAGCTCTAGGCCACAAAACATTCTTGTTCCCGCAAAATTACTTTATATACTCCTAAAATACTTTTAAGTGTATTTTTAGGAGCATATCTACCAAGATAACAAAAAGCACAAAATAGTACAACATGCAATAAATCAATCTATTTAATGTAATATATAAATGAGGCTGTAGTGACATTTCAATGTTTTCATGATATGCACTTATCGGTCAGACCCACAAAATTAGGCGAAGTTTCACTTTCCAACAGCCTGAATGTGAGAATGCATTTATGTATGCACAATACACATTTCCACATAAAGGAAAGATATTTTTGTCTGCCTGATTTGCACTTTCGGAAATTAATATATGATTTATAGACAGTACATACTCTGCCTGTCCATTCTTCTTCTGCAGTAATGTAATATATGCTTCCTGCTTCAGGTTTACTAAAGATGATAAAGTCTCTGACTTTGCTTCAGAAAACAGCATACAATAACCAGGTAACTTCAAATTATGAGCATGTACATTAAGGGGATCAATATTACAAGTTGGCTGTATGAGTTTTGTATTAAATAGAGAGGAGTTTGACACCACAGTTTGAAAACCTGCATCACTGCTCCGTGCTGTTAAAGGATCTGCACCTTTCATTATCTAACTCTCAGTCTGTGGCTTCCTGCTTACCTATATTCCATGTGGACGGCAGTAAGAGATAGCTGCAGTTTAGATCAGCTTTGTGCCCTGCCTCCCACATATACATCTTCTCACAAATATAAAATCAGTTAGTTTGTGAAGGCAGTGGGAACTTACAAAGTGGTGTCACGGAGTGTCATTTCATCAAGGAGCGGGTTGTTTTCTAAGATCTCAGTTCAGCTGCTGGACACACTGCTCTCGGCTGTCATTACTTCTATGTCCTTCGACCACTCATCACCCTTTGGTGAATGAGCTTACATTCTGATAGAATGCAAAACTTATAGCTGAATACCTTGTATTCCACAAAAAAACATGTAGTAGACTGTGATGTTCCAACTCTCAGCGACACTCCCCTTTGCCTTCCTGCTTGCACTTAATGGAATTTCACTATATGAATCATCATCATCATTAGTTATTTATATAGCGCCACTAATTCCGCAGTGCTGTACAGAGAACTCACTCACATCAGTCCCTGCCCCATTGGAGCTTACAGTCTAAATTCCCTAACGTACACACACACACAGAGAGACTAAGGTGAACAGCCAATTAAACTACTAGTATGTTTTTGGAGTGTGGGAGGAAACCGGAGCACCCGGAGGAATCCCACGCAAACACGGGGAGAACATACAAACTCCACACAGATAAGGCCATGTTCGAGAATCAACCTCATGACCCCAGTTCTGTGAGACAAAAGTGCTAACCACTAGGCTACTGTGCTGCCCATATAATCCTTTAGATCATCCTCCTCTTTCCCAGGTTCATAGTATTGTTCCTTAGATTTTCAACCATGGTAGAAATAAAAGGCAACAGCATCTAGTGCATTACCTCTTTATTTAGAATCACGTATAAAACCATATAAACTCACATTTAGCAAATAGTTTAAAAACAACAATCACCAAGTTGGCGTAAGATCAGCTTTCCTAGCAGAGCGTAATGGATGTTATACACAAGAGGACAGAGTCTTATCATGGGTCACTGGGAGGATAGAGAATCTTACCCCAGTGCAGACAAATTTGCGTTATTTTTCAAGGCAGTATAGGGTGGGGGTATTGTGCTCACACATATAGGGCCTGATTCATTAAGGAAAGTAAAGCAAGAAAATGAGTAACTTTGAACCTTGGTAAAACCATGCTGCAATGCAAGGGGTGCAAATGAGTTTATTATTTTGCACATAAGAAAAATACTGGCTGTTTTTTCATGCAGGACTCAAATACTTGATTGTTTTATTTTTACACTGACATTAAAAGTTGATCTAGGCCATGTTCTACGCCAATTATAAATCTAACCTCACATTTTAAATTTACCTCCCCCTCCAATGCAACATGTTTTTTCCAAGGTCCAAAGTTACTAATTTTTTTTGCTTTACTTTCCTTAACAAATCAGGCCCATAATGTGCATCACTAACATATGATTCACAGTCTAATTGTTATTCTGCTTTCTTCACAAAACCTCTTACACTGTAAGCTTATTCGGGCAGGGCCATCTTTACCTTTTCTTTCATGTCATTGTATGTAATATATTTATATAATGATGCCATCAGTGTACAGCACTGCATAGTATGCTAGCACCTTATACATAAAAGATAATAATATTAATATTCACCTCCGGGACAGAGCTCCCTCCTCAATATCAGCACTCCTCGTTGGTCTTGTGTGCTGGTAGCACTGACATAAAGGAGAGGGTCTGAAGTAGCACTATCAAACTGCACGACTACTTACGGGACAGTCACAAATGGTCCCCCTCAAATAAATAGAATCCATATGTCAACAAGATGATAGGTCCTCTATTAAAACATAAGAATGCTGTACTGATACAGTTATTTACTTGCATACACATGATGTTATATATACTACAGCTACTGTAAGTCACTGGTGGCTAGTGACAATGCAGTGTTGTGATATTGGTGTATGACATAATGGATGAGCAGGGTCAGCGCAGTAGAAGGCGGCCCCCATCCTACAACGTCTCCAGGCACTTGCCTAGTGTGACTATTTAGAAATCTCACCATGCTTGGTAATTAGAACAAATTAGAAAATATCAATGCTTCGCTGCAGAGAATAGGATAAATTGTACACTGCATCTCAGCAGAGCTAGCTGCAGGCTCTTCTGTATCACAGTCCAGAGCAGCATCTTATAAATGTCATAATGGAAAAATAAATTCAGGAGTTCTGCCCCCCCCGGACACAGAAGCAAAATCTCTGAGTACCAGATATGGTATAGATAGGAATCCTGCACAGACTTCAAATATATTTCCCCCCCTCTGGGTAAACCCAGATTCATTTATTCATATATGGATGTAATCTAAAAGATAAGCTGAGACATACTTTGTATACAGATGGAGCAGCCATTAATGTATTCTGTGCTCTGCACACAGCAAAGGTTAATTTAGGAAGCATAAAATGAGGTCGGTGCAGAGTAAAATCTTTTTCGGTAGCAGTGTGTCGTATAGCAATTTGAGCAAAAGTACCAACGTTTCCTCCAAGTCGAATGGGTCTGCAGAACAAGATGGCGGCATTTGTAGAGTTGTGAAATACGGTGTGGGTGCAATGGTTCTTCTAGTTTTCAGCAGTGGATAAGCATGATTTCATTATAGGCTGCGAAATTATTGAAATAAGATAAAGGGGTGGAGAAACGGGGCTGTTTCTTCATCATTTAGACATATTAGTATATGACAATGTAACAAAAGCCTAATGCAGGAGATATCAGAGATAGGCAAATTAACGCACAATACTGCAGTCCCCTTATTCTCAATGGGAACTGTAGTATGGATCTATTTACAGAGATCCGAAAAGTGAACTGACTGCTAACGCCATCTGAAGATATTGTATTCTATAGGAGAACATCGCAGGAGAGGGATCTTCGGATCTTCTCTGGCAGCCTGGATGCTCCTCCTCTGCCTACTCTAACTAAGATGACTTTTTAATAAATAGCCACAAATATTCCCTCCATTATTGCTTTGAAAAGTGGCAATTTCTATGGACATTTTGCCGTGGATCATAAATAGACCCCACAGTGAGGGTTATATAGTAATATTGCTCAAAGGTGCTAATCTGTGATATAACCATAGCAACCAATCAGACATTGCATTTAATTTGTCTATTGAGAGTTATGATTTTGGAGCAGATTTGCACCTCTGAGCAATGTTAGTAAAAATAAAACCTCAATGTAAACGAGTGTGTAGCACAATCTCTCCGCAATCCTACAGACAACATCCTCTTACTACCAGCCCCTGTTTCACCATGCTATGTTACCCAAGGCTATGTACAAGTACTGTACAATAGAAAATTTGTATAATTACTACTTAATCTCATATAAGAAACTATTATTGACTTACTAATGGTAAGCAGGCCTTCTGGTAATACACGTTTTATTACTGTATTTGTGTCCAAATATAAAGCTCTTCATAATATGCTGGCGCTATATAAATAAATGTTAAAAATAAAATAGGAGTGGCACTATGCAGCTGTCCATATACACAGGAAAAACAATGAACAATGACAATTACCCCTTAATTGTACAATCACTCTACTAGCTCCATTGTCAGCCATGATGCAACATGAAATATTTTAAAGGTATATAATTTATTCAATTCTGCCCTCTGCTCCACCCTGACAACCGCTCCTCCTCTCCATGTTGTGTCGTCTGCATAACCCTTGTTACACCTCGGACATCAGATATTCTTAGGTCACATTACTCTAGCTGTGCAACCATTGTCCAAGACACAATATGGGGAACCTTATGAAAGCTGGTGCACACGTAACTCTTCAAAAAAGTTCTGTAATTTCTGTGCTCCAGTTTTCATAACTCCCCTCAAGCATTAGAGAGTTGCAGCATTACAATCCAGGAATAATTAGGCCACCCACATGGAGTTTGTATGTTCTCCCCGTGTTTGCGTGGGATTCCTCCGGGTGCTCCGGTTTCCTCCCACACTCCAAAAACATACTAGTAGGCTAATTGGCTGATATAAAAAAAAAAATTACCCTAGTCTCTCTCTCTCTCTCTCTGTCTGTGTGTATGTTAGGGAATTTAGACTGTAAGCTCCAATAGGGCAGGGACTGATGTGAATGAGTTCTCTGCACAGCGATGCGGAATCAGTGGCGCTATATAAATAAATGATGATGATGAGTGCCAAATTTCACAGGTTAAGATTGTACATCATCATCATCATCAGCAGCTATTTGTATAGCGCCACTAATTTCAGCTACCAAATGTATAATTGGCCACTCATGTACACTGTCCACTTCCAAGTCTGTGATTCATCTCACACACTTGTTGGGATTATCAAATTACCTTTTTTTATTATTACGCTGGATCACTTCAGATTTTATTTTTACAAGAACAGCTTCCTGAGCCACACAGGGTATAAAGCTGGCCAATCTGTAGTTTTGCATGTGGCGTAATTTTGCCAGGCACCTGTATGTTGAGTTTCAAGAAAATACATTTTTATAAAATGCACTGTGGAGCTGGGACGCTTACAGCCCACAGAGTATCCAAAACAACTCAACCCGCATACTTATTAACCACTGAGATTCCTCATAAAGCACTAAGCAGCAGTTCTCTAATCAATCATCACACTTTGTTTCATGTTAGTACACAAGCCTAAGAGAGAGGTCAAACCTATGTCAAGTCACAACTAGAATGTCTACTGTCACCTCTGTCTGGTGCCAAACAAGTCTGTGCCTCAACTTGTCTAATAACGGACACATTTATTATAGTCTGGTCATGCAACTATTACACACTAAGCAAGACACAAGCCACATCTCAGGGAAAGCAGTGATAGAAAGAGAATTATATAAAGCTTCATCTCCACCATAAAATGGGGCTAGGGTCAACTCTGTTTCTAAGAAGCACCCAATATAAAATTGGTTGTCCACTCTGAGGAAATTTCCCTTCACTATTTCCCAGGGAAAGGACCATCACTGAATTGCTAGATGGGAGGGATGAGAATAAATATACAGGGAAGTTATCCCAAAGCAGACAATGCCTTTAAATACTTGACTACACTGAGGAGCAATATCTTCAATAGGCTGCAGGTAGATTGCTTAGACCTGCAGGGGGTGGACATGGGCTCAGACTAGCCCACTATGGATTGTCACTGCAGCCCACCCTCTACCCTGGTACAGGAAATGTTGGAAGCTGGACAGATATAGCAGGATCTGGATGCAGTGTCCTCCTGTATCTGTCCTGCAGTGTCACCCCTACAACTACAGTGATACCCAGTCATTTGTCAGTGAGGTCAGTCAGGCAGCAAATCAGAATGAACACTAGGCTGAGGTAATATTGTTCTATTACTATACCCAATCCCAAAGACCACATCTGGCATTTAGTGCCATTAGTTCTGAAATTACTAGCCTGAAAAATTCATGCGGTAGGCAGTTCAAGTCACTAACATCAAGCATGCGACGGCAGTGGTTGGGTGTAGAGAACTACATACGTTTGACCTCCTGCAGGAATCTACTGTAAAAGGTACTGGTTAGATACACTCTGCAAAGGAATGCATCTAATTAAAGATTGGATTTAGAACAAAAGTTATATTTAAAAATAGTCTTTTGGGAGGACAGTGTAGGATTGATCCTTTAATGATGTCTGCAAAGTAAAACACTTATTTATTAATTTATTTGTGTTATTAGGGAAGTGTCCAAAGCACTGATGTGTCCTATGTTCTCAGGGAGATTTACATAAAATTATCACTCTAATAACAGAGACCCTTGCTCAAATAAAGGAATTATTGTTGCATACTTGAAACACGGTTAAAATGCTGAAATATTTCACATTTAAAGTTAAATTTAGAATTTAAAAGCCTATTTTGCATAAAGCTTATAAAGGGTAGACTGTTTTTCCTTCATCTGCTGCAACATTTGATGTCTGAGTGTGCACGTAGGAGAAAATGTAACTGTACCCATCCAGCTTTCCTTCACAATCACAGCCAATGATTCTTCCGAGTCTCTCTTGTCATATTGAATCAGCTCGTTCAGCCGTGATGCCAAATACTGCACTGTGTATGAGCGGCAAGCTCCTTGCTGTGCGCTGTGGTGCCTGCAGGAGAATGGAGGATTCTGGGAAGAGCAGTGTATTGCTGCTGCCCTGTATGAAGCTAAGTGAGTAGGACAGTGTGTCATCACACTGTGTTTTGTTCGATAATTTTAAGATGGCCTGGAGAGTAGGAAGATACTGCAGTTTTTAAAGAAGATCTACTTGGCTTATTTGGGGGGCTTATCACTGCAGAGTTATCTTTTCTCTGACGTCTGAATACAGAATTGTGCCAAAAGTGAGATCAGTGTAAAATCTGTGCAAGAAAACAAATCTTTCATCTGGAAATTCAGCTTTCAGCTAACTCAACCTTTTAAGTCCCTAACACACTCACTTTTAAAGAACAAGTAGACCCCAGAAATGTGTTCATTTTTACCATGTCTTTCTACTTTCTTTTAGGGATCAGAGACAGCAAAATGCACACCCTATATCTCTTAGACAAGAAACAGAAGGTGTTGCTAACAGGACAAAAGACCAAGTTGCAAACCACAGACTGCCAATTTTTGCCATCAAACTTGCAATGACATCTCCTCCCCACACCTTCCAACATTTCTGATTTTGAAATAGGGGAACATTAGGCCCCAATCTCAACTCTCTCAGACCTCACACTGGAGCACCTAAACAACGCTTCTAAATATGAAGGCTCCACCCCTAAATCTACAAGCACTAGCAGGCCCATGCAGTTTATGGCTGCAAGGGCTTGCTGAGGCCAGTAGTTCCACTGGAAAAAATGTTGATTTCTCTATTTTAACTATTTATTACTACAACATCCTCTGAGCACAGTTCTTGGGAAAAACCCAAGTGCTTTCAGCATGTTGTTTTTTGAAAAATTTATTTTATTTTGTTTTCCCCCACTGGCAAGGGCCGTATTGATTATCAATATCACCATATATCATGCAGGGGTCGAGCACCCGCAACATGTTAACATGCCGCAATTATGTTAACACGCCCCCAGTATACTTGACCCTTTCCCTCCCCTGTTCCTCTGCTGTAAAAAAGAGCTGTAAGCATAAGATGCGGCTAAGTCTGCATGGCATATTTGCCTACTTTGGGCAAGTTCTTTCCGGGAGAGGGGCGTGACTAGGGGGCGGGAGGGGGCGAGGCTCGGCCAAACGCGTAATTTTGGCCCCGCCCCATGTGACGGAAGTGCTGTCTTGTCGCGGGGGGCGAAAATTACACGATTCACCACTAATCGCGTCATTTTGAGACGGCTGTAGCGGGATGCGGGAGATTTGCCTGCTCTCCCGGGAGTCCGTGAGACTGACCCGAATTTCGGGAGTCTCCCGGACATTCCGGGAGAGTTGGCAAGTATGCTGCATGGGGATGCACTTTTTGGGCCTGAGTCATTAAGGAAAGTAAGGCAAAAAAAAGGAGTAAATGTTCTCCAGGACAAACCATATTACAATGCAAGGGGTGCAAATTAGTTTACTATTTTGTACACAAGTTAAATACTGGCTGATTTTTTTATCTAACACACAAATACTTAATAGCTTTATTTTTACACTGAAATTGAAAGTTGATCTAGGACATGCCCTATCTCAACTATAAATCTGTCCCCACATTTTAAATTTACCCCCGCCCTCCCCCCCTCCAATGCAACATGTTTTTTTTGCCCAGGTGCAAAGTTACTCCTTCTTTATGCTTTGCTCTCCTTAATGACTCAGGCCCTTTGTGCACATAAAGACATGCAGTACGGAAATGGAACATTGTTTTGAAAAAGCATCTGAAATCCTATATGAATTATATACCTTATAGGAACAAACACTAGATACATTTTATTTGTGAACAACTTTTCCCACTGGTAAAGAGTGAAAACTGCTCATGGGGAAAAAGTCTCTCTTAAAGGGAAACTATGAATAAGGTATATTTTTTTTACACAAGGGGAAGATTTATCAAACCTTCTAAAAATGAAAAGTAGAGTTGTTGCCTATAGCAACTAAATCACATTCTAGGTAGCATTTATCAATTGCATTCTAGAAAATGATAGCTGGAATTAGATTTTATTTCCTTGATGTAAAAGAAGGTTTATATTGTATTGTACATTTTTAGCCACTTATATTACATCGTAAAATAGAAATGAATTGTGGTCTATGTGATGACTCTGTTTTGTCTGATATTTAAAAAATGTGGGGCATTTACTATTCTCACATGTGAGGCCTGAAAGATTCCATTCCATGGGGGAAGGGGGTGATTATTATTCCATCCTCCACCTGGTACCACTGTGGGCAATTACATATATACACTATATGGACAAAAGTATTTGGCCACACCTGTTAATTATTGAACTGAGGTGTTTCAATGAGACCTGTTGCCAGAGGTGTATAAAATCAAGTACCTAGTCATGCAGTCTCCATTTGCAAACATCTGTGATACAAAATGGGTCGTTCTGAAGGACAGTGACTTCAAACGTTGTAGTGTGATAGGATGTCACCTTTGCAATAAGATGGTTTGTGAAATTTGGAGCAGTGAACATGTGTTCTGTGGAGTGACGAATCACGCTTCTCTGTTTGGTAGTCAGATGGGCGAGTCTGGGTTTGGTGGATGCCTGGAGAACGTCACCTGCCTGACTGCATTATACCAACTGTGAAGTTTGGTGAAGGAGGGATAATGGTTTAAATGTTTGTCCTGAATTGAACTAATTTAAGAACAAATTGAAGCACAAATGAACTAGTGCCCAATTTTTCCTGCCTAAATGCTATGTACCCTTAACCTTAGTTCAAAATCCATAAACCAAATATCTAAATCCAGTTCCTAACCCATATTCCATTAACTTTGAGCCAAACAGACCGATGCCCAAATGTTTAAGGCAGCGATGAGGAACCCAATATACTTCAAGGGCCGCACATTGCCCTTCATTCCAGAATAACTTCAGCACCCCCACATCACATCATAAAATGCACCCACATACCCACCTGCTCTAAAATATCCCCACATGTCCTCAGACCCCCCTTGTCACAAAGTGTCTCCATATACCCACATGTATTCCGAAACTCCCCCATATACCACTCAGAGTTTCCCATATGCCCCCCATGCCACACAGATCTCCCCAAGGACTTCTTTATATTTCCACACAGACCCCTTGACACCTCCCATCAGACCTCCACAGACTTACCTGCACAGCTGGAGTCTGCAAAGATCGGAGGGAGAGGATGTAGTCCAGAATGCACTGCACTAACTCCTCCTCTGAGTGGTTGAGCTGTGTGACCTCCCTCTAGTTTGCACATGACGAGGATGCCAGCTGTTCCCATTCACTCATATTCTCTGCTTGCAGAGAATAAGTGAAATCGGGTGCAGCAGGCAGGGGGCCGCAGATGAAGACTCAGTGGGCCGTCTGTTGCCCACTACTGGTCTAAGGGGTAAATGTATCAAACTTTCTAAAAAGGAAAAGCTGTTGCCCATGTCAACCAATTAGATTCTAGCTATCATATATCTAATATATTCTACTGCTATGGGCAACACCTCAATTTTTCCTTCATAGAAGGTTTGATACACTTACCCTAAATGTTTATGCTGAAACGCAAATATTAACTTGTGTCCTAAAGACTCAGGGCCTGATTCATGTCAAACACAACTTGCATGCTCTTTTTAAAAATGCAACATACGTGCAACTTGAGAATAGTTTCTATGGTATTCACATCCAAGCTTATCTCCAGAAACGTTCTGATTTGAATCTGGAGGGAAGTAAGTTAAGCCTAAACATTACTTGTCGTACATAGACAGACAGAACTGACTGCATTATAAGCACATGTGTAACTACAATAAAAGTTTACATCAGAATGCATATAAATTTTATTTGATCATAAAATAAAACAACAACTCTTAACTGTATAATCATTTATATAAGTATTTATATTCAAATAACATTTATTTACATTTTCTAAATAAATAAAGATGCTTTCAATGCGTATTAGTATATCCTAGTTGCATACAGTTGTTCTGTGATAGCTACTGGCACGTATAAGTGTAATTTTTAATGAAAGACTATGCAGTGTCAGTCATCGCTAACAGCCAGCATATACACTGCCCTGCAGTGGGTGCAGAAGATACGGATGAAAACGAGGGTACTTACAATAGCACAATTCAGACACAACTTCCCATTTTTAGGACCAACCACTAAAAACACTGATTTGTCCAAGTCATCAAGAGCCAACATTCAAACTGGAGGCTCTAACAAGTGTCTCTGTTATATAATCACTGGACTAAAAACTGCAAAGTGATTATTTACAACAGGCCATGTTGATAAGAATGTACACCAGTATCAGATAGCTGAGATAAGAGAGGACCACCGAACAGTGCAGTCTTTAGCACAATAATGCCACTCAAACTGAGACAAGCGACTGAACCACTGTTTAAATTGGTCGTACACTCTGAGAGACACATAGGGCTAGATTTACTAAGCTGCGGGTTTGAAAAAGTGGGGATGTTGCCTATAGCAACCAATCAGATTCTAGCTTTCATTTATTTAGTACCTTCTACAAAATGACAGCTAGAATCTGATTGGTTGCTATGGGCAACATCCCCAGTTTTTCAAACCCGCAGCTTAGTAAATCTAGCCCATAGAATGAGATTCACTGTTCATCGCTAGGGAAGAGTGGCTGGATCACTTCTGGCTTCATTGCTTTCTGTCAACGAAGACCACACACACAGATTGATAGCTGCCATCTTCTGACTGAATTTTCTGCCATGTCTGATAATAGTCCTATCGATTTCATTTGGATTATTACTGGGCAACACGGTTATTTATGTGTTACACACTCTACAATATCAGGCCGATTGACCAATATTGAATTATGTGTAGTTAGCTGTAGACACATGAACAAAGAGAGATCCAAATCTCTGCCCGTTGCACCTAAAATAATCAATTGGACAGCAGTTTACATTGGCTCCCGGTAACAAATACCCTTTAAACATCATATGATTTCTCCTGGGACCCTATGCAACTTGGTTCCATAGTAATCCCATATGCTATGTCCTTAGACATCTAACACACAACTCTACGATCCTTCTCCAGTACTGGTGTAATCCATGCTTTGTGCTTTAGTTTAAATGAAACATTCATAGTCCTAAATTAAGTAACTGCTGAACAAACAAAGTCCATGATTTACTCCTGAAAACTGTGCATGTATTTCATTCATAAAATAACTGTTGGAATCATGTCATAAACAGAGTTTATTTATTTATTTATCACAAATCAATCACAGTTTTCATAAACTGTTTATAATAATTTGGAGACGTTGATTGCATTCATTACCAAATAATCAAGTGCAGAACAGAAATAGAACAGTTCATTTGAAGATCTGTTCTCAGTCTCTGGAAGTGACACAGTCACCAGAGCCAACTTCAGAAATGAACTTCAGTTCAATTAATTATTGGGAAAATTGCAGCCAAGCATTTTCATGGCAGTTCCTTCCGAATTAATTGGCCCCAAAGAAGAGCTTTTTGTTGCTGGGAACCTTTATTTACGTACGCCTTTTTGTAAGAATACAAAGCTGCTGGAAGAGAGAGCATGCTGGATTAATCACCCAAATATGATAAGCGCAAACAAAGAGATTAGTTGGTTGTCTAATTACAAAATAAATTGGAAATGTTTGCTTTAGAAATAATTATGTGTTGTAAAACATCACTTTACAGAGTACATTTAAAAAATCGCTCCACCCAAAACTAAAAATATAGCTTTGGGCAGAGTTACAATAGTTAATATAAAAATTAAAATTCTGCATTAGGGGCATGATTCATTTTGGTCGCAACCTGCAACTTATGTTTAACAAAATGAGCGCAGAACTTGAGCGTAGATCTGACCGTATTCAAATACAAGCAGACCTCAATATACGTTTCAATTTGAATCTGGGTATAATTACAATCTGGCTAAACTAAATTAAAAGTTTACTTGCCGTATGTAGACAGACAGAACAGAGTACGCACTCTCATATGTGCAATATAAAAGCTATATCGGAACGCACAAAAATATTTTATAAAATAAATTAACAACTATACTACAATAATAAATAAAAATAATTGTTAAAACATTTGTTGTTTTTTTTTTTAATGCAAATACGTAAATCAGAATGTTGTTAATGTGAACTGTACATACAATGAATTTTTACAGTCTACCATCCTTGCACATATATTCTGTGCTATCTAGTGGCACACAGATGTGTAGTTTTTAAAACAAAGACGATGCCGTGACAGTCATCATTCCTTCCCTCCCCCTTCAAGTCGTAGGCAATTGTAAGTGTCATTTGCGTTCACACGTGAATTGCATGTAATTGCGTTCATTGGTAAAAGGTCAGTTTTTGAGCACAGCTATATCACCAAGATACGGCACGAAAATGGACTTACTTCCGAAACTGAATGAGGCCCTAGATGTACAGTTTGCGGCATCCACCTGTAACAGTCCAAGGGCTAGATTTACTAAACTGAGGGTTTGAAAAAGTGGAGATGCTGCCTATAGCAACCAATCACATTCTAGCTGTCATTTATTTAGCACATCCTACAAAATGACAGCTATAATCTGATTGGTTGCTATAGGCAACACCTCCACTTTTTCAAACCTACAGTTTAGTAAATATACCCCCAAAACGGCATTCCCCTTTCCTCTTACCGTTCAGCCTGGTATCCCTGTCCTGGGCACATTTCATTTGCATTAATGGGAAATTCACACGGGATAGGTTTTGACACCTGCTCAGTCTGTTTCAAACAGCACTCACCTCAGCCTGTGTGACGTGTATGTGACAATGGGTTAATAACTACAAGACCACCCGGACTGTCTAAAAATTATTAAAAACCCCTCAAAATTATACTTCATGCTCAGTACCTGTATCCAGACTGCCACCACCAAGAGTTATTTTTATTTTATTTTGTGGGAGGTTTTCGAATCGCCCTACACTTATATCTGACTACATTTAAGATAATACCAAAACTACATACAGAGATACATAAGAAGTATGCAAACAAGTTTCTTAATATAAAAAGGAAAGTTACAGATTAAAAAAAACAAAAAAACAACTCACATATTTTAAGGACTGTGAAAGGGCAAGCAGAGACAGGGCTCAACCAATAGAAAATGGGACCCTAGGAATTAATTATTTTATGATCACACTCAGTGGCTTTTTAAATGTCCAGCTCCCACCCACTTTTCCTTATGACGTAACTAGAAGAGGGCTGTGTGTATGCGAATGGGGTTTTACAACCACTTATTATAGATTCCCCTGCATATATATTAAGAATTGTATTGAAGACAATACTGTATTATACTAGCTTCTCTAAGGAGTTAGTATTTAAGTTTGACATATGTCTTATGCCTAATCCCACTGATGATTAATACACATAGAAATTGATGGCAATAATTAAGAACACTATTCATTTGATGCATTAAGTTTTCTATATGACATACATGACTTTACAGCTAGAGCACCTTTTGTGATTTAAGGGATTTTAGATCTGCTGCCCCACCTGTGGAGTTAAGGCATTAGTGTCCTTTCTTAGGCTGAGAAACAGCCATGTCAACTAGCTAATTGCAAGAATCCATTTTGGACAGGACACTGGCCATAGCAGGGTGCTAGGACAGGGCAGATGGTCAGGTGAGACTGTCAGCCTAGCTAAATTAACCCCTTTGTTACTTGCCCATAGCGAATTACAGCAACTCATATTTTATATTTTAATCCCTGAATGTGTTGTAACCAAGACAAACAGTAAGAGGAGAGAGGAATGTGGTGTTGGACCATCCACGGCAAATCCATGCTAAGTAGATTTTTTTTACATTCATTTTCTGTACTCCACCTAAAAAGTACATTTTTAGTTTTGAGTGGAGTTATTCTTTTATTGTTTAAACTTTCTTTATTAAATTTTCCAACAATACACTCAAATGAATGTATATGAATGTCAAACAAAATGCTTTCCTATAACGAATAAACAATTTTGATACATCAACAAACCGAACTGGAAAACTGGGAGAGAAGAGGAGTTGGGGGTAATTGGGAAAAGAAAGAAAGAAGATGGGAGGTGTTAAGAGGAAAAAGGGAATGGGATAAAGAGAGATCTGTATCTGAGCTTGATATGTAGAAGGTTTGGCTTAGCCGGTAGCGATTGGGTGGAGTTATTCTATAATTTATTTATTTTTATTAGAAAACAGACCTATTGAAATCCACCATTAATCTAATCTTGGCCACTTACAGGGAGTTTGAGCCACAATTCCTGAACTCCCTGGGGCAACCCCACTCCCTGGTTTTGTTGCCTCTTGCTGCCTTTATTGCATCTGTACACATGCTCATTAATGCAATATATCTAATCAGCCAATCATCTGGTAGCAAATCAATGCATAAAAGCAGACAGCCATGGTCAAGAGGTTCAGTTGTTGTTCAGACCAAACACCAGACTGGGAAGAAATGTGATCTATGTGAGTTTGACCATGGAATGATTTTTGGTGTCAGACGAGGTGGTTAGAATATCTCAGAAACTACTGATCTCTTGGGATTTCATGCACAACTCTACAGAGAATGGTGTGCAAAACAAAAGACATCCAGTGTCCGACAGTTTTGTGGTTGAAAATGCCTTGTTAATAAGGTCAGAGAATGGCTTGACTGGGTCACGCTGGCAGGAAGGCAACAGTAAGTAACCAAGCATTACAAGAGTGGTATGCAGAAGAGCACCACTGTATGCACAGCGCGTTGAACCTTCAAGAGGAAGGGCTACAGCAGAAGTAGACCCTTTATTCCAATTGAGCATTGTTTAAAAGCCACAGCCTACTAGATTATTGTTCTGGCCATGAGCATCCCTGTATGGCCAGGCGAAACCCACCTTCTAATGCCTACTTTCAGCAGGATAGCATGTCGTCTTACAAAGCACATGTAAGCTGGTTCCATGAATAGTGACAATGAGTTCAGTGTACTCCAATAGTCTCCACAGTTACAAGATCTCAATCCAACAGAGCACATTTGGAATGTAGTGGAAATGTAGAAGCGGAAATAATGTGCAGTAGACAAATCTGCCAACAACTGCATGATGTTATGCACATGCGCCGGAATAGAGATGCATTTTAAACAGTGTCTCCTTTTAAGTGACCTAGATTTTTACATTTATATTAAGTAAAAAATTAATTATGACACCAGTAGGAGTTGTCATTAACAGCGGGTTACTGATGGAAAGAAACCCAGATAAACTGCAGAGGGACCAAAGAACAGGGTGGCAGACTAAACCCATCATGTCACAGATTTTTATATATATATATATATATATATATATATATATATATATATATATATATATATATAAAATTTATCTATCTATCTATCATATATATATATATATATATATATATATATATATATATATATATATATACATATACACATCTATCTATAATATAAATGCTTAGTGGCGTGTGTTAGTCTGTCTGTGTGTGGAAAAAATAAAACCAAGCTGCAGCGCCACCTGCTGGGCGGAGTTATACACTGACCTACTAAATTCTTAGGGGCATTCAATTTCGATCCCGATCCGCGGGATCGCACCGGAACGGCCGCGAACCTAATCCGCGGTACTGCAATAACGTGGATTTTTGTTCGCAGCCCTATCCGCTGCCTCCGTGCACTACAGTTATCAGCTCACTTCAACTCTCCTGTGTTTCATCGAGACTGCACCAGCTGATTCCTATCCACTGTCTCCGTGCACTACAGTTATCAGCTCACTTCAACTCTCCCGTGTTTCATCGTGACTGCTCTAGCTGATTCCTATCCGCTGCCTCCGTGCACTACAGTTACCAGCTCACTTCAACTCTCCCGTGTTTCATCGAGACTGCACCAGCTGATTCCTATCCGCTGTCTCCGTGTTCAACAGTTCCAGCTTACCTCAACTCTCTCGTGTTTCATCGTGACTGCACCTGCTGATTCCTATCCGCTACCTCCGTGTATCTGCAGTGTCCTGCTTATCGCTACTCTCCAGTACTCCTCGTGTCTGCAGCCAGCTGATCCGCTCTCCGTGCTTCTACAGTGTTCCTGCCTGTGTCAACTCGCCTGTCTGCATTGGATCAACGCTCCGCTGCTGTCTTCTCTGCCTTACCACTTCTACTCTTCAGTGATCTCCAGGCGACCAGTCCTATATACTACTGCTTCCTGAGTATTGTTTCCATCGTTGCTGGTCTACCTACCTGTGCGCTGCACCTACTTGGATTCCGCTTCCATTTCCCTGGGACTTCGCATCCTGCCGGCCTCCTGCCGCTCAGGTATCCCTGCACTCCTTTCTGACAGCCTGCTCTTCTGAACCACGGTATGCATACTTATCATTGACTGTGCTCGTGTATTGCATACCTTGCTGGACTGAGTTATTCTTCTCTGGAGTTGCCTATCCACTAGACTATTGCCATCATTTGACTGTGTTACCTTGTAGTCTGGATAATTCCTGTGACTTTGTATATTTGTGCAGTGCTGCTCAGTTATTAATACTTTGTGCATATCATCGTGGGATCAAGTTCAGTGTGCCCGTGTATACTCTGCATTACATTTATCTCCCCGTGCTCCTCCTCACATATATATTTCAGTGGTACAACTTGCTAGTGGCAGACCACTGATTCCTGTTCCCTGTGTCACCTGTTTTCAGTATCCTTCCACATAGCAGTGGTACAACTTGCTAACTGTCACGGGCACTAGGAGTCTTTACCCAGGGATCACAAGGTGGTAGGCTTACCAGAGCAATGTAGGTGGTAATAGGGTACTCTGGTAGCAGGGTGATCACGGAACAGTAAATAGCAGATGATGAGATGCTCAGGAAAGTCTATGACTAGCAACACTGGTAATATGGAGGTAATAGTACACGAGGAACTGTATGGACAAGGACACGTGAAGGTAGTCAGTGGTCTGCGATAGCAAGTTGTACCACTGCTATAGTGAGGAGGAATGTCCAACAGAAACGAGGAAGTGATGAGAGTCAGCGGTCTGCGGATAGCAAGTTGTACCGCTGTCTGGGTGAAGGAATGGAATCCAAGTGGAGGTATCCGGGGAGTCAGTGGTCTGCGATAGCAAGTTGTACCACTGCTATGTGAGAGGATACTGGAACAGGTGATACTGGAAACAGGGATCAGTGGTCTGCTAATAGCAAGTTGTACCACTGAATATATATGTGAGGAGGTGCACGGGGAGAGACTGCAACACAGGGTAAACATGGCACCTTAACACGATCCACAGTAATATGCACAATATAGATATATATATATGAATGACTGAACAGCACTGTAAATATGGAAAGTCTCTTGAAGTAATCCGGCACAAGATAGTACAGTCAATGATGGTAATAGTCTCAGCGGATAGTAAACTCCAGAGGAGAACAAACTCAGTCCAGCAAGATATGCAATACACCAGCACAGTCAATGAGAAGTATGCATACCGTGGTTCAGAAGCAGGCAGTCAGACAGGAGTGCAGCGATACCTGAGCGGCAGGAGGCCGGCAGGATGAGAAGTCCCTGGATAGATGAAACAGAGGTCTAGTAGGTGCAGCGCACAGGTAAGTAAACCAACAGGGACACGAATCCACAGGAATCGGTAGAACGCGGAACTGGACTCTTGGAGGACCCAGGAGAATGGTGATGATCTAGCAGCAGGATAGCGGATGAGACACGAATCCAATGCTGACAGGCGGGTAGAGACCAGCGGAACACAGGAAGGTGTGGAGAGCGGATCAGCAGTAGATGGACGATTAACGCTGGCAGCAGCAGCAGGACTCTGCGGATCCCCGGAGGTAACCAGTAGCAACCAGCAGGTGCAAATAGCGATGGAACACGGGTGAGCAGAGTAGACCAGGAGCTGTTGATCACGGAGAATAGCGGATGGCAATAATAGCAGCAGTCTCGAGGAAACACGGGAGAGATGAGATGAAGGCTGCAGTGCACAGGGGCAGCGGATAGGAATCAGCTAACAGTCACGATGATGAAACACAGCCGAGTTGCAAGCTGGAGTCTGTAGTGCACGGAGGCAGCGGAATAGGAATCAGCTAACAGTCACGATGTTGAAACACAGACGAGTTGTACGCTGGAGACTGTAGTGCACAGAGGCAGCGGATAGAAATCAGCTAAGAGTCACGATGTTGGAACACAGACGAGTTGCAAGCTGGAGGCTGTAGTGCACGGAGGCAGCAGATAGGAACCAGCTCACAGTCTTGATGATGAACAGGTGAGTAGATGTGGAGAGTGGCTGAAGTGCACGGAGGCAGCGGATAGGAATCAGCTCACAGTCTTGATGATGAACAGGTGAGTAGATGTGGAGAGTGGCTGAAGTGCACGGAGGCAGCGGATAGGAACCAGCTCACAGTCTTGATGATGAACAGGTGAGTAGATGTGGAGAGTGGCTGAAGTGCACGGAGGCAGCGGATAGGAATCAGCTCACAGTCTTGATGATGAACAGGTGAGTAGATGTGGAGAGTGGCTGAAGTGCACGGAGGCAGCGGATAGGAATCAGCAAACAGTCACAATGATATGAGATAGAGTTGAAGTGGCTTAGAAGACTGTAGTGCACGGAGGCAGCGGATAGGAATCAGCCAACAGTCACGATGATACAATTGATGGTAGAAGTGGTATGGGAACCACAGTAGTAGAAGTGGTTTGGAAACCACAGCGGTAGAAGTGGTTTGGAAACCACAGGAATCAGCAGCGCTGAATAAACGAGGAAACACCTTCAGAGACTCATGGGGAATGAGACTCCAAGATCAGGCAACGTGGTGTTGACCACAGGTGCTTAATATAGGGAGTGTTGCCTGATCTGCCAATTAAGTTAAAGGGACATACACTGAAGGGTAGGAAAGGGCTGCGCATGCGCAGACCCTCAGGATGGAGGATGGCCACGGTTCCTAAATGTCCGGGAAGAGGCACTCACGGTCCGGTGAGTGACACTAACGTAGACCACTGACTCTCCGGATACCTCCACCTGGATTCCATTCCTTCACATAGACAGCTGTACAACTTGCTAAACGCAGACCGCTGACTCTCATCACCTCCTCGTTATTTCTGGACATTCCTCCTCACTATAGCAGTGGTACAACTTGCTATCCGCAGACCACTGACTACCCTCACGTTTCCTTTGTCCATTTAGTTCCTCGTGTACTATTACCTATATATTACCAGTGCTGCTAGTCATAGACTTTCCACGAGCATTCTCTACCATCTGCTGTCTCCTGTTCCGTGATCACCCCGCTACCAGAGTACCACATTACCACCTATATTGCTCTGGTAAGTCCATCACCTGGTGATCCCTGGGTAAAGACTCCTAGTGCCCGTGACATATATATATATATATATATATATATATATATATATATATATATATATATATATATATATATATATATACACATACACATATATACATATATAGAGAGAGAGAGAGAGAGAGAGAGAGAGAGAGATGGAGAGAGAGAGAGAGAGAGGTGTGTGTGTTCTATCTCCATGGAGACCAGGCACTACACACTGAGACAATTTTTCTCTGGGCTTCTGTGCTGCTGTATAATACACCCAGCAAAAGCCAAACTCTGCTATTAGCCTGCACAATCACCCACCCCCATTTTTTAGCCAACTAATGTTCCACTGACTTTGTGGGGGCTCTTGCCTATAATCTGGCTCTGCACATCCATAGTGTGGATGAGGCCAGGCAGTCACCCCATTCACCCTTATTATAATCCTCGTCTGCTGGCCCCCCAAAGCAGGCTCCGGCCCAGGTAACCCTCTGTGCACCTCAATTGTTCTTTCATGTGGGGAAAGCAGAAGTGTTCAGATCTACAGACCACTGACGCTTGAGGTGAAGATACTTGCAGGAGGGAAAGTTACAAGGGACCATGTTAGTAATAAACTAATGTGTTCTCATTATCCTCCCCTGACACAAAACAAAATATTATTGCAAAAGGGCATTTATTTATTAATCCTAATCAGGCAGTGGGGAACCAATAGCACTTTCCATGACTTACTATATGTATTTGTGGTAGTCAGGAAACACAGAATGACAAATTACAATACTCTGCAACAGTCTTTTGATGGTGTATTGAATGGGAACAATTTAATATTATGCAAAGAACTGATATTTTATGCAGCCTTGTACAGTTCAAGTGGGCAACTCATAACACTCAAAAATTATATTTCCAGATAAAATAATTATGCAGGGTGCTACATCTGACTGAAATAGCTTATTGAAATTACAGGAACACACTGCTGACAGATGGGTTGTGAATAACTGAAACATCTTAGCAGCATCTGTAACCATGGAAACAATCCATGAAGTCCAGTTAGTATTCATGGCTACTGATGTTGCTAAAGAAGGACAGTTATTCAAAAATTATTTTTCCATTTCAGCAGTGTGTTCCTGAGGTTTCAATAGCAGATTTTAGACAGAAGTTGTATATGAAGTATCAAAAATTTACATCAGTTGTGGTACCCAACATGAAGATTCGTGGTGCAAGTCTTTAAATGATAATATCCACAGACTTACACACAAATACAAAAACTGAAAAGTATATAAAAAGCCATGCTTGTGACAGCTTGCAATATAAAGAGAGAAAGAAAAGAAGAGAAAGGGGTGGTTGCAAGTATGTTAGATTGTAAAAGGCACTGGTTTATGTGACACGACTGAGAGGGGTGGCCTACTGGAAAAAGGATGTGGCATACTGGGAAGTGGTTGTGGTTTGGATGGATAAGACATGGCCTAATTTGTCCAGTTTTCCAACAAGGAATGTAGTGATGTCTGTAAGAGACGTTATTAGTAACAGATCCTGGGACAAACATATGGATGCAGGGAAGATCTTCATCTTCGGTGCCAGAACACTGTCTAACAATGCTGTCAGAACAGTGCCTTTCTAGAGGTGAATAGAGCAACTTGGGAGTAATAATTTAACCATAGTTTAATGATAGGTATGTTAATTTTCCACAATAAATCTATCAAGCACCCATGGGGTAGATCTACTAACTGGGATTTCTTTGCCGTCATTTTTTAAAATGACAAAGTCCAAGCAGCGGGTTGCCGGAACTGCCGCTCAGTAAATATACCTCCTTGTGTCTAATATTAAGTCATACTTACAGTCAATTTTTGCACCAGAGCTTACAATCAAATTGCAGATAACAATCTGTCAACAAGGCCGTTTCTGACAAATACTAAACGCAAAGCAGACAGCAATGAAAGTTAAGATGCAGACATGTTAAGCCCTCATAAATACAAGGTACAATTTTAATTGGATTTAATTGAATTAGGACATGGTTAGGAAAGGAAGGAAGAGATTCAGTGTCTGCGATTAGATACAATTTGCCTGGCCATGCAGAAAAAACACAGCTGTATGTGGACCATCCTCCCAGCTGTGTGCATGAACAAAAATGTAATTGCTGCAACATGCGAGAAAGATCACTGTCGTGTTACTATAATCCCTTCACTTACAATAGTTTCTAGGTTAAAGTGTAGATAGCTGTAAAATAATTTAAAGCAGACCACTCACCATGAATGTGCATGCTCTAACCCAATTGAACGCTAAAAACCACCTATATGTCATTCCAAGCTTGTTTCCAAGATAAGTATTATGCAGTTAGGGCCAAAAGTTTTGAGAATGACACAAATATTATTTTTCACAAAGTCTGCCGCCTCAGTTTTTATGATGCCAATTTGCATATACTCCACAATGTCTTTGCAAAAACAATGAACTTTATTCCTAAAACAACATTTCCACTGCATTTTAGCCCTGCCACAAAAGGACCAGCTGACATCAGGTCAGTGATTTTCTAATTAACACAGGTGAGAGAGTTGACGAGGACAAGGCTGGAGATCACTCTGTCATGCTGACTGAGTTAGAATAACAAACTAGGACGGTGGTGCTTGAAATCATTGTTCTTCATCTGTTAACCATGGTTTTTTGCAAGTAAACACATGCAGTCGTCATTGCTTTGCACAAAAAGGGCTTCACAGGCAAGGATATTGCTGCTAGTAAGATTGCACTTAAATCAACCATTTATCGGATCATCGAGAACTTCAAGGAGAGAGGTTCAATAGTTGTGAAGAAGGCTTTAGGGTGCCCAAGAACATCCAGCAAGCGCCAGGAATGTATCCTAAAGTTGATTCAGCTGCAGGATCGAGGCACCACCAGTGCAGGGCTTGCTTAGGAATGGTAGCAGGCAGGTGTGAGTGCATCTGCACGCACAGTGAGGCGAAGACTTTTGGAGGATGGCCTGGTGTCAAGAAGACCAGCAAAGAGGGCTGGGGTAAAGTCATTTTCTCTGATGAATCCCCTTTCAGATTATTTGGGGTATCTGAAAATACGCTTGTCCAGAGAAGGAAAGGTGAGTGCTACCATCAGTCCTCTGTCATGCCAACAGTAAAACATCCTGAGACCATTCATGTGTAGTGTTGCTTCTCAGCCAAGGGAGTGGGCTCACTCACAATTTTGCCTAAGAACACAACCATGAATAAAGAATGCTACCAAAACATCCTCCAAGAGCAGCTTTTCCCAACCATCCAAGAACAGTTTGGTGACGAACAATGTCTTTTCCTGTATGATGGAGCACCTTGCCATAAGGCAAAAGTGATAACTAAGTGCAGGGCCGGATTAACCCGAGGTCTAACTGGGCTATAGCCCAGGGGCCTCGGGCATCCAGGGGGCCCTTCAAACTCCTCAGCAGCATTATTGATTGGTCGGGGGCGGGGGCGCCCCCGGCCCGATCGATGCTGCTGAGTACTGTCAGTGCAGTCCTCCGTCCCGGCGCGCTGTAGTCTGCTTACTGAGGATATCTCGCGAGAGTTCATGAACTCTCGCGAGATCTCCTCAGTAAGGAGCTTACAGCGCGCCGGGACGGAGGACTGCACTGACAGGTAAGTGCTTGGGGGGGGCCTCGCGGGGAATGGAGGGCCCCTTAGCCCAGGGGCCTCCATTCCCTTAATCCGGCCCTGACTAAGTGGCATGGGGATCAAAACATTGAAATTTTGGGTCCATGGCCAGGAAACTCCCCAGACCTTAATCCCATTGAGAACTTGTGGACAAACAAAAACCCACAAATTCTGACAAACTCCAAGCATTGATTAGGCAAGAATGGGCGGCCATCAGTCAGTATGTGCCCAGAAGTTGATTGACAGCATGCCAGGGAGTATTGCAGAGGTCTTTAAAAAGAAGGGTCAACACTGCAACTATTGACTCTGCATAAACCTTATGTAATTGTCAATAAAAGCATTTGACAGTTATATAATGTTTTTAATTTTACTTCAGTATAACATAGCAACAACTGGCAAACAGGTCTAAAAACACTGAAGCAGCAAACTTTGTGAAAACCAATAATTGTGTCATTCTCAAAACTTTTGGCCATTTGATTGCCCTGGAATTTAACACAGATCTACTCTACTCTTTGCATTGGAACCAAACTGTATCAACAAAACATCTTGTGTTATCTCCCAGGCCAATTATTTGCAAAAAGTGGCCCTCGGGCCTTAACCTGCGGCCCCCAGCTCCTTCCTGCTTTATTGTCAGATTGGTTTGTTATAGTTTGTAACCCTTGTTTAAAATGCCTGCTGATATGTTATTACAGATAGGTGTCCCTTTCTTTGATTACATTTCGGTTATTGTTCTAACTTGGTGATGGGTTATATACAGCACTTTTGGAGGTTAGAGGGTCACAACATGCAGTCACTGAAGTGTTTCAGGGCACTAAGAATAAACAACTAATATACTAATATAGGGACACTGTTGAATAGCACACAAGCCATAAAGATGAAGCAATGTACATAGTAAAAGCTGAAAGTCCGCATGTTCAATCCAATAAACTAAAGCCATCTGGGAGAAAAATCTTCAAAAGTTACGACAGGTAATGGTATTTACCACGCCAAGACATCTGTGGTTATAAAAGGCTACTGTATATGGGGAAGACATCTGAATTACTACTACGTCCAAAATCAATGAGTAAACATTTTTTTTTCTATTAGCCCAATGTGGAATGTTGCCGACATATGTTTATAGGCTTTTTAAATCAAGACCCACTACCAATATTGCCTATGTAAATATATATGCACAGATAAGAACACACTGACAATGTATAACCGTGACACTCAAAAAACAACATCTCCGTATGTTTTGAACTCCATAAATAGTGTAGGAAACTTTTCTTATCAGAATTGTAAATGTTTCAGGTAAAGGTGTGATTGTAGGAGAGGTATTTTCCCATGCACTGCAGACTTCCTGTTCAGTAATCCTATTAAAGGAAGCGATAAGGCTAGGCACACACTACAGGCTTTTCATCCGATCATTGTGCCAATCACACGATAGACGACCATTAGGTCCAATATTGCATTAGTATTGTTTTATTTGATTTTATAACCAGACTAAAAACCTCTATAAACGATGGAACAATGTCAGGCAAATTCTAGAGAACAGTTCTGCAAGTAAATCCTGTAAAATCGTGTATAGTGTGTACACATGAATCATCATGCTAATCGGGACCTTCAGTCGTTGGTAAAATCTTTAACAATATTGCATTGGGAGAAATTTTCTGTAGTGTGTACCCAGCCTAAGACTGAAATGGGTGATAACATGGAACAATAGTTTGTGCTCAGTTACCTTACAGATATTGAAGTTCTCAAAAATAACTTAAAATGCTTATTTTCTGTAAGGTATTCTGTGTTTTAGACTTAGCTGCCCTTTAAGACGCCTAATGTTTACAAATAAAAAGGATGCTCCATGACTCACATTATACATAAATATAGTTTTAAGACTGTTAGCTGACACAAGGTCACGGACTTGCAGAACCAAGATCGCTGACACAGCCAACTGTCAAGGCCATTTATGGCAGGAAGTGTGAAGGAAAGTGCCCCAAGAGCAGACAGGTCCTAGTGTGAAATAACTCTTACATGTGGACAGACCAGAGCTTTCAGCCTGTGCATATTGGAGTGGATCAAATTATGAAGTAGGAAAAGATAGAAATGAACGTTTTAAATATCCCATATCTGAGCTATTATAAGGAAATATTAAAAACAGCTAAGCACATATAGAGATAAAAAACATTAATTATGTTACATTTTTCAATTTTTAATTTCTATTAATTCAATTTAGGCTTTTCAGGTTCCATTACTTGCGGATGTGAATATTGATAGCATTAAGTATTACCATATAGAACTACAACTTTCATGTGTATGTACAAGTGGCATATCTGCAAACATTCCCCAATGGACAATTGGAACAAATAATGCCACACCGCTGATCCCCTCAAACCATAGCCAGATCTGCCCATACACCACCTATTTTGTGGCACAACTATGCTCCTTTTGCTTACAAACAAAATTGGGATTACCTAGGAAAAATAAGGAATGCTTGCAGCCATTTTGTGAAGTGAACCAGTATCCATGAGAATGCAGCCTATCAGTTCACTAGGAACCAATGACATCAACGGACTAGGAATTAGCTCTAACCTGGGACATCATAGCTGTATATAGCATTCTGTGCTATGGATGGTGTATGGGTTTCTGAAGGCTCACAGACTGCTGCTTGTTCTATCTGCATATCAATGTTCTTTATCAGGCATCAAATATACAGTATCTATCCTCAAACAAAGTGTCTCTATTTATATATTATACCAAACTAAGGGAGTCACTAAGGGCTCAAACACCGAACTAGAGTTTACAGGCTGTGGAGGGACGACGTTAGTAACAAAATATAATGATGGTGAGCTGCATTTATGTTGTATATGGGAGATACCGTATAAAAGCATCATGTGAGCATTAAAGCACAATAAATCACATTACGCAGTACTTGTGAAGTGTTCAAAATCACTAAATCACTATCAGTAAATCATGCCATTTTCTCCCAGGAAAAACAATAAATGCAGTGTGAAATTAAAGATGTTACAATCAATCTCTAACACTTTTAATATAGGGTGCTACAAGAAAGGAGATAATTTAAGACATGGATCAGCTTCATCTGTTCCCATTCATAAAAAGAATGTTGTAGGTGTTGCCTGTGATTGGGTGGTATATATACATTACATGTCAATGCACAGATGCAGAGAGTGTGCGATACTAGTGCACCAACGAGCAGGTATAGCTGCTATAATGTCCACTGATACTGCTAGACGTTGTCCCGTGATACCATACTGTGATCAGTTTGTGAATCATGATTTAAAACATTAGATTGAAGCATTCTCATATAAACTCAGTCATGATCAGGAGTGCTTAGAAATACAACGGTGAACAAAAACACCTGTTGTTCTGTAACCAGATTATTAAAGAGGAAAAAATGTGTAAGTGTAAAAATAAATGAGTATATTTTAAAGTAAAAAAGATCATGCAACCTAAGCTCTCCTAGGGTGATACAAATCTGCAAGACACTTTTTCCAGCGTTCATACACATGAGCAAAGACCTTCGCTGACATTTACTTACAAATCTGCAGTTCAGACTTCAAGGAGGCAACAAGGGTGAGGTCTAACACAATAGTTACATGGTCAATGGGGAAAATCCTACTTGGCAGCTAATAATGGGAGTGTTAATCAGCATTATACAGAAATAATCCAAAAGAAGGACAATACAGGAGGAATGGAAGTGCTCTGTAAAGTGAAACAGATTACCCAACACGTCCTGGATTAGGATAGAATGTCCGTAGATGAGACACACATGAGGCATTATGTTAGCCCTGAACTAGTAGGTAGAAGTCAGGTAACCTGATCCCAAGGGGGACAAGATCCCAAATAGACAAGGAGGCTGCCTTAGTGCCCAAAGTTAGCTAAAAGAGCACAATTTTAAGTGCATAAATATATTAACTAATTACATAAATATTCCAGGCATTGTGAGCTTTTTTTGATGCATCTCCTAGCACCCACTCCTCTATTCTAGTTTTTGTGGGTATCGCTGATTTTATCACTTTTTAGCGCCATCTCAATCATTGCATGAGTGGATTTCCCAACATATTATTTTGGGCCTACACACACACACAGCGATTTGGATCAAACTTGGTCTAAAGCTACCAATTTAGCCATCAAAGTCACAGAATGCAGTTTAAAACATAAATCATTTGTTTGGTTTGTTTTTGAGTATGTATACATGTCACACAAAATAATTTGAATGTTACTGTATTTTCATGCCATTTAATGCAAATCTATTTTGAAATAAGTACCGACCACTAAAGTACACTAGACACACGTATTTTATATTGACTCAGCTCATAAAAAAGAAGGTCCTAAAAACCTTGGAGACTATTATTTTCTTGGTAATGGAATTAAGAAATGAACCAGCCCACTCAGCAGGCAATCTATACCAATGGTACACAATGGTACCTTTTTAGCCAGAGAGCGAAGTATCAGTGTGCCATTTTCTGGTCTAGGACCCAAAGCGTCACTGTGCCATTATCTTAGTACCCCAAGTGTGACTATGCCATTGTTCTGTAACCCCAAAAGTGACTGTGCCATTGTTCAGGTACCCCAAGTGTCACTGTGTCACTAGTGTCGCTATGTCAGCATGTCGTGTCATCATACCATTGTTCTGGAACTCCAACAGTGACTGTGCCCATTGTTCAGGAACTCCAAGGGGCATATTCAATTTTTTACTTTTTCTGCCGCGGAAAAAGTATTACCGCTATTACGGTAATAATAAGCCGGATTTCAGCTCGTGGCTCCCTGAGCTGCGAGCTGAAATCCAGCAAGAAAAGTACCATAATAACGGTATTTACGCGCACTACTACCATAATGATGGTAATAGTGCGCGGGCGCGTTACTTTAGGCTGTAACGCCAACAATTGAATATGCCCCTAAGTCTCACTGTGTCAGCATGTTGTGTCAGGATACCATTGTTCTGGAACTCCAAAACAGGCAGTTCCCAATAAAATATATTGCCCATCTAACAATCACTGGGGGCCAAAAGCAGATTCTGAGACCCCACTTGGAATCCCGACCCACAATTTCAGGACCTCTGACCTAGACTATGGTAAGACGGACACCTAGTCTGGAAAGAGATACATTTGTCAGTTTTTCAATCTCTTACGTAAATAACATGGGAAGCCTGGGAATGAGATTAGTCAGAACATCTATCACAATAAGCACTTTCTGAATCCTTTGCTCGATACACCTGCTAATCTGAGGACTGGGGTGTTCAATTTAAAAATAAATAAATGACTTAGCCCATGTTCCCCAAATAATGTGCCTCCATGCTAGTTGAAAAGCTCAGCTGTAAAACAATATATTTTATTTACAAACTATAAATATAGCATTTGTTGTAGTTACAGAATAGTGTTTATGAGTAAATAAATCTGTGGTTTTCGTTCCTGGTCATTAACACTGGGTATATATTAATTTATCTCGCTCTCTTGTAAAGACAACACAATGACAATTGTTTTCAGCATGATTTGCAGGCTGCCAAACACCAGACTAACACTGGCGAGATTCCACCCCGGAGTTGGCTAAGGAAGTATGTCCGGAGAGTCGTACTGAGAACACAGAAACCGAATGGTAAGATACAGTGACTAAGTATAGCATTATTATTATTAAGGGAGAGCACACAAGAAGGCTCACCTACAGTAAAAGTGCCTCATGCCTTATGGGAAGACTGCATTCTCATCAATATGATTTCAGCCCATAAAATGGCTGTCCCCACCGAATGTAGGCAATTGATACACTTTAATAACATTGTGGAAGTAGCACAAATATGATATTGCTTTATATCATATATGTATGATAATGTACATATATTGTAATATTGCTTCTCCTCTGTCTTGCCTTACACGGGCTCCCTTTCCCCTACAGAATCCTCTTTAAACTCCTCACCCTCATCTACAAGGCTCTCTCCCACTCCACAGCCCCTTCTACCTGTAACCTCCTCTCCATTCACACTCCCACCTGTTCTATGCACTCGGCCAATGACCGTTGCCTCTCCTCCGCACTGATCACCTCATCTCACGCCAGAATTCAAGATTTCTCCCGTGCTGCACCCTCCACTGGAACGACCTATCTCTCACCATCCGTCCGCCCCCTAACATGTGCACCTTTTAAACGGGCACTCAAAATCCATCTAATCCTCAAAGCCTACCAGCCATCCACCTAACCTTCTCCATCCTTCTTCTCCTCCTCCCTCTTTCCTGTTTGCGTTCCTCTTGAGCCTGATCACCTCCACTGACTCCTCTCATGCCTCCTATCTGTTTAACCTCCCTTTAGTATGTAAGCTTCTATGAGCAGGAATCTCTTCCCCTCTGTCTCAATTCCATTTCTTCTCCTCCAACGTCACTGTACCTGCTATGCTTGGAGCTCTTGGAGTCTTAGTTTTACTCGTCTTGTTCTGCACTGTTGTACACTGTATCAGTTGGTCCACTGTTGTATTGTACTTTGCATTTTGTATTGTGTACATCAGATATAATAGCTTTTAACAATAAAGCCTACATTAGACTGATTCAAGTTAATATGTCATAGTCTGCTACAGGTTACAGCATAGTGCTATTTGTGAAATGTCACTTAACAGGCAAGGGGATTGCTGTGTTGTCATCATATGATGTCACAAAGGAGTTCCATAATAAAGGATAGACCAGGGAGGTGTAGAGGAGACCTGAAATAGGTCTCCTCTGACAGGTCAGAGTTTGTGGAAAGTACACCCAGGGGAGTAGGTACAACACTCTGATTCATCATTATTTAAAGTTTTTTGTTTAAATAAAAAAAAAAAATTGTTTAATGATTATTTACATATAATACACATGTGATGTTAGAGTCCTGTATATAACATCTTTATACACAGTGAGTTCTGATGTAATCACTTCAGTGTTTATTAGGAAAACGTGTGTATTATAAGGAATAGTACGCCTCTTACTAGAAATTATTATGGATCTTAGACATGTAACTTGGCCTATAGCCTTGTGCATTTATATGATCACAGAATAATTTAGTGACATCTAATATCAATATAATGTACAGTAGGAAGTAGGTTATCACAAATTTTATATTTAAACATGGCCTGAAATATAGTTGAAGTATCCATTTAATATTATATTATATATTATATTTTCCTTCTTGCTGGCATTTTTACCTCCCTTCTGGGAAATCCCGGAGGGGGGGGTCCAGGTGGCAGGTTCCGGGGTTGTGGGGACGCAATTCATGTCATCACAGTACCGCCACCCAGGGTGTACGATGCAGCAATTTGCATCATTGCATTTCACAGTGAATAGTGATACAGGAGGGTGCCCTTCTCCGGGTCCTTCAAGAAGACATTTCCAATAGAGTAGCAAGTATGTTTCAATTATATAGATATTGTGCCAGCGTGGTGGTTGATACCATCGGGAACTATGGAGGTGGAGAGATGGTGGCATGATAGATAGGATAAATAATTTAATCAAACGTTTCTGCTGGGCTGCACTAACTGATCCATGTAAAATGGACCTATAAGTATACTTGTCACACATTTTGTGAGACAATCCAAATTTCCACAATTGTTTTAGTATAGTGCTGTTAATGAGAAAGATCTATAGGTGTCATGTGATCCTTTAAAAAAAAAATGTAAAAATAAAAATAAAATTATTATTATTAATTAGCTGACCTAGGAAAGATTAGCGATAAGGCTTGGGGTAATATGTTAGAAAGTTCATATCAAGTTACTGCATGAAAGTTTTTTATTTGTAGAAATTGATAGAAGTTTTTATGTGATAAATTCAGCGAGGTTTGGAGTTCAGAAAACTTAGGACACTACCCACTAGTCCCAGAGCAGAAAACATGGGGACAAGACCCCAGGTAAAGGCAGGGCTGTCAAAGATGACAATTATTATTTTTTTCTGGCCATGAAGCAAAAGAGAAAATAACTTAATGGCAGACATAGTAATTTTTATGATGAAATGTGAAAAGTTTTACAAATCCAAAGCACTGGGGAAATAGGTCCTGTACACCCAACTAAAGCTATTACACAATTACCATCATCTGGATGTTGTGTTAGAACATCATTCTTCCTGTCTCCATGGTAACCTATCATGGAGGCTGTATCAGCCTCTTGTGTGGTATCCAAGGAGATCCAGAGAGGGAGAGGTGATGAGAAAAATGGAGAGAGACAGACACGAGAGGGAATGGGAAAGACAGAGTGAGCTGCCTGCTGGGATGAGGTGAGAATGAGAAGAGACAAAGAGGAAGCATGGAGAGTGGTAAATTATACACTAGAAATAGTAAAGTAATAAGAGGGTGGTATTAGGGGTGGAAGGGGAGAGCTGACAAACAGAGGACAGAACGATGAGTGTAGATAGTGGGAGATAATAACAAACCTCCTGTTAAACTGCAAATTTTTACATGCCCCACCAGCCTGAGGTTGGCAAGGCATGCTGGTACTTCTAGTTCCATGGCAGCTCAGTATCCGCAAGCTGCCTAAGCCTGCTGCTACTTGTAGCACCTGCTGATACTTGTGAGCTGCCTAAGGGGTCTAGTTTTTTTCACTTGATACTTTTCAATCCTTATCTCCTTGATAAGAATTGAAAAGTAACGGCAATGTATTAAAAAAACTTCTCAGGGACAGCAGTGTCGATAACCTGCTGTCCCTGAGAAGTGACTGACCTGATCATCGCAGTCTTTTCTCAATGTTGAAGGCTGCGATGATCTTCTCTTTTCTTATTTTTTTTCTTTTTTTGTTAGTGCTCATGCACCGACTGAAAACTTGGTGCATGCGCACTAACATCCTGGACGGAAAACTATAGAATGAGTGACAGGGAGGGATCACATGATACCTCCACACATGCGCTGTCCAGCTGGACAGCGCGAAAGTTTTCAGATATGTTAATGTACGTCAGCTTCAGATGGCGCAAGCTTCAGATGGCGCACATTAACATGTAAAAAAAGAGAAAATTTTCTCTAGTTAGACTTTAATACATAGCGGTTCTGAGCACTTCCCATACACTGTTATGGGGAGTGCTCAGTTATGGGGAGTGCTTCAATAATACATAATAATTTCACGGTAAACCCCCGAAAACAACAGTTTTCGGGGGGTTTAACACAGGAAAAATGCTTGATAAATAGACCCCAAAGCCACTTACTAGTACTTGTGTCCTGTCCTCTACTTCCAGCTCTAGGATTTTTTATAGACTGATAATGGGCAGCTGGTAAGACACCAGCTAGTGATAAATAAATAAAATGCAAAGAAAATGTATATAAAGTCAATCATCTAATGCCTCCTGATCCATAACAATTTAGTCCTCAACACAGCATATTTTCATAAGGGTTAGCCTACAAGATAAATACACCCTTGTCAGATTCTTACAGCTCCCCTTTTAAAAACATATGTGGCCCCTCCTCTAACGCCATAGTGTTACCATAGAAACGCTGCCCCCCAGTGATGGCAGGCAAGGTCACTGGTAGAGTATGTAGACGTGAAGTACGGACCTCTATGGAGCGGATGCGAAGATGTTTCAATGCATCAATGCGATATCGGGGGCCTGGTCAGCGGCACGAAAGTGCATAACATCGCTGATAGACACATCACTTGGGGATCAGAGTCTATTTAAAACTCTGGTTCCCCCACACGGAGGAGAGCAGCCATAATGGCACAGGAGGTCCTAGGTGCCTGGGTTGTTGCTCGGTCGATTCTGTGGTGTTCAGGAGCCTCAATAGTTATTAGAGGCCAGAGGACTGGGTTCCCCATAGCTGGGGTGCCCCAAACATATTGGAAACAGGTGTAAGACAGGAGCCAGTTTAAAGAGGGGGGAAGAGACCCATCAGCTAAAGATACCAGCGGTGGGATCCCCACCTTCAGGCAGACACTGTGTTGGCTGTACAGGGTAAAAGGCAGAGTGCAATAAAAGTCTGAGGAGCCCCTACCTACAGGTACCCCTTGGAATAGCCCCGTTGGGAAGACCCTCATACTGTGAGGGGGAGAACGGTTGTGCCTCACGAAAGGAGAGTATTGGGATGGAGGTCCTAGAGGCACTGTTAGGTGTCTGTCTGCATGCCTGCAATAAGGTGAGCTGGATTCAGTGAGAAGCATGTTTATGCATCTGTGCTCTGTGCCTGTGGAACTACTGCTCCCAGCAACAGGTATGTAATGGCTGTTAATTTCTAAGTACTGTGTAGGACTGTATTGAGAGGAGAAAGCATTACCATCTGCTTCAGAATGTACAGGAGTAGAAGGCGTTTAAAACGAGTATCATTTTGCAAACGTTACGCTTTTCTGTGCTGGAAGACGAGGCGGTGAAATAAAGTTTGTATTTCACGTTGTGAACAGAGATGGCCTGGTGCCCAAATTTCATTTGCACTGCAACTCGCACACAATAGAGTCCAATCCACATCTTGGGGCTGAGTCACTAAGAAAGTAAGGCAAAAAAAGAAGTACATGATCTCTTGGACAAACTATGTTACAATAGGTTTATCATTTTGCACATAAGTTAAATACTGGCTGTTTTTTCATGTAGGTCACAAATACTTGATGACTTTATTTTTACACTGAAATTTAAAGCTGATCTAGGACATGCCCTACCCCAACTATAAATCTGTCCCCACATTTTAAATTTACCTCCCCTCCAATGCAATATGGTTTTGCCCAGGTGCACAGTTACTCCTTTTATATGCTTTGCTCTCCTTAATGACTCAGGCCCCATGACTGTTAAACACCCCTGTATTCAGGGGCTCGGAGGGGTCCTCTGGGAGTGCCTGTGTATACAGCTTAGGCCGCCAGGGCTCCCCTTCACATTCCTCCTTGATGCTCCTAACACATACTTGCCAACTTTGGCAAGGCTTGCTCTGGGAGATCGGGGGAGGTGGGCGTGTTGGAGGCGGGGCCCGGTGGGTCGCATCATTTGACCCCCCCTCTAAACATCAATCGCCTTTTTAGACCAATTGGAGCAGGGGGCGGGGCCACGATGATGCGCGATTCTCGTCCTAAGCCCCGCCTCCCACAACTGTACTGCTTCGGTGGTTAGCCTGCTCTCCTGCGATTAACGTCCTAAGCCCCGCCCCCCGCCACTGTACTGCTTCGGTGGTTAGCCTGCTCTCCCGGGGGTCCGAACGGACTCTCAGAAATTCGGGAGTCTCCCGGACATTCCGGGAGTGTAGGCAACTGTCCTAACATTCCAGCGACAAGATCCACACTACATGTTCGCTTTTGCTGAAGTATGATTTCTTCAGGAGTTCCCCAATACACAGGACGAGAGACCTGCATTATCTTGTAATGGAATGGTTTTTCATTTCATTTCACTGAAAGACTTTTTTAATAAAAAGAAGAAAAGAAAATTGCCAGACTGTGTCAGGAGTGTAGGCGAGTGGGTAAATATGTAACAAACTCAATTATATGCATATGAGCTTACAATCTAGTAGTAACATGCTGGTCGCGCACAAAGCAATCACCTGCAGTATCTGCAAATTCTGCCTATTTCCAAAGGACTCCATTTGGATTAATTGTTTTCCAACATTGAACCGAATTCTACAAGGATCTACACTGGCTGTCCGATGCCACAGCTCCCCAATGTGGTCCTAATCTCTGATAGCCCTGTATGACCTTGACAGCGGGATTTCTTGCTCATGCCTACACCTCGCTTTTGGCTCACTTAGGGCTTAATTTATTAAAGACCGAAAGACTTACTGCCGGCGAAAATGAATGCTTTCACCTGCGATATGGCTTATTTTTGTTTCACCCAATACAACAAAGGGTTACTGCTAGCGATAACACTTAAGATTCACCAGCGATGGCTTCCTCATGCCTGTACTTCTACCATCATTATACCTTTATGTTATCTCTCAGCTAATATTTTTTGGGTAAGTTACTGTGATGAGCAATTTTTATCATCGAGATAATCAATGATTAGAAAAACTCATCCTTATAGCCAGAGGAAGGGGACTATTGATAAATGGCTCTCTGGCAGTTGGTTTTTTTCTCTGCAATATGTGGTTTAATAGAATATTTCTCTATAATATGTAGTTTGCAATGGCGATGGAGAAGACAATAAGGAGGTCTTTTATTTAATTAAAGTTACTTTTGTTTTGTGTGTTGTGGTTTTATTTGTTTCTGTTTCACATAATAAACAGGGGTATTAGAGTAACAAGCGGTGGTCTTTCAGGGGCTGCTTCTCAGTAAGGCAATGACTACACCCTTCGACTTCCTATTATAATGGAAACCAGCCCAGGCTGTCTAGCGTGCTAGAGCTGGGTAAGGATTTGGGAAGCGAGACACACTGCCTGTTTCTTTTTTACCTTCTGAATTATTAACATAACAGTGCACTCTCATTAAAACTATAAGACGAAATCGGCTGTTGGCCAGCTCTGAACTGGTGCAGAATTTAAGTTATTTTGAGGAGTGGGAATGGCCAGTGTATATGTGCCCTCTCCACTGCTTTATCTCAATACAATAGTCTCAACCCACAAGATTTAATCTGAAAATGAGGAGTACTGGTGTGGCTACTCTATACTCCGCTAGTAATGTCTTCACTCCGTTCCCATGCCTGTGCAAACTGCTGATCCTCTGGTGTGCACAGCAGATCCAATGCTCTATTTATACTGAATAGTAAATTACCTCAACTGTGTGTAGGTGGCAGATGCACTTTAAAAAATTGGGACTGTCACTGCAGATCCAATAAAGTGGGGAATTCCGTATTAGGCTTGATTTGCATGATAAATAATCTGGAACAGGTTGGTAAAGGAACTCCTCTTGCCACCCACTCCCTACACTAAATCCTCTACACATACCTCTAAACCCCATATATTACAGTATACCCCCCTCTGTCTACACTAATACACCTACACATTTACTAAAACCTCTACCAGTAAACCCCAATTACAGTAAATCCCCTTCACTGTCTACACTAATACACTTACACATTCTACTAAACCCTACATATTGCACCCCCCCCCCACTATGTATTCTAAAACCTCTACACACACCACTAAACCCTACACATTAGAGTGTATCTATTATTGTCTATACTACATTCCATTACATCCAACATACTATAGAGTTCTTCCACATTCCCTAGACCAAACAACTATAAACCACTAAATCACACCCATTAGTGTTTCACCCACTCTCTGAACTAATATCACTGCACAGTTATGTACTACTAACACACATTACACTACATTCCACATCTGTGTATTGAACACCCAATTAATACTTTTCATCCATAAAACCTTCATACCAAACGTATATCTGTACTCTTCCTAACTACACAGCACCCCTTCATCAATCAGTGATAACTATTCACCTGCCATGACTGTCACATCCATATTCTCTCTATCCGTTCTCTCTGCCATGTAACTTCAGCTGCTTCACACACACCCTCATGTACAACTAAATATGCATCGCTGCACATCGCATTGATATATATTTATGTACCTCTAAGATGCATCATGCGGGGACTACTCTGGAAGTCCCGGAGAAGTCACCCCTCTGAAGCGAAGTTTTTTTCCTGCTTACTGGCAGTGCTAAGACCTTGTATCGGATTCTACGAAGCCAGAAAAGCTTCAGCAGAATCTCATAGGAAATGACAGGTAACGCCATCCTGAGATGGTGTTACCTGTCCTTGTAATGCGAAGCTTAGCAAAGCTTGATGCATTGCAGAACATTGCAGTCCCCATATAAATCAATGGGGACTGCGATGCTGCACAGTAATAGCCTAAATGGAGGAGATTTCTGTGAAATCTCCTACGTTAGGCAGTTAATGCATTCGCAAATATACTTAAAAGACAGCCGTTTTCGCATATTTTAAGTGGAAAATAGCTTGATGCATAGACCCCTATATATGTGTGCTCTTGTTTATGTGTTTCCCATGCTTTCTGATTGTGCATTGTTTTGAGGCAGTAGGGTACAGTGAAAGGTAACTTTTTTTCTGTTTATTGGGTAAGTGCTCACAAGCTACTCCCTTATGTTCTTGTTCAACAATATAGCTAATCACAGCTTTTTATGTTCTTGCTGCTATTGTACAGCGCTTCAAAGCATGTAATAAACAGTCCTTTCCTTCAGGAAATCTGCTGCTCGGTGTCAATGCCAGTTTAAGGTCTATAAAGTGCTAAAACTGCTAAGCTTATGTTCTACGATTTTAGTATATTTTAGGAAAACTCATCCTCCTTCCTAGATGGAAAACACAGATGAGGACATAGATTAGGTTCCAATACAGGGCTTGATTTAGAGTAGGTTGCAGTTTTGCTGTGATCCTAACTTGATGTGGCAATGGTAGTAAAGACATTGCAGCCATGATCATCAACTTGATGGTGAGTAATGATCTATAGTATTTAAGAAAAAGAGAATAAAGAAATAATAGTAAAGAAAACTATGTGTCCCCAGACCTAAAATAAGTAACAGGCATCATTGGTAAAGGCTGGACTGGTTCCCACTAAAGCAAAGGTGGCAACCAGCACTAGGATATTGTCACACACCGCTCTCTGGGTATCTCCACTCGAGGATCGGCACACCTGCCCTCATCTTAATTCTCCCCATTGTGCATGCTGTCAGCAGCAGTCTGCTCCTGTGCTATGCTTTACCTTTGTTACCTGGCCTATCTAGCCATTGGTCAGTACGCCTTTATAAGGCTCCTCCCCTCACCTTTCAGTGCTGGTTCTTCGAGTCTTCACCTGGCCTGAAGCAGCTCCCTTCTCTCCATTGTGATCTACCCCTGCTACCTATCCTGCATGCACCGCTGACCTCCGCAGATCCGTTCCACCTCCAAGTGGTAATAGCTGTGGTTCACCGCCTGCTGCAATCCCTGTGTACCGCTGATCTCTGCTTACCAATTCCACTCGTTAGTGGTAATCGCTGTGATCAGCGCCCGCTATCTATCCTGCATGCATCTATTCCGCTGATCTATTCTACTTCCAAGTGGTAATAGCTGTGGCTCATTGTCTGCTGCATATCCTGTATACTGCTGACCTCTGCCTAGCTACCCCTCCGTGGATTGCCCTGCCCGGGGTCATCATCTCCTCCTCACCAGTGTTCTACTAGAAACTCATGTACCTGCCCTTCATTGGGTCTTACTCTTCTGTGTCAAGTTGCCTCTCAAAGTCACCTCTCTGTTCTGTCTCACTGGGAACTTCCCTAGAGAGCAGCGACCTGCAGGGTGGAAGCCGCTAAGCCCAAATCTCTTTGCGAGGATCCCTGGTGAATACCTTCCGCTATGTTAGACTCCGCGCCTCTGGGTGAGTCTAGCAAATACCAGCTGAGACGGCAGGATCTAACTCATCCTTCGTGTGCAAACCTGACAGATATACCAGACTGGACTGGTCACATTATAACAGGGAGACCCGCAGTGTGTGGTTCTCCTGTCATAATGTGAAACCAGCCCCATAGGACAATCCAGCCTCATTCTGAATAGCACTGGGGCTTTTCCTGGCACCAGTGTAGTGGTGGGTGCCGGGGTAACAGTAGTTTGGTTAAATAATATTGTGGAACCATAGCGAGGCTTGGCAGCCACTGACTGCTTGGGCATGCTGACACTTGTAAAACTACCAGTGCCAGCATGTTCAAGCTTGCCAAATATGCTGGAGTTTGTGGAACTACAAGCACCATCATACACTGACAGCCAAGGCCCAGTAAAATGTAGTTCCCCAATAATATCCAAGTGGGGAAAAAGCATACAAACTGAGTTTCAAAATCCTTTGAAAATGAAAACTCCTCTAAAGTCCTTGTTTAACTTTCCATTAGACTCATTTACTTTTCTGAACTAGTCTAAGTGGATTGAAAATTTAAAAAAGAAAAAGAAAAGAAAGAGAATGATGTAACTTGTCCAACTCTAAAATCGGGCCCTTAATGTGAAAATATGATTTTAACCAAAACATACACAGAGAGTGGGTAATTCAACAGAAATATGGTTTATTTTCGCTTTGCCCTAAATATTAAAGGTGTTACTTGATTTTTGCTGGGTCACATGGAGGCAGCAAAAATATATTGTTTTCAATCATTTAAGGCTGGAGTTAAAATAATGGAAGCGATGAAAGAAATAAAATGGTAAAAAAATGTAAAATAATAATAATAATAATAATAATAATAATAATAAAAATAAAAAAAAGATTATGCTTATCATAGCAGTGAGAATAATTTTGATATGATGGACATCTAGGGTGTTGTGGATTAGGGGGTTTTCCTTACTCTGGAACACCAAACCTAAAATAAACTAAATGGCATATAAACAAATACCCCTGCATTCCCATCCACCTTGAACTGTTAGCACTGTCCCTCATAGGGACTTGTAGGAGGAAATTTTCTGTGGATATGTACCCCAAGAAATATTTGCATGACTCACTGACGAGTATGAATATTTAGCTGCCCATCAGAGACTCAGTGGCATGCACAGTGTTTGTAAACACATTCACAAATGAGATGTTGACAAGGTCAGCTCCATATACTAATTAATGCAGTGATGTAATCTGCTGAGTGGGCTGTATTGTAGACATCCTCTCAATCTGACAAACTTCTCATCTGAATGGCTATTTAAATCCCCCTGCCGCAGAGTGAAATCAGTCCTGTCTCATGGTAATTTAGGCTCCATGATTCCCTTGGGGTGTATAACCTCTCCCATCTTTTCTTTTCCGCTGATGTTGGAACTGACTCAGAGAAATTTTAGAACCAGCCACGAAAAAAAAACAAAACACAGAAAATGGTCATTGGACAAACAATCTGGAGGCCAACAGAGAGGAAATTCAGACTATATTTTTCCTTAGAGCAGAAATTTTTAACCATCCATGAGAATAATTCTGCTTCAGCTAAACTCTGGCACATCTGGGACAAAAGGTATTTTAAAAGGACATCATACTGAAGATATCACATAGTTTAAAAATAATATATGCACTTTACAGATATTATTTCTAGCGGAACAAGGAACATATCAGAAGAGGTTTTGTTCAAAATTTGTAAGTTAGTGCAGGGTGCATAAAGCAGATATAATTTGAGAGATGATGTATGGTGGAGGGCTTTCTATACCATACTTGCCTACCTTTTGCAAGTTGTATACGGGAGAGGGGCGTGTCTAGAGGGCGGAGCACAGTGAATTGCGTCATTTTGGGCCTGCCCCCGCGTCAAATATGCTGTTATGTCGCGGGGCCAAAATGACACGATTCACAGAGAATCCCGTCATTTTAGCCCCGCAATTGCGGGATGCGGGAGATTTGCCAGCTCTCCCAGGAATCCGTGAGACCAACCAGAATTTCAGGAGTCTCCCGGACATTCTGGGAGAGTTGGCAAGTATGTTCTATACTCACCCTGTCCCGAGTGACCAGATGATCAGCTGCATCCTCATACTAGGCAACATCACAGGTGGGAGATACACTGCCCGGCTGTCCCTTACCACCCCTCCAAGGCCCTCAGCTGGCCTCCAGACTACTCCATATGTCTCAGTACCAGGCAAAAAATCTGTATGTCTGAAAAGCTCTCTGATTATAACGTTGCCTGATCACCACCTCCCTTTTGACTTCATTTCAATTCCAGGTGAATGGAGCCTGATGATGCGAATTACGTCCTCATGCACCCTGCACTTGGCACATGGACATCCCCTACGGGAGGTCAAAAAAGTAGCTTCTACATACTTAAGCCAGATGAGCACACTGGAGGATCACTAGGTTGTATTATCACAAATTCTGACTATATCTTCCTATGATTAAATTATGGATGTAGCATCTCACAAGATGTGAGTACAGATAACATTAGTAATATGTTTCATTGCCATATTGGTCTTGTGTTGATGTGAGGGAGGGGCCATAGCGGTAATGGGGTTAAGTGGAGCAGCGAATTCATTACTCACTATTAGGTTACTTTGGAAGTCTTATATTGTTGAGTGATAGTACGGGTAGTGCGAATGTATGCTTCAAGGAAACCTGCTCATCATCATGCATAACCAAAATCTGAATATGCATTGTTGCTCTAATTAAATTAAGCTTCTCCTCTGCCAAGGGCAGGAACTGTATGGACGTTTTATATTTAGTACTTCACCCATTTGCCATTTTTAAAATCTGAAAAAGTGTTATTACATTGTATGAACAATACTAAAGGACCACTATACCTCAAAATGATATTTCCACATATGAAGTGTCATAGTTGAATAATTGGGTGAAAGAAAGTATATTGATTAATATTGTTTTACCGTGCGATTGCGATCAGTACGCCACATGTTATGACGCAATCGCACGATAAATAACGCACGCATACACTTACACATTCACTTGTACATAGTTCACTTTATAATAGTTCCAACCCACAGTCTTTTATGAACAGATGTTATTGAGTTTATAGTTAAATATTATAATGTTATATGCACTTTAGTGAGATCTAAGGTTCAGATTGCAGGAAACATATCATGTTTGGTGTCATTCTAATCCCCTATTTATCCTTAGTGATGCGGTTCCATCAGCTATAAGATCGCACCTCGTGTATGCTGGTTATGGAATATAGGGATCAGAATGGTATTGTGTGTATAATGTAAAAAGACCAGTTTGAACAAGCTTTTGGAGGGAAGATTAGTATGCATCTGATCAGAGAGCTGACCCCCAACCCTTGGAGGGTGTCGTTTAAACTGACCTATGAACTACACTATACTGGACTGTCCTGGAGCCTGAACCTAAGGAAACATGCCAAGTCGTCTGTATTGTATTTACTGTAACACCAAATGTATATATATTGCTCTCTGGAATCAGCTTGCAGTCTCTTTGACTACAGACTTCAGATTGAATGACTGTAAGCTGGAATGCAGCAGAGCGCGGCGTATGTATCGACTGTGCTTATTTATTTGCTCTTCTTTTGCTTTGCTAATAAATCGCTTTGTGAGTTGGAACCACACAAATCGCATAGACAATGATTATTGGTAAACGATAAAATAACTTTAATAGAAGCATGAAGGTAAAATACAACTGCAAGCTCTGCTAAACTTTATCACTGTTCCCACATATATTATTGTAAAACACTGGACTAAGTGGAAGTACACACTACAGGGTTTTCAGGCAATTATCGGGCCAATCACATGATAAACGAGCGTTCGGCCCAATATCGCATTAGTGTGTACGGTGCACCGATGAACGAATACCGTACCAAAGCACATCGTAACGTTTCCTTTGATTTTTAAACTAAAGTAAAAAATCTCGTTCAACTATGGAATGAAGTCATTCAAATTCTACAGTGTGTATGCACTCATGACCGGCAGGGTCCATATATCTCTATGGAGTGTGCAGAGTCACAATCTTTTCTGCCGATGGTTATAACAGATGAAGAGCACAGATCTGAAGGTAAATAGTATAAAATGTTCTTATTGAGTACACAGGAATCGGCATGCTGAACGGGAGAAATTTTCTGTAGTGTGTACCCAGCCTAACTTGTTTTTTTCATTATTAGAGTAATTTACTAGTAGATCCACATAGCTGAACTGTAATACCAGTGAAGCTCAGTAGAATGCATTTTTCAACAATTAAAGAAACACTTTTGTTATCCTACAACAGCTATCAGTCCTGACAGCCTCTTTCTTTCTCATGACAATTGCCTTTATATCAAATAATATTTGAGTAACTGGGAATAGGAGTTGGAATGTGGAATTCATTCTCTCCATTCAAAGATTTGTTTTCTAGATAATCTCTAAAAATGTGTTTAGTGTAATACAGCAGCAGAATTACTCAGAATTCATTTGTGATCACAATATTATAATGGCAAGCCTGTGTAAACTGAAAGAAACCCCAACCAGAAACAATTGAAGTATACTGTGAAACCAAGATTACTTGGAAATTAGAGAAGATTGTGCTGATAGGATATAAAGAATATATATGGTATACCATAGACATTTAAATAAATAGGCAAAAAGGGAACTGTCCACCAGACAAAGGGGCCAACCATTACTCAAGCTTGTAATTTAGCCCAACACTAAAAGAATCTATATCTGATCGATAGTAGGAATACAAAAGAGCTATCATTTAAAATAGGAGAATCTCTTCTTTTATCTACAAGTCTATACGAGTTCCTCATTCCAGGTAATCTAAGCAACGTAAGGAAAAACTCACAAATAAGAAATTTGTGGGAATGCTATTATGGGAAAATTATCTATACTCTAGGAGAAAGTTCTAAAGAACATAAGAGTACCACAAATGGGATATTTGCCCATGGGGCAAAGTTGTGGCCCAGATTGTATGTCTTCTATTACATTGCATCTTAAGTGGGCGGAGGAGTCTCATCAAGTCACCTCTAAACCTCAGTTTAAAAAGAAAAAGTGTTTTCTGAGGTGGGCAGGACTGAATGACACAATTCGTGTCAATGACTAACCTACATTGGCACATGTAAGAGATCTCCGGGGGAATTGTATGCTTTTTAGGGGTAACATATATATGATAGATAGATAGATACACAGCCATCTTCCATGGGATTTCAGTTATTTAGTCAGTGAGGGTTCTGTATGGCACTGCATAGTTATGGTACCACGCCAACTGAAGTCAGAAGTAGAAGTGTAAGTATTTGCCTCAATAACTGTTGAACTTAGGGGACAATTATTGAAATTTTCAGGGGTGAAATATGAAGGTGAAATAGCTCAATAATACACATCATGTGAAATATGATGGGGGGCGACAAGCCTGAGAGCTGCTCGCCCCGCCTGCCATCCCCTGCTACTCCTTTCTCCCCTGGCTCCTTTCCTCTCTCCCCGTTGCTTCACTGGCTCCCTTTTGTGCCTGACTTTGTTTACCCTCCCTTAGGATGTAAGCTCGAATGAGCAGGGCCCTCTCCCCTCCTGTCTCCATACCTGTTCTTCTGCTCCGTCTCTACTGTATCTGCCTGCTTGGAGTTTCTGAAGTACTGGTACTTTGTGTTTATTGTCCTGTACTGTTTTACCCTGTATAGTCTACTGTTTGTACCATGTTCGGCGCTGCGGAAACCTTGTGGCGCCTAACAAATAAACGATAATAATAATAATAATAATAATACTCCCCCTGCGCCCTAATCTCCTCCCACTCGCACTAAATGTTGGGCGTGAAGTTATGCCCAACAATTGCAGTACAGATTATCCAGGGAGCAGCCACAAGAAGAAGAGAAGACAGAAGAGTAGACAGAAGGCAACAGAAAGGTAAGTGAAGGGGAGCAAAAGCAGCATAATGGAGGGCACAGTGTGAAACAGGGGAGTCATGAAGGAGAGCAAAAACAGCATGGAGGGCACAGTGTGAAACAGGGGAGCAGATGAAGGGGAGCAAAAACAGCATGGAGGGCACAGTGTGAAACGGGAGTAGATGAAGGGGAGCAAAAACAGCATGGAGGACACAGTGTGAAACAGGGGAGACAGGTGAAGGGGAGTAAAAGCAGCATGGAGGGCACAGTGTGAAACAGGGGAGCAGATGAAGGGGAGCAAAAACAGCATGGAGGGCACAGTGTGAAACAGGGGAGACAGGTGAAGGGGAGTAAAAGCAGCATGGAGGGCACAGTGTGAAACAGGGGAGCAGATGAAGGGGAGCAAAAACAGCATGGAGGGCACAGTGTGAAACAGGGGAAAAGATGAAGGGGAGCAAAAACAGCATGGAGGGCACAGTGAGAAACATGTGAGCAGATGAAGTGGAGCAAAAACAGCATGGAGGGCACAGTGTGAAACAGGGGAGCAGATGAAGGGGAGCAAAAACAGCATGGAGGACACACAGTGTGAAACAGGGGAAAAGATGAAGGGGAGCAAAAGCAGCGTGGAAGGAACAGTGTGAAACGGGAAACAGATGAAGGGGAGCAGTTTGAAACAGGGGAGACAGCAAAAGCAGCATGGAGGGCACAGTGACAAGTAACAGTAAGAAAACATTAAACATTATTATTTTTTTTCTTAATAATATACCTTACAAAATTGCATATGAGACTTTTTGTTTTTCTTGCAGCCCACACAATCTTAGACTTTGATTATTTGACTCAGTTGGGGTTTTGAGTTTGACATGTCTGTTGTAGCCTATATGGAAAAGGCAACTTTCACATGTATGAATAACAGTCAAAACCCTATTTTCTCTTGTTTATATGACACTTATTACATTATTATATTATGTACGCATAGGGTAATGTCACTTTAGCATTTACTGCTAACACTACCAAATCGTACCACTACACTATAGTGTGGCATAAGAATAAACACTTGTATGCTTGATGTAAGCATGGTGCAAATACTGCCTTTGAGCTGGACGCTGGATATTGAGATGCATCCTACTCAACATATACATGTAAGCATGCTTTTCTTTGCATGCGTCTTTTCCTACGTACGTTCCGTAAAAAAATGCATCTAACTCTAAATCAGGCCCATAATATACAATGTTACTTTGGCATGCTGGATTTCTGTTTCAAAATCATTGGAGCCCTACTCAAGATGGACCTGTGACATCTTTACAACCTGACCATGACTTTGGAAGATGTGTCACACTTGGGAAGTGGCCCATATCACTTTCTGACCAACGCCCTGACTCTAAAAGAAAAATAGAACAAACACAGCATGGACTAGGATGTGTGCTGAAACAATTAAATGTCTCACTCAACTCACTGCTTGGAAATTCCCACAAAAAGACAATTCATATAAAACATTTGGATTATTAGAAACATACTCCTAACCAGACACTGGGCAATCATGTCTGCAGATCCACCCAAACATGGTGTATGCAGTAAAAAGGGTTTGTACATAATCACTGAACCCTGATGTGGACACGAGATTGTTTGACATTTTACTACATGCATCTGAAATGACTTAAGTGATGAAAACATCAAACAAGCTGAAAAGATTTAACTAGTCACAGGCACAGCAACCCACTGTGTTGGTGGGCACGGGGCATGTGTGAGAAAAGCTGGTGGACAGGAGACATGTATGAGAAAAAGCTGGAGGGCAGGGGGCATGTGTGAGAAAAGCAGGTCTGCAGGGGGTCATGTAAGGGAAAAGCTGGTGGGCAAATGGGCATGTGTAAGAAAAGCTGGTGGGTAAAGGGGCATGTGAGAAAATCTCTTGGGGGTAGGGGCATGTGTGAGACAAGCTGGTGGGCAGATGTTTGATATTGGTGTGACCTGTGTATAGTTATCAGTATGTGGGGTAAGTAAGTGTCTGTTGCCGGCTTATTGCAATGTTATATTTGCTTTGTTCCATAAGCCAACATTTGGAACCCCCAAATAGAAATCCTGCATTTTGCTCCTGGGCAACAGTGGAGCATGGACAGTGATCTACATCAGACAACAGTGTGTCTGGACTGCACCCTTACCAGCCAGCCAGGCGGAGGTAAGAATTATTATTATTATTTTACAAAAGTCAAGGATGTGATACACTGAGAAGTGAATACTGGGGGGAAGAGGGGAGGTACACTGAAGTTTTACCTAGGGCGCCAAGAAACCTTTTACTGGTCGTGCCCGAGTCCTGTCCTCCTCTCCTGCCCCATCTCCTTCCTCACACAGCGCTACAGTATCCCGCGCGGTGTAGTGCTGTTCTGCATTATAGGGATACTCTCTGATATTCAGCCGATAAACAGTACAAAATCCTGAAACACATATTCGTCTCCAGACTACAAATTATCAGTTTAACTCAAGCAAACTAGCTTCAAAAAAGGAAGCACATGGAAGAAGAAAAAGTTTGCATATGTTATGCTAGTAGTGATACTCCGGAATTTTTTTTGTCTTGTCATGTTCAACGTCTGGCACCCGAAAAGAAAATAGGTGCTTACCCCTTGCATAGACCCAGTACTAATCACACTCAGTTTCTTTTCTACTTTAAATGTGATGCTTTTCTGTGCTCTTTCAGATCCATATCTGGCTGTTAGAAGCCACTGACTGATGCTATGGTTTAGTTTATTGTGCTTTTCACCAAAATATTATTCAGGCATAGTTGTTTATTTTAGCTGCCTTTACATGTGTTACTGCTTAGCTTTGCCCTGCTCACTGGAAATAAATGGGTGCAAGGAGACATTTGGTGTTATATTCAAATAAACTAAATTTGCATTTGTGATAGAAGGGCATTGTTAAAAAAACAAAGGAAGCCAGAAAGACAATGTATTTAGTAAAAGTGACAGGAGGTGGAAAACGCTTTAAGGGTCTAATTAACTCAGCGCACTGGATGCGCACTGCAAACGCCTTGGTTTTGCACCCATATCGTCCAAACAGCACACTTTAGCCTCACTTATGGCTTAAACTAATCAGGACAGTGAGCTGCCATCAGCATAGGCTAACCAAGGGGGGGGGGGGGGGGGGGGTTCTAGTGCCTGGAAACCCCCTCCCAGCCTGGGGTACTGTATGCTTGAGGTGGCTGGACCCTGCCCCGGGAACAGCCACTTTGCAGATTGTGAGCAGATCGCTTCTGTCTGCACTGTTCACAGCCATCTCTCCCCAACAAGTATTGAAAACAGCAAGAACAGGTAGGAGAGAGCAGGACAGTCTGACAACTGCTGTGACACACTCAGTCAGGACTTTGCCCTGATTGTAGGGACAGTTGGGAGGTATGTCCCACTTCACACAGCTCTGCTTGAAAAAGGAGAGCTGTGTGCCCCTAACAGAAGAGCACACAGCATTGCCCGTGTATATGATGGGGATAGGAAGAGTTGAAGAGCAGCCAAGCACTGTCTAAAATTATAGCCACGCCCAAAGCATGCTAGCCACGCCCGAAGCATGCTAGCCACGCCCACTGGCGATTTGGCATGAAAACCCCTCTCTACAAATCCTGCGTTTGCCCCTGATCAGGATTGTCTCTGTTTCATGTGGTAATTTTGTGTTTTTAAAGCTTTTTTCACTTTGGGCATAGTGGGCCCTTCTGCAGAGCAGGGATGAAATGCACCCATTTACCTTATATAGTTTTGGTCTGCAGAATGAAATTTCACATTTCCGCTAGTCCGCAAATCTAGGTGCACTAATACGCCTGCTTCATTCTGATAAAGAACGCACTCTAACCATACCCAACCCCTCCCTGCGTACCAGCAACACGTGCCTGCAGCATTGAATGAGTGTTTATAGCAGAGAGGAAGGGGGTTGGAGGCTTCCATAAGTGTGACCACCCACTCTTCTCACTCCTACATTGTCCAGTTTCTCCAACTGAACATGCTGGAAGGTATGTGTTACAAATAACAAAATAATATTAATTCTTTTTATCTCCTTGATTGCACAGTGGTGAATACTGTGGAAAATGTTGGCACTTTATTATTAAAGGATTATAATAATGTTTCAGTTTGATTATTTTTTGATATTTCTCAGCAATTGTTTCAATAACTGGTAACAGAAAATGTTATTATTGTTCATTTCCCAGGCAATATTCATTAGGAAATATTTATTTTCTAACTTCACCAAGTATGATTATATCATTCAGAAATAGGGACTGAAGAAAGGACTGAATGAATTGCACATGTATAATAAATCAGTCTATCCAGTTAAGTTCATTGATTGAGCATACTGTCTATTTTACTAAACTAACCCAAAGGCTACTACATTTCCCAGCAACCTTTGCAATAACTTTGCTATTTAAAGTCTCTCACAACACAAAGTACTAAGTGAATACAACTTTATGCAGAACCTAACTGTGTTGCATCTAAGGACAATGAAAATAATTGCTTGCCATTCTCCAGGATATAAAAATGCCAAATAAAAAAAACTTAGATATGTTTTACTGCGCGGATAGAGAAAATAATATTGAATTCAGTAGCCAGTCACTTGAACCTAGACGCCAGCAGATCTTTGTAACAGTCAGGGACGATAAGCATTGATTGCCATTAATAGCAATGAAACCCAAAAGTTACATGTCAGCAATAATTTCTTTAAGTACATACAGTATACTACCGATCTCCTGGAATGTGTCCAGTCCTCTTTTACAATATAGGTGCTTTCAGTTCTCTAAATGGAACTATCACCCACACAAAGTGAAGGCAGCCATTTTGTAGCCTTCAGTGTGTACAGGTTATGAGACCACTTAAAAGTAAGAAAACCTGTGTTGGTTGCAGTTGGCAAAACTTTAAATTTTACCAGAATAAATACCACATATATTGCGGACTGGGTTAATTTCTAAAAACAATAAAACAGAAATTGCAACATAGCTCAGACTCATGCAGCAATAAATACAAAACGTTTTGTTTTTTTTCTGGCCAGATTCCCAGAGGGCTGAATACATGATTTATGCACACTGCCCTCTTCCGCTTTATAGGGGGGAAATACTGTAGAGAAAGAAGTGGTTTGGACACTTCGAGCAGAGGAAGCTTGGATTTAATGAGACCTTTCCTTAAAACAACAGCTAGAAAAAAAAATACAACTATGTTTTATTACTTCCAAAACAGCTCAGAAATTCCACATGACAAGCCTGCTGAGAATGCCTCCCGCCAAGCAAGAGACAAGCTGGATGCAGGAGAATGGAATGAGGCTTTGAGGCCTATGCGACCACCACACGTTACTAAACTTGACCCCCTGTGACTCATATGCAGCAGATTTGCTAAATCACATGATCATTTCTTAACATATATGGCAATGGTTTATGGAACGTACCCTGTAAGGGACATTTATGAGCTGGTAAAAAATTGTGAAGGCGCAGCACATCATTTCTGCACAAGTGCTCCAATTTGTGCACATGAAACCCCTGTGTTCTCTTCTTCCTTGCAGACATTTTACATGACCATGTGCTGTACTGTGATCGATGAAAGGAAAGTATATGCTGGTAAAAATGTCACTTCAAAGTCCCGACTGCTGTCACTTTTTCCACTTTTGTTCTAAAATACTGCTCAATGCAGCTTCATATATGTTTTAATACGTTACCTTCCCCATTGCTGCCTCCTCTGTCCCGTTCCATCTTTATTTTTACTTCTTCAACCCTGGCCTCATGTCTCTGTCTTCTCATTCACAACTTCTCCATCCCCATCTCCTGCTCAAATTCTAGCTCATGGCTCTCTTCTCTATTCATATAAGCTGTTTCCCTTGCCTCCAGTATCCATTCCATGTTCCTGACTTACCCCATCTCCAGCTCTCCTCTCTCTCCCCAACTCATGCATGTTCCCTTCATCCCCACTTCTACTCTTCCTCTCTGCCGCCTCCAATCTATCTTTTATTTTTATTCCTGGACGCCTTCTCTTCCTTATAAATTATAGTCTTCTCTACAATCCCAGATGCTATTTCTCTTCTCCAGCTCCGATTTAGGTCTTGCATCTCCATCCCTCACTCCTGGCTACCATCTCCATCATAAACCGGATCATGTCTCTCTTCCACATTCTTCGCACCTGCCTCTAGTCTACATTCCCAACTGGCATCTATTAATTCATCCCAGCTCTTGTTTGTCTTCCACATCCCAGGCTCCCATCTATTCATCTATTTAGAAGCCACAAAATCCACAATGTCATAGAAGGTTGTATCTGACATCACTAAAAACATACGGTACCTATAAAGATACCAGGGGGTATATTTACTAAACTGCCGGTTTGAAAAAGTGGACATGTTGTTTATAGCAACCAATTAGATTCTAGCTGTCGTTTTGTAGAATGTACTAAATCAATCATAACTAGAATCTGTTTAGTTGCTATAGGCAACACCTCCACCAGTTTAGTAAATATATCCCAAGAGGCCGTGGGAGGGTATAAATCCACTTTAAAGGGACACTAACCTCACAAATGTGCTTTTTGCTAGCACAATACGCTAAACATAGTCTTTTTATTCCTCTGTGTGGGGTATGAGCAAACTTTGGAAGTTGTGTCTTGTTTCTTTGCCTGCTCTCTGTCATATTTCAAGACCTCTCATATACAGTCACATCCCCCATGTCATCCATACCCAACCCTCAATGATGTTACACATATCCTTTGACAGTAGGTCACACCCCATGCTACTGTACTGTTAAAGGATTATAACAACTCAATAAAATTGACAGGAGAGCTTTGGGAGAAGATAAAAGGCTTTTGTACTAAATAGTGAGCTATACAAGTAGACTCACTAGCACCATCCTATAAGCTAGGTATTGTCCTATAACAAGTATATTTTATACATACATTCCTTAATACTTACATTTCATAAATTCAAAGGGAAAAATATGGTTAAGGTTCCTTTAAAAAATACATATGCAAAACAGATAGAAGAATATCAACAATATAGAGTGGCATCATAGATAAAAAAATAATACATGGAATTAATGATGAAAAGGAAACTACATCAACAGAAAATATAATCAAACAATTTGATTTTAAATAAATTGTCAAAATTGCAGTTGGAAACGTCTTGTATGCAAAAAGGCCATTTAAATATATACATGAAATAGCTAAAAATGCTAATAAGAAAATAAGTGTCATTATTTTTATGTAAATACAAACAGTAATAAAATAATATATATTGTATACAAGAGTATTATACATTGTAGTAATGTGACCAGAAGGAGGAATGATAAATAACTAAACGAGAAACAAAAAACACTCTCAAAGGGCAACAGATCAATGTTCTCATTGAGTCCATCTGGTGACAGAGTCTTAAAAAAGACAAAGATAAAAATCCGTCTAGCCCTTTGGCAAAGTCTGTGCTTCCGGTATATACATTATATGGTTGATGAAAATGATATCCATAATCTTGGGGCTGCCTATATGTTTGGTATATACATGTCTTTGAAGGCTAGGTTTAATTTTTAGGTCTGTGGTCAATGTTTAGGTCTCCGTCTGTTACGTCGCTATTACAGTTAACAAAAAATATAACATATGTATTGTTACAATTGACATCAAAAATTGATGGAGGTCACAAGGTGGTATGTGGTTCTAACCAGATTGAATAAAATTATACCAACTGCCTCTCGTCTGTGTGGGCAAGGCTACGACCACAAAGATTTCCAGCTTTTGGTTCAACATTAAAAATATATACTTAAAGATATATTACAAACTTGTGTCCCACTGTGCCCTTGGACTGTTCTCCTAGGTTTGCCCATCCCTCGCCTTAGTAGAGGTTCCAATAACTTAATATTCCATGTACTCTAGGCATCTAAGAGCTCAGCAGTGGTATTTTGAAGGCATATTTACTACCTCCTATCCTTATATTAAAAACAAGATTTAAGTCATAATCTCAATCTAAAAAATTACCCACGAGAGCCATGGTTTCGTTATCAGTTTGAAAGATCCAAATTCTTCATAACTTTAACTCTTGGAAAATAAGTCCCATTGACTCTCATAACGTTAATTTATCATTGAACAATAAATCCTCAAGAAGATGAGATTCTTCTTTAACTATGATCTTTGTATATTATACTCTTTAAGATTATATGTCACTTCCTAATCTTTCCTTGTATCCCCTTAAATTATCCATTCCCATTATTTTTCCACTTTTCCCTAATCCCTATAATACAATCTTATAATTTATAGAATTCAAGATAATATAGAAGGTATACAACTTTATTAAAATTGTTTAGTGTTCTTTATGTTGTACTCTGTTCACAGATATACATGCTGATCATGTTGTTTTTTTTATTATCTTCACTTAAAATATTGCTATAAATTGGTGTATGTCCAACTCTAAATGAGGCATAATGAATATTGATGTAGTAATGTACTATATAAAATATTAGAGTTGCTTTTCATTATGTCTTTAATGATGGCAGCTACATTGTCGGAACGCTCCAAAAAATGTTACTTTTCCTTAGTTACATCTAATCACAGAAATGGATTGAGATTGCGCTATGTCAATCTTAGTAAATTTAATATTTTTATCAATCGTTAAACCTGTGAATATGTAGCATTGATTAAGGTAACCCAAGCTAACCTTGTTCATTGAATCTGTCTCCGATGACTCTGTTCTTTATCGCTGACTCTTCTCTTTCTTCTCCACTGACAGCACCTGTTTCTTTTCCTATGTAATCCTCAGTATCAGTAATTCTATCATTTTATGCTTTCCAGCTCTCATATCTCTTTTTCCTTTTTATTTATTCCCTGGACTCTGCAACTCTTCTGCATTTGTCTGTCAAACCAGCCTCAACTATATTCCCTTCGATATCTTTGAATCCAAATACCCCTTTTGTTCTGCATCCCATCTGAAATTCCTTCTCTTCCCTTCCCTCTGTGCATGACTCTGCCAATCTCTGATTAACTGCGTGTGGCATACAGCAGTGGCCTGGATTAGTCCACACAAAGTGGGCGATTCAGTTCAATGCGATGTGTCTCCAGAACGTCCGCGGACATAGATCGTACCAATGTTATGGCAGGAATCTGCTCTCATTTTTCCTTGCACCCCGTAGTGCAAAAAAATGAGCAGAGATTCCTACCGAATTGACTGGCAATGTGCGCAGCTGGACATCGCGGTGGCGCGCGACAAATCGCCAGCAACTGGATCTCCCCCAATGACTATCAAGGACCTCATTTAGAGTCGAACGCAAAGTCCGTTTATGAAGTATAAGAGTGGGAGTGTGCCGCAGCTTGGTAGGGTATTACGAGTGGCAAGCAACCCCAGTTGCGTCCCACTCTTAATACGCTATGGAGCTGCGAGCAGTTACTGCAGCTAGCTAAAGCTTGCGCCACCTAATTCCTGCCGCACAGCTTTAGCCCTGTTTTGACGTGTGTTGCGTCTGCACCTCACTGCGACTAGGATGTATTTACATTTACAGTTCCGTGTTCCTCCCATTCTCTCATAGTGAGTCGCAAGCTGTCGCAAGTGTTAATTGCATCCAAGATGCAGGCGGATTTGGTGCTTTCTGCACATGCGTGGTAGTGTTTTTAGGTTAGATGCGCCTAAAACGGACTTTGCGTCCAAATCTAAATGAGGTCCCAAATGTTCAACTTACTCTTAATTTAATAGCGATATTTATTTTACATATTTTTGCAACATTTAATCCATGCATCTCCATGATGATAACTAGAAGATGGCCAGGGTCAACATTAGATTATCACAAAATCTAGAAAATAATATAAAGCTGAATCCAGAATAAACAATTTCACTCTTCACATTACACACTGGAGAAAACCATGCATTTATAGACCTATCCTCCAATATAGAAAACTTAGATTGCAAGCTCTTGTGAGCAGGGCTCTCCTCAACACCTATAGTATGCTTATCCTAGGCACTGGGGGCGCCCACAATGCTTAGTTCCAGAACATTTCCTGCTCTAAGGCAGCAATATACAGAAAAACAGCAATGTTGGCAGTCTTTGGGATCCAACATTTAAATATACTGATTCCCAACCAGCCCTGCTGTAAACAAATGCCTCACATTTTTTGTTTGTAAGGAACGCGTGACATGCTCACTCTAATTACATCCAGGAGAAGCTGGATTCAGCTTTCTGTGTCCGCAGGATAGAGCTACAGGACGGAAATAGTATTGCTATATTTCTATACCTCAAACCTTTCCCCTGCTACACATTTACTGTTAGGAGATGTACAGAATTCCCTTGGCTCATTATGGGGATGCATTTCATATACAAAATCTATGTGCCTAACAGTTATAAACCTGTAATTGTGTAAAACATTGCTCAACACAACATGTAACATTATCAAAGACTCCAATAACAATGATACAAATGCATACAAGGCGCATAGCTGCAAGATCATAACATATAGACAATGTGACTAATGCTTGCTGAAACAAAGGGCTTTCCACAGTAAAATTGCCTTAATGTAATGGATTGTACAATTCCTCCAGAAACTTTTATTAAACACATTAGCTTACAACTGTGCCTTTCAGTCATAAATTCATATCATAGGGCAGGGATGTTTACTTCAGTTGCCCTGGAATATGACATAGAACTGCCCCTGGATACAACTTTATTGAAAGCACAGATGAAAACTGAGAACAAAAACAATCATCATTTCTGCCTGAGGAGAAATATATATATATATATATATATATATATATATATATATATATATATATATATATATATATATATATATATATATTATATATATATAGCTGGGAAGCACAGAGGAAATGTATAATTAAAAAAAATTAATAATTTAGAGTTGGCCACCACTTTTAAAAATAAACTGTCACGAGGTTATGGATCGGCATTTTATTTATAGCATCATTAAAAGTGCACTATGCATGTATTAAAAAATGGTCTCCTGCAGTAGCCCCATTTGGCTGGGAGAATGCTTGTAATATAGCATGCCTGGTATGCAAATCACTCAGCTTGGATTACAAGACATTACAGCTCCAATGCCTCGCCAGTGCTGGCGACACTAAAGAACTTTATGAAGAAAATCAACCCAGGAGAGGGCAGAATGCAGAATGCCAGCACTGGCCTGGCATAGAAACTGTAGTATATGAGGAAACCACCTGAAATATAGTTTGGGGCGCATTTATCTGAGTCAAGATACTTTACAAGTGCTCTCCCTGGCATAGGTGGAACAGCAGAACACCATTTTGTATACATGCATAGAGCACAAGGCAAAGCAAATTTGATAAAATGCCAATCCAGAACCTGTTGAAAGGTTATATTTAATATAGGCAGATATATGTACACTAACAATGCCCAATTATCTCAGCTTGTAATACTTAATCCAAAGAAAAATCAGAAATTTGCTTACAAATAGTGGAGAATAATGACATCACAGAGGCTTGAGGCACCATTGACATAATGGAAGCAGTAATGGCTGCACTCACAGTACCTAGACAATTGGTGCACTTTAAGTGATCCTACTGTGGTTTTACAACTGCACAGTAGATGAGCTAATGACTTTAATGGCTAACTATATTGGAAAGCTTTACAAGCTTTCAAGGCTCAGTCTTAGCCCTCTGACTGGCAGATTCTTTAGACCCATAAAATATAGTTACATATTACATAGGAATACAGTTATCCATTGTCACCTTTTCATTTCCATTATTATTTTTAATTGTAAATTGCACCTTCTCATGTTACCATTCCCTCTGAGTCTCAACAGTACACATAATGTTATGGTTAGCTTTATGCAAGAGAGACAAACTATAGGCGGAAGAAGCGGGGCTCTACACAAAAGAGGCCCCCCTCAAACTAAATGCCCATTCCCATCCCAACACGTGGCACCCGCCGCCCTACCCATGGAGTAGCAGGCATTCACACAAAGCTAGGTGTGTCTGGCCTAGCAAGGCAGGACATCATTAACTGTAGGCAGGAAGTGCAGTGTTAGCCTGACCTGCGCATGCGCAGGCTAGATGGGGGCATGGACAACGCACATGTTCAGGTCTGGCAAACATGGACAACCACGCTTTAGTGGCAGGAGCCCCCTACAAGTTACTTGGCCTGAGGCCCCGTAAATGTTAATCTTGGATGGGAAACTAAGGTCACAGTACAAAATACAGTATAAATATGTACAACAGATTCAACCATCTGAATCAATTAAAAAAATTTACTCCACAGAAGTCTTACAGCAATGACAATACTGAAAATATTAAACTTCCATATCATTACAATTATAACACCTGTCAAACCTTTAAACATTTGCTAGGTACTTTGATGACAATAAAGAACCTTAGTAAATACACAAATCAAGTGACAATGAAAAACATAAAAAAAATAGCCTGGTATGTAGCATGGTAACTGAACTCTTGAAGCACACTGCTATCTATAGAGCCAAACCACACAATATGCTAAAGAGATCATGCCAGCACAGGTTCTCTCCTTGGTAGACATCAAGAAGGGAAGATGGGAGATGATTAATAGCAACTGATTTTCAAATAAGATATCCTGCATAGACCAGCATACTGTGTGTAGATAGGACATTATATATATATATATATATATATATATATATATTATACTGTCCTGAGGATTTCAAGACCTGCAGTATCAAATTCTGCATGCAAACACACCCAACAATATAACCTCAGCAAATTGGCATTAATACACGGATGGTCTAGGTCCTGTAGGTATGCCATTTAGATTTTGTAAGATGGCATCCTTAGTAATTCTGACACTTCAGGGCTTTGGTGTTAAGGGGCTGCTGAGCCATCACTATGCCCCCTGGGGTGTGCCTCCGGAACGGGTGTCACATACCGTCATTTACATTTAAGGTCAGCCTTAAAGGTGACACAATAGATAAAATGGGATCTCTTACCTTCCTACTGTCTGGTTGGCAAGCTGCCTCATTCGATTGAACTGCTTTTTCATCTTTGCAATATATAGTTAAATATATATGTGTATATATATATATATTTCTTCAGATTCTCTATAGGATCCAGAAAAATAAATAAATAAATAGACCCTCCCCCCAGTGTAGCAGCAAATTACATGTCCCCTGTTATAGAGGTGCTGCAGCAGAAAGCATCTTCCAGTGCACAAGAGGTGCCAGGGCGCAGGATAAATCCATGGGTGATGATGGGGTGTCCAGGGTGGAGGGGTGCAGCCTTGAACCCCCCTTTTCTTCTTCTTTTATTATTGCATGGTCCAAGCACTCCCAGATCCACCCCCCTTTATGTGGCTCATCAGCTCTGCTTTGAGATTCTCAGCAGCAGCTATTACACTGCAGGCTGGACAGCAGGCAAGCATTGCGCATGCGCTGGTGGCTGGTTGCGTGGAATGTCGGGAATTGTAGTTTTCTTTGTAACTAAGGCGTCAATGTAGATGCCGATTTGAAGGGAGGGAGAAAGCAGGGCTGGGTTATTAGTGAGTGAGGTATGACAATTAGGTCTCCAGAGGCAAGGGAAGTATGGTCCACATTATATTTTATTGTTTGATGTATTTCTTATTAACTGACAAGGAAGCTGTCATTGATTTACTTTCCGTGTATATACAATAGTTAAGCTCAATTTATGGAGACACTTGCTTGAAAGCCGGTGCTATATAAACATCACGACAGTTAACAATAGATGAATGCATTGGAAAAGCTGTTTTCGCCCAGGACTGATGCGATGCACATGTTAAGGATCATTGCTCTAAGTGCAGAATATGCTGCCAAGCAGTGCATTTAGTATTGCCCCAATGTGACTATTTCAGCTCCGAACGCACGCCCACCTTCCGCTTTGAAAATTGCCCTACAACATTTGCGGAATTGTGTCTGTAATTTCATAGTATGCTTCCAAAATCATACCTCCTAGTCCTAATACCTTTACACACCTCTGTCTTATTAAATAGAACTATACTTTTTTTTCTTCCTCATTTATGTCCTAAGTAAGCCATGAGCGTAAGGTGACAGTGTTACTGGTTTTTATGTGTAATATTTGTACATTTGAATGATTTTATTTGTACACATTCAGCAGAGAACAACATAATCACAACATCACAAAATGTTTATATTTATCAAAGAGAGATTATCATTATTATCCCTATTTACCAAAGCCTACGGTAGTTAAAGACAATCGCCGATGGTAGCCAATGCTGGGTGCCTCCGTAGATGCTTTTTTTCCAAGGACAGCGATGGTCAGGGCTGCCAACATAAATTGCAGGGCCCAATACAAATGTAACAGACAGGGCCCCCCTTCTTCCTTCTCTCACCCCACCCTCATTTTTAAATTATTCTGTTCCCAACATTTGCCTCCTGCCCTCCATTCTCTGCAGTCACCCCTCATCACCAGTTCCATTTAACTCCTTCAGTAGTTTACTTACCCCTCTGCTTTTTCTTGTTGTCTCCTTTCAGCCCCTCGCCAATGACAGCGCTGTAATGTTATTAATTACATGATGTTAGTGATGCTGCAGGGAGCCTCTCTGCCTTGTTGCAGCTCTCTGTCCAGAAGCCGGTTACCTGGGAAGCTGGGACTGGAGCAAATGGCGGCAGCCGTGGGGCCCCAACATCCTTAATTAGAGGTCTCTCCCTGCACCATCTCTCACATCTCAGGAGCGGCTGCTGCCTAGAAAATGGCGCAGTTACCTGCCTTAATTCACTGTGATGGCCCCTTCCCCTAATAGATTTGTCTAAGACCAGGGCTGGTGGGGCCCCACTTTGCTGTTGGGCCCCATACTGCTGTACCGGTCTGATGCCAGCCCTGGAGATGGTACCGCCCCTGTCCTCCAATTGCTAAAACCAACTCATTATTAAAATAAATATATATTTATTTTTTTTCTTCAAAATGTTTTTATTGTACACATATTATACAATACCATAGACCATACAAATTGAGTATAAACTGTTCAAGTAAAATGTTAACAATTTAAGAAGGAAAAGAGATTGAAATAGAGGAGGGGGGGGGGGTGGAAGTATACAATTGGCCCAACATATCGTAACATATCACATCACATATTTGCCATATTTTAACACAATATATATATATATATATATATATATATATATATATATATATATATATATATCTATATATATATATTTATTTATTTTTTTTTATTTTTTTTTACCTGACCAATTGGTGCCTTCAAACACTTGCATAATGTGAGATTGTGTATGAATATTCAGTGTTTCTATATACACACCCTACTTGGAATAAAATTTTTGACTCCCTTCTCCAAGTCAGAGAAGGTAGCACGTCTATCATATAGATTGTTTCCAACAACTCTGCCTTTAATTCTAGTACTGTCGGGGATGTATGCGAAGCCCACCTGCCCAGGATAGCTTTTTATAGTTAATGTGACAACAACTGTTAACACGGGGATATTCTGAAGATCTTTCATGCTATCCTTCCACACATCAGAATTAGCAAACAAGAACACTTCATAGTGCGGTCGTAGCTGTAGTCAAAAAGTAAAATTCAGGAAAACAGTCAATTTGTTCCAAAATCTAGCTATTTTGGGGCACGCCCATAGGTTATGCATCAATGTAGCATTACTTGTCTTATATTTACAGCAAAGGCCTGATTCCGATTCCACCATAGGCCTTCTTTGCATTTGAGAGATATATGCTCTATTAATAGTTTTAATATGTATTTCCTGAAGTCTTGCTGACTGAAGAGCATTCATGGTATGATCCATGTGGGCCAAAATTTCTTCCGTGTGGCGAACCTCCGGATGATCTCACTTACAGGACTCCCAAACCCACAGCCATACCAAGGTCACTTCTGTATTAATCAGGTCTGTATATAAGTATCTGATTTTAAATTTATGGATTTGGAATAACCTAATATGGACTGGGCGCAACGCTGAAGGGGGGCGTAGTTTAGGAATGTTTTAGGTTCATTTGGTTAAAATTGAGGGCTGGGGGGGGGGGGCATTTGTCTTTCTCGCCCCAGGCGCTAGAATTCTAAGTTACGGCTCTGGCTTTAGGCAAGTGTAAAAGCGCGTCTGGAGCATAAGGAAAAAAATACTCCTCCTCTAATGCTCTGTTAGTAAAATTACTGAACTGTAGCAGCCAGTCAAACACATATCTAAACATGGCGGCCTTGTTGAAGGCCTGGATGTCGGGAAAACTCAATCCTCCATTTTGCTTAGGCAAAATAATCCTTTGCTGTGATATATTAGTTTTTTTCCTCTTGCCTAATGAAACGACTGAAAAGGTCTGTACATTTTAATGTATCATTCTTACCATGAGCTATGGGAAGCATTAGGATGATACGTCAGCTTAGGAAAGATGATACTCTTAACAATAGCAGTTCTTGCCATTACTGACACTCAGGGCCGGATTAAGGGAGTGGAGGCCCCTGGGCTAAGGGGGCCTCCATTTCCCTGTGAGGGCCCCCCCGTGATCCTAACCGCCCCTCCCCCCTGGTGATCCGAGCCGCCCATCCCCCTCGGCACTTACCTCCTTCTCCTCCTTCCCCGGCGCGCTGCACGCTCTTTACTGAGGAGATCTCGTGAGAGTGAGACTCACGAGATCTCCTCAGTAAGGAGAATACAGCGCGCTGGAGAAGTACTGCAGTGAAAGTGCTCAGCAGCACTGATTGGGCCGGGGGCACCCCCACCCCCGACCGATCAATACTGCTGCTGAGCACTTTCAAGGGCCCCCTGGATGCCATAGGCCCCTGGGCTGTAGCCCAGTTAGCCCTATGGTTAATACGGCCCTGCTGACACTCGTAGGTGTTTCCAATTATTCGGTTGCATCTGAATCTTATAATAATAGGATTAAAGTTATGTTGATATAAGAGGTGTAGAAAGGGGGTAACCTGTATCCCCAAATATTTCAGAGCAGGTTTTACAATTCGAAAAGCACCAAGATCATATATAGGTTGTTTCTTTGTTTGAGGCTTACCTAGAGGAAGTACTTCCGACTTCTGAAAATTTATCTTGTAACCTGTAAATTAACTGAATTTTCCTATCACATCAAGTATTGCTGGTATAAATGTTTCAGGTTTTGAGAAAAAGAATAACATGTCATCAGCAAACAGGGAAAGTTTCACCTCTGCTTTCCGCACCATAATAATAGACTTGTCTGTCTCAATACTACTGCCAATGGTTCCAACACAATCAGCGGAGGAAGCGGGCAACCCTGGCGAGTTTCTCTGCCAATAGGAAATGGTGCGGAAAGATAGCCATTAACCACAATCTGTGTCAGAGGGTTTATATATATAGTTTTAATGATCTCCACAAACTGTGTAGGAAAGCCAAATTTAAAGAGAGTCTCGTAGAGATGATCCCAGTCCACTAAGTCTAAAGCCTTCTCGGCATCCAGCAAGAATAACAGTGTAGGATCATCCCCACCAGACTCCCACTCGGACTGAAGCACCGCGACAACCTTCCTGATGTTAGACACCGAATTTCTACCCCATATAACCAGTTTGATCAGGATGAATGATGGAGTAATATTACTTTCATACGTACAGCAAAATTGTTTGTGAGGAGTTTATAATCGGTATTCAACAACAATATCGGCCTATAGGAGCTTGGTAATTTAGCATCTCTGTCAGCTTTTGGTAGGACTTTTAATGTTGCAGTATTAAATTGGGGAGGGAGGGATTTGTGTACCAATTGGGCCTTTTCAGTTTATTTTTAATAAAGTTATTTATTTATTTATTTTTTAAGCTATTTTTTATATTTCAAAAAAGGTTATTATTTTTTTTAAAATCGGGCTGGACGCTCAAGTCTGGGTTTCCAGTGCGCAGAACCACCCTATACTGACCTGACAAATGGAAAGATGCCTTTTACCACTGCTGGCCATGTCACTGGGGAGCTATCTCTTACCTCTTCCTAGTACACAGATCAATGTGAGCCAATACAGACTTAAAATCTCTTATCTACAAATCTTTTCACCGATCAAGATATTGCAGTCTTCCCCTTATAAATAAACTTTCTGTGCATGAATAGTTTTCAGGACGTTCAGCAGTAAGACTTTCACCAATATACTTCTTTTATTCTTGAAGATAAATTATTTACACCATCCTCTTTCATGTTTTCATTTATTATTTAAATAACACTCAGCTTTAAACAGGGGGTTAATTTTCACTTGAGTAAACTTCTCTGTACTCTCTTGGCAAGTAAAACCAGCAGTGTCACACTATTGGTTCCAGAATGGCCACTAGCACTCTCAGGCTGGGTACACACTATATACAGAAATGTCTCCTGATGCAATTTCATTAATGATTTTACCGATGACTGAAAAACAAAAGTCCCGATCAAGATGCCGATTCATGTGTACACACCTAACACATTTTGCAAGATTTATCTTCAGATCTGTGCTCTTCTTCTTTCATAACCATCTGCTGAAATGATCATGACGATGCACACTCCATAGAGATCTATGGACACTGCCGGTCATGAGTGCATATATACACTGCAGGATTGGAACAACATCGTTCCATTGTCTAACAAGATTTTAGGTTTGGTTTAAAAATCAAATGAACCGATACGATGTACTTTGGAGCGATAATTGTTCATCGTTGCAGTGTACACACTAATGCATTATCGGGCCGAACGGTCGTGTCTTGTTTGATTGGCCCAGTGATCGGCTGAAAATCCTGTAAGTGTTTACCCAGCCTAAGTCTCCTTTCAGCTCTCCATAGCGCTTCCTGAGACCCGGCGCCCCACTACCGGATCTCAGGTTAACTGTGTGAAAAAGAAATCCCAGGGGAAACTCTTATTAGAGGGAAACGCGTTGGGTTGGTTTGATACTGTACTTTTTATCCAACACTTCATTCAAAAGTTTACTTGCTGACACCGCTGATTTAGAGACTGTATATCAATGGGAACAGACGGGGTTTTCAGCGCTTAACAGATGAGAACTAACTGCCGGCATCACAGTTGTGATAAGACTGATCTGAACTTTCAACAACTTCAGGCACCAGTTAACTGACTCTGCATACAGACGGCTGCCTCACAAACATGGCAGGAGCAGGACTTAACTCAGGCTCACCCTGGTATTCAGCAGCAATCTCTCTCTCACTGTATCCCACACCATTCCTCTAGGAACTCAGACTATCACACTGAATAGTCAGCTGTCAGCATTATCGTTCACTCTGTTTGTCGAAGAGTCATTAGAAGAGATGGAAAGGAAAGGTTTTTACCGCCTATGGAGTTTTACCACGCCCACTGTTTGCCTTTACAAGCCATCGCCCCTTTAAATTTTAGCTGCGAAGACGCCGATCTCCCGCAAAATGACAAAACCGGGGTATGATACATTTACCCCCAAGTGATATACATGGATTGGAGGAGACCGTGAGGAAATTGTGCTAAAAATATTTACTGCTCAACCCCTCAACCATGTATACCACTGTACGGACAGAATAAGCAGCATTGGCGTAGTGATCTATGGATCTCTATGCCTCACTATCTCTTCATCGGGCTTCTCGAACTGCGTTCCATTGGAAATGCTGCTTGAGAAATTGTTCTTTGGTTTAGGTTTACAGGAAGTTTTCTGATACAGTGATATGCTCAAGTGATTGGATAGTGCTGTTCCACTTTCACAACACCTGAGAGTGCGACTAATCAATTCACTAGAAACCAGTGACATCACTAAGGCACAAAGTGTCTCACAGGGGGTATCCCCATTCACTGTTTATTAGGCAGGGACCCAGTGAATGTCTTGATTGAAAGTCATAAACTTGAGTTTGGCAATCATCATCATCATCATTTATTCTATATAGCACCAGCAAATTCCGTAGCGCTTTACAATTGGGAACACACATTAATAAAACAATACTGGGTAATACATACAGACAGAGAGGTAAGATAACCCTGCTTGTAAGCTTACAATCTATGGGACAATGGGAGTTTGAAACACAAGGACATGGCAATCCTTGGGGGGATCGCAGGATTTAAAATAACTGCTCCGCGGCACAAGAAGTCAACATGAGTTAGAAGTCAACTTCACCTAGAGTTGAATGTTTCATTCCCCTTGATTACTGATGTCCAGTACCTCAGTCGAGTGAAATATGTAAGTTTAAGCCATTTGAGATTGCCTTGATGTTTCTGGTCACTGCGGCTAGGGAGAATGTACCCACTATGACTGCAGGGGTAGTGAGTTCTATCTGAGAGACAAGCTAGCCTGAGATCCGAGAGGGAGGCATTGGGTCTCAGGGAGTGCTATGTGAAGCTGAAAGGAGATCAAGAGTACTACTGGGCATGCTGGAACCAATAGTTCAACACTGTCAGTTTCACTTGCCAAGAGAGTATAGAGACAGGTTACCCAAGTCTAGTCACAAGAGTTCAGGGACAGGTGACTGTGCTGCCTACCTGTAAAGAGGAAGGACAGGTGACAGAGAAAGACAGTATAGAGGAGAAGACAGCTGAATTAGGGGGGACACATTCCCAAGCCCCCATCTCTCAGGGGGCCCCACAGCACCTAGCGCCATATACGGTTACTTGTCTCATGCATTTTTAAATGCACAAGGCTAAACTAACTTCACAGATTCCTCAGAGCACAGTCTGAGCATTCCAAAGAGATGTCAGGGAGCCCCACAACACAGTGCTCAGATAGGACTTGTATTCACTTCCTGTCTGAGCAGCAAGGAGTGAGGAGCGATGCTGCATAGTGGAGGTAAGGTACTAAAGGTAAGTAACATCATGCTTCATGAATTGGGCTGTAATAAGAGCTATAGGGAAGGGCTGTAATAAAAGCTCTAGGGATAGAGCTATAATAAACATTATAGGGAGGGGGCTATAATGAAAGCTATAGGGAGGGGGCTCCTATACTTAGACTGTAAGCGCCGATGGGGCAGGAACTGACGTGAATAATTCAATATTCTTTGTACAGCACTGTACAGTAGTATGGATGCGCTATATATATATATATATATATATATATATATATATATATATATATACAATATATATATATATATATATATATATATATATATATATATACAATATATATATATAACTAAACACTAAATAAATTATAAGCTGTACTTCGCTATCACCCCTGTGTCATCACAACTACTAATAAAGTACATGTATAGGGGTCCTTTTTACACTCAGGAGGATAGTTTACACAGAGGAGCAAGAAGTATGTGCATATGTGGGAAGCACCTACATTATCACACCAGTGTATAACAGACTACAAAGGTTGTGTGTCGCTCAGGATGACAATGTTTTTTTCACAATTAGTCAATAATGAATTAAGCTGTCCCTGCATTAACACAAATAAGGAACTTCACAGATGCCACTTACTGAATAAAAAAAAACACAGCACAGAATATCTATGAAGCAGATGGATGCTGATGAACAAAGTTTTTACATTTCCCTAAAAATTTCCTTCAGATCCAGTCTAACTAAAGACATATCTAAAATCTGGTACCGAAGTAATTGTTTAAAAATTTAACCTGTGCACCATTTTTCCTAAATGCTCCCTGCTACATCATTACATTTTCTTTATTTTGGTAATTGTTTTGTTATGATTTTATTAGATTTTTGGAGACTTTGGGCCTGAGTCATTAAGGAGAGCAAAGAAAAAAAAAAGGCGTAAGTTTGATCTTGGAAAAACCATGTTACAATGCAAGGGGTGCAGATTAGTTTATTATTTTGCACATAAGTTAAATACTGGTTGTTTCTTCATGTAGCACACACATACTGAATAGCATTATTTTTACACTGAAATTTATAGTTGATCTAGGACATGTCTTACCCAAACTATAAATCTGTCCCCACATTTTAAATTTAGCTCCCCCTCCAATGCAACATGGTTTTGCCCCGGTGCAAAGTTACTCCTTTTTTATGCTTTGCTCTCCTTAATGACTCAGGCCCTTTGACTTTATAGACCTTTTATAAAGATAAATGGCGACGTGATTTGTCTTGGTTCTGATCTTCATTCTGGCTTTCCTCCTGACTCTAAACAAGGTCCTACATTTGATTGTGTACAATGTACTAAGTAACGTTATGTTTGTCCTTCATGTCTCTCCCATGCGAGCAGTTCTTGGATATCTCTTTTGCTTTGCAATTCACAAGTGTCCTACGAATGTAATTCTTATTTACAAAGACCTCTGAAGCAGAATTGACATAATTTGCAGATCCCCCAGGGATCTAGCATCTGCTCCCATGAGCTGTTAGTGTGTGTTCTGGAAGTCTTAATTTGGCCATTGTTGTGGCAGATATTGCAGCCAGTTGGCAGTGAAGTATTCTACAATCCGAGCATCTATATTTACAGACCACTGGGCTGGGCGCTTATCCAGGACTGTACTATGCACATGAAAAAACAGGGACAATGGAGAGGGCAGCCTGCCCTTGAGTGCCACAATTGGCCACAATGCAAAAACATGACAATAGGTGGGGTACTATGCCAAGATACACAGGCATATAAATAGGTATAAACGTGTTATTCCAAGACTCCTACAGCTTCTTGGATATAGGACCACCTTGGAGGATGTAGACTAGAATTTTACATGAAATTGGATATATCCCAGTCTTTATTGCTCTGTGATTTTTTTCAGGACGTTCAGAAGCAGAATGTTACACCCCACAATTACAGGTAATATTTATCTAACATGGGTAAACAATATTTTATTTCTACCTACATTTTCCTTTCTATGTCATTAAGTTTATTTTTAAATTGTGATTGTTGGTCCACTATGGAGATTGTAATCTTGACCTTAACACTGTAGTATCTAAATATAAAAGCAGTCTTGGTCCTGGACACATAGTTTGAATACCTCGTAGTGCTCCTGTGCCTCCTGACTTTTCCAGCACATGCCTGATATTTACTATTGGAAACCTGCAACTCATCCTTTTTTTCCTAAAATGTAGACATGTAGGGCCTGATTGGACGTAACCAGCACACAACTTGCGTTTAAAAACCAGCATTGAGTGTAGTTCCAACCATATTCAAATACAAGAGGATCGTTATTTGCTATATGTAGACAGACAGAACAGAGAGCAGAATATAAATATATATAATTATATATAAAGACACATCAGAATGCATGCACACAAAAAATATTTTATAAAATAAATTAACAACTTTTAATACTTTAAGAGTTTATAAAAATATTAGTTAATTTTCTTTCCATTTTGCTTTAAATAGTAAATACATAAATCAGGATGTTCTTAATGTGTTCTGTGCAATGCATTTATCTAGTCTATGTTACTTGCATACACATGTTCTGTGCTAGCTAGTGACACACATATGTGTAGTTTGTAAAACAAAGACTATGCCGTGTCATCACTATCAGTCGGCACTTACACCTGCCCTGTAGCTGGTGCAAAGAATCCAGCTAACAAACAGGTACTTAAGAAAAACCTAGTGTCACGGGCACTAGGAGTCTTTACCCAGGGATCACCAGGTGATAGGCTTACCAGAGCAGTATAGGTGGTAATATGGTACTCTGGTAGCAGGGTGATCACGGAACAGGAAATAGCAGATGATGAGATGCTCAGGAAAGTCTATGACTAGCAGCACTGGCAATATGGAGGTAGTAATACACGAGGAACTGTATGGACAAAGGACACGTGAAGGTAGTCAGTGGTCTGCGGTAGCAAGTTGTACCACTGCTATAGTGAGGAGGAATGTCCAACAGAAACGAGGAGGTGATGAGAGTCAGCGGTCTGCGGATAGCAAGTTGTACCGCTGTCTGAGTGAAGGAATGGAATCCAAGTGGAGGTATCCGGGGAGTCAGTGGTCTGCGTTAGCAAGTTGTACCACTGCTATGTGAGAGGATACTGGAGCAGGTGAAACTGGAAACAGGGGTCAGTGGTCTGCCACTAGCAAGTTGTACCACTGAATATATATGTGAGGAGGTGCACGGGGAGAGACTGCAACACAATATATACACGGGCACCTTGACTTTGATCCACAGTAATATGCACAATATAAATGTATAAATGACTGAACAACACTGCCAATATAGAAAGTCTCTTGAAGTAATCCAGCATGAGATAACACAGTCAATGATGGCAATAGACTCAGCGGATAGTACACTCCAGAGGAGAACCAACACAGTCCAGCAAGGTATGCAATACACAGCACAGTCAATGGGAAGTATGCATACCGTGGTTCAGGAGAAGGCAGTCAGACAGAAGTGCAGAGATACCTGAACGGCAGGAGGCCGGCAGGATGCAAAGTCCCTGGATGGGTGAAGCGGTGGTCTAGCAGGTGCAGCGCACAGGTAGGTAGACCAGCAGGGAATCCAGGAAGGCGTGGAGAGCGGATCAGCAGTAGATGGATGCGTAGCGCTGAGAAGTAACAGCAGCGGGTCTCTGCGGGAACACGGAGGTAGCCAATAGCAACCAGCAGGTGCAGTAACGATAGGACACCAGAGCAGAGTTGAACTGGAACAGTTGATCACGGAGAGTAGCGGGTAGCAATAGTGGCAGCAGACTCAAGGAAACACGGGAGAGTTGACAAGGGCTGAAGACTGAAGCGCACAGAGGCGGCGGATAGGAATCAGCTAAACAGTCACGATGAAACACAGACGGGTTGCAGGTTGAAGACTGTAGTGCACGGAGGCAGCGGATAGGAATCAGCTAGCAGTCACGATGATGAAACACAGACGAGTTGCAGGTTGAAGACTGTAGTGCACGGAGGCAGCGGATAGAAATCAGCCAAACAGTCACGATGATGAAACACAGACGAGTTGCAGGTTGAAGCCTGTAGTGCACGGAGGCAGCGGATAGGAATCAGCTGGCAGTCACAATCATGAACAGGTGAGTGGATGTGAATGAAAGACTGTAGTGCACGGAGGCAGCGGATAGGCATCAGCTAACAGTCCCAATGATACAAGGTAGAGTTGAAGTGGTTAGAAGACTGTAGTGCACGGAGGCAGCGGATAGGCATCAGCTAACAGTCCCAATGATACAAGGTAGAGTTGAAGTGGTTAGAAGACTGTAGTGCACGGAGGCAGCGGATAGGAATCAGCTCACAGTCACGATGATACAGTAGATGGTAGAAGTGGTATGGGAACCACAGTAGTAGAAGTGGTTTGGAAACCACAGAGGTAGAAGTGGTTTGGAAACCACAGGAATCAGCTGGGCTGAATAAACGAGGAAACACAGGAACACCTTCAGAGACTCATGGGGAATGAGACTCCAAGATCAGGCAATGTGGTGATGACCACAGGTGCTTAATATAGGGAGGTTGCCTGATCTGCCAATTAAGTTAAAGGAACATACACTGGAGGTATAGAAAGGGCTGCGCATGCGCAGTCCCTCAGGATGGAGGACGGCCACGGTTCCTAAATGTCCGGGAAGAAGCACTCACAGTCCGGTGAGTGACACCTAGGACTTGAATCTTCCCTCACCATGCCTTTACTTTACAGTATCCTAGTTCATCTACCCCTTCCTACCCCGTTCTGCCCTTCAAGTCTGAGGCAGCCGTAAGTGTCATTTGCGTTCAGACGGGAATTACATGCAATTGTGTTCATTGGCATAAGGTCTGTTTCTGAGCATGTGCTAAGCTACTTGTCGCACTATATGGCATGTAAATGGATGTTTGCATTCAGAAAAGGGGCGTGGTTTCACGGGAAATTGCCATGGTTTGGAGAGATTTGGGGAATGGCCTAATTTGTCCTGGTTTTCCACTTGGAAATGTTCAGATGTATGTGTTGAGCATGCTTCATTCACGTAAATTCCCCAAGGAACACACACATACTATTTTTACATGCAAAGAGTTTATTGATTCCTATGCTACATGCTACTGTCTGTTCCCACATAACCACACAGATTAAAATGATGTAGCTCAATTTAATGTTCTGTCCATTTGGTGATGCTTTCCTGTTAATAGGCACTACAATGCAGCATGGCAATCAATAAGCCATCTGTGTGCATTTTGAGAGCTCCATATGTTCTATGACTTCTGAACATAATGGAAGACACACATACTTCATACGTTCATGTCAAAAGGCTCCTTTGGTTACTGGTATCTGAAAATCTGTCAAGGTGCTTGTAGCTATGCACACAGTTATATATTCTTGCCTACTTTTTGGATTTTCCCTCCTTGAGGGCTACCTGCATTTTTTTCGCTAAGATTTGTCAGCCAGCCCCTGAGTTTAGGGGGCACAAGTAATCACACCCTGCCCCCAGCTGCTCAGAGATGCCTCAATTTGCATCATCAAGGCCTCGTCTACTTCAGAAGAAAATTAAGCGGGATCCAGGAGGACAGTCTACTCTGCAGGAAGGCCGAGATGACTCCCCAAAAATCGTGAATCTCCGGGACATTCTGGGACAGTAGGAAGCTAGCATTAATAAAGTGTCTTTCTGGTCATTTTACATGTGATTAATTTTCTCATAGCTCACAACATTCTCAAATGAAAAATGATTGCAAACTAGGCCCCGCCTCTATCTGTGGATGAAATCTGGACTGCTGATAAGTATGGTATTACCACAGTAATATCATTGTAAGCAATATATCTGTGATGTGAATTGCCCCACAGCTTTTCTTATTATGCATTTAAAATAAACTGTAAAAGTAAACAATTTTTTTTTAATTCTAAAGGTACATCTAACTTTAGTACTACACATAAACTGGAAACAGGAAATCTCTGTAGTTTATATTACTACTGGATGTTTTCTGGTATTTGCTATGTAAATCTGTTTATGTTATTACACAAGAATGACCTTTTTAGCTAAAGGGGTCAGAAAGGTCAGGATGAGTTGGGTTTTCTGAGTTATTGAGCTAAAAGGCCATATGTCCCTTTACTGATTTTGTTTCTGCTCTCCTCCAAATGTAAGATTGACTATACCCACCCATTTGGAGCCCACCATTGGATTGTATGGTCACTTTATTTAATTCAAAATTATTTTTTTATAAACTTGCTGTAATGCAGTTAATCTAATAAAATGTACACCTAAGACAAAGATAGTCACTCTCTCCATTTATTTCCAATTTTAGTTTACTTTTATTTTGACACACTACACATGTGCAGTATTTACATCTGTCCACAGACTCCAACTTTTTAGACATTTCTCTGTGCAGCTCTTTGACACATAGGTACATTTAGAAAAGATCTGAGAGTCATAGATCAGGTGCATCCAATGACTATTATGGTCCATTTCCACAAAAAGTGAAGCAAAAAAATGCTTTTTGTAGGGATAATAACCGTAATTTGTGTAATATGTTCTATGTATCCATTTAGATAAATCAACCGATCCGTTCCTCTAATTACTGTAGATACTACCTCAATGTCTCACTTCCATTTCACTGGGGATTGATCTAAAAAGGAGGTAAGTTGATTTAACATTGCTTTAAATGATGTAATACTGTGTTTAGCATGGGTGACGGAACACGGTAATCCTGATAAAAGTGGCAGGGGGGCCACGTGCCCGCTTAGCATCTGAGTCCCTGCTCTGAACAGAGGAGGGATCGGAATAGGAGCCAGGCTATAGGGAATTGGTGCATGGAGAATGAAGCCCTGAAGAGGCAAACACTGGTGGGGGCTGGAGATACCAGCGTCGTGCCTGGTTGTACCTACCAATAAAGTTCCTCTATTGTATATCATTGAATATGCACAGCCATTTACATTCTGCAAAAGGACTTGAATTTTGTACTAGCTTTAGCAGTACAGCAGTGATTGTGTCCTTTACTGGGAGTCATTTTCGGCTTCCAAGCAGTTTGGCAGAGAAGTGCATTTCTTGGTGCACACAGCAGTGTAATAAGCTTTACACTCTCAAAATTGTTACATGTACTAAAAGCAGTCCCGTAGTCCCCTCACACTCATGATTGATTTAAGCCAAAAATGAGACTAAACCATATAGTATTTTAGCAGAACATGGATACGTAAAGGGGTGGTTCTATAGTGTTAGGCAGCAGTACTTTGATGTGACATTTATAGCGTTGCATAGAGCGCCTCTGGAGATTTACTAAACCTATACACACTTTAGATGTGCACCTTGATGTGCGTTGGGTGGGTCATCCAAACGCACCAGTGCATTGAGTGTGCTTTGTAAATGAAGATTTCATGCTGCATGCCTCACAGTGCCTCATGCCTCAATGATGTCACTAACTCCTAATGAATTTATAGGCTGCATAAATATTGTGTGAGCCAATAAACTAACTTCCAGTGTGCAGGTGATGCGTCTACTATAAAATCAATATACAGTATTGTATTGTATATACTATTAAAGATCCTCACCATTTGGCTACATTGTAGATTTGCTGTTTTTATCAACCTACATTAAAATTACTTTAACCCTATATGTTTAATATTACTTTACATGCGTCTAATGTAAATATTAAGGATAAATAAATATATATACAAATTTTGTAAAGGACTTAACCTAATTTCTATGAGCGTGCTGTAAAACTGCTTTTAAATCTCACCATTCAGTAGAGATGTAATTATTTATGGTTTTATTCCAATAACCCCTTTTTTGTACCCCTTGTATCCCAGAGCTGTCTTGTAGCTTTTGTTGAAAGGTGATAATCCTTACAATACAATAGGGTGGAAGAATGGCTGAGAGGTATGGGATAGTAGTAACACTATAGGGGGTGGTTTCTGACATCATTGGTGGTGTGGTCAGGTCTGGAAAGGGCTGATGGCAGGGACCAGGCAATGAGGTGACAGGCACAACCTTGTCTTGCAAATGTTTGCTTATAGCCTGTACAGGGAAATAGGATAAAACTGTTTATCACATATACATTCCCCTGTACTACATTTTTAAGGTTACAGCTTGTTTGATATCTCAGGAACATGACTCCAAGCTTTCGGAGTACTTATGCAACAGTGCGGGGTTGGTAAACTATTAATATACTAGCAAAGTGATATTTCTTTATCAATTGGGAAATATAGAGCTATTTTTGTATTAGTGACATCTGAGTAATGTAAATACTGTGTTATATACAGAACTTGCAGCCAACCAGTCATAGCACACTAGTCATCCGGTAACAAATTTAAGTGTTCAGAAATATTATTTTCAGGTCCCTCTGGTTTGTAGGTCATTGCCCTATAACTGGGGTCACACATAGCGTGTATTGTACTTTGGAAGCCCGAAGTTTCAGAATTCAGAATCAGCGTCAGTCAGAGCTGTTCATACATAAGCAGAGGAACTGGGCATAGATAATACAGGTAAGTAATATACGTACCATTAGTGGTCATATTCTTCAAATATAGTCAGATTCTCATGATAATCCTCTAATGATTGACATGCGTTGCATGGTAGAAAAGCAAACAAGGTATTGATCAGTGTTCCCTTTAAATTTAAAGCTTGGGAAAAAGTTAATAATTTAATTTAATGAGAACTTCACCCTTATGCTCTTCATTGAGAATCTGCTGTTTATTGCAACTTTGAACAAAATATATTTTTTCCTAACAAGTTTAGATGTTAACACAGTCAGTTTGGTTTTAAGTTTGTTCAGTTCAGAGAGAACATTGGTATAGAAAATGGGTATCGACGTTAATTTGACTGTGAGATATTTGAACTTCATTGTCACCATTTATGCTTATATTCAGATGTATATTGTTTTTCTCCCAGCTTTTTTCATCTATTTCACTTCTGTAATTTTGTAGTTACATTGTGTGCTTCTGTGCAGGCAGATTACAGTCAGTTGGTGTCGCTTCCTTTTAAAGAGTCTGGGTTTCAACATTTTCACAATGATCTATAAACCAGACAGGACCCAGTTACAAGAATATAGAATATTTATGGAGAATTGTTTTGGAGTTTCTCTAAAGCTGCTGACCCAACTGTCTTCTATTGCCTGACATTTAACCAGCACATGCCTTTAGGATTTGCACTTCTTAAAATATGTTCTAAAACCTTACCTCTCCATTAAGTAAAAAATTTGCATTAAAGTGCACAAAGGAAATTTTATATAACGGTGGGGTATTCTATAAAAGTAGAATAAATGGACTAAAAGTTGGTTAAAATAGGGGAAGATAATAAAGCCGTCTAAGATTAACATCATATTTTACCAACAAAGTGCCTGATTCATTAAGGATCTTAAATGAAGAGGATTCTTATTTCAGTCTCCTAGACAAAACCATGTTACAATGCAAGGGGTGCAAATGAGTGTTCTGTTTTGCACATAAGTTAAATACTGACTGTTTTTTCATGTAGCACACAAATACTTGATAGCTTATTTGTACACTGAAATTTAAAGTTGATATTTGTGTGCTACATGAAAAAACAGTCAGTATTTAACTGAATCAGGCCCAAAGTCTTTTTTTGCTACATTTTCAAAAAGTCACTTAATCCATATTGTAAAAAGTATTCTCAAATGCTATTAATAATGTTAAAATGTTGATTTTAATTAAAAAAAGTATTGAAAGCTGCTTTATAGTACAACGTAAATATAAAATATTTTTCATGACAAAATCTAATTTATAATGTCAATTTAATCTTACATTTTACCTAAGGTTAATTTGATCTAATCTGAGTCTAATTGTAGGTTGGTAAGGAAAGTTAATCCGGTTTGATGATCATTGCATCTATTATTCCATCTGACCCTGCTAAGTGGCCTGAGCACCAAATAGCAAGACCTTCTACATTTGGCCATTCATATCATCATCATCATCATTTATTTATATAGCGCCAACATATTCCGTAGCGCTTTACAATTGGGGACAGACATAATAAACTAATAAACAAACTGGGTAAAACAGACAAAGAGGTGAGAAGGCCCTGTTTGCAAGCTTACAATCTATTGGACAATAGGAGTTGACACATGAGGTTAAGTCTACATTTTGCATTTTGGCCCAGCCAGGCTGCAAAGGTAAAAGTGACTTATAGGCTAAATGATCCTGTCACACAACAATGTTGGTCAGGGGGTAGTTGTCTTGTGTGAAATTGTGTAACAGGCAGTAATAGGCTAAGGTAGTGAGGTTAAGAGGGTGGTTGAGGAATATTATAAGCTTGTCTGAAGAGGTAGGTTTTCAGAGAACGCTTGAAAGTTTGTAGACCAGAGGAGAGTCTTATTGTGCGAGGGAGAGCATTCCATAGAGTGGGTGCAGCCCGAAAAAAGTCCTGTAACCGGGAATGGGAGGATGTAATGAGGGTGGATGAGGGACGCAGATCTTGTGTAGAACGGAGTTGCGGAGTTGGGAGATATTTTGAGACAAGAGAGGAGATGTATGTCGGTGCAGATTCATATGATATACTGTAACAGCATTGTCAAGCTGTGCATGACCAACGTTCTTGTTTAAGTTATTTTATTAATTAAATATTTATTAACTGTTCTTTGAAATATGTACCTGTAAACCATCCCCCCTCTTCCCTAAACCTCCATACCATATGAAAGGTTTAAAAAAACGAGACTAAATGACTGTTTAATATTGAAAAAGGTTCATTGCTTTTAGTTTGTTTCTTCAATAAATAAAACGTTTGCACTGTGCATGAGCAGCTTTATTTGAATCAGACATTTTCTTGAATTCTCAGCCTGTGTCTTACAAGCTGAAGTAAGGTGCTCAGATGGCCAAATCTGATCATCATCATCATCATGACATCCCCGAGACAGAACTTGGGATCATGAACTCAACATCGACAGAGCCTCTGACAGCAAAGGATAAAGAGAAAGTGGAACCTAATTTCCTGGAGAAGTATGTGCAGCCATGTGTGGCCGAGCTTCTGGGCTGTACACTCTTCTTTACCATCGGATGCCTCTCGGTGCTGGTCAATCCACATGGAGCTGGACCACTGCTGCCGGCTCTGGCACATGGACTAGCACTGGCTGTTGTCATCTCTGTCCTTGGCAATATAAGGCAAGTATTGCAGTACAACAGGCAGCAGGAGGCCCTATGATTGCAGTACATATTTATTATAATATAATAGCTTTGCCTTGACAGCAAGCAATTTGGAAACCCATGTTGCAGGGGTATATAGGTAGCTATCAAATAAAAAGAAACACTGATTTAATGTGTCTTAATAGGGCATTCAGCTACCAGGAAATAGAACAGTTTCATTGTGTCTTGGCATAGAGTAGCCAAGTGTCTGTCAGTCTGTTGTAGGGATTATTCCTCCAGTAATGACATAACTATATTTTGTAAATGGTGCTGGAAAATGCTGTTCCAAGCAGTGCTCTATACTCTCAATTCACTGTTCCCTGTAGTGGGTTTCATCTTACCTTAAAAACATTTATTCTAACTTCACTTTCACTGCACCTCATGTGTCCAACTTGTGTCCCGGGATACCAGTTGCCAATGTTGGCAACTATGGTATTACTGACAGGAAGTCTCTTGTGTGTAGGAAAATATCTTCCCTCAGAATCAGAACATTATCTTACATATCTTCCACTCTGATAAGCTCCTGAAACGTTTACATACCTACATATCTGTAAACATTATTAGCATATATATATGTCATACTTGCCAACTCTCCCGAGCTAGCATTTCTCCCGCATCCCAGGTTTCACAGAGAATCGTGATTCGCGACATTTTGGTGGCGGGGCGAGGACAATCACGTCATTTTGGCCCCGCCCCTGCGACAGGGGTCACGGGGGTCGGGGCCAAAATGACGCGATTGGCCTCGCACCGCCCCCTCCTGCCCTCCAGTCACGCCCGGGAGTTGGCAAGTATGATATATGTACGTATTTAAATATAGTGGTCTTATAATTACTTAAATAACTGAAACCACACCTTTGTCGGGACACCAGCTTTCAATGTAATTTATCTCCCTTGTTTACAATCTTATTTTTCCCTTTATTCTGTTAGTTACCTCTAATTTAATATTAACTTGCGGGGGAATATTTTTTATCATTATATTAAGGGGACAACATTATTTAATTAATATATTATTCAGGCACTATGTAATGCCAAATTGTGCAACATAAATAATTATATCCACCATTAACAATCAGTTAATATTATATATTCACATTTCTCACATAATATAATACTATAATAGTGTCCCCTTTAAAAAATATTAAAAAACAAAATTCACTCATAAGTTAATATTAAATAAATTTTTCCCCTTAATAAATAATGATTGCCCAAATAATTTAAATGTCAATGGTGCTTTCTCTTATGTTCTAATTGGCAAAATACTTCAAACAGCAGCAGTTTGAGCAATCTCGCCACTTACAACCACCTCTTTCATTTTGGACGTTTGGATGGTGGTTTTGCGGAGGTTTTGAGAACCACAGCTTAGAAAATCCGGCTGTTTGTATGTTCATCATTGTTAAAATCGTAATGGCAGTTTGTAAAGTGGTGGTTTCGAAAAATGTCAATTCAGGCCGTTTTACCGGCGGTTTGGGCTTTAGTAAATCCGGTGGTTTCAAAACCAAAGGAAAAATAGCCGAAAAGTGGCGGTTCGAGCAAACCGCCCTTTAGTAAATCTAGCCCTAAGTCTCAGTCTGTTGTAATATCTCAACACAGTTGACGCTTACTGCTACCAGCCAGTATACTGGGGAGCTGAGTATCACTCAGATGCCCCAGTAAAATTTTAATAGTAAGGTGAGGTGAGAGAAGATTTTGTACTGCTGCGCTAAGCAGAATTATAAAATCTTAGTAAATAGTAAATAGACCACTCAGTCAATTCCCTTCTACATTTCTTTGCTCGTTACAGGTTTTTCTTTCTATATGGCTTCATTTTTCACATGCATAGACGAGCCACTGTTCCCTGCACCTCTGGTCTAAGCGGTTATATTATAGTGTGCCTGTGGAAGGGGGACAAAGTTACTTATTTTAAACATTGTATTGTCTCATTTTTATAAAGGGCTCTCACCGTGTATGTCCCCAAAACCTTCACAACCACATTAAAATATTTAAACATTTATATCAAATAAACACACAAACTCATGTATAAGTTTGGAAAAAAATGGAGGACATATTTTATAATTTATATAACTTTTTAATTAACCTATGGTGGCGGAGAAAGGGCACTGCGGAACAGCTCCCAAGCTGATATAGCCAGATAACATGGGAACTGGCGAAACCGCCGTACATCCACTAACACGGGGATCTCATCCCAAAACTATCATGCACTGAATTGGCATCAGAGTGACTCCCCCCCTTCAAAAATCATGCTGACCTCCCTCACCGAGCTGGACAGGGGACCCTCCTCACCGAAGGACCAAGGAGTTACAGTTGACTCTAAGGGGACAGTGACCTGCGGCCAACTACCATTAGCACCCACTAATCAGCCGCTGAACGCAGAGCCTTCCTACCACAAACCGTATAACGTAAACTACCATAACTAAGGAGTGGGTGGGTGGGATCTCGTGCTGAAGAGTGAGGAAAACCAGGAAATGCAATCAGCTATATCAAAACCAGGACCCTCCCACAGGAACTACCATTGGTCAGGCCCCACCCTGATGTTAACCCTTCAATGTAAGTGTTCAGTCTGTTCCAAACCCTGTCGCCCTTTAAGTGCGTTCGACCAAAAAAGGCCTCACTTGTCATACTTTTTAAGAAGGAAATACAAGTGTATGTATCTGCTTATTTATCTGCTGTTTTCACTTTGTACGTAGCGTAACATCATTTTCTTCTTCAGCCTACGTCCATAAACCATGTTCAGAGACATAACTTGTAATGTCATATTGTAATCTAGATGTTCTTGTCTCTAGTGGTGGACACTTCAATCCTGCCATCACCCTGGGAGTGGTCATTTCTGGTGGTCTAACTCCCATTCTGCTCATACCCTATTGGGTGTGCCAGCTATCAGGGGGGATGCTGGGAGCTCTATTGGCTAAGGTAAGTACAATGCCAGTGACACCCTTGTAGATGAGGAGACTTATCTGGAATACAATGTGAGTTACTGTGCAGTGCATTGCTATGTCACCTTCACTTTCACCTATGTGTACGTAAAACACACCCCTCACTTACACAAAGTGGCCTTACTTACATTTGGACTCACCAAAATGTGTCCACATATGGATTTGAGTGTAACTTCGACTTGCGACCCCTTACACCTGCATACGTGGAACGGGGATGTGCAAGTGCTAAATTGAGTATAGTAAGGTAGTGTTCATGTAAATGTCGCACACACCCCTGAAGCTGCACATAATGACACTTGGGGCTAGATTTACTAAGCTGCGGGTTTGAAAAAGTGGGGATGTTGCCTATAGCAACCAATCAGATTCTAGCTTTCATTTATTTAGTACTTTCTACAAAATGACAGCTAGAATATGATTGGTTGATATAGGCAACATCCCACTTGTTCAAACCCGCAGCTTAGTAAATCTAGCCCTTGCATACTGAGAGACGTATCTGTGGCGGGTACTGGAGGACTATTGTAAAGATACATGATAATGACATGAGCAACACTACTTAGCATCTTCTGATGTTCTGTCTGCATACTGGACCCTCCAGCTGATAGTATTTCATTCATTAGCACTGCAGCTATGTTATGTTAAGCTGCAGCCAAATATTCCGATTATTGGCCAGTGGGACAACTGCAGGAAAGAAGATCCCTGCTAGATTTATAAACAGGTAAACAGCAGCTGTGGGGGTGTTTGTATTTAATTACATTCTATATAGAAAACCTGATGTAGACATACTGCTGTGATTTCAGTTTGGCGTAGCTTAACATACGTACAACTCAACATACACAAGCCCACAATGTTTTTATGAGAGGATTTTTACCCATATGTTGGCACACAAAATGAGTCAAACTCTGAATGAGTGAAGGCGACCATTTTGTAACTTGCCAATTTACTAGGAAGTGACTCAGTGATATCACTCAGTGATATCATTGAATTTATGGCCTGCATTCTCAAAATGGCACAACTGTGTGGGCGAAAAGTACACTTTAAGACACGGGGGCAACTTATGTCACATGACTCATTTTGAAACATGTTTTTTTTCTAAAGCTCTTAAGCAATGATCATAGAATTTAATGTACTTGTATTTTGGCCTAGTTGACTGTGTATTAGAAGCACAGAGAAACTTTTTTTGTAATCACCTGTTAATTCCTCCCTAAAGTATGAACAATAATTGTATTCTATGAGGAGAATTCAGTTAGCCACGAGGTGCCACGATAAGTCTCCTAAACATTCAACTGAGACACATCGCATCAAAATTTTTTCTCAAATCTCCGCTCATTTTCCCTCGCATCCCATAGAGATATGAGCAGAAAAGGAGCGGAGGTTTGTTACTGTATTGGCTGGCAATGTGCATAGCTAAACATTGAGGCGATGTCCTGCAAAACCTCGTGGCTAATTAGTTCCCCCCACATGTAAGAGGCACCCTATTCATATATTTGGGGGTGATAAACATTAGTCACTAGCCTGTTTAAGTACTGTATTTGTGATATATAGTTAAACTTACATAAAATATCCCATTATTGAATGCCTATTTGAAATGCCTATATATTGAAATTGATACAACACAACAAACAGACAGATAAATATCCACTGATTTGTTTGACAGAAGAGGATGAAAGAAAAAAATGCATTACCATATATCACCACTTGATGGCAATGCCAAGATCTTTAATACAAACTATATTTATTTTAAAACTGCACTAAATGTAACCTGCATTACAAATTACCATAGGCAAACCGAGGGGGTTTCCTAGTGCCTGGAAACTCCCCTCCAGGCATGCGGCACTGTATAATTGAGGTGGCTGGACCCTGCTCCCGCTTCACACGGCTCTGCTTGAAAAGGGAGAACTGCGTGCACCAAACAGTAGTGCACGCAGCATTACCCATGTATATTATGGGGATCTGAGGAGTCGGAGAGCAGCCAAGCACTATCTAAAATTATAGCCACGCCCCCATGCATGCTGGTCACTCCCACTGGCGGTGTGTAAACCCCCCTCTACAAATCCTGCGTTTGCCCCTGATTACATTACCACATACAAATTTGTACTAAGGTGCTCCACCCCTAAGCTGGAGCCCCAGGGGTAAATTTATTAAAGTGCGAATTTTGCAAGTTGCTGATGTTCGGCGACTTTGCAGGGGAAATCTAAAAAGGCAATATCTTTATAGGCAAGTTTTGCCTTTAAAGCCATGGCCATTTTAAATTTCCCCTGCAAAGTCACAGAATATCGGCGACTTGCACAATCTGCACTCTAATACATTTACCCCTGGTGTCTGCTACATGCAGTTCTCCAAAGCAGATCAATTTAGCTTATTAACTTTAAATGGGGATGGAGGGGGTGTCTTAGCAGGAGGACCTATCACAAATGTCAGTCTTACAACCCCTACGCTCTTTGTTTCTGGCTGTAAGAGGAACGGAGCAGCCTCTGGCTCACAAGCTAGGGGAAGGGGAACATTGGTAAAATCTTTTACTAGGTGGTAGTGCAGCTCTAACAATATAGATTGTAGATTATACTAGAGCAAGGATCATATATAACATATCTATGTGCATATTATTTATATGCTGCAGTTATACAAAAAATGTGATGTGAAGTTTAACAAAAAGAAAGGGTGGAACAAAGTTATCTACTCTCCCACAAATTTCTAGGAGTTCTGGGTGGGAGCAGAGAGGGAGGATGCAATTCACAGCGAATTGCAAGATCTGGTTATAGCCTCAATATGTGGTGCCGTGAGGGGAGATCTAAAAAGTTAAAACAGAAAGGAAAGTTGCTCAATCAATTTATAGGTGAACATCAGGTGTTTGAAAGGGCGGAGTTATCCTGAAAGGAGCACAGACAGAGACAAAACCCCTAGCACACTGCTGTTAACCAGTAACAAAGCTGCTATTTCTACTTGTATATAAAAATGCAGAAACCTTAGTTACACACGTTTGCAAATGCATGATAAGCCACCCGCCTCGTCACGGCGCTTCTGCTAATAGAGTGGTCCTGATTCTAATCAATGAGAGTGAGCTGTCACATCTAAAAAGTTGTCAAGTAAGGGGTTTGCGATAGTTCTCATAATTACCTTTATATTTGCCTCATGCGCTGGCATCGAGAGCACTTGTTCCCCACAATACACAATGATACATATTATTTGTTGCCCACAATTTCGGTTATTAGGTCCCATGTGTTTCTTCCAGGGATTGGCAGATGATCTATCATTTGTGAATCGCAGCGGGGCAGCCTGTGTGGTGGACAGTGAAACGACACTGGGCAAAGCAGTCGGCGTAGAAATAGTCTTCAGCTTCTTCTTGGTTTTTGCTGTGGTGATGGGTGCGGTGGACGAGCGAAGCAGGACCTCTCTGGCTCCATACTCTATCGCTTTTACTGTTGTAACTGGAATTATAGCGGGGTGAGAATTTCAAAGCTCCTGAAACCAAGTCATACAAAGTTCATTGGTATCATACCCCATATGTTGAGCAATGACAGAATGTGTAAGATCAAAGAACTTCCCAACAATTTGTCTGGGCTCCCAAATCTGCTATATATAGAATCAGTATCATCTTGAAACAATCACTTTTAGCTATGTATGGTCACAGGCAGGGGCGGACTTGCCCGGGGGGCAGGGGGGCATCGGCCCCCCGGGCCGCTCCGTCAGGCCGCTGTTAGGGCTGCAAAATACAATGCTTTCCCCCCGCAGCCGCATCTGATGACATAAGATGCGGCGGCGTCAGCGCAGAGGCGGCCGCATCACATGACAGGGGATGCGGCCGCCTCATCAATGACGCGGCCGCATCCCTTTTCATGTGATGCGGCCGCCTGTGTGCCCCCCGGCCACACCTCTCCCAGCCCGCGCCTGGTCACAGGTAAGCAGTAGGTAAATGTATTTGTCATATAAAAGAGGCAGAGATGTGAATAGTACTATTCTTTCTATGGCCTTATAATATAGTACAACAGCCATGTGTGACTACTGCACTCTCAGATACTCACATACCCACACACAGGTTCATGAACAACCAAAGCAATGGAGATGTGTTTTAAAATAATGGTTTAAAGAGTGTTCTATACGGAAGTGAACACATAAATACATTTGTAAAGTACAAACCAGGACCTATATATCCCATGGGGAGCGCTTATTACCTTAGATTGGCACCACTAGCAGTGTATGAGTATGACGTCAGCCATGTAGAAACACTTGACCCTTGTTTGGGGAATAATCTACAAAATAACTCTTCTTCAGACAAGCAATTCATGTTGTCTTCAAACACAGTTCCATGACATACAACACTGGAATGTTCCCTTATTTATAACGGAAGCTAAAGTAAATATGGAACAAACATATTGAATAAGTGCCACAGTCCGAATATGTACTATTGTGGCATCCAGATTGTCATTCATATAAGGTGAACTGTGCCCTACCAAGCTTATCGTACAGATTGGGTTTAGGTTTCCAAGCCAATGGGAACTTTGTTTCTGAAATTACAAAAAGGCATTTGCACATGTTGACCAGTAGTACTAAATCATATTCCTCCATGGTCCTCATTTCCAATTTAGAAATGGGTGGTCTTTAACAGTTGTGAGAGTGGCCAGATATAGGGTGGAGTGGGCAAATTGTGTCCCTAGTTTTGAACCAACAATGTTGGGAGGAATGTTATACATGCCCATATATATTATAGTCTATTGCCCTAATAAAGCCTGGGTCAACTCACCATGTTCTTACTTCTGCCATCAAACTGTATAAAATTACAAGTGACAGCAGCAAATAAGGGTATATTGGTTTAATGGAACTATAGTATAAGTACAGAACATCAAATAAAAAATGAATACATCTTAAGGATAACTCAGGGTATTATGTCTAAACATGGGGTCTGGTGCCAAAGCCTAGCAAAGTTCCTGCCTTTGAAGGAAATTTTTGAGTGGAGTCCATGGGGAATGTATTTGTGTTCTATTGAATGGCCCTGTGACTGTCTGTGATCTCACACCATCCTCCTGTCTGTGATCTCACACCGTCCTCCTGTCTGTGATCTCACACCGTCCTCCTGTCTGTGATCTCACACCGTCCTCCTGTCTGTGATCTCACACCGTCCTCCTGTCTGTGATCTCACACCGTCCTCCTGTCTGTGATCTCACACCGTCCTCCTGTCTGTGATCTCACACCATCCTCCTGTCTGTGATCTCACACCATCCTCCTGTCTGTGATCTCACACCATCCTCCTGTCTGCGATCTCACACCATCCTCCTGTCTGCGATCTCACACCATCCTCCTGTCTGCGATCTCACACCATCCTCCTGTCTGCGATCTCACACCATCCTCCTGTCTGCGATCTCACACCGTCCTCCTGTCTGCGATCTAACACCGTCCTCCTATCTGAGATCTCACACCATGCTCCTGTCTGTGATCTCACACCGTCCTCCTGTCTGTGATCTCACACCGTCCTCCTGTCTGTGATCTCACACCGTCCTCCAGTCTGTGATCTCACACCATCCTCCTGTCTGAGATCTCACACCATACTCCTGTCTGTGATCTCACACCATTCTCCTGTCTGTGATCTCACACCATCCTCCTGTCTGTGATCTCACACCGTCCTCCTGTCTGTGATCTCACACCATCCTCCTGTCTGTGATCTCACACCGTCCTCCTGTCTGTGATCTCACACCGTCCTCCTGTCTGTGATCTCACACCGTCCTCCTGTCTGTGATCTCACACCATCCTCCTGTCTGTGATCTCACACCATCCTCCTGTCTGTGATCTCACACCATCCTCCTGTCTGTGATCTCACACCGTCCTCCTGTCTGTGATCTCACACCGTCCTCCTGTCTGTGATCTCACACCATCCTCCTGTCTGTGATCTCACACCATCCTCCTGTCTGTGATCTCACACCATCATCCTGTCTGTGATCTCACACCATCCTCCTGTCTGTGATCTCACACCATGCTCCTGTCTGTGATCTCACACCATCATCCTGTCTGTGATCTCACACCATCCTCCTGTCTGTGATCTCACACCATGCTCCTGTCTTGCAGAGGTTCCATATCAGGGTCTTGTCTGAACCCAGCCCGCGCACTGGGTCCAGCAGTTGTTGCCAATTATTGGGACTACCACTGGGTGTACTGGGTGGGCCCTGCCTCTGGGGCAATCTTAGTGTCTCTTATATACAGGTAAGTAGTAAAGCCAGAAGATTAATGTTATTTAATATATGATCAAAGAAGACATTTGTTTATTTCAACTTACTGTTTGCTGATGTACTTTCTGGGTCAATATGTTCAGATTTTCCTTGTGATTCTTGCCCTGTGCATGATATATTGTAAGCATAATAGCAGGATCAGGCTCTCCTCTATGTATAGGGTAACACTGTGCTCCTTCAGGCTGGTCCCACTGCTGAAGGCCTAGTATGAACACTGTTGCAGATCTGCATAAAGCCTACTGGCTGTTAGCAGCTCTGTTTTCTCTCCTTCAACGTACTCATGGAGCAGAATTCAGCACAGGGCAGGTAACTAAACACTACCAGCCTGTTTTAAATTCTGATTGGCTGACAAAGTTTTTTGGAGGAAAGGAAACTGAGCTACAGCCCCGCCGTGTCCTGCAGGAAGCGCGAGGCTATTACAGTGCTGCCACCACCGGTGTACTCTGCTAGGTCTGGGCACTGTATTGTGAAATGGATTACAAAGTTATGTATTGACCACTGGGCCTCCAGGGATTCAGCTCTGTATTATAGACTGGACTAACAAAGAATAGGCTCTATATTGTAGACTGGGCTGCCAGAGAATGGACACTGTATTATCTTATAATTATTAGCAATAGGGTTTGTAGTTTACACTAGGAATCAGACAAGTGACTTTTTAATGTATTATAGTCAATAGCCCAAGGTTCTGTATTACATACTAGACACCTAACAATGACTCTGTATTGCACACAAGCCAGCAGAGAATAGGGATTTTATTATACATAAGCTACCTAATAGTGGGTTCTACAGTGTAAACTATCCACCAGAGAAAGGGGTCTGTATGTCTTTTATACTTGCCAAAATAGGTTTATGTTCACCATGAGCGCAAACAGAGCTTACAGTGAGTATCAGACAGAGCCTGTTCTCATAGATGTTACAAGAAGAACACAATATGCGCACTATAGGGACCAATGGCTCCATTAGAAGCAGCTAGATGTGGCCAGGACTATCACTTCTATAAGCTCTAACAGTGTATTTATGTGGCTGACATTTATTGTCATATTTTACGTTAAACCTTACCTGTCGCCTGCACAAAGTGGAAGCAGCCATTTTGTGGGCTGAAGTAATTCATGAGCAGTCTAGGAGCTAGTGACAGCACAGAGGCATGAGACACAACATCAGCCACAAAATGGCTGCCTCCACTGTGTGTAGGTGACAGGTCTGATCCACATTTTATATATCATGTTTTGTATTGTAGGTTTCTGCTGGCAGCGAGGTCCCATCGATTATTCCTGAAATGATGAAGGATGTAAAGCTATGAGATCAGATTAAATATGAAAATAACACCATGCCTATGATGATGAAGAACAGGATCTGTGGATACAGGCTAAAATACACTGATTCATTTTGCACTGAGACAATAATAGAGATTTATAATACAAAGACAGATGACGATTGTATACAACCTGCACACAGAATTTCTCAATGTTTTCCCTTTTTGTGTTTTTTTGCCAAAATCAAATGGTATTCAACTCATATGAGTGTTATTGTTATTACTATTATTTTGGTTGTAGCCCATGCACTGCCGGGTACCTCCATGCAGTTAGTGGAGAGAGGGGTGGTAAACCTCACGGTTAAGGACATCTCAACGCAGTGCCTCCATCCGAGTCATATTCCCTCTTCAGTCTGTGGGTCCGAGCAGGATCCACCAAGGGTCTACTCAGGAAATCCTCTTCTGACGCCTTAAAAGCATACTTACCAACTCTCCCGGAATGTCTGGGAGACTCCCAAAATTCGGGTCGGTCTCACAGACTACCGGGAGATCTGGCAAATCATTGCATCATTTTGGCCCCGCCCCACACCGTGACAAAACGGCATAATTGACGCAGGGGCAGGGCCAAAATGACGTGATTCACCTGCCCCATCCCGCCCTCTAGACACGCCCCTCTCCCAGATACAACTTGCCAAAGGTAGGCAAGTATGCTTAAAAGTAACTTGTGGAAACACTCACACAATCATATGCAAACCTAATGGCCTTAAACCTGATAAGTAGCGGGTGGTGTTTAATCTCTAATATGACTGAGTAATGTAAACGGCAAGATAATAAATGTATAATAACAACATACAATAAATTGGAAGAATGAACAGCAATAATAATATGAATGCCCAAAATCGCCGTTAAGACACTTTAAACAACTCTTACAACCTTAATGACAATAATAAGAACAGTATCAACTAAGGATGAGCGGGCTCGGATTCCGCTAATCCGAGCCCACCCGAACAGTGCGGATCCGACGGGATCCTAGCACTGTTCGGGAAATTCCGCCCGGCAAAAAGATCCGAAACGAGGCTATGACATCCAAGTCTCGCATCGGATCTCGCGAGACTCGGATGTCATAAATTCGCAGCTTGCGGCCGCCATCTTCATTTCGCCTGACATCAGGGAAGAGGGAGGTTGTAGGGTGGTGGTGCTCCTGCGTGATCAGTCCAGTGTATGCTTGTGTCCAGTGCTCTGTCCTTGCTGAGTCCAGTGGTGCTTTATGCTTGTGTCCAGTGCTCTGTCCTTGCTCAGTCCAGTGGTCCTTTTGTCCTGTGCTCTGTCCTGCTGAGTCCAGTGGTGCTTTAGTCCTGTGCATTTTTGTGCTAAGTCCATCGAAATTTTCTAATTATTAAAAACTCCCCAAAAAATAAAAAAATAAAAAAAAATACAAAAATTTTTTTAAAAAATAATTAGGAAAAAATAGGAACAGCAATCTATATTACTACGTTCACTGTTTCAGCAGTCCCAAAAAATAGGAACTGCAATCTATTACTACGTTCACTGTTTCTGCAGTCCAAAAAAATAGGTACTGCAATCTATATTACTATGTTCACTGTTTCTGCAGTCCCAAAAAATAGGAACTGCAATCTATTACTACGTTCACTGTTTCTGCAGTCCAAAAAATAGGAAATGCAATCTATATTACTACGTTCACTGTTTCAGCAGTCCCAAAAAATAGGAACTGCAATCTATTACTACGTTCACTGTTTCTGCAGTCCAAAAAATAGGAACTGCAATCTATTACTACGTTCACTGTTTCTGCAGTCCAAAAAATAGGAACTGCAATCTATATTACTACGTTCACTGTTTCAGCAGTCCCAAAAAATAGGAACTGCAATCTATTACTACGATCACTGTTTCTGCAGTCCAAAAAATAGGAACTGCAATCTATATTACTACGTTCACTGTTTCAGCAGTCCCAAAAAATAGGAACTGCAATCTATTACTACGTTCACTGTTTCTGCAGTCCAAAAAATAGGAACTGCAATCTATTACTACGTTCACTGTTTCTGCAGTCCAAAAAAATACGAACTGCAATCTACATTACTACGTTCACTGTTTCTGCAGTCCCAAAAAATAGGAACTGCAATCTATTACTATGTTCACTGTTTCTGCAGTCCAAAAAATAGGAACTGCAATCTATTACTACGTTTACTGTTTCTGCAGTCCAAAAAATAGGAACTGCAATCTATATTACTACGTTCACTGTTTCTGCAGTCACAAAGTGTGTGTGGTTTAGGGGCACGCTCTCTTGTGCTGCATATAATGGAGTACAAAAATTTGGAGGATAAAGTAGGGAAAGATCAAGACCCACTTCCTCCTAATGCTGAAGCTGCTGCCACTAGTCATGACATAGACGATGAAATGCCATCAACGTCGTCTGCCAAGGGCGATGCCCAATCTCCTAGTAGAGGGCATGTAAAATCCAAAAAGCCAAAGTTCACTACAATTAGTAAAAAAAGAAAATTTAAATCATCTGAGGAGAAACGTAAACTTGCCAATATGCCATTTACGACACGGAGTGGCAAGGAACGGCTTAGGCCCATGACTAGTGGTTCAGCTTCACCCAAGGATCTAAGCCCTCCTCCTCCCCACCCCTCTAAAAAATGTAAGAGACTTAAGCTGTCATCAACAACACAGCAAACAACTCTGCCTTCTAGAGAGATGTCATCACAAATCCCCAAGGCGAGTCCAAGGGTGTTGGTGGTTGCGAAGTCTGACCTTCCCATCACTGTACGGGAAGAGGTGGCTCCTTCCACCATTTGCAGCACGCCCTCTGCATATGCTGGAAGGATCACCCAAAGTCCAGTTACAGATTTGGCTAATGAAGGTGTGAATGTTGTACACCGGGAGGAGGATATTGAGGTAGCTGGCGCTGAGGAGGAACTTGACGAGGAGGATGCTGATATGGTTATCATAAATGAGCCACCAGGGGGGGAAACAGTTGTTGTCCATGGGATGAAAAAGCCCATCGTCATGCCTGGTCAGAAGACCAAAAAATCCACCTCTTCTGTCTGGAGTTATTTTTATCCCAATCCGGACAACAAATGTATGGCCATATGTAGCTTATGTAAAGCTCAAATAAGCAGGGGTAAGGATATTGGCCACCTAGGGACATTCTCCCTTATACGTCACCTGAAGAACCTTCATAATTCAGTGTTTAGTTCAGGACCTGTGGCTAGGACCGTCAGCAGTCCAGGGACACCTAAAATCCCATGGTCCTGTTGGATACACACCACCAACACTCTCCTCGTTAACTTCCTCCACGATCTCCATCAGATTTAGTCCTGCAGGCCATGTCACCAGCCAGACTGAGTCCTCTTCAATACGGGATTCATCCGAGGAATCCTGCAGCGGTACACCTACTACTGCCGCTGTTGCTGCTGGTAGTCGGTCATCTTCCCAGAGGGGAAGTCGTAAAAATGCTACGTCTTTCATTAAACAGTTGACCGTCCAACAGTCGTTTGCCATGAGCACAAAGTACGACAATAGTCACCCTATTGCAAAGCGGATAACTGCGGCTGTAACTGCTATGTTGGTGTTAGACGTGCGTCCGGTGTCCGCCATCAGTGGAGTGAGATTTAGACGGTTGATGGAGGTATTGTGTCCCCGGTACCAAATCCTGTCGAGATTCCACTTCACTAGGCAGGCGATACCAAAGATGTACAGAGAAGTACGAACAAGTGTCCTCAGTGCTCTGAAAAATGCGGTTGTACCCACTGTCCACTTAACCACGGACATGTGGACAAGTGGTTCAGGGCAAACGAAGGACTACATGACTGTGACAGCCCACTGGGTAGATGCATCGCCTTCCACAGCAACAGCAGCAGCTGCATCAGTAGCAGCATCTCCACAACGGCTGCTCGTCCAAGGCAGGCAACGTTGTGTATCACCGGTTTTAATAAGAGGCACAACGCTGACAACCTCTTAGAGAAACTGAGGGAAATAATCTCTCAGTGGCTTACCCCACTTAGACTCTTCTGGGGATTTGTGGTGTCAGACAACGCCAGTAACATTGTGCGGGCATTACATATGGGCAATTTCCAGCACGTCCCATGTTTTGCCCACACCGTTAATTTGGTGGTGCAGCATTACCTGAAGAGTGACAGGGGTGTGTAGGAGATGCTTGCGGTGGCCCGCAAAATTGCTGGACACTTTCGGCATTCTGCCAGTGCCTACCGCAGACTCGAGCAACATCAAAAAAGGCTGAACCTGCCCTGCCATCACCTCAAACAAGAGGTTGTGACGCGCTGGAACTCCACCCTCTATATGCTGCAGAGGATGAAGGAGCAGCAAAAGGCCATTCAAGCCTACACAGCCACCTACGACATAGGAAAAGAAGCGGGGATGCGCCTTAGTCAAGCGCATTAGAGACTGATTTCCGTGTTGTGCAAGGTTCTCCAGCCGTTTGAACTTGCCACACGAGAAGTCAGTTCCGACACTGCCAGCTTGAGTCAGGTGATTCCCTTGATCAGGCTGTTGCAGAAGCAGCTGGAGAAAGTGAGGGAGGAGCTGTTAAAGCATTGCAATTCCACCAAGCATGTAGCTCTTGTGGATGAAGCCCTTCGTACGCTTTGCCAGGATCCGAGGGTGGTCACTATTTTTAAAGTCAGAGGAATACATTTTGGCCACCGTGCTGGATCCTCGGTTTAAAGTGTATGTTGTGTCTCTGTTTCCGGCGGACACAAGTCTACAGAGGTGCAAAGAACTGCTGGTCAGGAGATTGTCCTCTGAAGAGGACCGTGACATGCCAACAGCTCCTCCATTTTCTTAAACATCTGTGGCTGCGAGGAAAAAGCTCAGTTTTCCTAAAAGACCCGCTGGCGGGGATGCTGAGAACATCTGCTCCGGACTGAAGGACTTGCCAACCATTGCAGACATGTCTACTGTCGCTGCATTGGATGCTGTCACAATTGAAAAAATGGTGGAGGATTACTTTGCTGACACCATCCAAGTAGACATGTCAGACAGTCCTTATTCTTACTGGCAGGAAAAAAAGGCAGTTTGGAAGCCCCTGTACAAACTGGCTCTATTTTACCTGAGTTGTCCCCCCTCCAGTGTGTACTCGGAAAGAGTTTTTAGTGCAGCGGGGAACCTGGTCAGTGAGCGGCGAAGGAGGTTGCTTCCACAAAATGTTGAAAAAATGATTTTCATAAAAATGAATTATCAATTCCTCAATCAAGAACAGCACTGCCCTCCAGAAACTACAGAGGGACCTGTGGTTGTGGAGTCCAGCGGGGACGAATTGATAATGTGTGAGGATGAGGAAGTACACACTGAAGGGGGCGAGGAATCAGAGGATAAGGATAAGGACGACATCTTGCCTCAGTAGAGCCAGTTTAGTTTGTACAGGGAGAGATGAACAGCTTTTTTTGTGTGGGGGCTCAAACAAACCAATCATTTCAGCCACAGTTTTGTAGGCCCTGTCGCTGAAATGATTGGTTTGTTAAAGTGCGCATGTCCTATTTCAACAACATGAGGGTGGGTGGGAGGGCCCAAGGACAATTCCATCTTGCAACTCTTTTTTTGGCATTATGTGCTTTTTGGGGCCTAGTTTTTCAAACTGCCATCCTGTCTGCCACTGCAGTGCCACTCCTATATAGTCATCCTATGGCAAAGCGGGTAACTGCGGCCGTAACAGCTATGTTGGTGTTAGATGTGCCTCCGGTGTCCGCCTACTGTGCAGTGGAATTTAGACAGTTGATGGAGGTATTGTGTCCCCGGTACCAAATCCCGTCGAGATCCCCCTTCAATAGGCAGTCCAGAAATATTAGTATCAGATATTAAAAGTACGTTCACTGTTCCTGCAGTGCATAAATATTAGTATCAGATATTAAAGTAAGTTCACTGTTCCTGCAGTGCATAAATATATTAGTATCAGATATTAAAGTACGTTCACTGTTCCTGCAGTGCATAAATATTAGTATCAGATATTAAACTACGTTCACTGTTCCTGCTACATCAAAAAAGCATGAACCTGCCCTGCCATCAACTAAAACAAGAGGTAGTGACGCACTTGAACTTCACCCTCTATATGCTGCAGAGGATGGAGGAGCAGCAAAAAAGCCATTCAAGCCTACACAGCCACCTACGATGGGCCACGTGTTTGTGCCGCCCACTTGTGTCGCTTTTCTTAGTCATCCAGCTACCTCGGTGCAACCTTTTGGACTAAAAACAATATTGTGAGGTGTGAGGTGTTCACAATAGACTGGAAATTAGTGGAAATGAATGTCATTGAGGTTAATAATAGTGTAGGAGTTTAAAAAAAAATCAGAACCCAAAATCCAAAAGCAGAACCAAAACTTTTCGTGGGGTGTTTTGGCAAAACAAATCAGAACCCAAAACCTCAAGCTAATCAGAACCCAAAACACCAAAAGTGGCCGGCGCACACCCTTAGTATCAACTGTGAAGAATGACAATATACATGAGGATAGCTTGGAGTATGAAGAAGCAAATGATAATGGGAGTTGTAGTCCCAACTAGATAATGTGCAGGTGATACAACCAGTTCTATAAGTAACTGAAGTTTCATCGCACACCAAGAAATAATGTCCCTTGAATAGGCATTGAATAGTGCGATGGAGTAGCCCCTTGGGCAATAAGCATTATTACATTTAAGGATAAGTGGAGGAGCATTTCCAGTGGTGTAGGGCAATTCAAAACTATACCTCTGTCTCAAACAGGCTGTAACACAAGCAAATGGCTCCAGGTGTAATGCAGTGCAGCTTAGGCAAGGAACTCACACATGCAGCAGACACTGATCAGTTCTGGAAACACGGAGGACCCTTTAAACATGAAATAAAGACTTGGGGGTAAATGTATCAAGCTGCGAGTTTCCGGCGGGTTTGAAAAGTGGAGATGTTGCCTATAGCAACCAATCAGATTCTAGTTATCATTTTGTAGAATGTACTAAATAAATGATAACTAGAATCTGATTCCACTTTTGAAACCTGCCAGAAACTCGCAGCTTGATATATTTACCCCTTGGAATGAACTCCAGTGGCTCACCTGTCAAAAAGGCAATATGAATGGGGTAATAGCAATAGCAGCAACAGAAACCTGGAACAATGGAAAAGAGTCAGAACAAGCAACAGACAACTGGAAGACCTTCAGAATCTCCCCAGATTCCTGGGCTCGGTCTGGACTCCCTGTGTAACTCTCCTTCCTTTCCTATGGGCTGGACTTGGACTCCTTCTTTTCCTCTGGGCTGGACACTGACTTCCTGTGTTCCTCTGGCAGCTTGTACAGAATCTGGCAGTTCTTCCTGATAGATTGGCAGCTTTGTGGTCTAGACTGGCAAGCTTATCTGTAAAGTTACAAAATAGAGGAATAAACTGGTGCTATATGGGTGTAAATCTAATAGACACTCAATTTTCAGAATTAAGGTCGCAGATGGAGGGAGGAGGTACTGCAAAACTTAATAAAAATCTAGAACAAGAATCAAAGCTGATCCTCTAGCACTGATCACATTTTAAAACTGAAAAGAATACCACTTGCAGCTAATATGTGAAAATAGTAATAGAATTATACTTTATATATAATCAAAACATATTAATTGTTATAAAAAATTTAATTTAAAAATAAATATCAGTTCACTAAATCAACACACTCCTGTACATTCAATATGTAATGATCATAGATTGAATAATAAATGTTCCATAAGGCAGAAAAACTATAATGCAAGTGCAAAGTCCACAGATCATTGTGGAGGATAATATGGCACAATAGAGTTCTAAGCCGCTCCAAATCTAAATCAGCAACCAGATCGGTCCCTCCAATGGGTCAAGGACTGGCTTGAATGACTATATATTCTCTGTACAGGGCTGCATAATAAAATTGGTGCTACTTACATATACATTATTAACATTATCGTTGATTTGTAAGGTGCCACAATGCTCCTCAGCACATAGATAACACAAGGACATATAAGGTACACACCAAGTGCAGACATAAAAACAAATGGTACGAAGGGCCCTACTAGTGAGAGCTTTCAGTCTACTAGGAAAATGGCAGAACTAAGACAAGAGGAGTAGAGAGGTAGACTCTCTTAATGAGGAGAGGAGAGGTAGACTCTTAATGAGGCGTAGAGCGGTAGACTCTTAATGAGGAGTAGAAAGGTAGGCTCTTTTAATGAGGAGTAGTGTAACGATACTGGTGGTATTATCTGAAGCCCCATAGCCGAGTAGATATCCACAGAGTAGTCAGACGTTTGCCGGGTCGGTACACAAGCGGGTAGTCAGACGTTTGCTGGGTCGGTACACAAGCGGGTAGACAGATGTTTGCTGGGTCGGTACACAAGCGGGTAGTCAGACGTTTGCCGGGTCGGTACACAAGGAGGTAGTCAGACGTTTGCCGGGTCGGTACACAAGCAGGTAGTCACAGATGCAAGGTAGAGTAGCAGGTAGCAGGAGCTGAGCAAGCAGAATACTCAAGCATATGTCTGAACCAGGAAGTGCCACTTATAGGCCCAAACAGGAAACAGGATCCAAGATGGTTTTTCCTTGATTCCAAACTTGCCATCTTGGATAAGGGCAAATCTAAGGGAAAGTTTGCAAATACAGAGACCTCTAGTGGTCAGAGGTGTAAATGTCAAAGTAATTCCTTACAGTATTCCCCCCCTTTCAATAACGTCCTCTGGACGGTGCTTTGCAGGGTTTCTCCGGGTATCTTTGATGAAATTCACGCAGCAATCCAGTTGCATGGACATCATCTTCTGGTTCCCATGAATTGTCTTCTGGTCCACATCTTTGCCATTGTATCAAATACTGAAGTTTATTTCTAAATATTCGTGAATCTAGTATTCTCTCTACCAGAAATTCTTCATGTTCATCAATTTGAACAGGATCTGGCGGAGGCAAGGTGCAACCAGGAAAAGGATTTGAATCTACTGGCTTCAGTAAAGAAATATGAAAGACAGGATGAACCTTCATAGATGCTGGGAGTTCAAGTCAAAAGGCAGATGAACTGACTCGTGCCAAAATTTTAAAAGGACCTATATATTTCGGTCCTAATGTAGGAGTAGGCACGCTTACTTTTAGGTTTCGTGTAGAAAGCCAAACATCGTCGCCAACATTTAAAACTGGTGCAGCTTTACGATGTCTGCCTGCAATTCTCTTATTGTTGCAATGTCTCTCTTAATACTTCGAGATTATTTTGTAGCAACTCTAGTCTGGATGTAACAGCAGGTATGGAAGAATCCCGTTGAAAATTGGGGAGTAGGTCTGGATGATACCCCAAATCGGCATAAAAATGACTTTGTCTTGTGGATGAATGTTGCAGGTTGTTGCATGAGAACTCTGCCATTGGCAGAACATTAATCCAGTCATCTTGCAGATGCAAATGTAGCACCGTAGGTATTGTTCTAAAGTCTGATTGGCGCGTTCTGTCTGTCCATTGGATTGAGGATGGAAAGCAGTTGATAATTTGATATTAATGTTAAGAGCACTACAAAACTGCATCCAAAAATGTGAAGTAAATTGTACTCCTCGGTCAGAGACTACATCATCAGGGACTCCATGTAGACGAAAAACTTCCCTGATTAGTAATTCTGCTGTTTCTTTTGCAGAAGTAAGTCCACGACAGGGCACAAAATTAGACATTTTTGTGAGTCGATCTACAACCACCAGAATTGTAGTCATACCCTTGGATGATGGTAAATCCACAATAAAATCCATAGAGATTGAACCCCATGGACGAGAAGGAACTGGCAAAGGCTGTAAAAGTCCAAGTGGAGCAGTGCGGGGAGTCTTAAACCGGGCACATGTACTGCAGGATGATAGGAATCTTTTAACATCCTCATTGTATTTCGGCCACCAGAAGTAACGAGATAATAATTCATGAGTCTTGAAAACACCTTTATGGCCTGCCAGTCTAGAGTCATGGACAAATTGCAGTATTCCTAATCGTGCTGCTGCTGGTACATACAAGCGATGTCCATACTTCCAAATGTTATCTCGATAGGTTAAGTGTAAATCTGTAGGATCGGATCAGTTGTATAACCCTGTTTGATATCAGACAACAGCTCACCAGTGCCAATAGCTCCCAGGAAATTTGACTTAGAGAGGATTGTCTTTTCCAGATCAAGCTGTGGTGAGTCTTCCATGTATGCTCTGGATAGAGCATCAGCTTTCCCATTTCGGGATCCAGGTCTATAAGAGATAACAAAATCAAAACGATTTAGGAATAAACTCTGTGACTCCGGGCCTTATATTGAGAATATCGTGCCAACCCAGTCTGTCCTCAGTGGGCCAATTGAACAACCATGGCCCACTCTGTTATTAAATGCCACCCGGTGGCCAGATCTGTTATTGCTGTGGTATCCAGAGAGGGAGGGGGGAGGCAGCTCACAGGAAGTGTGAATCAGCTGTGGACCCTGTGACATCAAAAAGTAGTGGAAGGGGTTAAAAAGAGGAGGGTCAGGACCTTATCTAAAATAAGGAGGGGGTCTCTCCCTGTTTGCTAACTATTGTTCTAGCAACTCTGCAACACAGTCCGAATGGCACCATCACCACAGGGGGGAGACCACTGATGTCATGCACTATTTCCACCCCTGTTACCACCCAAACTCTTCACACCACCAATCACAAGAGGACAATGAGTGGGGGGTTGACCCAGGGAGGTGGCCAGGATCAGAGGTCTTGTGAGAAGGGACAAAAAGGAACTGTCTGGGGGAGGGGGTTGTTGTTGGAGAATCTTGAGACAGTGAGGACTTGGACTGTTTGAGAGTAACCGTATTCTCGCAGGACCTTAAAGGAATGCTTGAGGCAGGAGCTTCTTGACAGAGATCGGACAGTGTACCTCTAGGACTGATTCTGTTACCACTCCATCTGGAGACACTCGCAGATTCTGGGGAATTGGTGAGCCTACATCGGTAGGGAGACTAATACCCAGGGTCCCACCAAGCTGGTGGAGAGTTGGCCGAGCGGCTGGGATCAGCAAGATACACAGACCCACCTTAAGGATCAGAAACCCTGGCCCACTTGGATTGTCAGCTGTGGATTTTATTACCAGGAGTTTGGGCCTGCTAGGACTCTGTGCTTGAAGGTAACCTGCTGGGGACTTTGTTGGGGAGTTTTTACTTGCACTGGTGATTTTCTGACACTTGATATATTTGGTGAGGGAACAAGTTTCTCTTTGGGGAGCACTGTTGTATTTTACTAAGTGTGTGCACTTTGTTTAATAAAAGGGATTATTATTTCTTTCCTGTCTCCTTACCTGTGTGACCTGTGAACCTAGAGGACTGGGTATCTAGAGAGCTTTGGTTATAACCCCGGTGTCCTCACAAACTCCATCTGGCTTGTCGCGGAGAAAGTCTTTTTGCAGACCGAACAAACTCTAGGTTCCGGTGGTCAGTAAGCACGGAAATTTGATGTGCAGCACCTTCAAGCAAATGTCTCCATTCAGTAAATGCAGCAACAATGGCTAATAGTTCTTTATTTCCCACATCATAATTTCTTTCTTAAGCAGTCATTTGACGAGAGAAAAAAGCACATGGATGTAATAACATCTTCTCTCCTATTCTCTGTGATAATATTGCCCCTACTGCTGAATGTGAAGCATCTGCCTCAAGGATAAAAGGAAGTTCTGGGTTGGGATATATTAATATGGGATCTGTTGTAAACTATGTCTTAAGCAGAGAAAAAGCCCCTTCAGCTTCTGGAGACCAATGGAAAGGTGATCCCTTCTTGGTTAGTTGAGTAATTGGCGTCACAATCTTGGAAAAGTCTTTAATGAAACATCTATAGAAGTTGGCAAACCCTACGAACCTTTGTACCTCTTTTACATTTCTTGGAGCTGGCCAATCTACTATAGCCTGGACCTTGCTAGGGTCCATTCTCAAACCTTGAGGTGAGATAATATAGCCCAAGAACTGAATCTGTGTTTGGTGGAATTCACACTTCTCCAACTTAATGTACAAACAGTGTCAAAGACATTCCAGTACAGTTCGAATTTGTTGTTGGTGCTCCTCTTGGGAATTTGAGAAAATTAGAATGTCATTGAGATAAATGACAACAAATTGGTCAATTAAATCTTTAAAAACACCATTCATGAAATGTTGGAATGTAGCAGGAGCATTGCACAGTCCAAAGGGCATCACTAGATGTTCAAAATGTCCATATTTACATCGGAAAGCAGTCTTCCATTCATCGCCAGATAATATGCGAACTAAATTATATGGTCCTTGCAGATCTAATTTGGTAAAAATTCTTTCTGAGTGAAGCCTCTCCAGTAATTCTGAAATAAGTGGGAGTGGGTAACGGTTCTTGATTGTAACCTTATTCAACGCTCTATAACCAATACATGGTCGCAATGAACAATCCTTTTTCTTCACAAAGAAAATAGGTGCACCTGCTGGAGATGTGGAAGGACGAATAAAACCCTTTTCTAAACTTTCATCCACATAATCCTTGAGGACCTTTAACTCAGGCTCGGCTAATGGATAAATACATCCAAATGGGTATAGCAGCCCCAGGTAACAAATCCACTGGACAATCATAGGGTCTGTGAGGTGGTAATTTGTCAGCATTCTTCTTACTACATACATCAGAAAAGTCTTTATATTGTGGAGGTAGCTGGTCCAAAACATGAGGAGGGGAATTATATACCTTGCTCACCTCTTCAACAGAGGATTCAGGTTTAGTCTCCAGAGCATATGTTTCTTGTGAAATAGAAATAGTCTTTGATTCCCAGTTAATGGATGGATTATTTGCAGCCAACCAAGGAATTCCCAGAATAATAGGAAACTGGGGAGAAGAGATCAGTAAGAACGTCAGAGTCTCATGATGGTTCGGCTTAATTACGAGGTCCAGGGGTTCGATTTCATGAGTAACTGGACCAGAGTTCAAAGGAGAACCATCCACAGTTTCCATTAACACTGGTATCTGTTTCTCTCTAAATACAATCTTATTTCTTTTGGCAAACATAATGTCCATAAAATTGCCGTTCGCACCAGAGTCCACCATTGCTGTACTGGAAATGCAGTGTGCACCGATCTGGGATCGAATTGGAATTGAGAAATGTGAGTTATTATTTTCCTTATTCTTCTTAGTTGATGCTAAAGAGGAGAGACAAGGAATAATTGCATTCACATGCTGAGGAATGTCAGAAATCACAGACTCCTGATCTGAAGTCTCTGCATCTGCTAAGCTAGCCATTGTCCTCTGAGGTCTTCTAGGACAATTTGAGACATAATGTCCTGGTTTGCCACAATAAAGGCACAAGTTCTCTTGACGTCGTTGCTCCCTTCTCTCATTGGAACTACGTTTGTGAAGTGTGTCTACTTGCATGGGTTCAGACTCAAATTCCTTAGTGGATTTTACCTCAGAATTCTCATAATATTTTGAACTTGTGGGTTCTCAATAACTGGGGTATGTCCAGGTTAAGGCCTTTCTTTCTTGTCGTCTCTCAATCAGTCGAGCATCAATTCGAATGCAATGGTTGATGAAGGTTCATAGGGTGCCTCTGCTCGGGCTAATTCATCTTTAATTGTCTCAGAAAGTCCCTTACGGTAGACAGACATTTGCGCCTCAGAATTCCAAGTAGTGTCAAGGACCCATCTTTGAAAATCTGCAGTATATTCCACAACTGAGCGTCTCCCCTGACGTAATTTCAGTAAAGTCTTTTCAGCAGTATCTCTCCGGTTGGGATCATCAAAGGTTTGTTTCATTACTTTGAGGAAGTCATCAAATTTCTGTAATATTGGACTAGAAGTTTCAATATAGGGAGAAGCCCATGCAAGGGCAGTGTCCTTAAGTAGCAAAAGCATACACTGGACTTTTGACTTATCAGAGTGGAAATGTCACTCATACAGTTGGAAATGCAGCTGGCATTGATTGATAAATCCGCAAAACCTTTGAGGGTCCCCTCCAAACCGAGCTGGTGGGAGAGGGAGAGCAGCAGGGGATGGTGCTGTTACAGACACTTGTGGTGACCCCTTCTCCAACTCTGAGATACATTCCTCATGTTGAGACAGTCTAATTAGAAATTCCTGGAAACCACTATGTGCATCACAAGTTTTTTGTGAGATAACTTGAAACTCTTGCTTAACCTGTGATTCGAGAGCCACAAAACTGTCCTTCGGGAATTTCAGCTCCGCCTGGCATTCAATTAGCATGGTGGTTAAACTTGCCACGTGCCGCTTAATAGGTAAATCTTCGGCGGGATCCATTTCAAGGCTTGAGTATCCTGTAACGATACTGGTGGTATTATCTGAAGCCCAATAGCCGAGTAGATATCCAGAGAGTAGTCAGACGTTTTCCGGGTCGGTACACAAGTGGGTAGTCAGACGTTTGCCGGGTCGGTACACAAGCGGGTAGTCAGACGTTTGCCAGGTCGGTACACAAGAAGGTAGTCAGACGTTTACCGGGTCGGTACACAAGACCACCAAAAATACACAAGGGGGCGCTCGTTTTCTCACTGCCCAACAGATTTATTAAAATACATTTATTATTATATATATGTGTGTGCAGATTCCTGTTGAATATAATCATAAGCAGGATAAAAGATGTTCTGCATAAAACATGGAATTTCAAGAGTACATTCTATAGTCCCAGAATATACATTAGACTTATAGTATTATTGTCATATGATATAAGCATTCCATTCCCGGTAAAGCGAAAACAATAAATAAGCATATAGATACAGGCAATATACGGAGATATTAAAAAAGTTAGTATAACTTCATGCGTTTGTTTTGTGATATATTGCTCTTTGCACAGACGAGATATAATCAGTCACAGATATCCAGCCTGTGGAATATCGAATGAGTATAACATATGTTCCCTCATTGTAATGTGTTGAAATATTCCACTGTTGCTGTCAGTATAGCAATAAATTAACTTCAAGTCAATCCACACTGATGGTATAGGTATAATACAACTCTCCGTTTTAAGTGTGAATTTGATTAAAAGGTCCCGTACAGTGCACTGTAATTCAGATCTTAATGTCCAGCAAGATTTCATGTGCATTAAACGGACACATTCACGGACCTCAGCCTGTGTAGGCTAACTTGGAAATAATGAAAGAATCACCTGATTTGCCGTGTGGCTGGACAGACCCTCCTGTGTAGAGCCGTCTCTTTCGTAGTGCCGTATAAATGCAACACATCCAAATCTCTGTATAAGTTGTTCAGATCCCCGGGGGTCTCATAGTAATTGGTAAATATAAAATGTTTTCAGTAAAAGCAGGCTTGACGCGTTTCTCGGCTATAGCCGTTTCATCAGAAGCTCAGTTACACAAGAAGATAGTCAGACGTTTGACGGGTCGGTACACAAGCAGGTAGTCACAGATGCAAGGTAGAGTAGCAGGTAGCAGGAGCTGAGCAAACAGAATACTCAAGCATATGTCTGAACCAGGAAGTGCCATTTATAGGCCCAAACAGGAAACAGGAAACGAAGATGGTTTCTCTTTGATTCCAAACTGGCCATCTTGGATAAGGGCAAATCTAAGGGCAAGTTTGCAAATACAGAGACCTCTAGTGGTCGGAGGTGCAAATGTCAAAGTAATTCCTTACAAGTAGAGAGTTATACTCTCTTAATGAGCAGTAGAGAGGTACTCTCTTAATGAACAGTTGAGCAGTAGAGAGGTAAACTCTCTTAATGAGGAATACAGAGGTAGAATCTCTTAATGAGGAGTAGAGAAGTAATCTCTTAATGACGATTAGAGAGGTAGACTCTCTTAATGAAGCATATAGAGGTAGATTCTCTTAAGGAAGAGTAGACCTGTAGACTCTCTTAATAAAGAGTAGAGTGATAGACTCTTAATGAGGAGTACAGAAGTATACTCTCTTAATAAAGAGTAGAGGGGTAGACTCTTAATGAGGAGTAGCGCAATATACTCTCATAATGATGAGTAGAGTGGTAGACTCTTAATGAGGAGTAGAGAGGTAGACTCTCTTAATGAGTAGAGAGGTAGACTCTCTTAATGAGTAGAGAGGTAGACTCTCTTAATGAGTAGAGAGGTAGACTCTCTTAATCAGGGCCGGTGCTAGGATCCTTGGCGCCCTAGGCACATTTTCAGAATTGGCGCCCCCTGGCCCATTTTCAAAATCGGCGCCCCCCCCTCTTACCTTAACTTGCCTCCTCTCTGCTCTGTCTGCTCCCCTCCACTCACTGACACTGTCGGGCCGTGATGATGATGTCACGGCCCGACAGTCAGTGAGTAGAGGGGAGGAGACGGAGCAGAGAGGTGGCGGTGGTGATGATCAATAGTCCCTCCCCCCCTCCCTGTGGATGTATCTAAAGCTGTGCGGCGGCCGTGAAAGGTATGGTCAGCGGTCGCCGCACGGTTTTAAAGAAATTTTTAATCTGTGGCTCCCTCCAGGCGCCCTCCAGAGCCCGGCGCCCTAGGCAAGTGCCTAACCTTGCCTAATGGGAGCGCCGGGCCTGCTCTTAATGAGAAGTACAGAGGTAGACTCTTAATAGGCAGTAGAGAGGTAGACTCTTTAAATGAGGGGTAGGGGGGTAATCTCTCTTAATATGTAGTGGAGCGGTGGACTCTCTAAATGAGCTCCCTCCTGTGTAACTTATTCATCAAAGAGGGCATTACACATATGTATGCCAAAGTATAAATTCTAGGGATAACTTTTTTTAGTGTTTTGTTCACTTAAGCAGTCTAAAGTTTCTGATGTAAGCTTATGTACTGAGTACAATGCACAATATAGTATCACCATAGTAGATTGTGAACAATTACACCTGCCATGGGTGGTTGTTCCTGTAAAGGAGCATATTGATCATGTATTTTAGGGACGCAAATCAAATACATGGTCAATTATGATGCAAAACAGCAGCTCCACAGCGCAAATGCATCTTTTCATCTGTTTTGCGCCTCTATTTGTTCAAAAGCGCCTACATTTCCGCTGTGACGAATAGGCATGCTCCATAGGGCTGCCTTTTGTAGAGGTTTACACATTAGAGGAGGAGCTGGATGGAGTGAATGAGTTCCTATGCAAGTACCAGTATGTACAGCAAGATTATTATAATAATATAAAAGAAGATGAGAAAGAGCATTTTCAGGGGTGTTCCAAAGCACTTGAATTGTATAACAGCTCAATTCTGGCAGAGATCAGGTCAGGGCTTATACTTCAAGTGAGACAAAACAGTTTCTGTACAAAGTGCACAGAAAAAATTAAATAAGTAAAAAATGGCCACTGTGCCCCCCCACCCCGCTCACATCATCAATCAGCCCCAGTGTTAGACAGCTTGGGCCAGTTTCACTATAACAGGGAGAACAAGAGTGTGTGATCTGTGCTGGAGCCTCTATGGGAAGAGAGGCAAAAAAACATATGAAATTGAAAGCTCTTTCTGATCACCATTGGCTATGGTGGCCACCCCAGTAGTCCCAGTTCACACATCCCAAATTGTCCCAACTTTGGCAGGACATCCATATTCATGGGGCCGCAAAATTGGCTTAACAAAAAGAGGGTGGAGTTTTGAGAAAATATTTCCATTTAAGACTCCTGCTCATTATATCAAAAAAGTAAAAAAAAATATTTTCACATAAACTTTAATTGAATAAAAGACTCCACAAAATCATTGTCGACCACTTCAATAATATATTAAAAACAAATATTGTTTTGTTCTTTCTTGATCTATCATAGTCCAAATGAAAAATGAAATCCTTTGTTCTTTCTTGACACTTTGTGGTATAAATGAGAGGAAAACAGCTACATAAAAAATGACCCATCTGTACGCTAACAATGATCAGTGGCATACGATCAAAGTTAATATTTTTCCTATTTTCAGCAGTGTGGTTTGTATCCTTTGTATTTCCTGTAAATTATGTTGAAATCATGTTTTTGGTGCCATCTACTGGTAAAACTGCTGTATTTTAACAATTGCACTTCAATGTGAAATTTACAATCAACCTTATTTCTGGACATAAGTTTCCCTTTACTAAACTGTGTTAAAGGGAGATATGTCATACATGCCAACTTTCAAAACTTATCATGTGGCAGCGGTTATGAGGGGGCATGGTGACGTTGTCGCGTCACCATAGTCCCGCACCCACTATAAAATGCTAAAATTTTCGCAATTAAGCCTCACCCTCGCCATTCAATGCCCCGAAATCCGGGAGCCTCCCAGGAATTCCAGGAGAGTATAGTATGATATGTATCCTTTAATAACTTATTACATATCTATTCTTTAATGGTCAACAGATTAACAATGGTAAAATATATCTATCTGTCTATCAGTGTATTTAGGATCTATCAGTGTATTTAGGATGTAAGCTCTCACGAGCAGGGCCCTCTTCCCTCCTGTCTCTCTACCTATTCTTCCGCTCCATCTCAATGTGTAAACTATGTTTGGAGCTTTAAAGCCCTGTTCTTTATCATTTATCGTTTTGTATGTTTTACCCCGTATAGTCCACTGTCTGTAATTTCAATTATTAATAATAATAATAATAATAATAATAATAATAATAATACTGAGTCCTGCTTTTAAATGCAGGATTCCTACAAAGATCCCCCCCTCGTTTCATCGTGTGCTGCTACTGACTTATCAATGCTATATTACCTGCATAGAGAAAACAATAGAGAGGGAGTGCTGCTACTTTTTCTTCCATGAGTGGACCCAAATCATATGACAGATAAGATGTTTGTTAATCTGCTTTTTATAATAAATGTTTTTTATATACTACACTATTGGTATCCCTTATGTATCTGAGGGTTACTAACACAAGTAAATCATACCTGAAATCGGTTTAGAATCTTGCTAAACTTTAGTGCAATTAAATTATCCTAAATCAATGAGGGATGCACTCTGCATCTAGGATGAAGAAAGATCTCCAACATCTTGCATTTTGATTGGTTAATCTGAAGTGCTATATCTGGTATGTACATTGGCTGTGTTTTAGTTGTTCACTGGTTGTATGCAATTCACTATTGGGCACTTCATGCTAATATTCTGTAAAAACATGGGTCAAGGAAGGCTACCACTCTCTCCACATCAGAGGGAGTGAATACATGGATTAACTCTATTGAGCAATTTTTGTTTTCTTGATTATTTTTATATGAACTTAGTGACTATATTTTAGATATACCATTGATCTGAGAATTGAGCAATTATATTAAGCATTTTTGCAGTACCTGTTTTTCCTGTCTAACATTTTTGTGTGCTCTTTAAACACCCACCTGTTCATGATAGCCTATAAGGCTCCAACCTAATTCCATTCTCGCTGGTCCAGCATGCGTATCCCCAGATTGTCATTTCTTGTTACCCCCCCCCCCCCCCCATTGCTGAAAATACTGGTTTGAATTTCACTAATTTTGGACAAGTCTATGTAATAGCACAGGTGCTATATAAACAAATAACAATAATCATATCTGTTTTAAATGACGTCCGATCACTATATATAATTAGCGACCAGTGCCTTTGTAGCTCTCTAATTACAGCCCTGAGTTGGTTTTCTGTTGTTTTTTTATGGAACTATAGTTAAGAAATCCAGAGCAGAGGAGAGGGATTAAATAATGCATAACAGCTCCCTCACAATGTGATAATGTAATAATTATCTATCTTTGTTCTCCTTCTTTCTGCTTAGGTGTCATTATCAGAATGTTCCGCAACAATATATCCTGTGGGTGCAGATATATTAGTGTGAGTCACTGGCTTGTTACAGCTCCATCCCTTACCAAAATGCAAAGTCATAATCACTGCGCACTTCATGTCCTGCCTCTGCCTGGATACCTGAGACCAGTCACAATCTGTTTTAATGTTTACCTCTGCCCTGGAGAACCAGTGTCTACATCCCATTCATAAACTTCTGTGTTGTATTAACTTGTTCATTGCCAAACTCCTGTGCTGAAGTACAGTTATCCTTATTTCTCATTCAGATTACTTTTTTTTAAATCGGCTTGCAAATGCCCTCCTGCAGCTAAATATATAAAAATATTTTTACCTTCTTTCTGTGCTTTTCAGGCATGTCTTTATCATCAAGCTGAATTAATGTTTACCGAAATGGACTATCAGATAAATTGCTGTTTCATATGATAGGATAGTGAAAATAAACAACTATTGTACAGGGACTGGTTCAAAAAATGTCCTTTAATCCATACTAATCAGTTATTATTAGGGATGTGCACCGGCGACTTTTGAGGTCTCGTGTTTTGTGTTTTGGATCCGGATTTTCGTTATTTTTGGGGTTCGGATTTGTCTCGCAAAACACTTGACGAAAGGTCTCGGTTCGGATTTAAGGTTTTGGATTCGGATTTTTTTTGAAAAAAACATAAAAAGTTTAAAAATCAAGTTTTTGGGCTTATTTTCACTCCTAGGCTATTATTAACCTCAATAACATTCAATAACAAGCATTTCCACTAATTTACAGTGTATTCTGAACACCTCACAATATAGTTATTAGTCCAAAACGTTGCAACAAGGTATCTTTCTGGACTGCGTAGAGGAGTGGGTCACCACAATATATATTAAAAACCCTGAACTTTTATGATTCGCACCAATAAATGTACCTGGACTGCGTAGAGGAGTGGGTCACCACAATATATATTAAAAACCCTGAACTTTTATGAATCGCACCAATAAATGTACCTGGACTGCGTAGAAGAGTGGGTCACCACAATATATATTAAAAACCCTGAACTTTTATGATTCGCACCAATAAATGTACCTGGACTGCCTAGAGGAGTGGGTCACCACAATATATATAATAAGAAAACCATCAACTTGTTTGATTCGCACCAATAAATGTACCTGGACTGCGTAGAGGAGTGGGTCACCACAATATATATTAAAAACCCTGAACTTTTATGAATCGCACCAATAAATGTACCTGGACTGCGTAGAGGAGTGGGTCACCACAATATATATAATAAGAAAACCATCAACTTGTATGATTCGCACCAATAAATGTACCTGGACTGCGTAGAGGAGTGGGTCACCACAATATATATTAAAAACCCTGAACTTTTATGAATCGCACCAATAAATGTACCTGGACTGCGTAGAGGAGTGGGTCACCACAATATATTAAAAACCCTGAACTTTTATGAATCGCACCAATAAATGTACCTGGACTGCGTAGAGGAGTGGGTCACCACAATATATTAAAAACCCTGAACTTTTATGAATCGCACCAATAAATGTACCTGGACTGCGTAGAGGAGTGGGTCACCACAATATATATTAAAAACCCTGAACTTTTATGATTCGCACCAATAAATGTACCTGGACTGCGTAGAGGAGTGGGTCACCACAATATATATAATAAGAAAACCATCAACTTGTATGATTCGCACCAATAAATGTACCTGGACTGCCTAGAGGAGTGGGCACTGGGCACCACAATAAAATATATAAAAAACCTTCAACAGGTCTGCATTACACTACATATACGGCTGCTCCTCCATCCTCTCCATCATATACATGTTGGAGTTTTAGCGTGTGACAACCTCTTGTTTTTGATAATGTCAGTGCATTTTGAATATTTTTCAATTTGCCCCACACCACTGAATGTACTTTATCTATGATACGCATCTATCTATCTTGACTGCGTAGTGTGGTGGCCCCGGTACACAATTTGGTACCGAGGCCACAATATAATTAAAAAACCCTCCACGTGTCAGAATTCCACCAAAAAAGGGTATGGACTGCGTAGTGTGGTGGCCCCGGTACACAATTTGGTACCGAGGCCACAATATAATTAAAAAATTGGGCATCAACTGTCACCGTTGTTTAATATCTGATACACCTAAATATGGACTGCACAGTGGAGTGGCCCCGGTAGTAAATTTGGTGCCGGGGCCACAATAAAATAAATACACCCTCAACTGGTCTGAATTTCACCAAACAAGTATCTGGACTGCGTAGTGGGGTGGCCCCGGTACCCAATTTGATACCGGGGCCACAATACCTCCTCCAAACATGGTACAGACAATTCGTCATTGAGATCCCATCAAGTATGTTAAAGACAGACAGGGTCGAAGTGTTATTGGTTGACTTTGTAAACCAAAAAACTGTCCCTGTTGCACATAGTCGTGCAATGAAGACTGACTTTTTCATTTAAAGGCACCATCTTTCAAGTGTAGTGTTTGTAAGTCTAAGTCATATTATACTTTTGGTAAAATTGGTTTATTTTGTTCCTCTTTATGGTAACTACTAATAGAATTAAAGTATTAAATAGAAGCGGCAGTTCCTCTTTATGGTAATTAGTAATAGAATTAAAGTATTAAATAGAATTAAAGTATTAAATAGAATTAAAGTATTAAATAGAGTGGTATAGAGTTGTAGTGTGGTATAGATAGAGTGGTCCCCACAATATAATAATAAAACCCTCAACTGGTCTGAATTCCACCAAACAAGTATCTGGACTGCGTAGTGTGGTGGCCCCGGTACACAATTTGGTACCGAGGCCACAATATAATTAAAAAACCCTCCACGTGTCAGAATTCCACCAAAAAAGGGTATGGACTGCGTAGTGTGGTGGCCCCGGTACACAATTTGGTACCGAGGCCACAATATAATTAAAAAATTGGGCATCAACTGTCACCGTTGTTTAATATCTGATACACCTAAATATGGACTGCACAGTGGAGTGGCCCCGGTAGTAAATTTAGTGCCGGGGCCACAATACCTCCTCCAACTTCCAAGTGTAGTGTTTATAAAGACAGACAGCGTCGAAGTGTTATTAGTTGACTTTCTTAACCCTAAAATTGTCCCTGTTGCAAATATTCGTGCAATGGACAGTTACTTTTTTATTGAAAGACTCAAGCTTTCAAGTGTAGTGTTTATAAAATATAAACAACAATACAGTAGTTTTAGAGCACGTCAATACCTCTTGTTTTAAATTATGACAGGGCATTTTACTTTTGGTTTAATTTCTTGAATTTTTTTAAATTTGGTTTTACTTTTTGAACATGGCAAACGACTGTTGATTGGTCATATAATGCAAAAAAAAAAGGTCCAAGATGGAATTGTCCTTGGGCCCTCACACCCACCCTTATGTTGTTGAAATAGGACATGCACACTTTAACAAACCAATCATTTCAGCGACAGGGCCTACCAAACAACTTTGGCTGAAATGATTGGTTTGTTTGGGCCCCCACACCAAAAAAGCTATTCATCTCTCCCTGTACAGACTAAACAGGCTCTACTGAGGCAAGATGTCGTCCTCATCCTCAACCTCTGATTCCTCTCCCCCTACAGTGTGTACTTCCTCCTCATCACACATTATCAATTCGTCCCCGCTGGACTCCACAACCACAGGTCCCTCTGTAGTATCTGGAGGGCAGTGCTGTACTTCATTGAGGAATTGATTATTCATTTTTATAAACATCATTTTTTCAACGTTGTGAGGAAGCAACCTCCTTCGCCGCTCACTGACCAGGTTCCCCGCTGCACTAAAAACTCTTTCCGAGTACACACTGGAGGGGGGACAACTCAGGTAAAATAGAGCCAGTTTGTACAGGGGCTTCCAAACTGCCTTTTTTTCCTGCCAGTAACAATATGGACTGTCTGACATGTCTACTTGGATGGTGTCAGCAAAGTAATCATCCACAATTTTTTCTATTGTGACAGCATCCAATGCAGCGAGAGTAGACATGTCTGCAATGGTTGGCAGGTCCTTCAGTCCGGACCAGATGTTATCAGCATCCCCGCCAGTGCCTCTTTTGGGAAAACTGAGCTTTTTCCTCGCAGCCATAGATGTGGAAGAAAATGAGGGTGGAGCTGTTGGCATGTCACGGTCCTCTTCAGAGGACAATCTCCTGACCAGCAGGTCTTTGCACCGCTGTAGACTTGTGTCCGCCGGAAACAGAGACACAACATACGCTTTAAACCGAGGATCGAGCACGGTGGCCAGAATGTATTCCTCTGACTTTAAAAGAGTGACCACCCTCGGATCCTGGCAAAGCGTACGAAGGGCTACATCCACAAGAGCTACATGCTTGGTGTAATCGCAATGGCTTACCAGCTCCTCCCTCACTTTCTCCAGCTGCTTCTGCAACAGCCTGATCAGGGGAATGACCTGACTCAAGCTGGCAGTGTCGGAACTGACTTCTCGTGTGGCAAGTTCAAATGGCTGCAGAACCTTGCACAACACGGAAATCAGTCTCCACTGCGCTTGACTGAGGCGCATCCCCACTCCTTTGCCTATGTCGTAGGTGGCTGTGTAGGCCTGAATGGCCTTTTGCTGCTCCTCCATCCTCTGCAGCATATAGAGGGTGGAGTTCCAGCGCGTCACAACCTCTTGTTTGAGGTGATGGCAGGGCAGGTTCATGCTTTTTTGATGTGCCTCTAGTCTGCGGTAGGCACTGGCTGAATGCCGAAAGTGTCCAGCAATTTTGCGCGCCACCGCAAGCATCTCCTGCACACCCCTGTCACTCTTGAGGTAATGCTGCACCACCAAATTAATGGTGTGGGCAAAACATGGGACGTGCTGGAAATTGCCCATATTTAATGCCCGCACAATGTTACTGGCTGTAACAACCTGCCTCCTGGACTTTTGGACTCTATGATTTGTATTGCTATTTTGTGTTGTCCAGCAGTACCTCTTTTCACCAGAGGTGCTGCTATTGTGCTTTATTCTTGTGCTTAAGGAGTTAACCTGTATGTTCACTAATTATCTCATGCACCTGGGTGTGTCTCATTCCCCTTATATATACCTGTTCCTCCCAGCAGTCATTGCTGGTTATTGTTGTCCCATCCTGTGATGTCCTTTCCTGTTGTCCCATCCTGTGATGTCCTTTCCTGTTGTCCCATCCTGTGATGTCCTTTCCTGTTGTCCCATCCTGTGATGTCCTTTCCTGTTGTCCTAATCCTGATGTCATTTCCTGTTGTCCTTACCTGATTGTTTCTGGACATTCATGCTACTTGCTGCATCAGCTGGAACCTGGTATTTATCACTGCTCCTTATTACCTGTTACCACCTCTCTGCAAATAAACACAGAGTGTTTTCACCTATCCATGACTCCTAGCTGTACTTCTGTTTGAGATCCGTGACAGTATAACCAGCCCAAAAAACAGCTTTGGAGTCAGGTGAAAGTTTTGTTTTATTCTGGGACTTTTTGCTGCAATCAAGTTTTCATTTGTCTTTTGCAACATGTCTGTGTTACCAATCATGGAATTACCACTGCTACAAACCTTACAAATGGACATTATATTGTTACGCTCCCAGCTGGCCAAATTTTCCACTTTGCTTTTGGACCCACTCAGGAGACTATCAGAGACTGTTTCACTGAAATCTGATACTGTTGATTTGACCCAGCCAACTCTGTCTGCTACTGAATCCGTGCCGCCAACACCTTGCAATAATACCATGTCAAATTTGCATTTAACTAACAACTGCAGTTTAACTAATGCCCGGTTCACAAGTGGGCCACGCCCCCATCTGACCGAAGTGGAGCGACAGCGCAGAATAACCAACAAACTGTGTCTCTACTGTGCCAGCAGTGCACATTTCTTGCAGGACTGTCCTGTCCGTAGACCACGTCAACTTACTGAACCATCTCCTGTTGTTTCCTCTCGGCACTCCAAATCTGTTTATGCTCCAGCATTTCTTTTCTCTGCAAAGAGACCCAATCTACCAGCTCCAGCCGCCTGTCCTGAGGCACCCACTCCCTCTGTCTCCTGTGCCGAGGTGCCAGCCTCTGTTTCCTGTGCCGAGGTGCCAGCCTCTGTCTCCTGTGTCGAGGTGCCAGCCTCTGTCTCCTGTGCCGAGGTGCCAGCCTCTGTCTCCTGTGCCGAGGTGCCAGCCTCTGTCTCCTGTGCCGAGGTGCCAGCCTCTGTCTCCTGTGCCGAGGTGCCAGCCTCTGTCTCCTGTGCCGAGGTGCCAGCCTCTGTCTCCTGTGCCGAGGTGCCAGCCTCTGTCTCCTGTGCCGAGGTGCCAGCCTCTGTCTCCTGTGCCGAGGTGCCAGCCTCTGTCTCCTGTGCCGAGGTGCCAGCCTCTGTCTCCTGTGCCGAGGAGCCAGTCTCCAGCTCTGAGGTCACATCATCTGCCTCCAGCTCTGAGGTCACATCATCTGCCTCCAGCTCTGAGGTCACATCATCTGCCTCCAGCTCTGAGGTCACATCATCTGCCTCCAGCTCTGAGGTCACATCATCTGCCTCCAGCTCTGAGGTCACATCATCTGCCTCCAGCTCTGAGGTCACATCATCTGCCTCCAGCTCTGAGGTCACATCATCTGCCTCCAGCTCTGAGGTCACATCATCTGCCTCCAGCTCTGAGGTCACATCATCTGCCTCCAGCTTGGAGCCTGCTGCCACTGTGTCCGGTCCCGAGCCTGCTGCCACTGTGTCCGGTCCCGAGCCTGCTGCCACTGTGTCCGGTCCCGAGCCTGCTGCCACTGTGTCCGGTCCCGAGCCTGCTGCCACTGTGTCCGGTCCCGAGCCTGCTGCCACTGTGTCCAGTTCAGAGTTTTCAGCCGCTTTCTCTGTTCCTGAGCTCCAGTCTGCTCCAGAGGGGGCGCTGCCCTTAAAGTCTGCTCCAGAGGGGGCGCTGCCCTTAAAGTCTGCTCCAGAGGGGGCGCTGCCCTTAAAGTCTGCTCCAGAGGGGGCGCTGCCCTTAAAGTCTGCTCCAGAGGGGGCGCTGCCCTTACAGTCTGCTCCAGAGGGGGCGCTGCCCTTTAAGACTTCTCCAGAGGGGGCGCTGCCCTTAAAGACTTCTCCAGAGGGGGCGCTGCCCTTAAAGACTTCTCCAGAGGGGGCGCTGCCCTTCCAGTCCTCTCCAGAGGGGGCGCTGCCCTTCCAGTCCTCTCCAGAGGGGGCGCTGCCCTTCCAGTCCTCTCCAGAGGGGGCGCTGCCCTTCCAGTCCGCTCCAGAGGGGGCGCTGCCCTTCCAGTCCGCTCCAGAGGGGGCGCTGCCCTTCCAGTCCGCTCCAGAGGGGGCGCTGCCCCTCCAGTCCTCTCCAGAAAGGGCGCTGCCCTTCCAGTCCTCTCCAGAGGGGGCGCTGCCCTTCCAGTCTGCTCCAGAGGGGGCGCTGCCCTTCCAGTCTGCTCCAGAGGGGGCGCTGCCCTTCCAGTCTGCTCCAGAGGGGGCGCTGCCCTTCCAGTCTGCTTCAGAGGGGGCGCTGCCCTTCCCGTCTGCTCCAGTGGGGGCGCTGCCCTTAAAGACTTCTCCAGAGGGGGTCCTGTCCCTCCAGTCTGCTCCAGAAGAGTTGCCAGTCCATGCGGTCCAGCCCGAGTTGCCAGTCCATGCGGTCCAGCCCGAGTTGCCAGTCCATGCGGTCCAGCCCGAGTTGCCAGTCCATGCGGTCCAGCCCGAGTTGCCAGTCCATGCGGTCCAGCCCGAGTTGCCAGTCCATGCGGTCCAGCCCGAGTTGCCAGTCCATGCGGTCCAGCCCGAGTTGCCAGTACATGCGGTCCAGCCCGAGTTGCCAGTCCATGCGGTCCAGCCCGAGTTACCACTTGGTGCTGTCTGCCCTCAGGCTTCTCAAAGTGCTGTCTGCCCTCAGGCTTCTCAAAGTGCTGTCTGCCCTCAGGCTTCTCAAAGTGCTGTCTGCCCTCAGGCTTCTCAAAGTGCTGTCTGCCCTCAGGCTTCTCAAAGTGCTGTCTGCCCTCAGGCTTCTCAAAGTGCTGTCTGCCCTCAGGCTTCTCAAAGTGCTGTCCCCTCCGAGGCTTCTCACAGCGCTGTCTCCTCCAAGTCTGCCGCCCAGTCCGGGCCTGCTGTCAAGTCTGCCGCCCAGTCCGGGCCGGCTGTCAAGTCTGCCGCCCAGTCCGGGCCTGCTGTCAAGTCTGCCGCCCAGTCCGGGCCTGCTGGCAAGTCTGCCGCCCAGTCCGGGCCTGCTGGCAAGTCTGCCGCCCAGTCCAAGCCTGCTGGCAAGTCTGCCGCCCAGTCCGGGCCTGCTGGCAAGTCTGCCGCCCAGTCCGGGCCTGCTGGCAAGTCTGCCGCCCAGTCTGGGCCTGCACCCAAGCCTGCCGCCCATTCCGGGTCTCCTGTCAAGCCTGCTGCCCAGTCCGGGCCTGCCACCAAGTCTGATCTACCACCTACCTTCAATGGGGATATGCAGCAATTTAATGCTCTGCTTAAATTTTTTATATCCTATTTACCATCAGTACCTGACCTCCTAGATAGCCAACGGAAGCAAGTATATTACCTGTTGTCCAATTTTACAGGGAAAGCTCTGGAATGGGCCAGCCCCTTTGTTGAGACCAGAGATCCCATCCTTTCCGATTTACAACTTTTTTGTGAGGCAGTGTGCAAAGAATTTGTTCCAGCACTTGTCAGTTTTACTCCTTGCATGTCTGTTGTGCCAACTTCGTTGTCTCCAGTTGCCCAACCTTTGAGGCTACCTGCATGTTCTATTCAGTTTGAGCAATCCTGTGTCCCTAAAAAGAAAGCAAAGAAAAAGAAATGTAAAAAGAAGAGAGGTGAGACTTCGGGATTCCCGCATTCCTTGGACATGGTTTCCGTACCTTCTCTGTCCATGGATGAGGATTTCTCCACCACATGCCCGATAGTGGACTATGACTCGGACACTTTCAAACACTTTTGGTGATATGGGCGTCTGGAATCCGCCCTTTAGGGAGGGGGTACTGTAACAACCTGCCTCCTGGACTTTTGGACTCTATGATTTGTATTGCTATTTTGTGTTGTCCAGCAGTACCTCTTTTCACCAGAGGTGCTGCTATTGTGCTTTATTCTTGTGCTTAAGGAGTTAACCTGTATGTTCACTAATTATCTCATGCACCTGGGTGTGTCTCATTCCCCTTATATATACCTGTTCCTCCCAGCAGTCATTGCTGGTTATTGTTGTCCCATCCTGTGATGTCCTTTCCTGTTGTCCCATCCTGTGATGTCCTTTCCTGTTGTCCCATCCTGTGATGTCCTTTCCTGTTGTCCCATCCTGTGATGTCCTTTCCTGTTGTCCTAATCCTGATGTCATTTCCTGTTGTCCTTACCTGATTGTTTCTGGAAATTCATGCTACTTGCTGCATCAGCTGGAACCTGGTATTTATCGCTGCTCCTTATTACCTGTTACCACCTCTCTGCAAATAAACACAGAGTGTTTTCACCTATCCATGACTCCTAGCTGTACTTCTGTTTGAGATCCGTGACACTGGCATTGTCTGACACCACAAATCCCCATGAGAGTCTAAGTGGGGTAAGCCACTGGGAGATAATTTCCCTCATTTTCTCTAATATGTTGTCAGCGTTGTGCCTCTTATTAAAGCCTGTAATACACAATGTTGCCTGCCTTTGCACGAGCCGCCATTTTGTAGTTGCTGCTACTGATGCAGCTGTTGCTGTTGCTGCGGAAGGGGATGCATCTACCCAGTGGGCTGTCACAGTCATATAGTCCTTCGTTTGCCCAGAACCACTTGTCCACATGTCCGTGGTTAAGTGGACAGTGGGTACAACCGCATTTTTTAGAGCACTGAGGACACTTGATCGTACTTCTCTGTACATTTTTGGTATCGCCTGCCTAGTGAAGTGGAATCTCGACGGGATTTGGTACCGGGGACACAATACCTCCATCAACCCTCTAAATCCCACTCCACTGATGGCGGACACCGGGCGCACGTCTAACACCAACATTGCAGTTACAGCCGCAGTTATACGCTTTGCAATAGGGTGACTACTATCGTATTTTGTGGTCATGGCAAACGACTGTTGGACGGTCAATTGTTTTGTGAAAGACTTAGCGGTCTTACGACTTCCCCTCTGGGAAGATGACCGACTAACAGCAGCAACAGCAGCAGTGGCAGTAGTAGGCGTACAGCTGCAGGATTCCTCGGATGAATCCCGTATTGAGGAGGACTCAGTCTGGCTGCTGACTTGGGCTGCAGGACTGAATCTGATGGAGATTGTGGAGGAAGTTGACGAGGAGGGTGTTGCTGGTGTGTATCCAACTGGACCACGGGATTTAGGTGTCCCTGTACCGATGAGGGTCCTAGCCCCAGTTCCTGAACTAACCACTGAACTATGAAGGTTATTCAGGTGACGTATAAGGGAGGATGTTCCTAGGTGGGCAAGATCCTTACCCCTGCTTATTTGAGCTTTACATAAGCTACATATGGCCATACATTGGTTGTCTGGATTTGGATAAAAATAACTCCAGACCGAAGAGGTGCATTTTTTGGTCTTCTGACCAGGCATGACGATGGGCTTTTTCATCCCATGGACATCAGCTGTTTCCCCCCCTGGTGCCTCATTTACAATAACCACATCACCATCCTCATCATCAAGTTCCTCCACAGCGCCAGCTACATCATCAATAGCCTCCTCCCGAGCCACCTCTTCCCGTACAGTGATGGGAAGGTCAGGCTTGACAACCACCAACATCCTTGGACTCGCCTTGTGGATTTGTGATAATTTCTCTTTAGAAGGCAGAGTTGTTTGCTGTTTTGTTGCTGACAGCATAACTCTCTTCAATTTTTTGTAGGGGGGGGGAGGAGGAGGAGGGCTAAGATCCGTGGGTGAAGCTGAACCACTAGTCATGAACACGGGCCAGGGCCTAAGCCGTTCCTTGCCACTCCGTGTCGTAAATGGCATATTGGCAACTTTACGTTTCTCCTCAGATGATTTTAAGTTTCTCTTTTTGCTACTTTTTCTTAACTTGGGCTTTTTGGATTTTACATGCCCGGTACTACGAGATTGGGCATCGGGCTTGGAAGACGACGTTGATGGCATTTCATCGTCTATGTCATGACTAGTGGCAGCAGCTTCAGCATTAGGAGGAAGTGGGTCTTGATCTTTCCCTACTTTATCCTCCAAATTTTTGGTCTCCATTATATGTAGCACAAGATACTGCAGAATGTGTGAACTTGGTAATATTGCAGTACCAATGGACTTATACTGCTGTATTGGTTTTGCAAATTTGGTTATAATTATTATATATTTATTTTTTTTTACATTTTTTTTTTTTTTACTTTTTTTTATTTTTTAAAAACTTGGGAATAATGGGGAAATAACTATGCCCTTAGAAGCACAGAGCACAGGACACAGCACCACTGGACTGAACAGGACACGGCACAAGACCCAGCAGCACTACGGAACTCAGCAGGACAGAGCACAGGACACAGCACCACTGGACTGATACTGCAGAATGTGTGAACTTTGTAATATTGCAGTACCAATGGACTTATACTGCTGGATTGGTTTTGCAAATTTGGTTATAATTATTATATTTTTTTTTTTTTTTAAATTTTTTTTTTTTTTTACTTTTTTTTTATTTTTTAAAAACTTGGGAATAATGGGGAAATAACTATGCCCTTAGAAGCACAGAGCACAGGACACAGCACCACTGGACTGAACAGGACACGGCACAGGACCCAGCAGCACTACGGAACTCAGCAGGACAGAGCACAGGACACAGCACCACTGGACTGATACTGCAGAATGTGTGAACTTTGTAATATTGCAGTACCAATGGACTTATACTGCTGGATTGGTTTTGCAAATTTGGTTATAATTATATATATTTTTTTTTTAATTTTTAATTGTAATTTTTTTTTTACTTTTTTTTTATTTTTTAAAAACTTGGGAATAATGGGGAAATAACTATGCCCTTAGAAGCACAGAGCACAGGACACAGCACCACTGGACTGAACAGGACACGGCACAGGACCCAGCAGCACTACGGAACTCAGCAGGACAGAGCACAGGACACAGCACCACTGGACTGATACTGCAGAATGTGTAAACTTTGTAATATTGCAGTACCACTGGACTTTTACTGCTGAATGTGTGAACTTGGTAATATTGCAGTACCAATGGGCTTATACTGCAGGATTGGTTGTGCAAATTTTGTGGTAATTAAAAAAAATTAAAGTAGTTTTTGGTATTTTTTTAAATAACTTTTTTTTATTTTTTTAAACACAGGGGAATATTGGGGAAATAACTATGCCCTTAGAAGCACAGAGCACAGGACACAGCACCACTGGACTGAACAGGACACAGCACAGGACCCAGCAGCACCACTGACCTCAGAAGGACAGAGCACAGCACACAGCACCACTGGACTGATACTGCAGAACACAGCACAGCACAGAACTAAACAGCACAGCACGAGATCTACCAGGACAGAGGACCACCTAACACACCCTCCCTCTACCCTGATCAATGCCCGAGTGAAGATGGCGGCGACTAGCGGGGAATTTATAGGATCCGAGTATCGCGAGATCCGACAGCGGGATTATGACTCAGAGCCTCGGTTTCAGTTTTGCAGTTGGCGCCAATACCCGGATCTGTCTCGGACACGACTCGGATCGGCAACGTTCGGGTGGGCTCGGATTTCAGATATCCGAGCCCGCTCATCTCTAGTATATATCAGTGGAGGGTGTGTGTTTTTATTTCCCAAAACCTTTCAAATGAAATTGTTTAGCTACTTATCTGAACCACTGAAAGGTGATAGGGAAAATGCATAATCTGTCATACTCCTAAAACAAATGTGCCTAGTAGAATGAATGTGTAAAGCACAACTACTTGTTACACTCCTGTCCTTCCATTACCTTAATTAATTCTGCAGAGTCTAGGTTCCAGACTTGAAGATGGCGGCGACTAGCGGGGAATTTATAGGATCCGAGTATCGCGAGATCCGACAACGGGATTATGAGTCAGAGCCTCAGTTTCAGATTTGAATTTGGCGCCAATACCCGGATCTGTCTCGGATCCAACTCAGATCCGCAACGTTCGGGTGGGCTCGGATTTCATAAATCCGAGTGCGCTCATCCCTAGTTATTATGTCACTAGAATCCATGACTGGTTGCTATGACTTACCACAACCTATCTGTGCACTAGTTTAAAAACATCCCCCAATATGTTATGTTCTAATCAACATGGTGCACAGTGCAGACGGGCTGCTGGAACTGTTACTCCTGTGTAACTAGAACAGTCACTGGTGAAGAACAAGCTATTCCAGGCTGCGTGGATTACTAACATCAGCGAATTTCTGCAGTCCCACTGAATCTACAATTACCCTTGGTGACTACAAGAGAGCTGCCTAAATTGTCGGCGCACTGAATTTCGGAAAGCCGGCTGTGTCGCTCCAGTGCTTGGAATTCAAACATCTATTTCACTACTGCCGTCTTCTGAGCCTGTCTGGTGGTTTCATCCTTACCAATGTGAGCTGCATGTGCACCCGCTTTATACTGTATAATTTGCAGTTAAGGAATGCCAAGCCACTAAGGATACAGGGTCATTTGTTGGGTACAACGATCAAGCATTATCAGTGAGTACTTATTGCATATTTGATGGAGGTAAAATTTTACCAGAGACTACTGCACTGAGTTTTATTCCGTATATATATTTATCAGAACTGACTTTTTGCCGTGGAGGATTGGGACTGATCGCTGACAATGTACAACTATCAGCTATTAACACAATAGTTTAAAGTTTATAACATCTACACTGCATAACTTTTTGGACGTTTATGAATGGATTTGGCACAGTTTACATGGGTGGAGTTTTTACCACCGATTAATCATTGGCCAAGATCTCTTGCTACAGTTTGTGATAGCTGTCTGAAATGAACTTTGTATTTGTAGCGAGAAGAGGGGATTGTATTTATTTCATTCTATTAGCCATTTCATGGCTTCGTAGTCACAGTGCACTGTGTCATTATAGCTACTACTCATGAATTGTGCTTTTCATATATATGGTTTAACATCTACCACCAATGCTGCTGACACCTATTAAAAATAACAGACCAATCGCCCTGAAGATAGGTTTCTGCCAATAAGATGGTCACTCTGTTGATGTCATTTTCATGAACATTTGCTCTATTTCCTACTTCACCAGCTCCCCCTTCCCTTTCACAGTTCACCACACAATCTCTTTCTATCCTGCGGTTTGGAGGGTGAAAGTGTAGTGGTTTGCAAACCCTTAAATCGCATGTGAATTAGGTCATGGTACAACTGGACGTAAAACTATTTTTATTTACAAAAAAAACACAAAAGAAGAAAACGTACCAGTTTACAGAAGATCAAAAACTTCACCATGATTGTCACAAAACACAGTTATGGTGTTAAGAAATAGGAACTCTCCTGTTTGCTTGATCCATTATCTGTGCAATTACTGATACTACTATTTATCCATCTGACAAGTGCCAGACTATTCCACATTAACCCTTGCTGTCTGTGTCAGAGCTCTGCTACTATATGCTGGTTGCTTATCACCTCCTACTGTACTCTGTCCTCTCCACCGTTCAAAAATGTAATATTGATAAGGTTGATTAAGGTGTATGTAAAAGTAGAGTTGATCTATAGTAACTAATTAAACCACACAGCGCCTGAAAAGTATCCCCGGTTATAATTAGGGATTAAGGATTTATTCCTTCTTTTTTGGTCAGATCTGACAGGCCTGGAATCATTTTCTTAATTTTCTTAAGAACACTTTGACACCTGTACCATCTAGAGATTATCTTCAACTGCGTCTCCAGACCCATCACAGAGCTGGAGCCCACATTTGTAAATTTAAAGATCTGGGGGTAAATGTATCAATATGCGGGTTCTTCAACACCCGCGTGTTCAGCCTATTCCGCGATTAAATTTCAAGCGGCGCTGCATTGTAAAGGGTTAACTTCCCTTTACAATGCAGCGCAGCTTGAAATTTAATCGCGGAAGAGGCTGAACACACGGGTGTTGAAGAACCTGCATATTGATACATTTGCCCCCTGGGGGTAGATGTATCAAAGTGCGAGTTTGCAACTCCAGCGATTTTCTCGGGAGAGTTGAAACTCGCCGATGTATGAAGTTGAGTTTTCATACAAAATCGCCAGTGTTCTGCTTCTGTCAAAATCGCTGCTTGCAAAATCGCCAGAGATCAAACTCACCACTGTTTGCCACTGCAGCTATACAAGTCTCCAATGTATGAAGCTGCGAGTTAGCAAACTCAGGAGAGTTTGCGTCTAAACACGCCAGATACAACACGCTGCTTGATAGCAGCGTGTTGTATCAACACATCACTGTTACACTGCCCTGGCAGTGTTAAAAAGTTAAAGAATAGATAAAAGTTTTTTTTTAAAAAAAGCGTGGGGTCCCCCTGCTATTTATGCTTAACCCTAGTGCTGCCTGACTAGTGCTGGTCCCGTGAAAATCGGGGAAAAATTTTGCGTGGGGTTCCCCCGGTTTTCACTTTACCAGCACTAGGCAAACCAGCCAGGGTTGGCGGCACTATAGCAGGGGGACGCGCGGCAGGGGTCCCCCTGCCATAATGACTAACCAACCCTAGGCTGTTCAGCGCTGGGCTGGATTCCCTAGGGAGTGGGGTCCGCCGAAAAAACACGAGCGGGCCACCCCCCTAGAAAGAACCAGCCCAGTGCTGATCGCACTAGGGCTCTTCCTACTACCCCTGGGCTGTGGGTAGTAGGGTAATACGGCGAGAAAGTGTTAAAAAAATAAACTGACACCAATTTTTTTGTGGAACTACAAGTCTCAGCCAGCCAGGTTGCCCTAAAAACTGTGGCCATGCTGTTGCTTGTATAACTACAAGCACCAGCATACCCACGGCAGCCAGGGCATGTTGGCACTTGGAGAACCACAAGTGCCAACATGCCCTGACATCCCTGGCTTGCTGGGACCTGTAGTTCCACAAAAAAAAGAGTTTACAAAACAACAACTCCCTCATAAAAACCACAAACATTTATTAAAAATAAAAACCCCACAATAAATACACTAACCACCCTCTTTTTAACAACATCTATTTAATAAAAATAAAAAAAAAAAAAAATACTCACCAATGATGTTTTCTTTCTTCATCCAAACTTCCAGGCTTGCCCCAGTCCCTTAATATTTATACCTCCAATCTTTACTTTTATCTATTCTTTAACTTTTAACCAGGGCCAGTGTAACAGTGATGTGTTGACAACTCACTGTTACAACACAGGCAAGTTTGCCAAACACAGGAGAGTTTGCTAAACTCGTGAGTGTTTACATCGCTCAAAATCGCCAGAGATGACCAGCGATTTTGAACATGAGTCTCAAAATCGCAGCTTGATACATTTCCATTTGTAAACACCCGCGATTTGCCGCGATTTAAACATGCTGGCAAACTCGCACTTTGATACATTTCCCCCCTGGTGCCACTGTTTTTTATATAGGTATATTTCTAGTTCTCTGTCCCAATTAACAATATAATTATTGAATGAGGGGGAAACATCCCTAAGCTCTATAAAGTTGCAAGATTATGTGTCTAGAAGGGGGTCACAGTAAAGCGAATGGGGACAGTCCTCTGTGAGACGATGGGCATAGAACAAGGAGGAGGTTAAGTGCATTTTTGAGCTCAGTGAAAGATTTCATTCCTTTCAAATTTACCAGGTGACCGAATGTGAGAATTCTGTCTGGAGACCTCACCACAAAAGTTTTGGGCTCCGAGGGAACTCTGGATTGTTCAGTAAGGGTATTAGTGGGGATGTGCCAGAAGCAGACAAAGAGATGTCTGTATATTTTATAACACTGCAATGTAGGTGTAAATGTGACGTATTAAGTCTTAGGAATATTTCGGCCCCGGGGAGAACGTGGGCTGAAGCCGGCAGAGAACGTTCCTCAATAACAACTCATTGTTTGAGAGTGTTCTCCTTGGACATTTTCACCACCCTCAGTTGTTTCTGGATAAGGTGATTGGAGTCCTTTGACTGTGTTTTCTGGTGTGGAAATTGATTAAGGGCACCGATTTGGGGAAATTTATCTTGAAGTTAGACAAGTAACTAAATCTCTGAAATGTTATCATCTGGTTGGGCAAATAGGCCACTGTATTAGTTGTTGTAATGAGAAGGTCATCCACAATAAAGCTAGCTTTTGGTCTTCTTGCCCAACCCATATGCCATGAACATCTTTGTAGGCGCTGATCACTGTTGCCAATACCTCCATAAAGAGGATAAATCTTAGTGGGGAGAGTAGGCACCTCTGTCTACTGCCATTCTTCATATGGCATGAGTCCAAGAGGGCACCATTTACTCTAATCATGGCTGATGGAACACTATACAATGCCAAAATCCTATGAAGGCAGTGAGGACCTATAAAATGCTTTCTCTGCATTAGTCAAAAAGGGGATCATCTGGGACCCGCTCTTATTAGCATGATGAACACCAATCTGTTATTATCTTTAGATTCCCTAGCCAACATGAACCTCACCTGGTCTTAAGGCGATTGGCAAGTAATATGTCCAAAATATAAAATATATCTAAATGGTATATTGGCTGGTAGGTTGAGCACTGGGATGGGTCCTTACCCTCTTTAGGAATAATCGTTATTTGTGCTTTTGAAGACAGGGGAGAAAAAGTATATTCACATGAAATTTGTTACAAGCTTGTAAAAATAAAGGCATAAGATTTTCTTGAAAGGTTAAAGTCTGTGTTGAGTGGGGGGGGGGGGTATTCTTTTTCAAAAGTTTTTATTGAAGGTGAAGACACTGGTTCCCTTAATGTCTCTAATGCAATGCCCATAAGTATTGGATATTTAGGATACTGCCCATTTTTACCCCAAATATATATTTTATGTTTACATTATCATAGGGCAAATTTTATTTTATTATTCAAGAGTTTGTTTAGAGGCGATTCAGCTTCTGAAACTTCTGCATACGTGACTATGGAGAGGGAGGCCTTGTGTGTAGTCTCAAACATTCTTATTTTATTCAAGAGCTGGCCCTTTAAAGCTTTTTTTTTTTTTTTAAGAAGGGAGCTCATTTGTATGCACTAACCACAGTAGCCCCTCAAAATAAGATCTTGGAGGTGCCTGGAACATCATTCAAAGTATGTATAAATCTATGGCAGAAACATCCCATTTTAAACATTAAATTCCCTAACAGCCCAGCCTACTCAGCATTGGGCACATGATTCTAAGGTGGCAGAAACATTATTGGGTACCTAGAGAGTACTAGCACAATGTTGACTAGCAGGGCCGTCTTCAGAAAAAACCGGGGCCCCCCCATGAGCGCCCCCCCATGAGCAACACATACTTACCTGGGGCTCGCCGCTGGTCTCCGCTATTCTGTCTTCAGCCTGGCTGTCACCGTGACAGCCAGGCACCAGGATCCGATCGCAGGGGTGGAGGAATCATTCCCCCTGCGATCATGTGATCTGTCACAGGCAGAGCACATGATCGCAGGGGGAATGAATCCTCCACCCCTGCGATCGGATCCTGGTGCCTGGCTGTCACGGTGACAGCCAGGCTGAAGACAGAATAGCGGAGACTAGCGGTGGGCCCCAGGTAAGTCTGTGCTAAGCTGTTGTACCGGGCCCGGTACAACAGTACTCCCCGTACCCCCCTGATGGCGGCCCTGCTGACTAGCACTGGGCCACTCCTGACCATTGGGTTAAAATGTCAAAATATAGTGCAAGCTCTTGTGTCAGAGTGCTCTGACAGCCCATGAGTTTTATTGTATACTTGTGTTTGCAGAACTACAAGCACCAGTATGCACAAGGACACGAATGCATACTGACATTTGTAGTGCCACAAGTGTGCATTATAAATGGGTTATGGCAAATCTGCTTGTTCATAGGCATTTCACTTACGTCTACAGAGCACGTAACATGGAAACCTCTACATACAGTATTAAAAACATAAAACAGGTAAATGCAGAGAAATGTGATTTTATTTACAGAACTTTTATTTGTTATATTTGGGGTTTTGGATTCCTTAGGTTGTCACTTTTGTAGCAGTATGAGATACTCCCACGTGAAGTAAAACTGTACTACTGAGTTAAGTAGATAATCCCTGCCTCTCCTTACTGCTTTGTTACATCAGTTTACAGATGTAGAGGAGAGTTCACACATGGAGGTGGAGTTACTACAAATTGTTTCAAATAACCAGCTCTAGAAAAAGGGAAGGCATTTCTAGTGAGATTATCATGCTGTCTGCGTTGCTTGCTGGGTTTCTGGCTGTCCTGGTCTTTATGTTCATAAATGTATGGAAGAAGAGGCACAACTTACCCCCGGGGCCAGCTCCATTGCCCATTATTGGCAATCTACACCAGATCAATAAGTCAGCTCCTTATGAAACTTTAACACAGGTACGTTGCTAAATCAAGCAGGGTTAAAGTAGACAGGCCTTTACTATAATATAGGCAGACAGTGCATGGAACAAGGCTTGTAGGGAACAGAAGTGTGATCAGTTTACTGTGTGCAGTAGTTTTATAGCTGTCTCCATGCAGGAATGTTCACCGTCACAAGTACTATAAGCCAGTCTGCAAGTCTAAACAGGACTGTGGCACTAGTATGAACAGACTGTAGACAGCATATCCTCATCAATAGATCTACAATAACAGCCTTTAGGCTCCTTATTCAGGTGTTGTATAGTTTTAGAACATGTTTTAAGTTTGAAAAGTGAATCCAAAAGACTTGAAAATTAAGAATGTTTCTCATGGTGCAGTTCCATCTCCCTTTTTTGTTTGTTTGTCAAGGGACGGTCTAAAAGGAATGACAGCTTCAGTCTGCTAAAACGGATGTCAGTTGACTACTATGATAGCAAATTGAAATTGTATGTATACTTTAAAAAATCTTATACTTCTTAATTATATCTTCCACACACTTATTGCTGAGGTACTTGGTCATGTTTTACATGTGGAATGACGGGCGACGATTACTATGGAATGACAGCTGTTTTATACGCCATGTCAGTGCAGAAATGTAAAAAAAAACCTATTCCTCCCACATCCCCTACTCCCACACACTAAACCCTAAGGGAGAGAGGAGGGGAGGTAGGAGTAGAGGAGTGGAGTGGAGATGGCAGGACCAGGAAGCAGAGCCGTAACTAGACATTTTAGTGCCCTGGATGAGAGAGACCACTGGCGCCCCCCCCAAAAAAAAACAAATTGTATGACTGTAGATGCTGCCCCTTTGGGGTAGTGCACTACAAGAGGCAACGTAGCCATCCTACTATGGGTGTGTGTCTCGTTTTTTACAAGTTTTTCACCGTGCAGGGGGATGACCGCCCCCTTGTTACGGTCTTGCTGGGACGTGACAGTGAACAGTACTAGCCAATCCGCCAAACTGAATCTACTAAAAACAGGGGATACCTACTGTGGTCTATCGAGACTCCCGAAAGACCTTCACCACACCCTAGGGTAAACGTTTGTTTTTGCGCATAGATTGGGTCTCTTCTCAGCTTGTCTCCTTGCTGGTGGCCTGCAGGAGGTGGGCGTTTGTCTTCTTAGTTGCGGTCTCTGAGAGGGGGCAGGAAGGTGCTTCTCGAATAAATACCAGGGGTGGAGGTGATTTGTTCAAATAGTGGGCGGATGTGGCGCCCCCTCTGCCTTGCGTCCTGGGCGGTCGCACCCCAGCCCCACCGCCCTTGTTACGACTCTGCCAGGAAGGATTGGTAGGGGAGATCTTGGGAGGACAGAGGCAGGGAGTAACGGATATCTAATTTTGGAGCTCATTGTTTCCTGGGACTGGGGCGGTGGCAATGGTTTAGGCCTGGGATTATCCAGGCCCTTTAGGCCAGGGCAGGGATAATCCCAGGTAAATTATCCACAGCTTCTCCCCTATATCCACAAAATTATAATGACTGTAGATCGGGCTCTTTTTCAGGGTTAAAAAGTTTTTTTTCTTTGATTTATAAAAGTGAGCCTGCAACATTCCAAGTACTTGTAGCCATGACACTATTGTACCCACAGAAGTACTCTGTAGCGTCGTAGGACACCAGAAGTGAGTATCTCTGCCTGTTTCTAAAAAGAACTGAAATAATATAATACTATAAAGCAGTATATTAAAAGTATAGTAAAAGTTGCAGGAGGACATACACATTAATCACTTGCCAGCAACAGACATCCCTAAAACTATGGTTACGGTAAACCTCTTAGCTTCCATTTCCATTTTTATATTTGCTAGCTTTCAGAGCACAGACGCCCCTTCATCAGGCAAATTTACAAATGAATGAATGAGAAAAGGGCACAACATTTAAGAGATGAGATGGAACAGCTTTCACCCAGGACACATAAAGAAGTCCATCATTTACAGCCAAGCTCTGAGATACATTCGGATTTGTTCAGACAGTGAACACAGAAAACAACACCTGCTATCACTGAGGAATACATTCCTACAACAAGGATACCATCCAATAATTATAGATGAACAGATCCACAGGGCCACAAGGATCCCAAGGAGTAGCCTCCTGGATTACAAATAGAAGGAGGATAACAACAGGGTGCCCCTAGTGGTCACTTACAATCCCCATATGAACATCTTGGGGAAAATTGCTGCTGATCTTCAGCCCATATTTCAGAAAGACAATAGACTGAAGGAAATATTCCCAGATTTACCTCTCCTTTCATACAAACAACCTCCGAACTTAAGAAATCTCTTCGTTAGAAGTGTCCTCTTATCACCATCAGAGACTGGCACCTTCCCTTGCAAAAACAAAAAATGCAAAACCTGCACCCATGTCCTACCAACAAACACAGTCCACATACTCAACACACAACGGGACTATAAAATCACTGACACATACTCATGTACATCCTCCAATATGATGTACATGATTCAGTGTACAAGGTGCCCTGAGGGAATCCACATTGGAGAGAGCAAGCAGTAATTGCAATCCAGGATGAATCTAGAAGACTCTGGACACCCCTGTGGGTAAACACTTCTCTGGACCAGGACACAGTATGACAGATTTAAAAGTCTTAATACTGAAAGTTTTTTTAAAAAATGACAGGGAGAGAAAAATCTGGAAATTCAAGCTGATAAGAACATTCCAGTCATTGACTCAAGGACTCGACCTAACAACTGGATTTATGACCCATTACATGTACACACTTCACACCCCATAGCAGAGTGACTCCAGATCTCTGAACTCCTAGGACTTTCACTCTCCCATCTTTAACGAAAACATCAGTTTTATTACTTTAGCTTATCTTAATGATGTATTCCCCCCCCTGTACAAATTGCTTGATGTAACCTCTCTTAAGTGTTGTGGGGCCTAATTTCTTTTGGTTAGCCAATACAGGTATCACTCCTATAATACTTTTGTCTTTTTTGACTCAAAAGTATTCAACATCGCATAGATTTTTCTGGCTGACACGGTACTGCAATTGTTGTTACACATCCTGTCACTATTAGTAGCTTAACATGTGGTGCCAGTAGTACAACTTGGAACAAGCAGCCATTGTGTTGTAGTAACAAATGGGTGTTTCTAATAGTAGCAAATCAATAAGAGGCTGTACATATCTGACAATATTTTTATGCTCTATGTGTCAGCTTGGAGAAAAATATGGAAGTGTCTACACAATCTACTCTGGGTGGAAACCAACCGTGGTTCTGTATGGCTATGATACATTAAAGGAGGCCCTGATCGGACAAGCAGACGATTTCAGCGGGAGAGCAATTCTGCCTATTTTTGAAAGGATTGTAAGGAGAAAAGGTAAATAAATTGTCATACAATAAAAGGCTGGCAGCTGACAGGTGTTTATAGGTTATTTAAGTTCAAGCAGAGATGGAAATAGGGGAGGGCAACAAGGGCAGGAGCCAAAGTTGCAGCCAAGACAAGTCAGAGAGGGGGCACGATCTCACACTGGAAAACAATCAGATGGAGGAGGGTTTAAAAAATAACAAAATATAATATCAAATGACAGCGGGGTCTGCGTAATGTGGCTGAATTTGGAGCTGGCAATGTGAGTGTATGATGGACTAGTAATTTTCAGCATCAGTGTTTTTCTGTCTATATGGACAACGGGATAGTACCATCACACCATAGTTGTCACAGATTCAGATGACCTAGTATAGTGAAATAGAGGTGTGGTTTTACAAGGGGTATGAGCATAATTACAAGCCTCCATGTCTAGGGTGCAAAAATTCATAATTACACCTCTGGTTCAAGGTATAGTTTGTTCACCTATTTCAAAATAGCTCATTATTTTTGCAGTTTGCTACATTTTGTAATTAAAGGTAAACTATGATATGCTGTATAAAAATAAACATAAGTGAACATTTTAATGAATTGGAATTGTATGCAGGGTTCTGTTGTTATGCCCTTTTTCAGTATGTTGTGATTTGTGGAACTATTTTGGTCACTGGCTAAAACTCTTCGTAATCAGTAAGAACAACAGTGACACCCGGAGGTGAAAAAAACAGATTAACCACAACACTGTAAAATCTGAACCATTTTACTAAACAAAGTTAAGGGGCTTGATCAGCTTCAGTTGATGATAATAAGTTATTATTTGTGCATTCTCTTCTGCAACTTTCTCTAAATAGGTTGCTTCTTTGTGTGCTTTCCAGCCAGGTAAATCTATCATCATGCAGAGTTGTTTATTTTTATTGCCTTAGATAAATAAAGTCGTGCACAGGGAGCAGCTTTGTGACTTAGAATATATAGAGGTTACAGAGTGTCCTACTCAAAAGAGCTTACAATCTAGAGACCAGATAAGACAAAAAAAATGTTACCACTGCAGACCCTGCCATGGTTGCTCATATCCAGGCATTTGTGCAAAAATAAATGCATGGAGTCATAACATGGCATTTATGTCTGATGATATAATTATGTAATTGTACAGAGGAGGTTAGAAATAAAAAGCAATGTATGCAGTAAAAGTTGCCTATGCCAGCCAATAAAATAAAGTTATGTGAGGGTGGAAATCTCCTTTAACCAGAATGTCCTGATAATTCCAACAAAAATATATCATTTCTTTAAAACTACACAATGCATTTTCCACATAGGAAGTGTCAGTGATTTACTCTATGTAGAGGAATGTTTATGATGCTTTGTTACATAAAAAGTGCATTTACACCGCTGTCGCTGATTGTGATGCTGATTATTTATCTTATACATCCTACACTATAACTGTTCTCAGTTTCTACCTGATGGATTTTAACCTGACATTTAGAAAACATTATACTGCATATCATTTTGCTTTTTTTATGTTGGGGAGTGAGATAAATGTATCAGGTGAGGTATGAAGACGTAACACTGTGCTGTGCATCCAATCCTTCCACAGCTCCCAATGTTCTATTGTCTGATAACACAATAAATCTAAGGATTGCCCTTTATTTCAGGACTGGTGTTCTCTAATGGACCTCACTGGTATCAGCAAAGAAGGTTTTCCTTGGCCACCTTGCGTAATTTTGGGATGGGTAAAAAGAGCATTGAAGAAAGAGTGACTGAGGAGGCCAATGTTCTGGTGGAAATCTTCAAGGCAAGGAATGGTAAAGTATTTTCTGGGTTTACACTTCAATGTTGTCCATACAGGGGCACAAGTATAGAACAAGTTTAGAATGCCCCAGAGAGGGGCACTAGTGTAGTAATCCTAACACAGAGGCACAAATGTACAATCAGACGGGGGCAATTGGCTGCTTCTCTAACCTATCAGTATGTCTGGGCTATGGGAGAAACCCTAAGGAAACACGGTATAGCACAAACAACCTCCATACAAATGATACCCTGGTTGGAGTCATACCAAAAGCACCAATGCTGCAAGACCACAATTCTTACCCCTGTGCAACCATTCATTCTTGCAAAATAAAACTCAAGAAACATCATCTTGCCACTCCACTCTATGTACGTCAGTATAAAGTTAAACATGCAGAAATGCTGAGGCCCAATAGCTTTTCAGACCTATATTTATAATTCAGAATAGGCAGACGCTATTTTTATACCTTTACCCATCCTTTCCTACCCCTCCATTACTAACATCCAACTCATACTATTTGTTTTCACTCATCAATATAAGTATACAATAGTTCTGTGGCTCTAATACAAATGTATGCATGCCTTGCACCTCTTTATGTATTGACATGTACATGTATTATTTTCTTGAACAGGAATAACCTTTTTCATTTTGTTGAGGCTATACTAATAAGAGAGCATACTTACATGAATAGCATGTTTAGCAGAAGTGCTTCGTCAGGTGTACCAGCATTTTACCATGGAGTAAATGAGCTGGTAATTTATGGTGTTAAAGCGCATACACCATGTAGTTTTACATTGATGATAGAGTCTGTAATTTTAAGGCCTATGCACATATGCAGAGAGAGGTGAAAATTGCAGCATGTTTACACATGTTCCATATTTATGCCTTTTTGTTTCTTCCCCTAGGAAAACCTTTCAACCCAGGTCCTGAGGTGACTGCTGCCGTCTCCAATGTAATCTGTTCCATTGTGTTTGGAGATCGGTTTGACACACAAGATGAAACTTTCCAGACCTTGCACAAAATGATCAATGAAAACCTCACTTTCCTGGGGAGGCGTGGATTTCAGGTGAGCAGTGACGGAGGGAATAGATTTGACAACAAGAAATAGCAGTCAGTTCACTATTAGGAATCGACTTGATTCTGAGCAAGTTGGATGCATGAAATTGATTTCATAAAGAGATGCATTTCATAGCACAATCTTCCTGCATCGATGTGACAGGAGCTTCACATCACTACACGGTCTTGTTGGGGAGTCCGGCTCGTTCCACTATGTACAGTCATGGGCAAAAGTTTTGAGAATGACAAGTATTAGTTTTCACAAAGTTTGCTGCTTCAGGTTTTTTTAGACCTTTTTGTCATATATTGCTATGGTTTACTGAAGTAAAATTAGAAGCATTTCATAAGTGTCAAAAGCTTTTATTGACAATTACATTAAGTTTATGCAAGAGTCAATATTTGCAGTGTTGACCCTTCTTTTTGAAGACCTCTGCAATTCGCCCTGGCATAATGTCAATCAACTTCTGGGCCACATACTGACTGATGGCCGCCCATTCTTGCCTATTCAATGCTTGGAGTTTGTCAGAATTTGTGGATTTTTGTTTGTCCACCCCACTCTTGAGGATTGAAAACAAATTCTCAATGGGATTAAGGTCTGGGGAGTTTCCTGGCCATGGACCCAAAATTTCGATGTTTTGATCCTCTTAGTTATCACTTTTGCCTTATAGCAAAAAATGCTCCATCATGCTGGACAAGGCATTGTTCATCACCAAACTGGATGGTTGGGAGAAGTTGCTCTTGGAGGATATTTTGGTACCATTCTTTATTCATGGCTGTGTTCTTAGGCAAAATTTTGAGGGAGCCCACTCCCTTGGCTGAGAAGCAACCCCACACATGAATGGTCTCAGGATGCTTTACTGTTGGTATGACACAGGAGAGATGGCAGCGCTCACTTTTCCTTCTTCAGACAAGCGTTTTTCCAGATGGCCCAAACAATCTGAAATGGGATTCATCAGAGAAAATGACTTTACCCCAGTCCTCAGCAGTCCAATCCCTGTACCTTTTGCGGAATATCAGTCTGTCCCTGATGTTTTTCCTGGAGAGAAGAGGCTTCTTTGTTGGCCTTCTTGACACCAGGTCGTCTTCCAAAAGTCTTCGCCTCACTGTGCCTGCAGATGCACTCATACCTGCCTGCTGCCATTCCTTTTGCGGAATATCAGTCTGTCCCTGATGTTTTTCCTGGAGAGAAGTGGCTTCTTTGCTGGCCTTCTTGACACCAGGTTGTCCTCCAAAAGTCTGCTGCCATTCCTGAGGTTGTCCTCCAAAAGCCTGTTGCCATTCCTGAGCAAGCTCTGCACTGGGGGTGCCCTGATCCCGCAGCTGAATCAACTTTAAGAGATGGTCCTGTCACTTGCTATACGTTCTTGGGCACTCTGGAGCCTTCTTCACAACTATTGAACCTCTCTCTGTGAAGTTCTTGATGATCCAATAAATGGTTGATTTAGGTGCAATCTAACTAGCAGCAATTTCCTTGCCTGTGAAGCCCTTTTTGCGCAAAGCAATGATGATTGCAAATGTCTCCTTGCAGGTATTCATGGTTAACAGAGGAAGAACAATTATCTCAATCAGCATGATAGAGTGATCTCCAGCCTTGTCCTTATCACCACTCTCACCTGTGTTAACGAGAGAATCACTGACCTGATGTCAGCTGGTCCTTTTGTGGAAGGGCTAAAATGCAGTGTAAATGTTGTTTTTTGGATAAAGTTCATTGTCATGGCAAAGAGGGACTTTGAAATTAATTGCAATTCATCTGATCACTTCATGACATTGTGGAGTATATGCAAATTGCCATCATAAAAACGGAGACAGCAGACTTTGTGAAAAATAATATTTGTGTCATTCTCAAAGCTTTTGGCCATGACTGTAAAGCTGGGTACACACTACATAAAATTTCTCCTGATACGATATCTCTTAACGATTATACCAACGACTGAAAGTTCCGATCAGCATGCCAATTCATGTGTACACACCTACACGATTTTACATAATTTACCTTCAGATCTTTGCTCTTCATCTGTCGTAATCATCTGCTGAAAAGATTGTAAACTCTACGGGGATCTGCCTACATTGCTGGCATACACACTATGAAATTTGCCGAACATCATTCCATAGTTTTTACAGATTTAGTCTGGTTATAAAATCAAATGGAACGATATGATGTGCTTTGGTATGATAAAACATGATTGTGGGAGCGTGCACACTAATGCCATATTGGACTGAACAGTCGTTTATCGTGTGATTGGCACGATAATCGGGTGAAAAACCTGCAGTGTGTACCCAGCTTAATTCTCAGTCTGAGACTCCCTACTTGCCTCCAATCACTTCCTCGTATCTTGACACTGCTCCTGGTATATGTAGCCATGTCCTCCCTAATACAATCAGGTCACTGCCTGCAACGAGATCAGCACATTCATCTCCTGAAATGCTATGTGCTGCTGTGAACATTCCAATAGGTTAACAAAAAGGTGCAGATGAAGACTGAATCCAGTATGGTGCTCAGAAACTAGTAATGGTTTGAGCAAATCTTGGTTTGGCTGTGGTCTTCACTTCTCTATACAGCTAAATGACACTCTCAAGATATCCTGCAAACCTGTAATTAAATATAAACACAATACAATTAAAAACTAATGAAAACTAAATGGATATATTATCCAATATTTTTACCACAAATGCTATTTTATTATTTGTGTCTTTCTCAATGTGTTTCCTAATGCTGTTGTGGTAGCCGATAATTAAAGTCAGCAGCCACTCCAGTAGTTTAAAAAAGTAAGATTGCCTCTGCTCTGCAGCTTTTTGGAAAGGAAGGAATATTTTATTCCAAAGAATAAATAAAATGAAAGGAAATATATGTTTGATATTTTGTAGACAGCAGAGTAGTTTTGTATATGTGGGAATCACAGATCCTTTTTACAGCTCAATTTGTGAAATATTTTCTATATATGCAAAAGAGAAACATTAAAGGGACAAGGACAATAATAGGTTCTGGATAAGTATAATAGATAAGTGTGACCCATATATTTTCCACTTACCCTGGCCAGTTCTAAAATTAGGCAGATAGGGTCATATAGAAAGCTAAAAAAAATGCGAGTCACATCACTAATTGAGTTTTGTAATATAATTTGTATATTTTTGGTGACTGTGCCCATTTGTACTGGCAGATCATGTATCAGTGATATATATATATATATATATATATATATATATATATATATATATATATATATATATATATTAGTATAATATAATATAATATAATAATAGTGCCTACGGATGGGAGATGCTGTGTGGATTAGAGCATTCGCAGTAACAAGCACTAATACAAATTTTTAATTTTGGATTGCATTTAATATGTAATGTTTCATTTTAGTTAGGCATGGCTGCAGTTGCTGCTATTGTAAGTGAATGACAGTGGTGTATTTTAATGCTGCAGCTGTACAACGCTTTCCCTGAAATCCTGAGGTGGCTCCCGGGAGAGCATAACAAGATCTTCCTGAATGGTTCCAGGCTGCAGTCGTTCCTGAGAGGTCTTATCAAGAGTCACGTTCTCACCCGTGACGCCAATTGTCCACGGGATTTTGTGGACACTTTCTTAAACAAAATAGAAGAGGTAATATGGGGATTTGGTGGGAGTGGGGAGTGTACATAATACTATGAACAATATCTATGATATCATTTTCATAGGAATTGGTCCTTGCGTATGTAGCTAACATACATATCTGCCCCGCTATGAAAAAACAGAGCAGCACAATCGGAAATATTTAATGCTATGATTAGAGATCTAATATCATGCTGAATTAATATACAATATAGGAATGGACTTATGAATTGAGAGTCTTCTAAAGTATTATAACATTATTACATATTTTGGATACCTATTCTATTCACTAAATCATATAATGAAAGAATACCTATTTCTAAACCTGTGTATTTAGTAAATATAGCAAGTCGTATATATCATGCTGCATTTTGTCTTTAGGAGGCTGATAATCCAGGTTCACATTTTACCATAGAGAGCCTGACAATGACCACATTTAATCTGTTTATCGCTGGCACCGGGACAACATCTTCTACCATTCGTTGGGCCCTTAAATTTATGATGGAATATCCAGAAATCCAGAGTAAGGAATTCTTAGTTATCACCAGTAAAGAATCTTATTCTTGTTTGTCTGTGGAAGGGCCATTAGGAATGGAACTGGAGTAACTTATACAATGGGTTGTCCTTATATTTTCGTATATCACTAATGAGCAGTAAACGTTTTTTTCTGGGGTCCCACATAAACCATTTGCAGATAAGACAGGTGATCATGCTAGTCACTGGAGGACCTGACCATACAGTACATTACACTACTGATTTCAGTGCCTATCTGCTGAGACACACTAGAGCAGAAATATTCACTTATTATTGAGAGTCACGGCCTTAATGCAATTAGCAACAGTAGGAACAATGTTTCTTGAAGAAATAATCTGCTGGAAGTGAGTTTGACTTTTAGTAAATACATTTAAGACTCTTTCTGGATTCTAAGAATCATTTTGAGGTTTGTTTGTGGTGGGCAGAGGAAACAGCATTTGACTGGTTAGGAGGATTGGAGTTATGTGCATAAAATATAGGAGAGCGTTTGTGGAAGACATAGAAATGGTGGAAGGGGATGAAGACAAGGTGGGTAATAATTGGGGCTTGAGGGTAGAGGGAAAATCAAGAGACGTGGGAGATGAGGATCAAAGTCCTGGGTTGGTAGTTGGAGATGGGGTGTTTTCATAAGATACACGTGTTAGTGAATAGAGCCCTAACTGTCATGTACAGCCTGTTGGAGGGTCAGTGTAGTGTGTGAAGGTTTTGAAACCTTGCAGATTGCCCATCAATATTATGACTATATGTGTAAGGTAGTTGTTGTCGATCTCTGACTTATATCCTAAAAAACTAATTTCTCCAAAATTATAACCATAAATTATTGTTAAAAAGGAGATAATTGAGCAGTAAGTGCTATGAATATAAACACCAAACCAAAATAAAGCAATAAGAAATGTAAAAAAAGAAAGGCAATTATGATTTTGAAAGCTTAACAAATTTCTAGAACATATGGGTGAGTGTAAGTCATATGTATTCTCCAGTCTCAGGTACTGTAGCAAACACATCTATTAAAAAGTGATATTTTATTCTGCAGAGAAAATTCAGGCTGAGATAGATCATGTTCTTGGCTCAGAGAAATGTCCTTCCCTGGAGCACCGTGTCCTTATGCCATACACTGATGCAGTGATCCACGAGGTGCAGAGATATGCAAGCATTGTCCCCAATGGTCTTCCTCATGCCGCCTTGAATGACATTCAATTTAAAGGGTACACTATACCAAAGGTAAGACACTGAGACCAGACTATGGACACCCAGCTACACCAGACACGTGAGCTAAATCTTAGGAATAAATTCCATTTGTAGAATTTTTGGAATAAGAGGAAAAACAAATATTTCTCTTCAGTGGGGAGAACTGTTCAGAGGCAAATGACGATATGACATGTTGTCTACTCTTTTCAGGACACCCAGATCATAACATTTTTACACTCCGCTTTGTATGACAAGAAGTACTGGGATAAACCGGATCAGTTCAACCCCAACCATTTCCTTGATGAGAATGGCAAGTTTGTAAAAAATGAGGCTCACATACCTTTTGGAGCAGGTAAAAACAAAAAAAAACTCAATTTGTTTGTACACAATAGTAACCCATCACCGCGGATGCACGGTTTCTTATTAAAAAGTATATATAACTACATTAAAATATATTTTTATATGTCTACTTGGTTTCCTGTGGGCATCCCCTGCTTAGAGCCAGTGGCTTCTGTATACAGATAAGAGGAGACAGACTCAGCAGTCCTTACAATAGTTTAGATAGAGAGATGCCCCTGTCACTGGGCTTTAAAGAGAGCATATAAATGGTAATAACCATTACTTTTTGTTTTTATAAGATAATTCACAAAAAAGTACATTTTAATATAAAGCTGCTAATAATGTAAGGCTGTACCCTAGAAGCACTTGCTGTAACTTGTCACAAGTTACAGCCAGTGATGTAACAAGGTATTGCTGAGTCCCACTGAATTATTTTAAAAGGGTGCTTTGCACTTGTGTGTGTTGGTCCTGCTGATAAATAAGAAGAAGCTGGGCAGCCTATGGAGGACACATGACACAAGAAGCTCAGGCTCTGTATGTGGATATTGTCAGTGCTCATATAGGGGTCTATGCATCTAGCTTAATTGACACTTAAAAGATTCAGAAACTACTGTTTTTGCATATTTTCAGTATGTTTGCTATACATTAACTACCTAACAGAGGAGATTTCCTAGAAATCTCCTCAGTTTTGGCAAATATCATGCAGCATTGTGTCAAGAACACGCTCCCAGCTTCCGTGACTTTGGGGTGTTTGCTGTATGAGGTCACACACGATTTCAGCCCGCACTCTCTCTCACCTATCACACAGGTTCTAGACCTACTGAATCGCCCCCAAACACAGCGCTCTCACACCCCCAGACACTTCAGGTTCTGCCACCACCTATTGAGTACGGGCAATAGGACCCCAATATACTGTCCCTCACTGGCACACAGACTTCTAGTTATCCACAAACTAACAAGACCCACACCAGCACACACAGGGTTAACTCTTCACACCTCCAGACTGTTACACAAATGTAAATACAAGCACACACAGCTTGTTAATCAAATGTATCAACAAATCACACACTGGCATTCCAAGGGTTAACCTGGAAGAGCAATCTCTCTTCTAAACAGGCAATGAATTTGTTAGAATATCAAGGACGCAACTTATTAAATTTTAGATTTAATATACGAAAATACAGGGCATTCAGATAAAGAAAAATAATGAAGATACAATTAATATATTGACATAACAAGCAAAAACAGTTTAAAATAAAAAGGATTACATTCAGATTTGCACTTACATGAATTGCATTCTGGCCAAGGGGAATTGGCTAGGAAGATGGACAGCTTATCAATGTAACTTGATTTCCCCAAAAGTCTGACAGTTTGTTCTTTCCACACACAGGTTTTTAAGCCAAATGAAATGGGATGGTCTTCACAGGGGCAGTGTTTAATGCTAATAGGGGGTAGGGATGTCCCCTGGGTGTCACTATACTTTGCTCACAAATATTCCCAGAGTCTTGACCTGTTTGTAATTCTTCACAGATATATCTCAGAGAAATAACACCCCCCTCAATAAACCGGTCTTAATCTCCCGCATTTTTAAATACCAAACATAATGGAATTATGACAATGTGGGATACCTCTTCCAAAGATATGTGACTATGGCTGTTCCCTGTGTGGTTGGTATCTATGTTTTAAAACCCTGGTGTGGTTTTTGTTCCTCAGTACGGAGTGGCAGAGGGATTTTCCAAAATATGAAAAATGAAGGCATTTCCTTTCAAGTTCATATTTCTCTATACCTGCATAAAGACCATGCAGATTTTTATACAAGTGTTTCCAAGATTTGCACCTAGGCATATGGCTCTCCAATTTACACCCAGGAGTTAGTTTGTGTTTACACTACTTATTGAAAGGAAGTCAATTAGTTAGGGAAATACATGATCAAACACAATGGATGTGTGTGATCTGCATATCTTAAGATGGTCTCTTCACAAAGGGTTTGCCTAACTCAATTACCTCCTATTGGGCTCATTTGGTCACACATTTATCTGAGATGAAGATCAGGTTAATTTAGGTATTCATGCAAAGATTTATTTGGGCCTTGACATTCAATATTCTATTTCAGCATATCAGATTTATGCTCTCATCCTGACACATTGCATAGATTATTATGGGGACTGAGATGTTCTGCATTTCTTCTGAATCCTCTTCGGCTACGCAGAATCCGTTACAGTGGAAGTGCTGTGCGCATGCGCTCTGCACTTGTACTGCTAAGCAGGAAAATTGGATCGCAGGAGAGGGGTCACTTCGCCGAGGCTCCCAGAGTAGCCCCGGCATGATGCATTCAAGCGGTGCATAAATATGCATCACTGCGATGTGCAGCGATGCATATTTGGTTGCACCGCAACTAATTGATGCATAGACCCCAGAGAGAGAGAGAGAGAGACCTGGCATCACTCTAAAGGAGGGTAGTCAATGTTGTGTGTACAATGCAAATTCAAATGCTAGAGAATCCGTACATCGAATGCAAATGTGTGTGATTTGCAAATATATCCTTTCGTTCGGGGGGTCAATGGAAGTCATTCCATTGATCTCTGTGAGTTCAAATTAAGTTCAACTTAAAAACAATGAATGAAGCAGGAAGCATTGGGAAAAACCGAAAAGCTGTTGCGGAGCTCCAGAACAGGAGTAACATTGCAACTGGATTTAAGTTATTGGAAACAAAACTTTCCATTTTCAGGCTGGGTGTCACACATTGTGCTAGTGTAAAAACACACTAGTACAATGCAGAATTGTGACATCAGTAGGTAGGTATGAGACATAAAAGCCTCATACCTCATACCTACTTCAAACAAACCTTGAAAAACAAAGTTAGTCACAGTGTAGGCAAAGCCTTGTACGTGGTATTTGCTTTAATAGAGCATTAGCACATTCAGTAACACCTCTCTAAGCTTCCCTGCAGCATAGTGCGTTATGTACTTATTGAGTGTTCTCATACAACTCCATTATTATATGTATCTTTTATTTATAAAATGCTAAAAGTAAAGGCCCTGCCCAAACTAAGTCCATGATATTTTACAGAGCATTTACACTTGCAGTGGTGCAGACAATGTAGAATTCAATGCAAAACAAAGCCAACGCTTCTCAGAAAGTGTGTTCAAGGTTCATTCATTTACATTCTTTTCTTAGCTATTAATGCCCATTAAACACTTTAAATGAACTCCCCTGTGTATGAGGCCAAGTAGTGCATGGCTCAGATGGTAGGTGCCCAGTACTGCTGGGCACCATGGCAGAAACACGGCCTGCATGCATATAGTTATGCCTGTGATTACAAACAGCTCTCTTGTCTTCTATTACTGTTAGTGATTGACACAACCTGATTGGGCATAGATCTATCTGCCTATATCTGTCACCACGTGAGCAGTTGTACTTATAAATGAGGATGACAGGCACACTTTAAATAGGTTTATACATTACTTTATGATTAACAGGAAAAGACAGCCACATATTTCCACACAGTGACACAATCATGCTCTTAGGGCCATAATGTAAAGTTGGACGTACATCTGTTTTTTGTGTAAGGCGTGTATTTTCATACTACACGCGTGCACAAAAAACGTACACATATGTCTATATCAAGTTTTTTTGCATATCTTCAACTTCTCCATATGCCTGGAAAGTGGTACAGGGGAAGTAATGGCCAGGCAAGTGTAGCCCAAGTACAATAAGGGCATGTTCAGGTAATTGCAACTCAATTAAACATGGAGGCAGTGGCAGATATATCTGTCAAGAGGACAGACATATATACACTATGGTGTTGACGATTATCAGAAGGACTATCTAGCCGCTTCTGATTGGCTGTTTGTAGATTTACCTCCAGCTGATAGTCCTTCATTAATTATCAAGAGAGTAGATCAATTAACTAATTTAATTAGCAGCCATCGCATTTTTTGTCATTTCTATATAAGAATGAGTTCTCTGTACAGCGCTGCAGAATCAGTGGCGCTATATAAATAAATGTTGATGATGATGATGAACATTTAAAGGTAGAAACTATTTATGTAAGGTGTTGTATATAATCTTTTTCACATATAAGTGTAAATGTATGATCCTCTCTTGTGTATCTGACGGCAATAACCTATTGTATGCAACATAATCAATTGAATTGAAATTAAATGAATTAAAATGTGTTTTTATTACATTATTAGATTGTGTAATAATAGGGTAATGCCAGTTCTGCATTGAGTAAAAAAACCTACATCCAGTGCTTAAGTATAATATGCTTCCGTCAGGTGTACAAACTATTTGTTTTCTTTTCTAAAAGGCACATATGTGTTGACCTGTAAATGAGCCCCATAGTGAGTTAATCCATCAGGCACCCTGAGTTTGGGACTTCCGTAGACTTAAAGGTTTATGCAGATACATACTTGAACCACCAGGCATGGACAGGGCAAGTTTACAGCTCTGCACTATAATAACCACAAACATCATTATTATATAATTGATTTCAATAGATTACTGTCATCCCATTACTGTAAAAGAATAGATAGATATGTTTAACATGACAAGTCTTAGAATAAAGGCAGAAAACTGGACGAGAGATACTTAACGGATGACTATGTATCTTTATGAGCTCGGCGACTGTTTATAACATTGTCCTTTCTTGATGGCAGGTAAGAGGTCGTGTATCGGAGAGGCTCTAGCAAGAACCGAGATCTTTATCTTTCTTGTCAGCTTTCTACAGAAGTTCAACCTGAGATTTCCTTCTGGTGAAAATGGACCAATTGGATTGATTGAGGGGGGGACGCGGGATCTGGAACCATTTGATATGTGTGCCGAATGGCGCCTTTAAGATAACTGCTCTGTGACTGTCTGTTGCAGGAAAGAGATGAGATATGATTTTTTTTAAACTAATTGTTCTTTAAACCAATTGATTCTGAAATAAATTGAAACAATACAGGTCTCTGAGGAAAGATGGACATAATTCAGTCAAATACAGAATAATGTATGGATACATTAGGTTTACACATCTTGTGACATCTTGGCCACATGTGTTAACATAATTTTTGCATACATGCAAACAGTGCATTTTGTAAGAAAAAAGGTGCCAGAACTCACATCACGTAGTCAATCACTGTACACACACCCACACACGTCAGTTGTGTAACAAAACATAACGGTCACCGGCCCGCGGTAAGCACTCAGCGCGCGACCACACGACCAATCACAAGCTGAGCAGATCCGCAAGCCGAGCAGTGACATCACAACCAGCGCGGACGATGTATACGCATGCATCGGACTCGACACACAAGTAGCCCGCATGCACCGTTTTAATGATTTTACTGCTGACCTGCTACGCTCTACAGAGCGATTCAAGTCCATGTGGAGCAAACATCAAATGTTCAAAAGTTATTTTTAAAACTTGGAAAACACATAGTGAAATGTCTGAAATGACATGATTTCATATGAGGACATTTCAATTAGAAACAAAACCTCCAGTATGTTTCTTTTCTGTTAAATTTTTTTATTGTACAACAAAAAGAGAAAAACCTTTAACAATAAATTAGTAAAAACAACATTTGGTGTACCGTAGTTATCTTTTCTCATGTTTCCTCATTTTCTATATTACAAGTTTACAAGCCTGCAGTTTGTTTTTAAAGCACTAGTATTGGTACATTGTGAAAAAGGAAAAGGAGGCTTTAACAAATACACCAAACTGACAGTAATGAAAAATGAAAAAATAAAACATAATATAATCTTATATATAAAAATCATTGGTCTGTTTGTCTTTCCGGTTATGCATTCGGACACCCCTGCACCAATTGGGATGAAAGCAATGCAAGGTGGTCCATTTGGATCCTGGCCAAGTTAAAGGGAGGTTAGGGTCCTAGTAGGACCTCCCATTGGTGTACGTTGGGCAGAACTTTGACCCCAGGAGCCTGTTCTGGGCCTTCCATTGGATGGATTTGGTTTGAAACTTCACAGAGGGCTGGCAATTGGTCTGGGATGCCTAATGGAGTGGTTGGGGTTACAGTTTGAAGTCTCATTGATATACGCAGGATAGAACTTTGAGAGGAGCCTGTTCTGGGCCTTTAACTGGATGGATTTGGATGACATCTTAGCTGATAATTATTTTTAAAATGCTGACAGTTACATCCAGCTCATTGATAACTTAATATCATGAAGATTTAAACCCGGGCAATGCTGGGTACTTCAACTAGTATACAATAATACAAATAAAAGAACTAAAGAATGCTAAACCAGTCAAAACTTTAAACCAGTGGAGACTGTAGAGAAAAATTAAGAGATTTTGGGGGTTCAATTATCAACATGTCTGGGCAGTAGGACAGAGAAGGGAGGGAAGGGTGCACAAGGACACAATATGACTCACAGATGAGGTACATGGGTGTTATAGATAAAGGCAGAGTGGGATTCAGTACGATGGACCAAGGAGTGCAGAAAAAACAGATTTATAGTTGTCTGGAAAAAATACCATAAGGTAGACTCAAAGATCTTCCTGTATATTTCTTAAGGTGTGTATACCCAAAGCCAGGACACCCACAATAACTTTACGTTTTTAGTAAAAGGACATTGCAGCCAACATCCAGAGGTCCTCTGAATGTAACCTCATGTCTTACCTGGTATTTTATGCCAGGAAAACAATTGTTCTAAAGTGGAAACTACCAGGAATACCCACCTGTATTAACTGGAAAGATGTGGTTAACTGCACACTGCCTCTTTTAAAAAGTTTTTGGGACAGTGGATGTACCACGGTGTCAGGATACCTGGTAGACTCAGGAGGCACAAGGTACTGGAAGAAACTCAGATGGCAGGATACTATAGTGGTGTCATCACAACTTCATATTCTTGCACTACTTAATATGATAGAGATACCAAGATCTGCAGAGGCTTTCTAAACAAGTGTGAGATCCAATTTGAACTTCTTCCAAAGAACTTCTCATCTGATAAAGCGAAAGTGGCTACCATCATAACCCTACTTTCATGCAGAGAAGTGTTCAATAAATTGTTGGTGTGGTCCAGGGGGTCGATAGATGACAACAACACACATAGAGAATGGATTAAAAAAACCTAACAGTATGTACTTCTAAAGATGTGAATGTGGGTGATGGGTCATTTGGTAGAACTGAGAATGTGCACTGTGGGGAGAGAAGTATTCCAACCCCACCTCCTTGTCTGCTTCCAGGTCTGGGGTGTGAAACATTACTGTGGGTGAAATGGAGACCACCAGGTGAGAGGGCTGTAGGCGAAGCAGTGTCTGATTGTGTGAGCAATGTTTCTGTTATTGCTAGAAGGTTGAGGTTCTTTGAGAGGAAGAGGTCATGTACGGAGGTAAGTTTGTTACAGAGCGTGCATTCCAAAGGGCACATTTAAAGGACTTTGGAAGAGAGGGGAAACAGGTGATGCATTTGAGGTTTGCTGGATTTATGTAGCATTTAGATATATGCGTGTGGGAGAAGTGAGGGGGACCTGGATTAGGTGATATATCACCAGCTAATAGAAGTAGGGTGGAAAAAAAGTATGAAAGATGATTGTAAGATGTGCGTCCTTTTAGTTTCTGGCGACAGGGTGAGGCTGTTAAAGTTATTGAATTTAAATAGGAAAAGAGTTCATCAGTGTTAAGTAGAGGTGAGTAATGAAGGGGCAATGTGGTCAGAGGTGTGTCTTGCAGGAAGGGTGAGGGATGATATAGTCCTAAAGATAATGCTATGAGAGGAAGAAAAATAATTTGGCAAGTGTTAGGATTTATGAGTAAAATAGCAAAAAATTAGGGAATTAAAAGAATTACCTAGTTGCAATGCCTTGTGCTATCAGAGAAGTAGTGCAGATTGGGGCTGCAGTAGATGTAGTGTATTCCTGGATGTCTGGATAGTATGGAGTATTGATGTGGGGAGCCATGTGGGGGAGTGGGTGGAAGTGTTGAATGGAGAGTAATAATGGCACAGGTGATGGAGTCACTGAGTTCTTGCAGAGTCATGAGAGAGGAGAGTGGTTCAAACTCAGTTTAATTTCTTTATACTTGTGATGGCAGACAAAGCCTTGAGTAGAATTGAAAGTACAATGATGAGGTAGAGGACTGAAATAGCTGTAGCATGGGTAGGGAGTGGCTGAGCAAGTAGTAGAGCAGACTGATTAAACAGAGGGGATGTTGCAGGGAAAATAAACTGACAGCAAAAACAAACTTTCATGAGCTAAGTAGAAAATAATAGCAGAGTCCAAAATATTCTTCATATGGTGTGAAGCTTGTATCCAGGGAGAGATGAAAACATCAAGAGTAGAATATGGAGTTTCAGGTGAATACCGACTGTTGTCCTTGTGTAGCTTTGGTAATAGGCAAAATGTTTTTCTCCTCTTGTTTAACTCTGGTATAACTCCGAATTATGCTATTTAATTTTTTTACATTTGTAGCTATACACTTAGAACTATACACACAGATATGCAGCCATTCTCTGCTTCAGGTGCTTCCCTCCTTCCCTTGTCCAGAGCTTCATGTTGTCAGCTCTCTATTATGGAAGTTTTCTGACAATTGTGTGAAAGAACACTTAACCAACGTGTCACGAACACCCAGCCTGTCCCAAATACAGCAATCTAAACAGCTGGCCGTGACTGGCATCACCATAGTCACTTAGTAAGGAATACACCTTTTCTGCCACCACAAAGGATTTATTAAGGTGTCCTTACGTTCACCAAAACCACTTATTAATGTTTCACACTTAAATCACATACACATGTAGCATGAGCTTCCCTGGGCTTTGTAAATTCACAAAGAATCACTGAGAACGCTCTAGATAAAATTTATTTAATCTGAAAAATCGTTCCAAGGCTTAGTTACAAAAATTAATAACAAGACATACAATAAATTTGCACAAATAAGTTTCAGATAATAAAATAGGAAATAAAACCAGAGTCACTACTTACTTAGTTAAGAATTGGTGTGTGAGGGAACACGATTGAAAAGCATGGAACATTTCAGTCCTGATAGACCCCTCATGAAAATGCACATGTTATTGTCTAAGGCAGAAGATTTTAAACCTTTTTTTCCACATAGCTTCCACCCCCCACCTTTGGAGTTTAGCTGTCAATAAGGACAGATTAATCTCCCAAATGTCGCTTTCGAAGTGAGCTAGGGATGTCCTGAGATCGGAATGTTCACAGGACCTGATTTTCCATCTTTGCTTGTTCTGCTTGGCTAGATGGTTTACAACTTTGGGGCTTCAAACTGCTTCTATACCCTTATCTATTCCAGGCCTGGCTAGTTTTAAAAGATTAATGATACTTGCATAAGTTCAAACTCATGTCATCTAGCAAAGCACCCTTTGAGATTACATTACAAGGTTACATAAAATATTCACATGGTCATACATGAATTCAACAGAAAATAACAATCAGTCATTAGATCTACTACATAATTGTCACACAATGCTTCATTTCTCTACAAATCTTCAGCAGACAAAAGGAGGAGTACAGTTCCTAGACTAGTCCCGGGAGACTAGGCATGGATATTACCAGGATTGTTTGTCTTTGGGTGCCAAGCAGGAAATTTGCACCATGTTAAATTTGGCATTTTAAGATCCTTCAAGAGATTAATCCAGTGACTTCAAGTTGGAGTTACCAGCCTCATTAGGTGTGCCAAATGTGTTTACTGAAACCTTTGGTGATCAATCAGTTTCCTGCTACCAGATCTCCCCCTTCTTCCATTTCAGTGCAAAAAACAAGAGGAGCATGAAGTTAGCCAGATCTTGGACTTTCTGATTTCTAAAAGTGGTCTTCAATTACTTGTGGCCTGGAAGGGATATGGAGGAACATTGTTGGGTTAGGGCAGGGGTCGGGAACCAATGGCTCGCGAGCCAGGTGTGGCTCTTTTGATGATTGCATCTGGCTCGCAGATCGATTTTTCACTGCTCATGTCCCGTTCAGGGCTGCAGTTTGCTGTAGGAGCAATTTTCCATTATTTTAATTGGATGATACTGGCCTACGTTGGCCGTTGCTGGGTAAACAGGTAAACGCCCCCTTTTGAATCAGTCTGCTCGGTCATTAGCAGTGTTGCCAATTGTCGCGGCTTTTTTTTGTCTGCCGCGGGTCGCGGTTTTTTGGGCTTTTTTTTTTTCCTCATCTGCTGGACAGCCGGGGAGGAGTACTCTGCAGGGGAGAAGATCGAGTGTAGGTAAAGTATAAAAGGTGTGAACTAGAGTAGAGTATGAATGGGGGTGTGAATGAAGTATGAATGGAGTGTGAACGGGGGTGTGAAATAGAGCAGAGGGGATAATGGACACTAAGGAGGAGGGTCATTGTAAAGCATATTTAAAAAAAAATAATAATAATCAATAAATCCTAAGTATATATATATATATATATATATATATATGTGTGTGTGTGTATATGTGTATATATATATATATAATATATATTGGGCTTGTTTTTGGGCTTTTTAGGATTGTGTTTGGCTTGTTTTGGGCTTGTTTTTTACGAATTGGTTGCTTATTCTGTATTTTATAGTTGGCAACCCTGGTCATTAGCTCAAAGCTAACCCTTCGACAAAGAAGATGGCGAAAAGAAAAAAAGATGATGAGTATCGTATATTTCGGGACGAATGGACCGAAGAATTCGCCTTTGTGGAGAGAGCAGGTTCTGCGGTGTGTCTAATTTGCAATGACAAAATTGCATCGATGAAACGGTCGAATGTAAAGCGGCACTTCGACACGCGCCATGCTACCTTTGCATCAAAATACCCTGCGGGAGACAGCAGAAAGAAAGCGGCCCAAGAGCTACTGAGCAGGGTGCAAGCTAGCCAGCAGCAACTCCGCGTATGGACCCGGCAAGGTGACTATAATTCCGCTAGCTTTGCTGGATCTTTAGCAATAGTGAGGAACGGAAAACCATTCACAGATGGCGAGTATGCTAAAACGTTCATGCTGGATGTAGCCAATGAACTTTTTGATGATCTTCCGAACAAAGACAAGATAATCAAACGGATACAAGACATGCCTCTGTCGGCAAGAACTGTTCATGATCGTACCATCATGATGGCAAACAAAGTGGAGGAAACGCAAGTGAAGGACATAAATGCAGCGCCGTTCTTTTCCCTGGCTTTGGATGAGTCAACAGACGTGAGCCATTTGTCGCAGTTCAGCGTGATTGCAAGATATGCTGTTGATGACACACTGCGCGAAGAAAGTCTTGCTGTTCTGGCAATAAAAGGGTCCACAAGAGGTGAGGATTTATTCAAGTCTTTCATGGAGTTTGCTCAAGAAAAAAATCTACCTATGGATAAACTTCTCTCAGTGTGTACTGATGGTGCTCCGTGTATGGTGGGGAAAAACAAAGGATTTGTGGCGCTTCTTCGTGAACATGAAAATAGACCCATCCTAAGTTTCCATTGCATTCTACACCAGGAGGCACTTTGTGCTCAGATGTGTGACGGGCAGTTTGGCGAAGTGATGTCGCTGGTCATTCGTGTGATCAACTTTATTGCTGCCCGAGCCTTAAATGATCGCCAGTTTAAAACACTGCTGAAAGAAGTTGGAAATAACTATCCTGGTCTGCTTTTGCACAGCAATGTGCGTTGGTTGTCAAGAGGGAAGGTGCTTAGCCGTTTTGCGGCTTGCCTGAATGAAATCCAGACTTTTCTTGAAATGAAAGGCATCGAGCATCCTGAGCTAGCCGAAACTGAGTGGCTCCTCAAGTTTTACTATCTTGTAGATATGACTGAACATCTGAACCAGCTCAACGTGAAAATGCAAGGCATTGGAAATACAGTGTTATCCCTTCAACAAGCTGTGTTTGCTTTTGAAAACAAGCTAGAGCTCTTCATTATGGATCTTGAAACAGGTCGTTTACTACATTTTGAAAAACTGAGCCAGTTTAAAGATGCATGCACAGCAAGTGAGCCCATTCAAAACTTTGATCTCCACCAGCTAGCTGGCTTCACATCCAGTCTCCTACAGTCCTTCAAAGCACGCTTTACAGAATTTCGTGAGCACGCTCATCTTTTTAAGTTCATCACCCATCCAACCGAGTGTTCACTGAACACAGCCGACCTGAGTTACATTGCTGGTGTCTCCGTCAGAGATTTTGAAGCAGAAGTGGCTGACCTGAAGGCCTTAGACATGTGGGTGAATAAGTTCAAGTCACTGAATGAAGATTTGGAAAGAATCACACGACAGAAAGCGGAGTTGGCGAGCAAGCACATGTGGACAGAAATGAAAAAACTTCAACCCGAAGACCAGCTGATTCTCAAAACTTGGAACGCGCTTCCTGTCACATACCACACACTGCAGCGTGTGAGTATTGCTGTGTTGACCATGTTTGGATCTACGTATGCATGTGAGCAGTCATTCTCACATCTTAAAAACATCAAGTCCAATCTGCGATCACGTTTAACGGATGAAAGTCTCAACGCTTGCATGAAGCTTAACCTCACCAAGTACCAACCAGACTACAAAGACATCAGCAAATCCATGCAGCACCAGAAGTCGCATTAATGGTGAGTATTATAACAACATTATTTAAAAGAATAAATTCAGAGGCGTTTTATACTGACATTTAGTTGAATTCACTTTTAAAATATATTATATGGCTCTCACTGAAATAAATTTCCAAATATTTTGCTTTCATGGCTCTCTTAGTCAAAAAGGTTCCCGACCCCTGGGTTAGGGCTTCGTGAGGAGATGAGGATGTTCCTCATCTCCTCAAGAGGTTCCACAAAATACTTCCTGATAAGACAGCATTCCAGAATGGCAATTAAAGAGGACCTGTCATTAAACCAGTAACCTGGCCTGAGTTAAGTAATTATCGCAGAAGTTATGCATACGCTGATTTGCAGCCAGAGTTCTACAAGAAGCTTCTTTCGGTCTGCAGACCTCAAAGAGCAGGCAGAGACTTTAAGCTGAGTGAGTTCAGTTCCCAAAATGAAAGCAAAAATGATTATAGTGCCTAAAACTGTAAGCTTTAATCCATGAGTGGGATTAAACTGTTTCTGGTAATACATACCACAGTTAACTTAAAAGTAGTTTCAAACCATTCAGTTGGAATTGGTAAAGATACTGGGGGTGGAGAGGTCATAAATCCATGACTGCCTTAAACCAGAAACCAAAATAAACAAACCAAACTTCTATTAAAAAGTAATACAAAACATGTTTTATGGGTCTTAGTTCTCACAATGCTGATTACATTTTTATATATTAATGGTAGATGGAGAATCTGGTTATGGATCTCCAGGATGTAAACATGTTCTTTTCATAACTGAGAATGCTTCAACGCATAAAACATTGTGGCCCTCATGTGCAAATGAGTCCTAAGCCGAATTCTCCGAAAAGTTAGTACTACACAGAATTTACAGCAGGCAGATATAATTGGATCGAATTTGGAGTACAACTTAGGGATCGGACATAACTGAGGTGCTCCACTGTCCAGCAAAGAGCAGAAGACAACTGTTCCACATTTTCAATTAACAGAAAATCACAATGCCGATCATTCAACTCTTCTACAAAATCTAAAGAATTCTGCTATCCCTGTAGAGATGAGGATGGTAAGCTGCTAGGAACAAAGAAAACAAAAATAGCTTGGCTGAAGAATATTAAAAGGAAAACATATAATTGCACCAAAACAGGAAAAATTGCTGAACCTGACTTTGGGCCAGATGTCTGTATTTGGTAATTTCATTTTTTGAAGCCAAAGTAGAATATAGTACTGTGGATCAGCAAATTATAATTATCTTCCTTTAAATGGTTACCCTTAAAGCTGCACTACCACCTTGTAAGGTGCCCGTCCCCAGATGGGGCCCAAGGAAACAGTTGCCAAACACAGAGGAGGAAACAAAGGTGTGTCAATCAACAGATTGTGCTTTGTGATTGGACTTCCACTCTAGATCCTTCGCTATTTAACATTGGCTAGCTAAATTGATTTGCCAATTCTGCATTACAGAACCAGCAGCACATGGGTTAAAACAGCTGCATGCAGCAGCTACAGGGCACCTTAGTAAAATATTTTTATCTAAATGGTAGTGCAGCTTTAAGCCCAAGAGCACTTCTAAAGAATGTGATTTATTTATATAAGCATAAATTGTCAGTTTGAATTCTGTGTAATGATTTCTAAGTATACTTGCCTACTATCCTGGCATTTGCGGTACACTCCTGGACTCCTGGCAGAGCAGGCCATTATCCCGCATCCAGCCCACTTCTTAGTGAAGGAGACGAGATGGATCATCCATGATGGGATTTGTCCTGAATCACAGGGCCTAAATGATGCTTTTCATGAAGCCCCACCGCCTCCGTTCCCGTAAGTTGGCAACTTACATAAGTTCACCATGTCGCATTTTTACATTTTCATAAAGATATGTTCTGTTTTCTTTTTAAAATCTGTAGATGTCCCATTTAGGGCTTGCAAAATGGCCAAATGTTTGTTTATTATTAAAATATTATAATATTATATATTTATTTCAAATTGTAGACATTCTTACAAATGATCGTAGTAGAGTATGAAAGAAAACTTAGAATTAAAGGAAAAGCAGCAGCAGGACGTACATGGCAGAAGAAAAATTAATTTCCTCTTATTACAATTAACATTTTATCTTGGTATAATCGGGAGAGAAAGATCTTCTTTCTTGTACACTAGCAGTTTTCATGTAGAACATCTATAATATAAATGCCTAGTGGCGTGTGTTAGTCTGTCTGTGTGTGGAAAAAATAAAACCGAGCTGCAGCGCCACCTGCTGGGCGGAGTTATACACTGACCTACTAAATGCTTAGTGTGTGTGGGAAAAAAATTCAGAAAGGGCTGAAATTTGGTATACTAAGATGTTTTTAATTTGTTAATTTAATTTGTTAATTGTTAAAAGTGTTTATAAAGATTTAAAAAAAATATATACCGTATATATTTCTTGAAGGAGAAGTGACAGTTGGGAGTGGTTGGTGGTTGCCGGGGGTGACAGTGAGGAGTGGTTGGTGGTTGCCGGGGGTGACAGTGGGGAGTGGTTGAGGCCTGGGCTATGGCCCAAATGCATGACAAGAACCTTTAACACCATAAGTAGCTTGATTTGACTAGAATGCATGAGTATCATGCACAGGTTAACTTGTATACATATATGTAAAAATATCCATATCTTGACACAACATAGTAAATTGACTTGCACCAGAAAATACCTTACACCACGAAACAAATATCATAAAGTATGACAAGATCCTGCCAATATTGTAAAATATATGCTTGTGGATATAAGACAACTGCCAATGTACACTTATGATCTCTATTATAATTCCCAGAGTACAGTTGTATACAGAATAGAGTTGAATGTTCCCGTGGTTGTGTGTTTGTACAAAGATATTTGATTTCAAAGCTAAGTGCACTTATTAAGTTTCTACTATATTGTCCTTTATAGTCTAATTAATGTCTTCTATTGTACATCACCTACTGCCAGCAATATATGCAACTGCTGCGTCTCACCACCGCTTCAAACCCAATGCCAGATGAATTTGCCCTGACTGTTTGAATTACATCAGGGGGTATATTTAGCAACCAATCAGATTCTAGCTAGCACTTATTTAGTACATTCAACAAAATGACAGCTAGAATGTGATTGGTTGCTATAGGCAACATCTCCACTTTTTTAAACCCACAGTTTAGTAAATATACCCCCAGGTGTATGAAGCAGGGGAACAGTTATTAATTCTTCCACTGTTAGGCAAAACTTCCCGATCACAATGCATTGTACTGAGTGCATGCACATACATAAAAAAACATAAAGAATAAGAACAGATTATGGGAATTACATACAGAACAAAAGACTGGCACTACACATGTGCGCATACATACAGAGTAAGATTCAATACTGGGAACTACATACACCATACAAAATACATGCATAAAAATGTGCATATATAGTTAATAAGAGCAAATAATAACAGTTACATACAGCCTACAGAACAAATACAGCCACGGCCAAAAATATTGGCACCCTTGCTTTTTCTAATGCACCATTTCTTCCAGCAAATCGTTGAAATTAAAAAATACTTTGGTATCCACATACATATTTATTTGGTTTGCAATAAAATAAAACACAAAAACAGTAAAAATTACTAAATTGTAGCTTATTTCACACAGAAATCCTTAAACAGGCCAGATAAAATTATCGGCACCTTTAGAAGTAGTTAGAAATAATTAGATTTCAAGCAGGTGATTCTCCTTCACTTTGGTACTGAGCGCCTCTGTGGTGACTATCAGGTGCCTGCAATATAAAAATCACAAATGAGCTTGAATACTGCAGTCAGCATGAAGAAAAGAAAGAATTGTCTGAGGAGTTCAGACAAAAGATTGTAGCAAGGGCTATAAATCAATCTCCAGTGACCTTGATGTTCTCGCTTCCACTGTGCATAATATTATTAGGAATTTTAAGGCCAATGAGCACTTAATGCTCTAAGGGTAGTAGTTTTAACGCTGCGGAAAACGGCGAGAATTGAATATGCCCCTAAGGGGCATATTCAATTGTTGGCGGTTTCCGCCACGGAAAAAGTATTACCGTTATTACGTTAATACTAATGACGGTAATAGTGTGCGCGCCGTGTTACTTTAGGCAGTAACGCCAATAATTGAATATGCCCATAAGGGGGAGATTCAATACGGCGCAAGGGTCTCTGGAAAGTCAGCGGAGACAACTTGTGCAGATGTTATGGATGGAATCTCCGCTCTTGAGCCGTAATTACCTGCAATGTGCACAGCTGGACCTCACACCGTGTCAGCACCAGCAACTGAATCTTCATCGCCAGCAACTGAATCCCCGCCCCCCTCCCAAAAAAAAAAATATCCAATCCCACAACATAACATCTCCTTTTTGCTTTTCTGCATATTTGGCTGCATTCAGAAATAAAATGCCCCAATGTGCACCACTCCTACCATTAATAGAGCAAAATGTTGCACCTTACTAAGTTTTCAAGACACCTTCCTGTCAAATTCTGGTAGATATTTGTTTTACAGGAGGGAGCTGAATATAGGTGCAAATCTGTTATTATTCATACAAAAATATTTTGAACAAATATATTTAGAGATTTTAAAATATTGATAACTGCAACATTAATAAATACTGGTTCTATTTTGATGACCTCACAATGAAACAATTGCCAGTCTAATAGAATACTTACAGTACTTGTTTAACCAGGGTGCCTGTTGTAGAATAAATACTGTATTGTTTGTGTTTCCTTGGAGCCCACAACAATAGGGAGAAAGTTCTACAAACAGCAGCAGCCCGAGGAATGGATCTATGACAAAGAGGGCCAGCTAAGGACTCTGATTTACTGGCAAAACGGGCATGGATCAATGCATTGTAATAAAATAGTCAATGCTGTAAATACACAGGGACTTTTACAAATATCAAGTATCTTTTGCTGAATTTGTTGTAGTAGGATTCCATGGAGGTATCAGAGTTCAAGCTGCAATATGCCCCAGATCTTCGCTGTGAGGACCAATCATCTCGAGTGCCTCTTTGCCAAGTGTGTAAGACGTGCATCATGGCAACCAAACTTACTACCACCAAAGAATGGTTTTTACGATCTGGTGAAATCTCCCAAAGGAAATTCCTATTTGGGGTCATTAGGCGGTTAAAGAGCCTGGACTTACTGGTTTATATAGAGAAATGTCTGCAGCCGACTCTGGGCAAGGACTTCACGTACAGCAGGTCAAGGATTAACCCGAGCCTGGCACAGGACCTGAGCATTTCCAGCTCAGACAGGGCACTGAGCAGGCACCAGTTGTGGCAGTTTATGGCTGAGACATGGGAATGGTTTAAAAGTGGCTCTTACTGGACCAAATCAAATTATACTCTTCTATTGCTACAGATGTGCAGCCCGCACCAGCTACACGATGCTGCCAACTTAATTCATGTGCTCATTGTACAGAAGAGGCAGCAGGGAGGTAAAGAAAACAACAAAGATTTTACACTGAACAAATGTTTGATATGTAGTAGAGGGAGGCGGTGTTAAGTTGTACTATCTGACTTTACCTTGAATGTCAAAACAGCTTTTTATTTTTATTCAGAAAAATATAGATTGGTTGCTGCACGTTGCCATATTTTAGTAAATGCCTGCCTCATATCACTAGTCTCTGGCTTGGATTGATGCGTAAATTAGCAACAATATTTGAGAGCATAGACTTTTCCTCATTTACCTGTTTCTGTATCATATGTCTCAAGAAATAGACAATCCATGTAAAATATTTCTAGGGTCATAGAATTGTTTTTGCTCTTGGCGTGTACAACACATTACCATCCATGTGTACAGTCACATCATCATAGTCACTGCTAGTCAGCAAAGGTTGTTATTGTAAACCTGATGTAAGTCAATGTAATGTAGGCATAAGGTAATATTTTCAAATGCATGGATATCTCTAAAATGCACTTTTAAAATTCTTATTTTCATTTGATACATTTAAGAGTTATAGTCAGGTGCAAAATTTATAGCTGAGCAAACCACATTGCACTGCAAGGGGTGAAAATATTTTTCTGCATACAGGGCATTTTAAAAATTGGGTTAGACCATGACCCCTTTCATAGCTCTAAAACAAGTTGTGAATATTACATCCCTGCATTCCCTGAAGCACAAACATATGTTAATTCTTTACTTCTAACACTAAATCAGCCCGTAAGTTCTACCCAAGGGCTGGCTGAGCTGGGGGCCATCTGCACCCTGAGCCTGTCCCATATTGGGCTACCTTGGGCTGGGTCACTGGGCTACCTGCATTTTTTTTCCTTTAAAATATTCCTAACAGGCTGCTGAGCCGAGTCTCGCTCCCCGGCCTAAAATTTGCCAGCCAGCCCCTGGCTCTATCTAAAAGTGCACAAAAAGCCATAATTTTAAATTAATACACAGGGTGGTCCATAAGTGTGGAAACACCCTTTAAAAACAGAAATGAGTAAGGAAATATTGATCCAGTGTCTACACATATGATCTGGGTGTGGTGGAAAACGTTTTAGGGTATGTGGCCAGTATGGTGGCCATCTTGAAGGTGGCCATCTTGGATGCAACTCAACAGATTCAGAATTACATAAGAAACACAATGGTGTTCTTTCTATTAGCATAACTTTATTCATCCCTGAGTTTTAACTGAGCTTTCTTTTGCAGGTAGTGACATTAATGACAATGGCACTAACACAAACATAAAGTGTTGGGATTGTCTTGATATCTGGAGAATGAAGCACACATGCTATAGCAAATTATTTCAACCATCACCCAAACAGGACACCCATTAGTCACAAGGTAGTTGCCAAACTCCTTGCCACATTTAAACAAACCAGATCACTTACATATAAACCAAAAAGTGGACAAGCAAAAACTGTTCAGTTGAAGTTGATGTGTTACCCGGTGTGCAAACTCCACCGGACGGTCTGGGTCGTCCCTAGTCAGGTGTTGCAACATCTGAATATTGTAGTGGTGCCACTTATGTGTAGACAAAGTTATCAAAATGGCCGTACGACTAACCCCACACTCATGAGACAGACAACGAGTGCTACGTTGTGGCCTCTTTCAAAATGATGCCAGCACAGCAGTTGTTGTTGCTTCATCTGTAGCAGTTTTTGCCCCGTCCACATTTTGGTTTATCTGTAACTGATCTGCTTTGTTTACATTTGTCATGGAGTTTGTACTTTACAAGGGAAGACTTCACTTTATCCTCATCTGCTTCCCTTGGACTGTGCAAATGTCTTCTCCTCCACACATGCTTCTATCTTGCTCAGCAAACTTATGGGTTTTGGCGGTATTGCAGACACACTTGCGAAAAACAAGGTGCACCGTGCAGCAGCCATTTTGTGCTTTGTATCTCCAGTGACTGTCGGCATCACAGGCTTACTCTGCAGTGTGGATTTGTTGATTCATACACAGGGGCAGAGCTAATGATGTCACAACAGTCTCAGTATATCTATATTTTTAAATCAAATATTAGCAGTTATTAAATTAAGAGGGGACAAGCATTTAAATATGGCCATTGCATAAAAGCTGCCAACTGACTTCTAAGGATATAATTACACATACTAGTCAGCCTTCAGAGAAAACAAATTCCCTGAAGGAGACCTACAGGTATAAGTGTTTGCCAGTGCTCATGGAAATTGTCTCATAAATCCTTAATTAGTTCCCTAGTGACCTGACTGACTCTCAAGGAAGACTAGTCTAGCATGCCCTGCCAAATATCCCCCTGAGAGACCGAGTTTTGTTTGGACCTTATATTTTACTGATCCTTTTTCCATCACAAATATATAAAACCTATCACTCAACATTCATTCTCTAATTTTGTCTAATAATATCCAGTACCTGTGAAAAGTATTTGTTTGGGATAGATCGATATCCCCCATATGTGGATAGGCAGCTAGAACATTAGGGCAAGTGTAACCATTTTTTCAAGAGTATTATGCAACTCTCAAGTGAAATCTCCATGTATCTGATAAATAGCGTTTGATGCATGGATTTTAGAAGTCGCTGAAGGATCTACCACTCTGAAGTCAAAAGGCTACAAACCAAGGGCTTCTAAACAGGTCGCAGACCTTAAAATGACTATTACAGTACACATGTCTGTAATAAATAATAGAGTAATTGCATCATCAAAAAGAATTGTAAAAATGTACTTGTCATCTACACCGAATATAGACAGTTTTTGACGTGCTAATCCAATATCTCAAAATGTCAATTAACTCATGCCTCAGTGATGTCACCAGTTCCAAGTTAATTGATAGGCTGGATATTTGTTCAAGTCACAAAATAGCTGCCTTTATTGCATGTAAGTGACAGGTCTATCTAATGGATACAGTTTACATAGGTCAATATACATGTATTCATTTGCTATTTGTTTCTAGGCGTAAATCTAATGAGATTCTTCAAATAGAGCGTTGCATATTATTAGTCCTCTGATCACTGCAAAAGTGATCCTCTATGTTGAGACAGATTACACATAAAATGTGAACAGAACTAAATGCAATGGAGCAGCATGTAGCTCACATGGAGAATATTTACTTGGGTGAATAGTAAAATGGTTAGTAATATTTTGATTTAACTTGTAACATGTTCATAGTCTGTTGTTACAATGCATTCATTATGCATCACATTATCCTCAGTAGCTGAAGCATTTCCATATGTGCTCCTTCAGAAAATCAACAAACATTTGGGGTTAATGAACAAGGTCAACTGGAGGAACCCTACAACTCCACACACAATGACCCAGCTCTGATGGTGGTCCCCACTTCTTTCCAGTCAACATCAGGTGTCAGGAGGTACAAAGACTTCATCCGCTGCCTCCCTGTGCATCTCTCTAAAAAAATACTTGGTATGTTTCCTTCCAAAATGTCCACATCCTACTTTCCAATATTTCACCTTTAGGTGAATTGCAATAGCCTGGGATGAATGAGATCACTGCAGATTGGTAATATATACCCCTTGTCACTCCCAGTTGCTATATTATCTTTGTTATTTATGTATTATCTGCAGGATTCTTAAAGAAGAAGTATCTTTTCTCTTGTTTGTTTGTGTCTCATCACTGGTGTTATTTGACCAAGGACCTTATCTTGGATCTCGATGCTGAGACACTGGTGCAGAATGAAGCCATGATCTTGCAGGTACTTACCCATTAAAACTTAATTCATCTGATTGGACAGCTGCTGTGACTTATCTAAGCAACTCAGAGGACAACCATTGAATGCCTGCTCCCTAATTTCAAAAGTATCCCAGTTGTTAGCCTGGGAGACGTGTCAGTTGCAGCATTGGCAGGGGAATGTATCTTCCAAATTGCAGGTGTCCCAAGCACCCCCATGTTTTTATTAGATAGGAAAATGTGAGTCTAATTGGGACAAAAATGTAAGTTAAGTTCTCCTTAATGTAGCCAGTAAACTACATGTGAATAGAACCTCATTTACATCTCTGCAGAGTGTGGCAACGTCTATATACCATGATCAACTTGGGGCAAGTATAATGTTATTGACAGTATAATTGAAAAGGGCCCCCCACTGAGAAACTGTATATGTGTATCATATCATTCTTAGTGTGCTTTTATTTCTTGAAAGGGTACTTCATATAAAGGAGTGAACATTTCGTATGCCAAACTGAAAACCGTACCAGTGCCAAAAGTCGGTGAAGATGGTAATGCTCTACCAAGGCTCAGCAAGTACTACCCACAAATAAAGGTTAGTGAGGAATTCCTGTTTTGAGGCAGGATAATGACCAGAAAGGTGTCCTGACCATGTACATAAAATAACAAAGGAATACTTTCTCCATCCACCAACTTGTCATATAGGAAGGTAGGCCGTGGTGGTCTAGTGTCTCCCATCTGAAGGAAAACTACGATGAAATTAAAAAGTGTACTGTTCGAAAATGTAAACGTCACATTAAAGTCCACCCTCCTACCACTTTACAACCACCCTTTTCAATAAACTTTTCAGTTTTTCTCCAACAATACTACTCAGTTTATCCTAATTAATGGATTAAATAATTATGATAGAGAGGGAACTTCAGGACTTTTAGTTACGTTGGGCAAAGTGCACCTAGAAATGCGCTTCTCTGACAAAGTGCCAAGGGAAGGTGCAAAAGATGCGTCTTCTCAGGAATACCCTTGCTCCAGTTTTCCTTGGCAGGGTCCTACATTCTGGCTCTCCACAAACGTGGCATCTTACTCCACAAACCAATGCACTCTGGTGGAATTCCAGGCAGATCAGCACAAATAACGTGTGACTTGCAGAAAGAGATTTTTGTGCTGTGCTTCATCATTTTACACTTCATATGTCAGGTCAATGTGTGTTATCTATGTGTCAATGTAAGGTCTTTATAGTGTGTGCTTCTGTATATAGACGCACATGTATATCTATATAGACGTGCTTCTGTATATAGACGCACATGTATATGTGATAGTCTGTGTAATTATCTGCCTTTAATGTGAACATATGTGTGCATGTTGTGCTCACTTTGTATAACCTGTATAATGTATATTACTGTATGTGTATATCATTTTTCTAAGCTGTATTACACACATACTGTATGTGTGAGCCGTATAATCCAAGTAATGCAGGCTTAGGCCTCATATAATGTCCAAGCTATTATGGAACTACACACTCCTGCCACCAGCCGGAGAGCCACAGACTGTCAGTCTCTACTTTAATGTACATATAATTTGATATTTAAGGTGGCCTCAAAGGCCTGATTCCAATCTCAGGGGTTTCTGTGAGCAATTGAATTATTTTGATCCTGCCCCTAGATTACTTGAAAAAGAGCACTCAATGTGACCGATGTGTTTAAAATGCGGATGTGTACTGTATGTTGCAGTGGTTGCACAGGTGGTAGGCCACTGGTCTGTCACTATGACCTCACTGGGCTCCCCATATAATATATATATATATATATATATAGAGTGTCAAAGTGTGCTGCTTCTGTGTTTTAGACCTTTTTGTCAGATGTTGCTATGTTATACTGAAGTAAAATTACAAGCATTTCATAACTGTTTGCCTTTTATTGACAATTACATTAAGTTTATGCAATGAGTCAATATTTGCAGTGTTGACCCTTCTTTTTGAAGACCTCTGCAATTCGCCCTGGCATGCTGTCAATCAACTTCTGGGCACATACTAACTGATGGCCACCCATTCTTGCCTAATAAATGCTTGGAGTTTGGCAGAATCTGCGAGTTTTTGTTTGTCCACCCGCCTCTTGAGGATTGACCACAAGTTCTCAATGGGATTAAGGTCCGGGGAGTTTATTGGCCATGGATCCAAAATTTCGATATTTTGAACCCTGAGCCACTTAGTTATCAGTTTTGCCTTATGGCAAGGTGCTCCATCATGCACTGTTCATCACCAAACTGTTCTTGGATGGTTGGGAGAAGTTGCTTTTGGAGGATGTTTTGGTACCATTCTTTATTTATGGCTGTGTTCTTAGGCAAAATTGTAAGTGAGTCAACTCCCGGCAGTGCAGAGCTTGCTCAGGAATGGCAGCAGGCAGGTGTGAGTGCATCTGCACGCACAGTGAGGCGCAGACTTTTGGAGGATGGCCCGGTGTCAAGAAAGCCAGCAAAGAAGCCACTTCTCTCCATGAAAAAAATCAGGGACAGACTAATATTCTGCAAAGGGTTCAGGAATTGGACTGAGAACTAAGGTAAAGTCATTTTTGCTGATGAATCCCCTTTCAGATTATTTGGGGCATCTGGAAAAACACTTGTCCAGAGAAGGAAACGTGAGCGCTACCATCAGTTCTGCACCATGCCAACAGTAAAGCATCATGAGACCAGTCATGTGTGGGGTTTCTTCTCAGCCAAGGGAGTGCGCTCACTTACAATATTGCCTAAAGCTGGGTACACACTACAGAAATTTTGACCAACTTTTTATGGCAAGCGATTTTACATGCGATCGATGGTCCGATCGCTCGGTCCATGGACTGCATACACACTAGCCTTGTTTAGGACGATAAAGGGAAGAGCGAACGTCCCTTTAGCGACTTTTTACAGCCATGTTGTCGTGAGCAATGACTGTAATTTCGTACTCACTGTTGTGGATTGGTCGGAAGTTTATACACACTGCACAGCGGAAACGAGATTGGAACGAAAATATTAAACGGTACGACCAACCAAATGAGGCGATAATCGTCCATTTGGGCAGACTTTCGACCATCGTGTCACAGCACTGCACACACTGACCCGACTTTTGAACGAGCGGTCGTATGTCGGCTGTTTGAGCCGATTATTGGACGAAAACAGTGTAGTGTGTACCCAGCTTAAGAACACAGCCATGAATAAAGAATGGTACCAAAATATCCTCCAAAAGTAACTTCTCCCAACCATCCAAGAACAGTTTGGTGACTACAATGCCTTTTCTAGCATGATGGAGCACCTTGCCATAAGGCAAAAGTGATAACTAAGTTGCTCAGGGATCAAAACATCGAAATTTTGGGTCCATGGCCAGGAAGCTCCCTAGGCGGGTGGGCTAACAAAAATCCACAAATTCTGACAAACTCCAAGCATTGATTAGACAAGAATGGGCGGCCATCAGTCAGTGTGTGGCCCAAAAGTTGATTGACCGCATACATATATATGCATTTGTCTTCTCACAATATCTTTGAAGCGTTATTCATGTGATATTAATATATTAAGTGTCAATATATGTACTGTGGTGTGGCCTGTTTTTTGTTTATATGGTTTATATTATTCTTTTTTTATTTCTATTATTGTATAAAGCAGGCTGTGCCCTGATGTTTGTATTGACTTATAAAACTCACACACTTGATATAAACTAGGGAGGTCATGGAAAGGGGACATGATTCCCTAAATAATGCCTATAAAATAATTATTTATTCCATTCCTTTACCAAAAGCTAAAAATCCCTATCAGTTACGAAAACCACCCAAAACAAAATAAAATTAACTTGTGTATATTAAGAAATAAAAAAGCAATTCATCAAAATGTGAAAATTGGCCTGGTCTTGAAGGGAAGTGGGTGCTGGAATCCTTTTATGAAGTTGTTAAATTGTTGCGACAAGTTCTTTCACCCCACATGTCTTACTTAGACAATCTTGGATTTTTCATGCTAAAGTTGATATTTTTTACTTGGCAACATACCTATCAAAGATTGTGAATTTATAGTAATGAATAAAATGTAATTGGTATGTAAGTTCACACTTGTTTTATTTACACTAGTCGGGGGAGAGTCTGGAAGCGACGTACGCTGATATTGAAACTGAAGGAGTGTTCCTGGAGGAAAGAAATCTCTTCTGTGGATCATATAATGTTCTCATTCTTACAGGACAGTATGTCACATTATAGCACTGTCAAGTATTCGGAGTTTGTATATTAACTATTTCTAAGAAGCAGAAATAAACTTATCTAATTATGTATTTTTTCTTCCATGAAAAGTTATGTTATTTAATATTTTCTGTTTCCTACCTCTTATTTGTACAGAATGCTACAGGCATCACAAAACGTGGCATGAATGCAGAATATTTGTGCCTTATGATGGTATAGGGATACAGTTTGACAGCATTTGTAGTACATCTCCAGTGGCGCACACAGGAGGGGTTTCTGGTTCTCCAGAAACCCCTCCCCTCCGCGAACCAATGGTACTGTACAGCAGCCGCGGCGCTGTCAAAGAAGCGTCTGCGGCAGTGCTGTATTGTAGTATAATACAGCACTGCCGCGGATGCTGCTTGACAGCGCCGCGGCTGCTGTAGAATTCAGACTCGCCGAAATGGAGCTGCTGCGCATGCAATATTTTTTTTTTTAGGGGGGGGGGGGGGGGGCGGAAACCCCCCCTTCTAAATCCTGCGTTCGCCCCTGATCTCATTTAGCCTATTTGTACACAGTATACTAATGTAATGAAGTATCATATACACAAGAGAGAATAGTGTGAGAGAGTACATAAGCAGGGTCTTATGGGCAATAGTTCAGCCTAGTAAAATGTTTTCAACTTGTGGTCATATACTAAGCAATTGCATTAGAGGAGGAAGGTGGGTTTGCACAGGAAGAGGGTAGGAGTTGGGTGGAGTGACACTGTTGCTTACAAAGTACAGAGTAGGGGCACCTAGTCTTGCAGAGTGATGCACAGAGATATCATTTTGTGGAACAAATTATTTAACTGAGATTAAGAGGTGGCCAGGGCACATTGTTAGCATTACTTGCTGTACAGGTGGTTCCACTCTGAATTGTGCACCAGCTCACAGATGACGATCTTTGGGTCTTTTAATGACAAATGTTTTTCACCTTCATATTGCACTGCGGCAGAGAAGCATATTTCTAGGTGCCCTCTTAGGAACATAATAAAAAATTGTAGCCCAAAATTACAACATGTAATAAAACCAAGTTACTCTGCAGTTTAGCAAGAGCGCTTTATAAACTACCTCCGCTGTGTGTAGGGGACATGCACATGTTTATTGCAATAAATATCTACATGTATAATCTGCCAATTTATTCTGAGAAAAGATTACCCTTTTTATCATCTGTAGAGAAGATCCTCACAGAGTGATCCACTTTGATGGGGGCCGATTGGTTGCTGTTGGTTCTACAGACCGAAAAGTGAAGCTATATGATATGGCAGAGATGGCACAAATCCCACCCCTTATTCAAGGACACGCCGGGAGCATTCGGGTTGTGCATCTGTGTGAGGAGAGAGGCTTTGTGTTCAGCGGAGGCTTTGATCTAAGTATCAGGTACAACTAATAAATGATCCATCTCTATAAACTTACCAGGCACCTTGTGGTGCTCCAGCTGCATACTTGAATCTATCTTCAGGGGGATGCTGATGCACCTATACATATCCTTATCTAATGCACAAACTGGAGACGTGTTTATTTTCAAGTGAACTAAACATACACATGTTGTCACTTTTTTTTATCTCCTTTTAGGAGGTATCTGTTCATGCATTTGAAAGTGGTAACTAGATAATATATGGAGTGACTTTTATTCTCAGCCCATACTGATTGTCAGCTCTTACGTGGACAATACTGAGTTGTCCATACTGAGGGCAGCTACTATAGAATACATTGCTGCTAATAGGGCAGTTTATTTAACAGTAGCGAGCACTGCTTTGACATATGCTTTGGAACTCCTGGGTGATTTCAGTAGTGCGTGCATTGTCTCATATATTCCTGTCTTGCAGGCAGTGGGACCTGCGCTCTGGGATCTGCCTCAGAATCTTTCATGGACACATGAAGACCATAACATGCCTGGATGTGCAGGAGGATTTGCTGATTTCTGGAGCAAGAGATGGACATGTAAAAGGTCAGAAAGAAGCCGTAGTCTATAAACAACAATAAAAATTATAATAGTTTTATACTGTCACAATGTGTGAAGTTTTACAAACTAAAATACGATAAAAGCAAAGATACCCCATTTCTAATAGGGTTATGTTATTTTTGGGTTTTCTAAACATGTTCAACAAAACATAAAGGTAAAGTTCACAAAGAGCATCAGTTCTATACATGTATGTATGTAATATAAGTGGGCGTATTTAGCGATTGTGGATGTTTTTATGTCACAAGTATGGCTTAGGTCATAGAGTGCCACCGCTGCAGTGCTGCAAAGTTTGACTCTTTTTGATTGGGGGAGCTGGGTGTATCGTGGCGCCCACATACATAACATACAAACATACAATTTAATGACAGGAAAGAACCACACGGTTCATCTAGTCTGCTCATCATTTTCATTCCTCTGCCCTATTTGATCCCTAACTTTTCCTAAGATTTAGGATACTCTATTCTAAGCATGATTAACTTTTCCTTCAGTATTAGCTTCGACTACCAGTTAGGGGGCTATATATATATATATATATATATATATATATATATATATATACCTATTCACTTCCCATTCAGTAAAATGATTATTCCTCAAGTTTCCCGTAAACCCACTACCCTCCAGTACTAGTGCATGTCCTTATACTTCCCATCCTCTGTACAATGTTTCCCTCCTGTACCTTGTTAAAGGGATTTATACCCTCCCATCACTGCTCCAAGCTATACTCAAGTCCATAGGTCTTTCCTGATAAGATTTTTGATGAAGACCATGCTCCATTTTAGTTGCCCATCTTTGCACAATATCTTTTTTTGTCCTGAACACAATATCCTACACGGAATCACTGAAAGGACCTATATAGTGGCAGTGTTGCCTCTCTTATTCTGCTACTAATTCCTCTCCATAAGTAATTGATTAGAGCTCCTCATTGCTTTGTTACATTGTCTGCCTACCTTTAAGTCTCCTGAAATAGGGACTCTAGATCCCTTTCCTCCTAAGTGATTCATACTGTAGTACCATTACCCTCAGTTACACTCAATCCAGGCAGAAACATGTGACACATGTAATAAAGATTGTACAAATGACAATAAGACCCCAACAAAAAGTTTATTAAAAAGGAAATAGAGAAGATCAAATTAATTAAAGGGTGGTGGAAAAGTGATGACTAGTAGGACATTGAAGTGACGGTTTTATATTGTTAGTCTTGTCCTGGCCCACAAACCTGCAAATGCTCATGTCATCGACACACAGGCTCTTCCAAAAATGGGATGGGGGAAGTGTAATGAATACTGGAAACGAATAGCACAGTTAGTAAATAGGACCCCAATGGCTGGTGGCTGCACAAGGTTTAAAGGTTTAGGAAACTGAACCAACTCAGGAATATCTCCAGGATGGAGCCAACTGGAGTATGTATAGTATTAGTTGATATAGCTCATACTGAAAGTAGTATTGGAAAGTCGACACCAACAAACATGATCACTTCCCATAATAATATGTACGGTAACATGCAAGATTTAGTGCCAAGGGGTACTAGGAAATGTCTATAGTTGTAGTCAGGATCAACGCAAATGGTCTGGTACACCACATAATATGATCAGGGCCAGGAATCTTGGTTAGTACACAAGTCCAAGCTGGAAGAGTTACTGGAGACAGAAGCTGTTTTCAGCATACCTAGGCTTCAGGATATGGACTCCGCTGCGCACTGGGAACACAGATACTCATGGTCAAATTCAAGCTGAGGTTCTGGTACACTAAGAGACATCAGACAGCAAACAGTAATCTCACAACCTGGGGTTGAGTGCGCCAGGATCTTAGAGCAGCTGAAGCGCGCCCAGCACCGATGATGACACCATACACAAGGACTCACTGTGCGAACACCGACAGTATCCGTCTGGAAGTGTAATGCCGTCAAACGCTGGCATCTGAGAACCACGCACGGCAGCCTGCAAGGCTAACATCCATGAAGGTGACACGTACCTACTGGCAAGACATTTATAATAACTAGCTGTAAATGCAAACCTAACATGGTTGCTTCTGACTGGATTTTGTGCTAAGATTGCTGCAGTTCCTGGATATGGGCACGACAATCAAATTTGCTCAAAAAGTATGTGCTGGGTATCCACTTTTTTTACGGTTCTTAAATGACCCTTTCAGTCTTGTTTGTAATTATTCCTCATTTAATATTTTAGGACATACACTATTATTAGAATTCTAATGTCCCACTAAAAATCGAAATTGGATGAAACCTAAGTAAATAAAACCACATTATTGAGATTTGTCACACACGTTATTGTTTCTCTTCTTAACAGTGTGGAATATAACTACTGGGAAATGTCTGCGGACATTTAAACACAAAGACGCTGTGCTGGCTGTTATGATAAAGGCGAAGTTCGTGGTGAGCGGCTGTGAGAAAGGTCTTATCAAAGTCTGGAACCTAGACTCTGCAGAATTAATTAAGGTAATGGAAGGACAGGAGTGTAACAAGTAGTTGTGCTTTACACATTCATTCTACTAGGCACATTTGTTTTAGGAGTATGACAGATTATGCATTTTCCCTATCACCTTTCAGTGATTCAGATAAGTAGCTAAACAATTTCATTTGAAAGGTTTTGGGAAATAAAAACACACACACACCCTCCACTGATATATACTAGAGATGAGCGGGCTCGGATATCTGAAATACGAGCCCACCCGAACGGTGCCGATCCGAGCCGGATCCGAGACAGATCCGGGTATTCCCGCCAATTGCAAAACTGAAACCGAGGCTCTGAGTCATAATCCCGCTGTCGGATCTCGCGATACTCGGATCCTATAAATTCCCCGCTAGCCGCCGCCATCTTCACTCGGGCATTGATCAGGGTAGAGGGAGGTTGTGTTAGGTGGTCCTCTGTCCTGCTATATCTCGTGCTGTGCTGTGCTGTGCTGTGCTGTGCTGGGGAAATAACAATGCCCTTAGAAGGACACAGCACAGCACAGCAGGAATTTTTTTTAAAAAAGTTATAAAAAAAATAAAAAAAATAAAAAATAAAAAAAATAAAATAAAAAAAAATATCCAAAAACAATCATGCAGTATAATTCCATTGGTACTGCAATATTACAAAGTTCACTGATTCTGCAGAATAGACTGGGAATTAGTGGAAATGATTGTTATTGAATGTTATTGAGGTTAATAATAGCGTAGGAGTGAAAATAAACCCAAAAACTTGATTTTAACACTTTTTATGTTTTTTTCAAAATAAATCCGAATCCAAAACCTTAAATCCGAACCAAAACATTTCGTCAGGTGTTTTGCGAAACAAATCCGAACCCAAAACCTCAAGCAAATCCAAAACACGAGACATCAAAAGTGGCCGGTGCACATCCTTAATATATACAGAGCTATGTCACATTACACCAATGATGGGGACATTGCAGATACATGGGAATTAATGGTGTTTAGAGTTGTTTATATGGTTGCATTTGTTGCATGCTGTAGCTAGTTTAATGGAGTTCTGTACTGTGCATTTATATTGGAAACAGTGAAGTGAGATAATAATGCATATACTAATGTGAATTGTATGTGACATAAATGGAGTTTTGATTGTAAGTGGTGTTTGTACTTATGGTAATTACATATGAAGGAATCTGTTGCATACAATTCCCAGCACCAGGGGTAAAAGTTTGACCTCAAATGGGTTAATTTGAGTGATAAGGGAGACTCTAGGGGCCTGATTCATCAAGGCATATATCTGCGATGTTGAGCATATCGTACTCAAAATCATGCCCAGAAATGGAACATACGCCAGTAAACGCAGCCTGGCTGCTCTGTCTGTACAGACTACGATTTTGGGGAGTCAACGGGACGGGAAAGGGTTGTTTGGCCATAGTCAATTGACTGTGAGGGTGTGCCGAACTCAAGTACACACAACCCCATCCGAATCCAGCTCTGGGCATCACAAAATTACTTGTTTTTCTGCCATATCTCTTGCTCCAGCTACATGGCTGGTCTAAGTCCTGATCAGTAGTGATGACAGTCTTGTAGGCATGCTATAATGTGTTTGCAATCACGAGCAACTGTAAAAATGTATTTCATGTTCAGTAGACATTAATAACATTCTAAGTATCTCATTGGGAAAAAAAACACTTATTTTTTTTTACAGTTTTATTGTTAATGCCTATGGGCCTGATTTATTAAGGAAACTTAAGCAAAAATTTTTGTAAGTTTTCTTACTCAAGTTTCTTGGACAAAACCATGTTACAATGCAAGGGGTGCAAATGAGTTTATCGTTTTGCACATAAGGAAAAAAATACTTTCTGTACCTAGGCGCAATGAGTGTTGTGAATGTAAAAGGTATCGAGAGAAATAGTTATAAATAATAAAATAAATATTTATTCACAATGGTAATAATAGAACGTTCTGGCCAGAACAGTAATAAGTCCACCTGCGGACTCCTTGCAGTGACCTTTGCATCTCATGCTCTATATCTTACTGCTACATTCTAGCATAGCCTTGTCTTACGCATCTCTGCGAATAGCTTGTCCCTTTTCTCAACTCTCTAATATATAACATACTTGCCAACTCTCCCAAAATGTCCGGGAGACTCCCGCATTTCGGGTGGGTCTCCCGGACTCCCGGGAGAGTGTGGCAATCTCCCGCATCTGCCCGAATTAGGGCCAAAATGCTGCGATTCCCAGAGAATCGCGTTATTATGGCCCTGCCCCCGCTGTAAAATGACACATTTGCGTCATTACATCACAGGGCGTGGCCAAAATGACGCAATTTCGGAGCCCCGACCCCCGCACGCCAACCTGCCCCAGAGAGGCTCCCGGACACCAACTGAAAAAAGTTGGTAAGTATGATATATAATATCTTGTTGTTGTTGTTTTGTTCTATCCCCAATATTAAGGCACTGCAGACCTTTGTGGCGCCTTATAAATATATGATAACAATACCAAAAGTGCCCTTGTCATTGCTGCTGTAAACAGTGGGTTGGTATGGGGGATGAGATGTTGGGAACCCAAGAGATTGCCTGGCTTGAAGTGCCTCTTTGGAATACAAATAACAATGGGTTGGAGTTGGGAGAAAGTAAACATTCAAACACTATATAGATGGGAGTTAAACTGGGTTGTGCTGGAAAGGTGTGTGACCTGGCACACTGTCACATACCACATAGGGCTGCAGTGACGTCTATCTATGGTGCACTATCATTATTCGTTTCTGTATGAGATTGTGGTCTCACACAGTAGGGGGTAGTGATTAGTTGCCCAGGAGATGCCTTGGTTCTGCTCGGCCAATTTAAAATGTTACCATTTTACCAAAGTCAATGTCCACCTTCAACAGAATTTGACCTAAACATTTACTATCTAATACAAATCACGTTTCAAATATAATATTAACAAATACAATATCTATGACAGGCAGTTTTAGTTGTCCCTGATAACCATCTACCCCAGGGTTGTCCAACCCGCGGCCCGCGGGCCGCATGCGGCCCAGCACGCCGGTAAATGTGGCCCAGAAGGAGTTTTGGTTGTGGCAAGGGGGCAGCGCTGTTAATGGAAAAAAAAAATCCTGCAAACAAAAAGAAAAGAAAATACTTACCTTGCGGTCACACGGTCATGTCAGCTAGTACTCTGGATCCCTCCCTTGTCTCCTCCTCCGTGCGGTGCTCGCAGTGAATGTCGGGCATGATGTCATCACGCCCAACATCCATTGCGGAGCGCAGCACAGAGGAGTCACCCGCGCGAGAAGAACAAACAGCAGCACAGAATTGGAGAAAAGAAGAGAAGAGGACAGGAGAACAAGACGAATAAAAGGTAAGTTAAGGGGGATTTTTTTTATTATTTCAAGGGACGCTGACCAGTGAATAAAAGTCACCTGGTCCTGGAGCATCATGGACCTTATCTCCCTGCTACATACTTCTACTTGTAATACTAATGGGGCATTATATATTATTCTCTTTGGCCCATTATAAGTTGTTATCCCTTAACTAACATAGTGGTGTAATTAGCAAAACAGGTCACAGTTTGGGGTCACAGTGATGTATATGTCAGGTACCGCAGGCCTGGTCAGGGCACCCTGATATACAATGCCTGGCTTAAATGCACATTATTGATATTGCATCGAAACAATACAAAAAGTGATTATAGTATAATAACTAGAGGATTTTTTGAACAGGGCGATTGAAAGGTAAGTATAGGGGGATTTGAAAAAAAAGTGATTTTTATATTATATATATATATATATATATATATATATATAAAATCACTTTTTTTCTCATATATATATGTTAACCATGTTTTCTATGGTTTTTTGGATGATCAGCTATCGTTATTGTATCTTATGTGCGGCCCAAACCAACTTGTCGTCTACCAATGTGGCCCAGGGAAGCTAAAAGGTTGGACACCCCTGATCTACCCCATTTAGTTCCCTGCACTGAATGTAATGGTGATTGACTGGGCCAGTAAGGATAGTTGGGTGACAGTGCCACCAAGAAGATGGGTGACAGGGACAGCTGAGCTGTAGGACTGTGCAAGCTGAAGGGAACAGAATCTGGCTCTGGATCTTTTAGTTGGTACATGTTTTCCATGACATTATAAGAAGTCAAAAGCATGTACATGTGAAATAGTAGTCACCTGACAGTCCTGTTTAAATAGTTCTTACTAATTTTGTGTTGACTTAAATTATTTAAAAATAGTTTCTGCAAATGTTTTATATTTGGAAATACATTCATGTTTTGCCATTTCTTTTAATTAGACATTAACAGGTCACCAGGGAGCAATAAAATGCCTTTCCTTCGACCAGTGGCACCTGGTGTCAGGTAGTGCGGATGGATATGCCATAGCTTGGAGCATGATGGGAACTTTTACCAAGAATTTAATGAGCTTCAGACATCCCAAGTAAGGCATTAAGAAGATTGCTTAAAGATAAAATATAAAGCCCCCCTATTATCTAGATGTCAAGTGTACAGTATAGCCTAGCAACTATACATGTCCACCCTCCTCGCTCGGGTATCCGACTGCCTCTCCGCCATCTCCTCCTGGATGTCCAAGCGCTTTCTCAAAATCAACATCTCTAAAACTGAACTCATTGTCTTTCCTCCGCCCAGACTCCCATCCCACCATGACCTCTCTATTGTCGTCAACAACACCATCTCCTCTGTCACCCAACTTTGCTGCCTGGGTGTCACCCTCGACTCCTCTCTCTCTTTTGCCCCCCACATTCATTCCCTTGCCCAAGCCTGTCGCTTCCAACTATGCAACATCGCCCGCATTCGTCATTTTCTCTCTCAGGATGCCACCAAAACTGTCATCCACGCACTCATCATCTCCCGCCTCGATTATTGTAACCTCCTCCTCACTGGCCTCCCCCACTCCCGTCTCTCCCCCTCCGCTCTATACTCAATGCGGCCGCAAGACTCATCTTACTCTCACGCCGCTCCTCCTCTGCCTCCCCTCTCTGCCTCACCTTACACTGGCTCCCCTTCCCCTACAGAATCCTTTTCAAACTCCTCACCACCACTTACAAGGCTCTCTCCAACGCTACTGCTCCTTATATCTCTAACCTTCTCTCCATTCACACTCCTGCCCGCTTCCTGCGCTCTGCCAACGACCGCCGCCTCTCCTCCACTCTTATCACCTCTTCCCACTCCAGAATCCAAGACTTTTCCCGTGCAGCCCCACTTCACTGGAACGACCTCCCTCATTCCATCCGTCCCTCTCCTACTCTGTGCTCCTTCAAAAGTACACTCAAAACTCACCTCTTCCTCAAAGCCTACCAACCATCTACTTAACCCCCATCTCCTCCCTTTAGCTCGTCCTCCCTTTTCTCCTCTTGCCTCAACTGGCTCCTCTTGTGCCTGGTCTGTTTACCCTCCCTTAGGATGTAAGCTCGTAGGAGCAGGGCCCCCTCCCCTCCTGTCTCCATACCTGTTCTTCCGCTCCGTCTTTACTGCATATGACTGTCCGGAGTTTCTGAAGTATTGGTACTTTTTGTTCATTGTTCTGTATGGTTTCACCCTGTATAGTCTACTGTTAGTACTGTGTGCGGCGCTGCGGATACCTTGTGGCGCCTAACAAATAAATGATAATAATAATAATAATAATAATAATAATAATAATAATAATGTACAGGAGGAAAGTGATAAAGTAAGGTCATGCTTATTTTTACGATACACAGTTGTCCCTCCCAATGAGCTATTCTGTATTACACAAGAAAAATAAAAAAAGTACAATGATGGCAATATAAGACAAATCCTTTGGAAAATATTATTCAAGATGACAGATTGTTAAAATAAACTGATTGCAAATATGAAATATTGTTATCCGTTTTAATTAGTTTTTTTTATTTACTCTACTAAGTACCCAATACAATTGTCACAAAATATTCATGTATGTGAAATATCTTACACAAGAAATTTTGCGCAAGGATGTACCAAAATTATTTTGGAATAAGGGTAATTTTACGTGGCCATAAAATAGCAAAATAATAACAGCTTTACTACTTTTTTAAATAGATATTTTTATTTTTGTGTTGTGAAAAATATATAACAATAATTGTTTATACAACATAGGCCCAATAATAATAATAAAGTACATTTAGATGGGCAGGGAAGTAGGGGAGCAGGAGACAAGAGGCTGTCCGGGAAATAATGAAGAGAAAGCTATCTCCGTTCACTCTCTGAGATGCCTCTAGACTGTCTATAGAAGTAACAGTCTGTAGATTCTAATATATTCATGGTATTAATTAGATATCAATCACTTAGGTTTCCAAAATGACAAAAAAGCATAGATATTTGATCGTTTTGTAATTGGAGCTTGAAAGTTATATTTACAAATGTGAATATTATGTCCCAAATCCTTCTAATTTTTCTAAAATAAATCTTACGTTGAATAGCTGGGCTGTTATATTTTAAACATTTCCCTGTTTCTTCCTTTGCGATTTACTTTCTTTGGGCCTGGGAGACATATGCTCTGTTCATTGTTTTAATAAGTTAAGACTACAAAGTGTAATTTTTTATATTTAATACATTAGTTTTCATTACTGCCATGTTCAAGAATGTTCTCTCTAGGGTGAATACATGTACATGGTTTATAGGTGGAACCAAAGAGTGAATGCTTTGAATTTAGAAACCTGCTTTTTTGCAGGCAGGTGATGTGTTTGGAACTGCTCTTCCTAAGGGTTATTACTGGTTGTGCCGATGGAAAAATCCGTGTTTTTAATCTCCTCAATGGAGACTGCCTACGAGTGATGAGAGCCAACAGCAGATCAGACCCAGTAGCTGCACTGTGCATTCGAGACAACAGGTACAACATAACAGACTGCATAGATGTGATTTTAAAAATAAGTGTCTGTCAGTAACCTTGTTTCTTTCAGCAAGAACAATTAAATAAACCATACATTTTATAATATTTCAGTGTAATGTCCCTCTAAAGCAATCTTTTTTTCATGTATTCCCAGGATGGTGGTTAATGCTCTGACAAGCATCATGATCTTCCAGTTTGAGGAGGTTTTGTGGGATTACTCACAGAAGTCAGAACGAGTAGATGTGCTGAAAGAGAAGGAGAGGTTTAAGTCGGCACCCATTCAGATCCGGCCGTATAGTTATGTGCGTGCTCAGAGAATGAAATGCGTTGGGTCCAGCAATAAGAAGATCTACCAGCTGGAAGAGGAGGAAGGTTTGGAGGCTGAAGGCCGGCTTTCCCATCATGCTCGCAGTCTGTCTGCAAAAAACATGAAGAGAGCGCATGGTATTGCACCGTTTTTCCTTTTCTGGGTCAACATGAAAAGCTATAATATATATATATGTGTAAAATTATAACCCAATGCATTTCAAGTTCTGCAAACGATCTAGATTAGATTAGGATTTTTTCAAGAACAAAAGATACAGGTTGGCTCATTTTAGGTTGGAATATTTGTAATCTACTTCTTCAGGTGAGTACTCAGATGTATGCAAGGATCGGTACACAAGCGGGTAGTCAATATGTCACAAGCTACAGGAGTGATAGCAGGAGCTGAGCAGGCAAAATACTCATGCAAGATTTATATCAGGAAGTGCCCTTTTGTAGGCCCAAACAGGTAATAGGATCCAAGGTGGATTCCTCAGAGACAAGACTGGAGATTTTTGATAAGTGCAACTTTAAGGGCAGGTTCAAGAACAATAGTGACCTCTGGTGGCCAGAAGTGAAAATATCTGAGACTATTCTTAACAGTATTCCATCCTTTCAACATCATCATGTGTATGGTGTTTTGCTGGATTTCTCTGGATATCTCTGATGGAATTTACGCAGCAATCAAGGAACATGGACTGCCAGGCACTATCCCTGCTTTCACCCCTTGCAGCGGGCACGGGTGTTTTCTCTGGCCAGCAATAGCTCATTGCCTAGCAATAGGACGCAATTTCTGATTCCCCCGGCCACTATATCATGCATGCACGTCCTGTTGCTAGGCACCGGGATGCTTCCTTGGATCTTGTATCAGCAGTCAGTTTGATGTCACTCTGCAGTAACTTCATAGGGCTGCATATTTATGGCAAACTCTGGTACTGATCCAGTGGCAGAGTATTAGATCACTTCCCTAGTTTTCTGGTGTGGTCCCCCTAGTTCCTTGGTGCTCTCTGTTCGGTTGGATTTCCCTGTTTCTTGACTTGGCCTGATCCGGCACTACCTCTTGCCTTTTCATATTGGTACCATTGAATATCCTGGTTCTGACTCTGTCTGTTCCTGACTTACCTTTGCCTCATGTACCAATTCGGTTTGGATCTTCCTGTGTGACCTCATCTTCCCTGACTACCCTTTGATTACTCCTCTGTACTTCCACTTTCCTTCTGATGCTGACCTGACTTGTCCACGACTCCACTGTGACTCCAGCTGCCTTGCTAGTGACTGGTTTTAAGGGCTGGGACCTGCAAAACCCATGCAGCTAAGACCAAACCTCCTGGTAGGGCTGCCTGTTGAAAACAGGGGAGTGTTAGACGCTTCGCTGTTCTGTTGTTTCAACTGCTAGCTGGTGAACATCCTTTTCTTCTTGAGGGTTTTGGGCGCATCTGCTCTGACTATTTCACCTTTGATGGTATTAGACATTCCCTTACAGTTAATAGCACAGTGACTTAGTGGTTATCACTTCTGCCTCACAGCACTGGGGTCGTGAGTTGAATTCCCAACCATGGCCTTATCTGTGAGGAGTTTGTATGTTCTCCCCGTGTTTGCGTGAGTTTTCTCCGGGTGCTCCGGTTTCCTCCCACACTCCAAAAACATACTGGTAGCTTAATTGGCTGCTATCAAATTGACCCTAGTCCGTATTTGTGTGTGTGTATGTTAAGGAATTTAGACTGTAAGTTCCAATGGGGCAGGGACTGATGTGAGTGAGTTCTCTGTACAGTGCTGTGGGATTAGTGGCGCTATATAAATGGCTGATGACAGGGCTGGTGCAAGGTTGCTTGGCACCTTAGGCAAAGCTTAAGCTTGTCGCCCGCCCCCCCCCCCCCCCCCCCTCAAATAATAATAAAAAAAAAAAAAATATTTCACAGCCCCTAACACACTTGACATTTCTAAAATGAAAAATAATAACTCTTACCTCCTCTTGGCTGGCTAGGATGCAGTCCAGATGTCTGATGCAGCACTGATGTCTGGTGCAGGATGCTGTCCAGGCTTCACTGCTGCACAGGAGCAAACACAGGATATCTAGAGGGAAGGTTCTAAATGTTAGATTTCAGAACAAAACAAACACAAAAAAGAAAACTTTACATCACTCACCTGTTACACACTGACATGTACCCCGCTGCCCACCAACTTCTCTCACACATGCCCATCTGCCCACTAGCTGTTCTCACATATGTCACATATGCCCTTGCATAGCTGCAATTTGTCACGGCACTATTTTAGTACATAGACTCCATAGTCTCTAACTTAAGGACATTTATAAGTGTAATCCCCGGGCTCCCCATTTTCTCCAGCCTCTTCCCCCTCCCCAATTTTTTGTACCATCCATTCTCCCACCACACACACATTTTATGTAGCATCCATTCTCCCCCCACACACACATTTTCTGTAGCATCCATTCTCCCCCACACACATTTTCTGTAGCATGCATTCTCCCCCCCATTTTCTGTGCAAATCCATTCTCCCCCACACACATTTTCTGTAGCATCCATTCTCCCCCCATTATCTGTAGCATCTATTCTCTCCCCCATACATTTTCTGTAGCATCCATTATCCCCCCACACACACTTTCTGTAGCATGCATTCTCCCCCACACACACATTTTCTGTAGCATCCATTCTCCCCCCATTATCTGTAGCATCTATTCTCTCCCCCATACATTTTCTGTAGCATCCATTATCCCCCCCACACACACTTTCTGTAGCATGCATTCTCCCCCACACACACATTTTCTGTAGCATCCATTCTCCCCCCATTATCTGTAGCATCTATTCTCTCCCCCATACATTTTCTGTAGCATCCATTATCCCCCCCACACACACTTTCTGTAGCATGCATTCTCCCCCACACACACATTTTCTGTAGCATCCATTCTCCCCCCATTATCTGTTGCATCTATTCTCTCCCCCATACATTTTCTGTAGCATCCATTATCCCCCCACACACACTTTCTGTAGCATGCATTCTCCCCCACACACACATTTTCTGTAGCATCCATTCTCCCCCCATTATCTGTAGCATCTATTCTCTCCCCCATACATTTTCTGTAGCATCCATTATCCCCCCCACACACACTTTCTGTAGCATGCATTCTCCCCCACACACACATTTTCTGTAGCATCCATTCTCCCCCCATTATCTGTTGCATCTATTCTCTCCCCCATACATTTTCTGTAGCATCCATTATCCCCCCCACACACAATTTCTGTAGCATGCATTCTCCCCCACCACATACATTTTATGTAGCATCCACCCCCCCCCCTCGGTTCTCTGCAGCATACTTCTCTCACCCTCCCCTCCGTTTCTCTGTTGCATACTTTCACTACCCCTCCCCGCTCTCTGTACTCACCTTTACTTATCTTTCATTCTCTTCTCTGCCTCTTGTTTCTTGCTTCTTTCCTCTGTATTTACTCCTGCCAGACTCCTGTCGGCTCCTCTACACTGGCAGCGTCGTGACGTCACGACGCTGCCAGGCGCCGGGCACATTTGAAAATGCGGTGCTGCACAATAGCAGCACCGCTTAGGTCTGCAGCAGGAGCACTATATTGCGGGCGGACGATCCGCCCTGGGCGATCGCGCCGCCCGCTTAAACTTAACCTACTATTAATTGTTTTATTTATAGTCTCCTCGGCCGCAGTGCCGCCCCCAAGAGGCCGGCGCCCTAGGCAGCTGCCTAAGGCTGCCTAATGGTGGCGCCGGCCCTGGCTGATGATGATAAACAGACAGTTGTACCTCAGCATCCTTTGTAGAATCTTACACTAATTAATGGTCCAACAAAACTTTTGAGGTTTCCCACTGAATCTGACTGGCTGCAGAGGGTGGAGAAGCAGCAGATGATGTAACTGCAGCCAATTGTGGTGATCAATTCTCCAATTCTGAAATACAGTTTTCATGTTGGGATATGCAAGTTAAAAATTATTAAAAACCATTACGTGTATCCCAGGCCTTTTGTGAAATAACTAACTGCTTAAACTGTAAATTGAGAGCTGCAACGCTTTCTTGCAGGAATTTCAATTCTACCCGAATTTTAATTTTGCCTGACATTTAGTTAACACAGTGGCTAAACTTGCCACAAGAGAGTAATAGGTATATCTTTTGCGGACTTAATTGCAGGACTTGAGTATCCTATTACAATACTAATGTGTTAGCTGAAGTGCAATGGTCGACAGCAGATATACAACAGTAATCTGGATTGATGCAGAAGCGGGAATTCAGATATATGCAAGGGTTGGTACTAATGTTGATAGTCAGATATATGCCAGGGTTGGTACTCATGTTGGTAGTCAGATATATGCCAGGGTCGGTACTCATGTTGATAGTCAGATATATGCCAGGATCGGTACTCATGTTGGTAGTCAGATATATGCCAGGGTCGGTACTCATGTTGGTAGTCAGATATATGCCAGGGTCGGTACTCATGTTGGTAGTCAGATATATGCCAGGGTCGGTACTCATGTTGGTAGTCAGATATATGCCAGGGTCGGTACTCATGTTGGTAGTCAGATATATGCCAGGGTCGGTACTCATGTTGGTAGTCAGATATATGCCAGGGTCGGTACTCATGTTGGTAGTCAGATATATGCCAGAGTCGGTACTCATGTTGGTAGTCAGATATATGCCAGGGTCGGTACTCATGTTGGTAGTCAGATATATGCCAGGGTCGGTACTCATGTTGATAGTTAGATATATGCCAGGATCGGTACACAAGTTGGTGCTCAGATAATCATCAATATGTCACAAAATACAGAAGCAGGTAGCAGGAACTGAGCAAGCAGAATACTCAAGCAAGGTTTCAATCATGAAGTGTCTTTTTATAGGCCCAAGTGGGATACAAGATGCAAGATCTTTAAAGACTAGTTGAATAACAATAGTGACATTATAGTGAAATTATAAAAGACTATTCCTAACATAAACTATCCTGCAATTTGGCCTCAGAATAAATGTAATACAATTTTACAGGGGCCCAAAACAACTACAAATACTGATTACCAACTGTTTGGGGACTTTAGATATAATTTCGGGCTGGTGTTAATTGTGGTTGGACAATGATAGTCATACGACTGGATCTTTTTGATTTGGCCACGTGTCAGTGGTCAAATTGGACATAGATCTGTCCGCTCAGATCTGCCTGTGTTTGGGCACCTTTAATTATATGTGTATTTGCATTTATGTATATGAAAGAAAGCAACCATATTGCAATTCTAATGTAAAATGGATTATCATGCATAGACTAACCACGATATTTAAATATTCATAAAATGGTTAAAAAGCAATAACTTGAACAAAATATCTCAGGCACAGGGGTAACACTGTTTAAAAAGTTTAAATAGTAATACAGTTATTGGACATATGAAATATACAAATTTTCACTGTAATGACCACGGAAGGTGAGTAAAACAAGTTCCTCTAAGACACTTATAGCGCATACCCTTCCTAAATCTAAATTGCAAACCTGCATTTGAGATACCTATATATTACTATACATTATGCATTCTGGAGTAACAATCTGTATGATCCATCTGCAGATCTACACCTGGAGTCCTTAAAACCAGCAACCTGGCCTGAGTTAAGTAATTACCGCAGAAGTTATGCATACGTTGATTTGCAGCCAGAGTTCTACAAGAAGCCTCCTTCGGCCTGCAGACCTCGAACAGCAGGACTAGGTATCCGAGAGGCTTTAAGTCGAGTGAGTTCAGCTCCCACAATGAAGGCAAAGAATGAGTCTGGTATGTAAAATTTAAGTTTTTGCTTTAATCCATGAGTGGGGTCAGGGTGTGTCTGGTAATACATACCACAGTTCCCTCTAAAGTAGTTTCTAGGCTTTTAGCAGGAAGTGGTAAAGATACTGGGGATGAAGAGGTCATAAATCCACGATTGCCTCAAACCAGAAACCAAAATTAACAAATCAAAATTGTTTTAAAAGTAATCAAAATTATATTTGCTATGCGTCATAATCCTCACAATGCTGATTACATGTTTATATTTTATATGCAGATGGAGAATCAGGTTACGGATCTCCAGGACGTAAATCTGCACTTTCCATAAGTGAGAATGCTACCCTTCAACGCATAAAACGTCATGGGCCTCACGTGCCTATGAACCCTAACCAAATTCTCCTAAAAGTTAGTACCATACAGAATTTACAGAAGACAGATCTAATTGGGTCAAATTTGGAGTACAACTTAGGGATCCGGGATGACTGGGGAGCTCCACTGTGCAGCAAAGAAGAGAAGAAGACAACTGTTCCACATTCTCAATTAACAGACAGTAACAATGTCGATCCTTTCTCTCTTCTACAAAATCTAAAGAATTCTGCTGTTCCTGTAGAGATGAAAACGATCATGACAGCATTCGAAATTAGAAAACTGGGTCTAAAAATGACAGAGTCCTTGCAAGGCCCGGAGATTCAGTCTACCATACCTTCCCCGTCTATCATCCGTCCACAGACAAGTTGCTGTTATAGGAAGACTGAAAGGAGCAATGCTGTGCACAGAGGCTCAGCTTCTGCAGTTGCCGTTGGTGTGAAACCGATAGGATTATATACAAGCTGCGAGTCTGTGCAGCCACTGAAGATGATAATTGGGAAAAAGAATGAAAATAATGTCCCAAAACGAAAAATAACTGAGCAAGTTGCGGGTGCAGACCCATATAGAGAGAGGAGCCGATTCCAGCCACTCACCGTAAAACAACTAAAGGAATTTCAGGCTGAAAATATGTTACAGCAGAAAGAAGCAAATGCTCATGTGCAAGCTACTAGGAACAAAGAAAGCAAAAAAGCATGGCTGAGGAAAATTAAAGGGAAAAACATAGATCATTTTACCAAAGCAGGAAAGATAGCTGCACCTGAATTTGGGCCAAATGTCTTTCTTTGATCATTCCTGCAGCCTGGCACTTCTGCAGTTTTCATATACACAGTGGTCAAAGTGGGCATTTAGTGGTGGTATAAAAAATGTAATGGGAATGTAAGTGAATGGAATGTGATAGCATTACAATGAAGGCAGTAGGAGAAGTGACAGTATGGCACACCTACGTATACACCTCCACTTCAACCACTACATATACAACATATACTGTATGCAAAGAAATATCCACATCTTGACTTAAGTAAATTGTTTGGACTTGCACCAGAACGTATCTTACCAGACAATAAACATATAATTCCAAATATCTTAAATTATCAGAAGATCCTGCAGAAATTGCAATTCCATATACTTTTGGATGTAAGACATGCATCATTATGATATTTATTTATAATAGAATAAAAGCAGAGTTATATGTTCTCACTGGTGTGTGTGTGTGTGTGTGTGTGTGTGTGTGTGTGTGTGTGTGTAGATCTGTGCTTTTAAGAGTAAGTACATCTATTAATTGTGTAATATATTTCCCAACCTACTGCCAAAATCATCCTTCTACCAGTGATATATGTAACTGCTGCATCTCACCACCGCATCAAACCCAGTGTCTAAGCACCTAAACAGAGTGAATTTGCCCTGACTGTTTGAAATGACTGACATCAATTGTAAGGAGTAGGGGAACAGTTGTTATCTCTGCCACTGTTCAGCAATACTTTCTGATCAATATACATTGCACTGAATAGTTGCACATACTTAAATAACATCACCATATAGAACAAGTGGTGTGCACACATACAGAATAAGAACAGATAATAGGAACTATATAAACCATATAGAGCAAGTGAATAGTACTGTGTAGCTGTGCATATATACTGAATAAGAACCAATACTAGGAATTACATCCACTATACAGAACAATAGAATGGTATTGCACATGTGTGCATACATGTAGAATAAGAACCAATACTGAAATCACAGAGCGGGGTCAACCACTGCTAAGGCACATGGTGCGTAAAAGTCACCAACACTTTGCTAATTCCATAGCTGAAGAGCTCTGAACTTACACTGGCATTAATATAAGCACAAAAACTGTGAGGCTGGGGCTTAATGGAATGGATTTCAATGGCCGAGCAGCTGCATGCAAGCCTTACATCACCAAGACAAATGCCAAGCGTCGGATGGAGTGGCGTAAAACACACCGACACTGGACTTTGGAGTAGTGGAAACGTGTTCTGTGGAGTGATGAATCACGCTTCTCTGTTTGGCAGTCAGATGGAGAAGTCTGGGTTTGGCAGATGCCGGGAGAACGTTACCTGCCTGACTTCATTATGCCAACTGTAAAGTTTGGTGGAGGAGATGCTCAGGTTCGGTTCCCAGAGAACCGAACACACCTGAACTTAGCAGATCCGAGTATAGAGCCGAGCCAAAACGTCATTGTTATGTCGTTGAATCTCGCAAAGTTTGGATTGTATAAGTACCGCCCTCCACGGCGATCCAGCGCCATTTCACAGAGGGACACAGAAGGAGTAGCACAGTTCTTGGCAGTCTCTAGTGCAGTTCGACGGTGGCATTGTTCTTGTCACTCTCCGGCCTCAATCATCATGATACTAATCCCTCTACCTCATGTTCATGTGCATAGTGATTTTAAGTCAGGGAAACAAAAATGTAAATAAAAAGCTTGTACCTTTGTAAAGAAATACAACCTATCTAATAAAGGTGAAAGTTTACTGTAGAAAAACATAAAATTGCTAACATACCATTCTACCCAAAATATTACCAAGCATCCCAGCCTTCTCTCAGCTAGATCTCAGCACCTGCAATCTACACTGTCACATATCATATTCACCCTCATCGGTGTGTACATCATCCTCAAACAATACTAATTCATCTCCGCTGGAATCCACCATCACAGAAGTCTGTGTACTTTGATGTAATTGCCGGTAATGGCCTTCCTTATGGAATTTGTAGTTCATTTTACGGAAGAGCTGTCACGATTTTTGGGCAATTCTTTTAGACCTTGGGAAAGCTAAGTTTTTTCCTAGCAGCAATTTCCATAGAAACTGAAGGAGGAGACATCATTGTGTCATGTACCACTTGAGCTGTCAGCTTGCTGACCAGGAGCTCATTGCATCTCTTGAGATCTGGGTCAGTTGGAAAGAAAGAAAAGACATAGCTCTTAAACCTAGGATCAAGCACAGTTGCCAAAATGTAATGATTCGATTTCAAGATGTTGATAACTCCTGGATCCTGGCAAAGCGAATAAAGTACTTTATCTACAAGACCAACATAATTAGCGGAATTGTTTTGTTTCATTTCCTCCTTCAATTTCTCTTGCTGCTTTTTAAAAAGTCTAATTAGGGGAATCACTTGACTCAAGCTAACAGTGTCTGCACTCTCTTCACAGGTGACTACTTCGAGTTGTTTCAGCAACTTGCACAACACAGAAAGTATTCTCCACTGCGCTGGACTATAGTACATTCCCCTAATTTTTTTTTGTAGCTGCTGCATTCTCCTACATGCTGTTACAGAATCCCAAAGAATGACCCTAAATATTTACACACAGACAGCAGCTCCTGTATGTCATTGTCATTTTTTAAAAAAGTTCTGTACCACCAAGTTGATTGTGTGAGCAAAACAGGGAATGTGATGGGAAAACTTCCCTTTACAAGGCAGCGCCGCTTTAAATTTAAGCTGCGAAGACGCCGAAGTTGGATAGTTGAAGAAACCGGGGTATGATACATTTACCCCAAGAGGTGGATTTTTTGGTCTTATGCCCAGGCATGACAATGGCCTTATAATCACTGCCAAAAACTGCTGCAGTCTTTGTTTGACTGCAAATGACTTGAAATTATTGTTATTGAGGTTAATAATAATGTAGTAAAGTAATGGGAAAAAAAGCAAAATTATGTGATTTTAGAAAAAAATAAAATAGGAGTTTTAGAAAATAGGGATACAAAACCAAAGCACAGAAGGGCGGTTTTGCAAAACCATAACCGAAACACTAAGTTAATATAAATACAAAACCAAAACCAGAACACGGGGATCAGTGAACATCTCTAGATAATGGTATGTGGCTGTTTTTCAGGGTTTTGGCTAGGCTCCTTATCTCCAGTGATGGGCAATCTTAGTGCTTCAGCATACCAAGTCATTTTGGATAATGCTATACTTCCTTCTTTGTGGCAAGTGTCACGGGCACTAGGAGTTTCTACCCAGGATTCACCAGGTGTGATTATGCTTACCAGAGGGGCGGAGTTTATCACAGCGATCCTCTGGGCAGTATGGTGAATGGTTGGAACAGTACAACAACTTAGGATAAGGAATGTCAATGGAGAGTCAGCGACTTGCAGCTATGCAGCAGGAGAGTCAGCGACTTGCAGCTATGCAGCAGGAGAGTCAGCAACTTGCAGCTATGCAGGAGAGTCAGCGACTTGCAGCTATGCAGCAGGAGAGTCAGCGACTTGCAGCTATGCAGCAGGAGAGTCAGCGACTTGCAGCTATGCAGCAGGAGAGTCAGCGACTTGCAACTATAATGCGGAGATAGGTATAACAACTGATGTGCAGTGAAGACTCGTGCCAGTGCAGGTGGGTAGCGGGGAGAGTCAGTGGTCTGCGGATAGCAAGTTGTACCACTGCTGTGATGGGAAGAGTTGTCCAGGTGCAGGTAGGAGCGGGAGCGTCAGTGGTCTGCGGATAGCAAGTTGTACCACTGCTGTGATGGGAAGAGTTGTCCAGGTGCAGGTAGGAGTGGGAGCGTCAGTGGTCTGCGGATAGCAAGTTGTACCACTGCGGTGAAGGGAAGACTTGTCCAGGTGACGAAATAGCGGGTAGTCTGTAGCGGCAAGTATACCACTGATGAGCAAGGGAGACTTGTCCAAATGCAGGCAAGCAGTTGAATAGCAAATAGTCTGTGGCGGGTACGTTACCACTGATGAGCAGAGCAGGCTTGTCCAGGTGCAGGTATGCAGCGGAATGGCAAGCAGTCTATAGCGGGTACGTTTACCACAGAAGAGCAGATAAGGTTTGTCCAGGTGTAGGCATGCAGCGGAGTAGAGGTAGTCTGTAGCGGGCAAGTTTACCACGGATGAGCAGAGAGGACTTGTCCACAGCAAAACCGATCACACGAGCAGAACACAGGAAACACCTAGGAGTCTCAAGGGAATGAGAACCAAGAACAGGCAACGATACTAAGGACACAGGAGCCTTAAATAGTGAGTGGTGATTGATTCACCAATAGGATTAAAAGCAAGGTTTTAAGGTCAAGAGTCCTGCACATGTGCAATCCAGTCAAGATGGCGGACGGCCGCGGCTTAGGACAGGCGCCGGCAGGAATAAGAGAGAGCCACGTACCAGACCAGAGGCACTAACCGTCCGGTGAGTGACAGCAAGTTTGGAGAATGCCCTTTTCTATTCCAACATGGCTGTGTCCTAGTGCACAAAGCAAGGACTACAACGACATGGTTTGATGAGTTCGTTGTGGAAGAACTTGACTGGCCCTCACAGAGCCCTGCACTCAACCCCATTGAACACCTTTGGGATGAACTGGAACGGAGATTGTGAGCCAGTCCTTCTCGTCCAACATCAAGGCCTGACCTCATAAATGCTCAACAGAATGGGCACAATTTCCATGTAATAATGATAATGTTTTAACTACAATCAGAGCGTCCGGGCAGCATACTGTGCCTGCCTGTGTGCCGGTACGGACCTGCACATAGTGTGAGGCCACACACAGCCCATTGGTAGAAGTAAAAAAAGGAGTCAGGGACTAAATTGCCCCTCTAAAATATATTCTAGAAAAGAAACATCAGGGCCTGACCTCATAAATGCTCTACAGAATGAATGGGCACAAATTTCCACAGAAACAGTCCAACATCTTGTGGAAAGTCTTCCAAGAAGAGTGGAAGCTGTTATCACTGCAAAAGGGAGACCAACTTCATATTAAACTATATGTATTTGAATACAATGTCATTACAGTTCCGGTTGGTGTAATAGTCAAGCGTTGAATAGTTTTGCTCATATAGTGTATGTATATGAGAGATGATAATGTTTTAAACACAATCAGAGCGTCCGGGCAGCATACTGTGCCTGCCTGTGTGCCGGTACGAACCTGCACATAGTGTGAGGCCACACACAGCCCATTGGTAGAAGTAAAAAAAGGGGTCGTGGACTAAATTGCCCCTCTAAAATATATTCTAGAAAAGAAAGAAAGAAAAGAAAGAAAGATGAATTGTCACTGCAGGACTTTGAGCTCAGACAATAGCAATAGAGTTCCCACACTCACTGGTGGGCCAGAAGATGGACTATGGAGATGAAGAGGTAAATGATGGGGCCACTGGGACTAGGTTCTGCCTTATATTATAGCTACAAAGAAAGGTTTCTTATTTCTACCACTGTCATCAAAATTGTAACCTGGTATTGTATAGCAAGCAACTTTTTAGAATGATCATGGGTACTTTTGTTACTTCTACCCCCTCCCCCCATATGTCTGAAACCTGCCCTGCATAGAGATGGTCAATGGCAGCAGCGTCATAAATATTGGTATGTAGGCTGTATTGTATATTAGCCATCATATTTGGGTCTGTATTGTGCACAAATCATCAGATTTTATATTGCCTATGAGATTTTGGCCTTATATGCAGCACTGTACACTGAGGGTATCATGACACAGACAAATCACATACAATGATAAGAAACAAAAGGTAAAGAAGGACACGCCCAAATGAGCTTACAATCTAAGAGGTTTGGGGAAAACTTGATACATAAGGAGGTAGAATAAAAATTGTAGCAGCTGGAAAGGAAAGTGTGTATTATGACAAGTCACCAGCATTATCAGTGATAAATAATAAAGCAGTTCTTGGTGGATGCCATTTCTGTACAGCTATTGGTGGTGCATCATAGGTGAAACCAGGAGACAGTTTAAGGTGGACACACAAACCATAAACCAGTCACTGTAGAAACCTTAAAATAATCAGCTGCTGTCAAGCATAACCGATGTCCTTTATGATGTATAATAACTGAACCTCCATCCTGTAGAGGCTTTTGGTTTTGTGTTGCACTGGTCGGGCACACTTGTGATTACCTGCTAACTTGTACCTGTGAGAAGCCTGTTGTCTTACTTTAGTATCAATCTTGCCTATGTGCGGAGGCAGCTGCTGTCACCAACGCCGTGGAGATCACCAAAGGAGGAACTGAGATGGTAGCAGCAATGGCAGCAGCTCAACTCACTGGGTCCAGCAGCTGAACTGAGATTGCAGATTTTCTAGACACCCCGGGCCTTGATGTAAGGGCACTCCTCAGCACCTTTGTAATTTCCCACTGCCTTCACAATCTAAGTGATGATGTGGGACGCAAGGCACAGAGCTGATCTAAACTGCAGCCACATCTTACCACATACCTCCCAACATTTAGAGTCCCGAAAGCAGGACATAATAAGCCATGCCCCCCCCCCCGTTCAGCCCAATCTCTGCTCCACCTATCTCCATGTTATCACCAGAGACTTGTGTATAGCATGGGATCTGCGCATGCGCTGTATGGGGACCTGATGGTGATTGGGACGTCACATTAAATATGTTTTGGAGTGCATGCATCCCAACTGTAACAATTGCAGTGGGACAGTCCCACTGAAACCAGGACTGTCCCGCTGGAATAAGGACAGTTGAGAGATATGTTACCAGTGTTCCCATGCCGCACATATCAAATTTATCCTAGCCATCAAATTGGTGGTCTGTATTGTGCACTAGTCATCAAATCTGTACTATATACTAAACAATTTTGGTACTATTGCAGTTTTCTTTGGGTAGGTTACTTTATTTATGTGTTTCTCAAATTGTAACAGGCTTAAAATAAAAAAGCAGTATAAACATAAAAGCATTAAAGTAGTTTCTTGCTAATACATTAGTTTTAACTTTCCATAAGAATGTGGCAGCTGTGGTCTTGTCACTCTATACATTTATAAATGTGTCTTTTGCTCTTATGTCTGACATCCGCTCCTTCCTCCCTACACGTGTGTATATTACATTTACTGTACACTGATCAGGGCTGGAGGGTAGTCTCCACATAGCAACACCGTGAGTCTCCGCCCACTGTGAGCTGGAATGGGCGGAGGTGCTTTTTCTACTCTTAACTCCGCCCACTACGGTCACGAGTGGCAGGGACGTGTCTGTGGTAATTCCGGAACTAACGCGTGTCCCGGAAGTGAGCTGCTGCTGGGTTTCCTGGTCACAGCTGATATAATGCGGCAGGTAACATGGAGGGAGACAACGGGGGTGTCATAATGTTGGGGAGCTGCAGGTCCTGGGGCATGCTGGGAGTTGTAGTTTCACGTCAGTCACAGGTTGCTTAGATGTGGGTTAGGGTAATGAAGTGTCGTGTAGATCATTATTTGTATGTTCTACTAAGTACGTGGATAATAAAATATATGGTAATGACTGTATGTATGTGCTTTATAAGGCAACATGCTGTATTTCTGTACATGTTATTTTATTACTGTAAGTCATTAGTTATCACATTGCTGTAGGATAGACAAATTACAAAAATAATTGTACTGTATTGTAATTACAGAATAACAAGACTTTTTAGTGTCATTCCTTTTTAAGAAATAAATATCCTCAGGTGGATAACATGGGATTGCACTGCCTCTCAGTGTACTGCTGGCTCTTCTCCTTGAAGTTACAGCAGTCTGAATCAGATGTGAATGTGTGTGGTCTTGTTGAATATAATCTGTGCTTCTGCTCTGTATTTGGGTCTACCATGTTCTTCACTGTTTTCATCCATCAAGAATTATTCTGGTCTTTTTTTTTTTTTTTCTCACAAAATATTTTGTAAAACCACCAGATTGTTAGAAATAGAAGCGGAGGAGTGTACCCTGATACCAGATATGATGAGACAGAAGTGTGCCACTCCTATAACTTGAGGGCTGCTCTGACAATGACAACCAGCAAAGAGCTTGCACATAATGTGTGTTGATACAGGTGGTACTTTGTAAACTTCAGGAGCTAACATTGATGTACGGAAATAACAAAAATCTGGAGAATAACATTTTACAATTCACTCACTGATCTGTTAAAAGGAATGGGCTATTTTATCAACATGTTATTTTTGACAGTGCTACACATACAACATAGTGTACACTTATGCTCCTGGCCTGTACTGGAACTAAATTGTTTATTGTTGTGTCTGGACTCTATAATGGTATAAGAGTGAAGTACACATTTTGGCCTGCAATTTGGAGAAAAACCTGAGTATGTTTTTTGTGGAATTTCTGGCATTCCAATTATTTATATTAAATTAACTAGTTGTAGTAAAGTTAAAAAGGGCTATGAACCCCATGTGCGGAGCCAGCTTCTGTCATAACCCCACCCCCATTCCAACACACACACTTTTGTCAGTTTTTCTCTATATAATGCTCATAAGGAAACATGCTGAAAGGGGATCTTTTCTGGAAATATATACCTGAGTGTAAACAAAATTATTCCTGGTGAATATGGTATGTGGGAAAATTGGTCAAGTCATCAAGGTATGAAGAACCAACAATCATAAAGGGAACTCAATCTGTATTGTTGGGCAATGTTTCAGAAGGCATAAAGACCTTTAAGTGGACCTGTACAGCTATTTGTGGGCTGAACGAATAGTCATGAGAATACAGTATATTCTTTTACTAGGAACCAGTGACCTTAAAGCTGAGGCATGAGGCGCAAGTTCCTATGCTGACTTTTGGTTCGTCCCACACACGTCTGCCTTTACTGTGTGTAGGTCCACCATTATGTTTTAGTGCACTAGACTTTCTAAAGTGTTGAAGGTTGCGATCCATATTATTATTTTTTTTCATTGCATACCAAAAAAGAGAAAAGTCACCTTACCTTTGTAAATGATAAGCTTAAAACATTTCTAGATGTCCTGCGAGTAGACTATGTCGGTTGTGATCCTTGTGATGGCTTTTTGGTTTCTCAGTAAACAAGAATAATTGTTTAGAAAACAAGTAATGTGTCGGTATAATGACCTATTTAACTTGGTTGGTAATGACCTGGTTATTTTTACTCCCCATATCTTTACAGGTCAGTACTGATGAGTCAGAGGATGTTTCTCTCTTTGATGCAGATGAAGAAAGTCCCAGAAGTCCAAAAAAGAAAAAAATGAGGTAAGTAGTGAGGTTCTGTGCCCCTGATATAGTGTTTGGGTTTTGCAGCAATGTTGAAAATCAAGAAGTGTATTTATACAGTGGTTTAGGAACAGCTTATATGCAAGTCTATCAGCACAGATTCCAGCCTGCACACCTTACTATCATCATCATCATCATCATCATTTATTTATATAGCGCCACTAATTCCGCAGCGCTGTACAGAGAACTCATTCACATCAGTCCCTGCCCCACTGGAGCTTACAGTCTAAATTCCCTACTATAGACACACACTCACACACAGAGACAGACAGACAGAGAGGGAGAGACTAGGGTCAATTTTTTTGATTGCAGCCAATTACCCTACCAGTATGTTTTTGGAGTGTGGGAGGAAACCGGAGCACCCGGAGGAAACCCACGCAAACACAGGGAGAACATACAAACTCCACACAGATAAGGCCATGGTTGGGAATCGAACTCATGACCCCAGTGCTGTGAGGCAGACGTGCTAACCACTAGGCCACTGTGCTACTTATAGTATCCATGGCTTTCTAAGTGTGGGCCATCTAGCTTATAGTCTACTAATGTTCCACGTGTTCATTACACAGAGTCTAATCCTGAGCATGGGGACAAACTTGGGGCTTCTCCACCTTCAGATGACTTCAATTCATTGGCTTGTACACACCCTTCTGCCGCTTTTACCAAATACATTGATCTATCTGAATGGCTTCTGTCTCTGCTTTGCAGCCATGTATTTATGTCATCATTGTTCAACTTACTGATTTGCTTAATCAGAATATATAATTTCATATTTTTTTTTCTTTATTTTTTTTTTTGTATGCCAAGTAAAGTTGATTTAAAAAAGTATTTTAGGCAAAACTGCACCGAACACACCTCATGTTCTATCCCTCTCCCTAAAACTTGCTTATTTAAGTGATAAAAATAATCCTTTTCTTTTAAAGGCACCCCATCGCATCATTTTTCCATCTGTTTTTCCGAGTGAGCGCGATACTTGTGTATCTTCTGTGTGAACTGATCTCTAGCAGCTTCATTGCCTGCATGGTGACTATCATCCTGCTATTGTCATGCGACTTTTGGGCAGTAAAGGTGAGTGACAGTACAGCACGTGCCATTTCTTTGCTAGTCAATCACGTCCTTGATTACAGGTTATTGCTAATATACTAGCTTCACCTTTTATTTGTCGCATTCATTTTTAAAGCAGCAATCCCACGTAGGTTTTTTTTTTTTTAAATAGCAAGTTTCTGCTGTGTTCTCCTAAAAATCATTATCTCTTATAGGGGGATATTCAATTGTCTGAGATGTGGTGCGTGAACACTGCGCTGCACACATTGTTTACGGTAGAAATCTTCTCTCATTGTTCACACAAGGAAAATGAGCGGAGATTCCAACCAGAACATCGGTGCGAGGTGTGTCCGCAGATGTTCCAGAGACACCTTGCGCTGAATGGAATCTCCCCCATAGCTCTCTGCATGTCGTGTGAAGAGAAATTTTACAATGCAGACAAAGCTTAAAATCCTCTCTGTTCACTACATCATGTGCCATGTGACTCTGTTTGCCATAGTAGTCGCATGACACTGTGTATAATTATAAATCATTATTAGCAACCTGAAAAAATAAAGCTGCTTCATATAGCCTGCCACAGAGGTTTATGCTAAACTACATTTTTTTCAATGGGATTGCTGACCCAAGTTCTTATTTTATTTTCTTTGTAGTATTATTTTTAGAATTTAAAGGGTGTTTCCTACTCGGTTCCTCTACTTGGTTTGTGTGTGTCATTCTGCAACTTTTACTAAATACATTTTATCTTGTTGACTGTCTTTTGTTTTACATAGCCATGTTTATCAAAAATGATATTAATTTTTGTTGCCCTAGGACACAACATAGCTCTGCATTGAAAACAATTATCGTCAAGTGCAGAAGATAAAGCTATGTATTTAATAAAAATGGTTTGATGGCATGTTGATGCCAATAAAGAAAAATAATTGTAAGGTAGAAACCAATTTTTTACATTTTTAATTAAAAAAATTTTTTTTTCTGTTATGTTTAAATTTGTGCATGCTTGACGTAATAATCATATGATTATATTTTATTACTACGGTCCCTAGAGGGTGCATGTGCCAGTACTGGCACACATTCTTCTGTAGTGCCATAGATATTAGCAGTGGGGCTCGGTGTATAGACTTACTGCAGTTAGACTGTTCTCTTGTGTTTTTAGAACATCACTGGAAGGTTATTGGTGGGACTGCGGTGGTGGAACCAAGTGGACGATGATGGGAAGAGTCATTGGGTTTATGAATCTAGAAAGGTAGGAGTGCGTTTCAGCTGCTGACAGTAAGGAGCAGCACAGTGGCCTAGTGGTTAGCAATTGTGCTTCGCAGCACTGGGGTCATGAGTTCGATTCCCGACCATGGCCTTATCTGTGAGGAGTTTGCATGTTCTCCCTGTGTTTGCGTGGGTTTCCTCCGGGTGCTCCGGTTTCCTCCCACACTCCAAAAACATACTGGTAGGTTAATTGGCTGCTATCAAAATTTACCCTAATCTCTACCTGTCTGTTGTATGTATATGTCTATGTGTGTGAGTGTGTGTCTATATTAGGGAATTTAGACTGTAAGCTCCAATGGGGCAGGGACTGATGTGAATGAGTTCTCTGTACAGCGCTGCGGAATTAGTGGCGCTATATAAATAAATGATGATGATGATGATGATGATGAAGGTGTTGTCTATATAGCTTTGACTAATTCCTTGTTGTTTCACTCTTCAAGACAGACTCCGGAAAGAAAAGTTCCTCAGAGGCTGAGTCACGAATCTTCTGGTTGGGTCTCATAACCTGCCCTATTATTTGGGTGATCTTTGCTTTCACCGCTTTGTTTTCGTTGAAAGTGAAGTGGCTGGTAAGTCCAGGAGGAACCATCACTTCTGTTCTGTGTTTAAAAATCAATCTAGATTTAAAAAATGAAGGAAAAACATTAAGAAAGTTTTTTTTTTTTTTCTAATATACTTTTTTTTTTTTGTCTGCTGTGGAGCTTTTCTATGTTTAAAAACACGTTCCCTTTATGCTAGCATTAAGACTCGCAACTGTGTAGAATTAAGGAGTCAAGCAGGGCTGGTCTATATGCAATGTCAGGTAAGCAATTCCCGTAGTCTCAGGAAAGAATGGGACAGTAACTTAAGTGTATGTGAGATTTGCCTGCTCTACGGCTGGGAGGTATTATCAATAGATTGTAAGTTCGCGAGCAGGGTTCTCTTACCTCTCTGTCTGTATGTATTACCCAGTATTGTCTTATTAATGTTTGTTCCCAATTGTATAGCACTATGGAACTTATCATATGCACTCAAGGGGGCTGAAGAGCAGCAAGGGAAACTTGACTACACTACACAATAATACATAATTTTAAGTGTGAACAAAGTTTTACTATTGAGAATTTAGGCTGATTACAGGTTAATTTTAAAACTACTTGAATCTGGAGTCTATGATTTATCCACGATTGTTTATTACATGTGTTCTACTAGCATGTTTAGTGCTTATAAAATGCATTTATATGGGTATAACACTGAAAAATCTTTGTTCTTCTGTCCCCATACCTACTATTGCTATTAATAGCATTGTGTTAGCACCCTGCACATCTGTTTGGACTGATACATGGACATTACTATATATTGAGAAAAAAAAAATGTTATCCAGCCTTCCATGTAATTGACTTGACTTATATGAAAAATAAGTTATTTCCTAGTTTTGATCTGTAGGAGCACCATGAGCCCTGAGCCATAGATACTATTCTGTTTAGATATTGATATTTGAAATGTTGGTGACTTTTTTTTGTTCTCTTCCCTTTTTTTTTTTTTTTCTTGTTTTTTCTTTGTCTTGGCTAGGCCGCATCGACTTAGATGTGCGCTTAAAAATGTTCATTATCATTTATATCCATTCAGGGCTGCCATCAGAAATAATAGAGGCCATTAAAAAATAAAACAGGGAGCTCCCCCTCTTCCTTGACAACACCCACCCACCTCAGTCTGGTTGACGTAGAGGTGTAGTGTGGAGCCATGACACGCAGAGCAACAACTTGCCAATCCAGACTTCCCCACATGCCCTTTACCATATAGAGGGAGAGGGTAACCACTGACTGTGGGAAATGTTTTACTAGTGTTCGCACCAGTCCAGAGACCCCACATATATTAATACTGACCCCACCTTTAACAGTAATACCCACACTATATTATAAAAAAAATAAACGTTCCGCCCACATAATATTAGTTTCTCTTTTATAGTATCTGGGGCACACTGCTACCATGGGTTGTATGAGGGGAGCGTGGAGTTGGCACTTAACTAGTTAACCTGTTTAATGTATCAATGCTGACAGACCTCTCCCCTCTGCAACCCCCTGTAGCTCCTCAGTTTAGTTTAAGTGCCCAAGGGAGTTGGGCTTACTTTTTTGGCTAGCATAGCTTTTAACTCTTATTTATCCTTTTAAGCCTTTATTTTTTTTTTCGCCATCTTTATCAGAGGAGGGTGCTCTACAGAGAGAGAACACACTCCTTTTAGGCAGCCGCAATACACTGTCTTGTGAGAGCTGGACGGCTCTCACTGACAGCGCCTGCAGTGTTTTGGTGCTGACAGGCGGATTAATGAAGCCACTGTCACACTGACAGCCTCCCAACGTACCGGCGCTGCCTTAAGAGGCATAGAGTTCAGGTAATTGGACCGATGGCGGCCGCCATCTTGCTGGTTCATACCAAGTTCCCCCTTCAGAGAAAGGAGGGGGAATTTTGTTTAAACTGCATTAACTTCAGCAGGAGGAGAACAGAGGATACGGTGGGCTGTTTAAAATAGAAACAAAGCAGCCACCGATTCCAGGAACATGCAGGAAACTTTGAGGGCGGAGCTAAGGTATATAGAGCTCACTCACCTTTACTTGCATGCTTGGACTCTCCCATATACGTGCCAAGAGATTGCCCGGGAAGAGAGCAGACTCTCCTCACCCTGATATCAGGGACTCTGCTGACTGTCTCCTCTCCTGATATCTGGTTTAGCTGAAAGGCTACGTACCAATATTATATACCTTTATACTCAGGATTGGATATATTTCTTAGTGTTGCAAGTAGATTAAAATACATTGTATTCTATTTGGTCACCTTACATCTTTTCATATTTCTTGTTACAAGATACAACTTTGACTGTCATAGATTAGTTTGTATACTTGTAATTATTTCAAGCCTATATCTTGTGTGATTGAATTTCTGTTGCTTCAGTGTGTTTTCCCTTTAAAAATATGTCTGATAAGGGGAAATCACCACTTACAAAATATTTCACTTGTTCAAAGTGTAAAGTTAAATTGTCAATTGGACAAAAGGACCCGGGGGCACTTTGTACTGACTGTGACGCAGGGACACACCCTACGCATTCCCAGATTAATGTACTACCATTACACCCTAGCATTCCCAGATTATTGTACTACCATTACCGGAGGAACCGGCATGGGTATCTTTTCTGGCGCAGTCGGTTACTACATTGGTCCAACTGCTTACTAAGCCTACGGGGCTAACAGTGGTTTCTACTGTTCTCCCCGCTGCTTCAGTAGAAACTGCCCTCCCTGTGACAGTAGGGATTCCAGTGACCACGGGGATATCTTAAGTGGCTTTGGCGGGTTCATCATCCTCTCTTGCTAACCCAGGCCCTTCTAATGGAGAACCAGCCTTGTCCTCATCCTTGGTCAGATGCCTAGATAGATTAAACCGGTTTCTAGATGCACCAGGACCTAATACTGTCTAAAAATAAGAGGCTTCGGTCTGCAAATCCTCTCCTATCCCTCTCTGATTCTGAGAGAGGGTGAGATTGTTATTGACTCAGATTCTCCGCAGGTCACGGGCCTGGAAGAATCCCCTAGATATCAGTGCATTGACGATCTGGTCTTGGCAGTCAGACAATCCCTGGACCTTATGGATTTGGATGAACCCAAATCTTCGATCAGAGTCTTTTCAGAAAATGAGAAGACGCGCTATCCGTTTTCCACAGTCAGTGGAATTAACAGACATCGCAGAAGCAGCCGGACCGGAAGTTTTCTATTTCAAAGAGATTCCTTACCCTGTACCCGTTACAGGAAGTGGATCTGGCCCACTGGGAACAGATCCCAAGGGTTGACACTCCCGTAGCTTGCTTAGCTCGTCACACTACACTTCTGGTGCCAGGAACAACGGCTCTGCAGGATGCCACTGACCGCAAGGTTGAGAGTCATTTAAAATCAATCTATGTAGCTGCAGGCACCTCTTTCAGACCGATGTTTTCATCGGCGTAGGTTGCTAGAGGGATGGAAGCATGGGCCAAACAGTTGGCCGAGGGACTGCAGGACTCGGACTTGCTTCCTCTGGCCCTGCATCTAAAGGAGGCAACTGAATACTTATATGAGGCGGCCCAAAATGCGGCCTCTATTTCGTCCTCCATATTGGCTTCGGCGGTGGCAGCTAGAAGGACTCTATAACTGAGGTCATGGGGCGCAGATATAGAATCTAAGAAATTGCTTGAAACATTACCTTATATTTGTGCCTGAATTGGACAACATTATTTGCCAGGCCACTGATGGCAAAAGTACTTTTCTGCCAGTACCTGTTCCTAAGGCAAAACCTCCCCGATTTTGGTTCCTTTTGGCAACCCTTTCAGGGAGGCTCCTTTGCCAGAGGTCAGACGAGTAGAGGCAGAATGAATGGTAGCAGGGGACTCTCTTACAGAGGTAGGTCCTCCCTCTCTTCCAGACGCCGGTCCGCCAAGCTTCCGGAAAAGCCTGCATCCTGACTGTCATCCACCTCTTTTTGCAACAGCAGGAGTGTGTGTGTGGGGTGGGGTGGGACGCGGCGGCTCGATTCAGTCTGTTAACGGAGCAGTGGATAGCATCCTCCTAAGACCTTTGGATTCGTGGGGTCATGACGAGAGGGTATATGATAGACCTGTCAGGTCCAGCTCCTCGTCGCTTCTTTGCAACATCTTTGTCCCGCGATCCAGAAAGGAGACAGGCAATGCTGCTCTGTGTCTCTTCTCTTCTTTCTGCAGGAGTCATTTGCACGGTACCGGACAACCAGAAAAGACAAGGGTTGTATTCCAACCTGTTTCTGGTCCCGAAGCAGGATGGATCATTCTGACCCATTTTGAATATAAAAATGTTAAATCTACACCTACGGGTGGACAGATTTCGCATGGAGTCCCTCTGATCAGTAATCAATGGATTAGAAGCAAACTAATTTTTAGCGTAAATATATATAAAAAACGCTTACCTTCAAGTCCCCATTTGGGAGGGACATCAGTCACTTCTCAGATTTACAGTAGGATTGGCCCACTACCAATTCCAGGCACTCCCCTTTTGCCTTTCCACAGCACCCAGAGTGTTCACAAAAAATCATGTCAGTAATGGCGGCATGTCTTCGTTCCAGAGGGGTCAAAATAATACCAAATAATACCATATTTAGACAACCTCCTTATCAAGGCCACATCAGCGAATCTGTTACAACAGCACCTGACCCTTACCATCAGGATCCTGGAGCACAATGGATGGTTAATAAACTTGCACAAATCACAATTGATTCCCTGCCAAATTAATGACCTTCCTGGGGCTCATCATGGACACCAGAGAACAAAAGGTGTTTCTCCCGGAGGACAAGGCCAGGTCGTTACGGGATGTAACTACACAGGTCCTGACCACTCCCAGTCCAACCATTCACTTATTCATGCATCTCCTAGGGAAGATGGGTTGACCTTCGAGACAATTCCTTATGGTCGGTTCCATTCCAGTTGCTTCCAGTGGGACCTCTTAACAAAGTGGTCAGGTTCCCATCAGCAGTTGGAACACCAGAGGATCTGCTTGTCTTCCAAAGCAAGGGTGTCTCTTCAGTGGTGGTTAGACCAGGATCACCTGGTGGTAGACGGGTCTTTTGCCCTGTGGTCCTGGATCGTAGTGACCACAGATGCCATCCTGAGGGGTGAGTGGTGGTAATGGGGGGGGGAGGGGGCTGTTGCCCTTCACTTACGACTTCAAGGCCTTTGGTCGACTCAGGGGTCTTCCCTGTCCATCAACATTTTGGAGTTGAAGGCCATGCTAATGGCTCCTCGGGGCGCCCAGACCATATTTCAGGGATTTCCGGTCAGCACAGCAGGAAGGTCCCAAGATTCTCTGCAAGGGCAAGGGACCCCCTAGCGGTAGCCGCCAACGTCATGACAATGCCCTGGGACTTCCGGTTGGGATATCTGGTTCCCCCCTATACCCATAATTCACCACGTTCTCAGACGAGTAAGGCAAGGGGGACTTCCAGTGATACTGGTGGCTCCCGCCTGGCCGCGAAGAGTAGGGTATGCAGAAATTATTTGCATGGCAGTAGGTGAAGGGGTGCGCTCTACCACTGCAAGATGGCCACCTTCTCCAGGGCCCATTCCGACATCAGGACTTGCCTTGGCTGACTTTAATGGCACGGCTGTTGAAGCCAGCCTTTGGCGGTCTAAAAGGATTCTCTCTTAGAGTCATGAACACTCTCTTGCGAGCTCAGAAGCCAGTTTCGGCTCGTATCTACCACCGCATATGGTGCACTTGTATGGCAGGGTCGATTTTCACAGCATCTATTGTTTTTTCGTCTACCCCGTTTATTGGGACTTTTCTGCAGGGAGTCTTGCATATGCAGTCTCATTATGTCCCGCCTACGGCACCATGGAATCTCAACTTTGTACTTGATATGCTTAAGGGGCCTCCTTTTGAACCTTTACATTCTGCAGATTTAAGGTTTTTTAACGTGGAAAGTAGCGTTCCTTTTGGCGATTGCATCGGCTCGCAGACAATCAGTTAGGAGCCCTTTCTTGTCGTGAGCCATATTTGTTTTTTTTTACGAGGACAGAGCAATTCTACAGACAATCCCTTTCTTTGTTCCGAAAGTGGTTTTTCTGCATTTCACATGAACCAAGAGATTGTGGTTCCAGTGTTTAATACGTTTTCCGGACAAAGTTCATTGGAGTGTTTGGATGTGGTCAGGGCTCTCCGAATTTATGTGAGGAGGACCTCCCACATTCGGCACACAGATTCTATATTTATCCTTTATAATTCACTTAAAAGAGGATGGCCAGCCTCAAAACAATCCATTGCAAAATGGATTTCTGCAACCATTAGGCAGGCTTATGTCGGTGCTAACCAAAATGTGCCTGGTCAACTTACTGCCCATTCCACCCTCTCGGTAGGGGCGTCTTGGGCAGTGAGAAATGGGGCCTCAGCGGACCAGCTTTGCAGAGAAGCCACCTGGTCCTCGGTCCATACTTTCACACAATTCTATAAATTCCATGTCTTTGCGTCTACAGGCAGCGATTTTTTTCTGTAGTGCTCTACGTACCGGGCTGTCAGAGCGGTTCCACCCTTAGGGGGGCTGCTTTAGAACGTCCCCATGGTAGCAGTGTCCCCCAGATAATGTGAAAGAGAAAAGAGAGATTTTTATACTTGCAATAAATCCGTTTCTCTGATTCCATCTTGTGGACACTACATTTCCTCCCTTCTGCTCTTCTGTATGTTCTTTGGTTGTTTGGCCTATCTTCCTTGAGACATTATAATTAAACTGAGACGCTACAGGGGGTTGCAGTAGGGAGGGGTCTGGCAGCATTGATACTTTAAACAAGTTAACTAGTTAAGTGCCAACTCCACGCTCCTCTCATACATCCCATAGTAGCAGTGTCCCCCAGATGGAATCAGAGAAACGTATTTATCTTAAGTATAAAAATCCTCTCTTTCCATGGTCTCTTACCTATCTTCCAAAATTGATGGACGTAGCTACATATAGGGTCAGGTGAGGTGGAGCAGACAGGCTAAAGGAGGGGAAGTTTGGGTAGAGGGGATGAATGGGATGGGAAAGAGGTCGATTACTAGAAACTGAACAACTTCTTGATGTCTGGTCCTAGGGAAGTAGCCGGCCACCAGGAAATACAGCGCTGACAGGGACTGCCTTCTTTAGGACAAGGCTGGCCCTTGTTACACTTCTAAACCGAGGGTCCCACTCAGAAAGAGTGAGGGTCTCCACAGTGGAAAAAAAACATTGGATGGTGGGCCCTGTACATGGTACCTCCCATAACCACCCCAAGTGCAGCCTTGTATCCATTGTGCCTTTAGATCTCACAATCTAGTTGCTTTGTTCCCTTTTTTCAGGTGAACAACACTACATAAAATGCTGTCTCTTTATAAATACTGAAGAATAATAATGTATATGTTTTTGTATCCTTTAGGCTGTGGTTATTATGGGTGTTACTCTTCAGGGTGCAAACCTGTACGGCTATATCAAATGTAAAGTTGGCTCTCGAAAGAACTTGACCAGCATCGCCAGTGGCTACTTTGGCAGCCAGTTTCTCAGACAGGTGAGTGTAGTGACCTTGGACAAGAGTGGTCCAGTAGACTTGCATCCTCCATCGCAGATATTCACTTGTCCTTGACTAGCCCCTGTGCTGTCCAGGGTTTCATAATATGCTGGGGACATGATCTGATATAGCACATGCATGCAGATAATATGGCTCTTTCAAAACAGCTGTAGAAAGTCACTGCAGGAAACAGAAACAGATCTTTATTTTCTCCTTCTAAATTTAATCTGTTCGATGACTCCTCTCCATCTTATCCTCTAACCTCATGCTATTTCATTAGCTTTCCTTTCAGAACATAATGCAGAGATCATAATTTTTGAAACTAATTTGGAGGTAAATATGTTAATAAAATTGGTAATGTAATGTGCACACCTCGCCAACACATAGTGGAGGCAGACATTTTCAGGGCTGAACCAATATGCATACCATACTCCAAACATTCCTGATTTTGAAATGGGGGCATTTTAGTATTTTGTATTGTCCCACTCAAAGCCCCTCTTATTTTTATTTGTAGAGATAGGGACCATCCTACCTATGCTGTGACCTGTGTGTATGTTCATGAGAATACAGCCTATCTATTCACCAGGGACATTAGGAACCAGTGACATCACTGAGGTATTTTGTAGTGTATATTGATAAGCTGCATCCTCAAGAATATTGGTTTAGCCCACAAAGTGGCTGCCTCCAACGTATAGGTAAAGAGTACACTTTGATTTGTAGTTCACTGTTTAAATAGATACCATAGAGCAATGCTCTCTTCAGTGTCTGAAGGCTATATAACCATACATTATTTCCTCTGCCAATCTAATGGTCTCTTCTAGCCTGTCCCAGGAGTTTTGGTTCAAGCCCAGTAAAACATCAGGGGAAAGTGTGATTTTATGATTCTGTGTTTTAATGCAGGTTGTTGTCTTGTATTTTGAAACCTTTTCCCTTGTTTTCCAGGCATTTTCAAGGGGAACCCAAGCAGAATCCTAAACCTTCCTTCGATACATGCACCAAGTGAATTATATTTTTACCAGTGAACGGATCCAGGGTAAAGGTGTTCTCTTCGTGAAAGAGTGTATCTTTTAATTGCTGACAATATTTCCTGGCTGATGGACTTGAAGGCTGAATACATTTTTTTCCAGAAAGTGCGGAGTAGATTAGCTTTTCTATTAAAGCAATACATTTCTAATGTAACAAACGCTTGCAATGATTTGGTTTGTGGGCAATTAATGTAAATATGTATCTATAGATGTGTTATAAGTACAAATGCTAAATTTATGCTAGGAAAATAAAGATTTCCAAACAGTTACTGTTTGTGTGTGTGACCCTCACTTAGTAAAAGTCACTCCTAACTGGAGAACATGGATGAGATGATACTCAGCAAACTGTTGTGGATCTGGGATTTTCCTGGTTACTTACATATTTGCCTTGTCTGCTATCTAATGACCAATTGTGTTTTAAGATTATTATTTTAGATTTTTTTATAACATGAAATCCGATTTTATATATTTTTAACAATGCAGAAGCATACCTTTTATGTGTAGTATGCACTTCTTGAATGATCTGTAAGGTATGAGTGTGGTCACATGACTTTTGCAAGTAGTGATACCTCAGTAGAAGGCTTACTGCTTTCCCTATACCTGGCCTGCATCTGGGGGCCAGATAATTATGCAGGTAAAATGAATAGTCCTCGGTCTCTTGCGTGGTCATAGAAACAGTGGTGATGTAACTTTTTACTGCGGCTGTAGTAATGCCACATGATGTGTTTAACCAAAATGAGACTGATACACGGGATCAATAAATATGTAAGGGAAAACAAGCCTTTTTAAAGAAACACAGAAAAAAAGAATTATGTTTAATATAGGTGAATAAGTGCATGTCTGTTTCTTTAACTTGTCACCCCAAGTCCTGATTTAGTAAAGGAACACTTAGGGCTTTTTCATAAGGGCCAATTTATTTCCGTGTGTCCTCTGTTCTGTTTTGTTTTTGACAGGAAAATGGAGGAGATATGGACAACAGAAAAGCAGAATAGGTACCAGAGAAAGTAGAACATGCCTTAATTTCCCCCTGTTCCTGTTTTGTCGTGTTTTGGAAAGCATTTGCACTGCACCAAAATGAAGAGGAGACTAATACTAACATGCCAGTGTATACCTAGGGTTCTTGGCTCTTCATGATGAGACCAGTTTTACTTTCTGAAGATGTGTTTGTTTCACTGGGAAGAACTACATTTTAAATAAATCGTATATTGTGAAAAGCTTGCCAAACAGATAATGCTCACACAGGTTTGCAGAACCACTTTGCTGCACTTTAATCAGGGTTGTCAGGGTAGTATAGTCAGCAAGTCTTGTGGTTCCAGCAATCAAACAAACAAGAGGTATTTACAATTTCACACTACCCTGCTTTTAGCTAGACATTTGGTCACCTCACTAGTCACCGGCCACTGTTTAGCGTTGGTCACCCCACCCACAACATAAGCCCAGCTATTTATTCTTTCTCCCCAGCACTAACTACGTAAACCAGAAATCAATCACACCCATGTGCTACACCTGTGAACCTGTATTCTGTGTGTAGAGAAGTGTGGAGAATTAACCCTGTCTGCAGCATGAGCTTGCAGACTCTCAGAGAAAGTATTAGTCTCTCCTTTAACAGTACACACATACAGTGGGGAAAAAAGAGCACACATTCCAGGTAAGCCCCTTAGTTGGTGTTGCTTTCATGTTTATATTAGTTAGTCATTTTAGTTTTTTTTTTCTTCCTTCTCCATACTATTTCAGAGCCTGTTGAAGGTAAGAGAAGCAGCACGTCTCATCACAGTGTTTGTGGAGCATGTGACAAACCTTTGTATGAGATTTGTGCAGACTGTAATCCTCAGCCCAAAAGGGCCACTGCTCTGCCTCCTGAACAGCTTGCGGAATTAATGTCTTGGATGATTAGAGCAATGAAGGTAACAAAGGAAGATGTAAATGCCAAGCAAGGGCTTAAGAGAGCCAGACCATAGACATGTATGGATCTGGAGGATGTTAGACCTAATACGTCTGTTTCATATCCTTGAGTCTCTTCATGTTAGCTTCTACTAAGGGCTTGTTCTCACCACTGCAAAGTATCATGTGTCTGTGCTTAGTGTTTTATTGGACACTAGATTTGTGTCTGAGGATCTTTTATTTTTAGATTTTATCAAGCAGTTTAAGAAAATTTATCCTCACATTAAACTTTTTATGACACTCTGGAAACTCAGTGTGGTCCTGGATACCTTATTATCTATTCCCTTTGAGCTTTAACAAGAGGTCTCACTGACACTTAAGGTATTGCTTACACTAGAAATCACACTTCTCCAACAAGTGGGGACTTTACATGCCCTATAGTGTCAGGCTCTATTTCTGATTATCTATATGAACAATATGGTGTTCCAAACTAATCCTCCTTTCTATCCAAGGTAGTTTCCACTTTTTATATAAATCAGGAGATCATACTAACATCTCTCTGCCCACAATCAACTAATGTCAAGAGGGAAAGATTATATACACTGGATCTTGTCTGGGCAATTCGTGTTTACCTCTCCAGATGAAGGAATTCAGAAAATGGGTCAATTATTTCTCTCTCCTGTAGGACGTCAATGAGGACATGCTCAGTCCAAACATGTAAGATGGATCAGAGAGGTCAATGCAGAGGTTCATAAGACTAATGGATGTGATGTGCACTTTATACAAGGGCATCCTGGGCACGCTTGTCTCAGGCCTTAGTAGACGATTTCTGCAAAGCCGTAGATGGGTCATCAATGCACACCTTTACCACACCATTTCTTTTTTTATATTCCCACTAGTCTTGTCTTTTCCGGAGCAGTTTGTGAATTTCTTAACCAGGGGAAGGAGGAGTCACACTATATACTTTCAGCGTTGTTAGCGATTGGCATTAGACAGAAAAAAGTAACATCTATAGCTATCTGAAGGTTTTCTTGTATTAAAAAGGCATAGACTCAATATAAATCTATCATGCAAAGGGGCTAGAAAATAGCAAGTAAAAACACATTAAAATATCTTCGTGAATAAAACCAAACTTCAATTATTTTTTTTGTTGATGTCCCTACCCTATATCACAATTGTCCTTGGTAAAGCATAAATACACTTGTTGTTCATGGAGGGATAATCATTATTTCTGTGTTTGGTCTTCTTCAACTTTAGTACGATACTTGCCTAATTTTTATTTCCCCCTACTGTTGATCCTGGTGGGGAGGTGATTTGCAGATGCGGAGGAGAGCAGGGTGCTGCGCATTGCACCATTTCATCACTGGGGGTGGGGCCAAAATTACATGAATCATATTATTGATGCCCCTCTCCTTCAGGATGGAGGAAAATAGCCTGCTCTCAGGGGACTCTGGGAGACCTACCTGGAATTTAGTAGTCTCATGGACATGCCAGGAGAATAGGCGATTATTTTTTATTACAGGTGATTGAGACATATAAATAAGCTATGAAAACCCTACACTATAATTTGCTAAACAACAATAATACGAAGTACATTTGTAGCAAGGTTCTGCTGGTAAAAGTGTATAAGGTTAGTAAAACACGGGTTGACGGTACGCATATGAGGTGTAAACTGGGTTAAACACATTAATGTGAAGGATAAACATGACTGGTTTGCTTGTGGTAAAACCACAAACTGTCATTGAAATTTGTGCGTACAATGTCAAGCTTTAACTTTGTAAATAGTGTTCAGTATTATACTCTTGTCAGATTTAAAGAAAACTGACTATTCTATGTAAAATATTACGGTAATGTCACAAAATGGGCAATTTGTTCAGAGAATGTTTAACGTGCAGTTTCAAATATGTGTACTAGGAGTTAGACCTGATCTATATATTAATAGAATAAATTCGACTTTTATGAGTGACTTATTTCTATGATATGTTGTCTGAGCAGGGTACATCATATACCAAATTAAAGGTCTTGGTCTGTAGATTTGCAGATAAATATTGGCGTTGTAATCGGTTTTGTAGTTTCGGAGTTATTTTGGAAAACGATTGCTCGTTTTTTACAGCAATGCATTACCATCGACCTTTGGCAATACACCTGTACACCTGTGCTCCCTGTGTACCTGATGGGTGACCTGGAACATGTGACCTGCTGGGTGGTCTGACAACTGACCATTATTTGCAGCCACATATATCAACACGTCTTGCGTGAACCTTGCCCAGCAATGTAACTTCGATGAAAGAAGTTATACATATATTGTAGTGTATAAAGAAATTATTTCTGTCTTTAATATAGTGATTGATAATATAGTTATTTATTCATTACACTCCGTTGTTAAAATTTCTACATGTAATGTACTGTATATAAAAGTTATTGAATTAAGTAATTTAGTCATTACGTTCCAGTTTAAGATGATTTATCTGGTATATTGTTATACATCATTATTTACAGTATGTTAATGTTGTAAACATTTTGCAAATAATGAGACACATGCTGTGAATGATTGTATTTGTACAATGGAAATGTTGTTATTGCATGCCAAAATGTTCAGAATAAACCAGATACATGAAGGATAATCATCATTTCTGCTTGTGCTCTCCAACTTTATTACAGTTTCTGAATCCTTCTGAAAACTGTAACACATGCTGCCTCTTTGGAGCACTGGTGAAGGCTACGCTTGAAAATGCAATTCAGGCGTACGTGGTCATTTGCAAAAAAGGAGATCCTGGAAAAGGAAAGAGGCAGAGATGGGAAACTAAATTAATAAGGGGTAGTGAAAATCTCTGTTTTAAGGAACAAATATCTCAGCTAGAGTTCTTTACACTAAAGAAGGGGTGTCTATATATACTGATCATCTGTTATTTCAAGTATATTCATGGGTGATGTAGAAAATGTAGTAAGCTCTTGCAGAGTTCATGGGGTCACTCCTTGCGAAGTAAAATATGTTTACTCTTTAGCTGTGGAAAGGGTTCTTTACAGTAAGAGCCATGAAAATTAAATGCACACCCACAAAAGCTGGTATCTGCACACTGTAAATATATTTAAGAAAATTCTAGACATCGTCATAGCAAAACAGAATAATAAGGGCTACTGACATTAATAGATACATATAACAGTATGTTGATTGAGGGAGTTAGCCATCTGACAGTATGGAGCCAGCATCATTCCAACAATGGATAATAAAATGATCTGCAAGTCTTTGCTATTACGTTTTGAAGTAAATAGTCCAATATTTAAACCAGGATGGAATGCATAAAAGTGATGATATAATATTTATAAAAACATTCAATTCATAAAGAAATACGGGCACTTTTAGAACGGAGTAAAAATGTGGCTATGGCCTATTTCAAAGTAAAAAAAAAAAAAAAAAAAAAATTTCAATAATGACCCCAGAATTAAGAAGGTTTGTAAAAGAAAATACAATCACTAAGAAAATGATGTGAAACGCGAAGTACAGGTGCCTCTAACCTGTTTCTGCGACCTGAGGTGGTTCTTGTACACTGCTGCTTACTCTCCCACTGACTCCAGCCTGTTCGGTCACTGCAGGAGCAGACACAGTGACTGGCACAACAATAAGAGTAGGGACTGGAGAGGATGAATATGTCAGCACAATCACCTGCCCCTATTGTCACACTGTCCGTGACTACACTGCAGGGCAATTACATGCAGGGCGGCTGCTGACTGGGAGAAGTGGGCATGTTGAGGTCTGTAACAAAAAAATTTTGAGAGAGTGCAGACCTGTTGAACTGAATAAAGTGTATATCCTTATTGTGAGCAACCACAAGACAAAATGGAAAACAGACTCAAATGAGCAATTGTAACTGAAATACAGCTTCTCTTGGCAGGTAAGGATGAACATAAACCCAGGCCTATCTTAAGCAACAGAAACCAGTTTACCACAATGGAGTAATATACTTCTGCATTTCCTTCAGGTCTGTAGTTTTGGCTGAGTAATGAAACTCCATCCAGTTTCCGAAAGCCCTCCTTATCTAGGGAGCTGTAATTATCAGAGAAAAATCTGTTGAGAGGGAATGACAGGAATGCAGCTACACAATGGGACAAAAACTGAATTGGGCCAAAAATCTTGGGTACTAATCGCATGAGCCTGAGGAGCAGAAAATACTGCTGGAGGGTCTAGGAGGTGATAACAGAACTTCATCTATGCCTTTACTAGGATGGTACCACCTGAGATGATGTTCTCACCTCGGATCATGGGAGAAACAGCCTGATGCAGTTTCTTACATTATTTTATTTTTTTTTAAATATATTTTTATTGTTTCTGCCCCCCCAAAAAAAGCTAAATAATTTAAACAATTGTTACAATGAATGTTTATGTGATTACCGATTCAACATAGAAAATGTACAATAATCGAAACACAGTTGTAGGTGCTTAAAAATAAACCATGACATATAATTGTGGATCTGTCGATAATATAGATATACTAGTTCCCCTGATATATTCTAAATTGATTAGAGATAACACCAGAGGAGCATTAAATTTTGGTACACCCATCTCACCGCCCTCCCTGCTACGTCCAAACATATATCCCAAACAAAGTGGGAATCCGACTTTGCTGTACCTCTCGCCTCAACCCAATGGGACCACATTTACAAAAACTTGTCTAAAATGTCTAAATGTACTAATCACCTAGAAATGTTTGTGAAACTTTTAAACAGGACCTACCTAATCCCGTCCCACCTACATAAGATATGGCCCTCTCACTCCCAACTTTGCTGGCGCCAATGTGGGTCAGTTGGGGAATGTCTTCCATGTGTTCTGGTCCTGCCCAGTAATCCAGCCGTTTTGGCTAAAGGTTTTTCAAATAGCAGAAAAAGTCACCAAGGTACAACTAACTCCATCCCCGCTCATAGCCCTCCCAACTAGCCCTCCCAACTCATAGCCCTCACAGCTCTATCCCGAACAATTGCCGAAACACCATAGATATGTGTGGGGCAATATTCTTATCGCTGCAAACAACCCTCTCCTCCCACCATTCATAAAATAGCAGCGAAAATCCAGTTTAGCTACAAGATGGGGACATATGATGTCCCTTACTCTATGACACCATCCTCACCCATAGTCAAGTGGATGGCTTAGCATGTGTTCACCACAGACGGTGAAGGTTCTAAGTTATTATACCCACCAGAATTGTTGACCTCTGCCCCTCCCGACTACCCTCCTCTTGTTTCCCTATGTGGTGTGTAACAATTTAGGTCTAGTTTATTTATCTGCCTAAAGTGCCGTGTATACTATGTTTTATACACTAATGTCATTTCAAATTTTGTTGTATTTCATGTTATGTCTGCTCCCCACTATGTACCCCTCCCCATTCCCCTCCTTTTATCCGTATCCTTTCCCCTTACCATTTAAATACCCTAATAAAAAATAATTTTGTTAAAAAAACCAAACATAGATATACTAGATGGAGTAAACTAACTCATTGTTCTCTAAGTAGGGAATTTGTTTATTTACAAAAAGCATGGGTAGCAAGGGGGGGGGGGGAAAGCAAACAAACGGTAATGTCTGGTGATGCCATCCCCTTCTCTACAAAAGAACAGGAGGGTAATCAGTAAGGATTCACATTTCGTACCATGACGTTGATGAGAAGCAGCAGTAGATTTGTGACTTGATTTCGGGTTGAAGTGAGTCAATGTAGCTTTCTCACATTTCCTAAAACATTTTGATTTTAGTTTCTTTGATGAATGCTTCCATCCAATCCATTTTAAATATGTAAAATAATTTATCTTTAAAATGGTTGAACTGAATGAGACCACACTTGTAAAATGTTTTTTTTGGCTGCTGCACTAAGCAGAAGAAGTCTTCTGCCACCCGTCGAGGGTCCTGGGGAAGGATACCTAGGATAGCCCGGACTGGTGTGAATGGAAGGTAGTTCACTAGATCGTCTAAAGCAAAGGTTCTAACTTTAAGCCAAAAAGTTTGTACTAGGGGACAACTCCAGAGGCAGTAAAGAATATCTGCTGCTTTCTCCTGACATCTTGGGCAGTGATTAGAAGAGGAGGAGTTCTTCAAAAAACTACAATGGGGGAATATGTAGGATCTGTGGTATATGTTTAGAAATAATTCAGTGTACATACTCACCGGGATTAGATGGCTAGAGTTATACATGTTTTTGAGAAGGATGTCTATCATTAGATCTGGAAAAGATTGGATCCATTGTGGGAGACCTGTAGTAGTGATTGAATAATCCAGGAGGTCTCTAATAAACTGATAGTGATAGGTAATGGCCTTATGGCGGGGGGAAGCTTTGGGACAGGAGTACTTCAAGAGGATTCTGCCAGTCTAGATTAGAGAAGCCTAAGATTATACTGCTGATATAATGTTGCCCTTGAAAATGTGCAAAAGGGATGGAACTAAGAAAATGGAATTTCTCTATTGCTTGTATATGTGTAAGAGGCCGTTTTGTTTGAGACATCAAAACAAAATCAGTACGCAACCTACTTTGGTAATGACCTTTTCTTGCCAGGGCGCAAGGGGTAGGAAGCTGAGCCGTCTTGGAATTCAGGGTTGGACGTTAGTGATTCAAATTTTGATTTATGAGAGTTTAAGTGAGTTTTATGTCTTAGAATGTACCAAACCTTGCGTCTATTGCAAAGGAGAGAGTTGTCTTTTATGTCTTGAGATATTTCTTGATCGTGTTGTTATGTTCATCTAGTCGCTATTTAATGAAAATTGTCCACTTGGAATTGTGTGGTTCCAACACACAAAGTGATTTAATAGCAAGTAGCTAAGGAGAAACAAATTAAAAAATTAAGTACAGACGATTATATACGCAGGTGTTTTGGATCCAGTATACAGTTGTTCAATCCTGAAGTATGTGGTCAAGAAGACTGTATGATAGTCCCAGAGCCCAGTTTATATACAGTTGGTGTTACATTGAAAACAGTAGAGATGACTTGGCATGTTTCAATTGGTTCAGGATTCAGGACAGTCCGGTATAATGCAGGTAATAGGTCAGTTCAAACGATGCCCTCCAAGGGTGAGGGTCAACTCTCCAACAGCTGCATACGTATCTTGCCGCCGAAAAGCTGGTTCAAATTGGTCTATTTGCATTACACACACAATACCATTCTGATCATTAATTGTCTTATCATCCATAACTAACATACGCAAGGTGCGATCTCTTAGCTGATAGAAACGGATGTCTGAGGATAAATAGGGGATTAGAATGACACTAAACATGATATGTTTCCTGTATCCTGAACCATAGATCTCAATAAAGTGCTTTTAACATTATTATATTTAACTATTAAATATATTGCATTTGATTATAAACGACTGTGTGTTGAAACTATTTTAAGGTGAACTTTTTACAAGTGAATGTGTAATTGTAAATGTGTGTAGAAGTGTTTGCACATGTTGTGGTTAAATATGCCCTTCCACACCGTAGCGTGCTATTCGCATATTTTCAAAGACAACCAAATTGATGGATATTAATTTGAAACAACTTCATCCAATTATTTGACTTCGACAGTGTAAATGAAGAAAAGGTACTAAATTCATTTTGTGAGAGAGCCACTCTCCAGGGGAGTGTCAGTGTATATTTCCATGCTATGTAGCCAATCTCTGAGATGCCTAAGTAAAGCTGAATGGTTGTAATGAGTAATGTTTGGAAAATTGATCCCACCATTAGTTTTTAGTTGTTGCAATTTGATCAAGTTAATCCTTGGTCTCTTATTGTTCCATTTAAAGTGAATTGAGTTGTTTAGTGTCCCTTTGGGTTAGGAGAAGTGGTAGACATTGTATAAGATACATGAGTTTCGGGAGGGAGATCATTTTAATGAAAACCGCCCTACCTAAAGAAGAGTCGGAGATGATACCACCCTTTAATCTCCTTAGGTATTAAGGAGATAGTATTGTGCATATTTAATTGGTATAGAGAAGAGGAGGGATTTTTGGATTCCTAAGTATGTATAAAAAATATTTGCCTGGGTAAATGGGGGTATGTTTGCCCCATGATGGACAGGTGACTCCAGGCTTAAAGTACATAGGTGTAGATTTACATTTTTCTTTTATTGTTTGCATATACATCAAGGACTCTCCAGAATATTAATATTTAATATTTTTATATTGTGAGTATTGTAATGTGGAATACCTATACCATCTCTCACTTGCAATGTTTGTATTCTTTGGTTAATGTTTAATTTATTCTAAGGTTATTTTGTTGCATCCTTTTGTTTATTACTTTAGCTACATTTAATCACAATAAAAAGTTTTATTTTTCACTGCTTATTAACAGTGTATTTATATTTTTTCTTCAATAAGAAATATGTTTAACACTTCTTGCAACTATTAAAAATAAAGAAACATTTGTGAATTGTGCTTGTCAGTTTCACTACAGCCTTAAAGCTAAACATGGTGTAATTTAGATTGATCTATCTGTGGGCTCCTAAGCGCTCTGCAAATCCAAATCTCTTGTATTGGATTTCATTCTGTATGGCAAAATACCAGACGGCACAATGTTCCTCCTTGTTGTATAGATGCAGGGCTGTTTTTACGGTATAGTCCAACACGTGTAAAGGAACATAGAACTGGTTTAAAGCTGCAATCAGTTACCTTTAAAGTCTTTTTTTAAATTAAGGTCTTTATATCCCTTGGTATGCAGTATTAATTTCATGCTTGTCCAGAAAGTTCCTAGCTTTGAAACGGCAGTATCAAGCAACCTGTAGCCAATTAGATAATCAGAATATTCCTAACAGTACAGAGTATTTCAGGAGATGAGTGTGCTAATATGGGAGGCGGTTTCCTGTCCACTGGTGTGATTGTGTTAGTGAGGAGAGAGGCGCATGTGGCTAGAACACTGTCATGATGTGAGGAGGGCAGACAAGCAGGAAACCACAGACTGAACATAGGATAGTGGAAGAAGCAGGGTCCTCCAACAGCAGAGTAGTGATGTGAGTGTCCTTGTGCAGGAAAAAGTAGATGTTTCACGCAGATCTGTATTGACCCCATGGGCCCTAGGCAGGTTTGGGCCCCCACTCATGTCTCTGACATTTGGCCCGTGTATCCAGATGCAGTCACACAAGGAATTATAATCGGAACCATTTACCAGATGAGTGTCAGGGGTAGTGAGGTGACAGGTGTGAAAGTCAAATAATTGGATGAAGTCGTTTCAAATTAATAACCATCAATTTAATTGGCTTTATCTGAAAATATGCGAATAGCGCGCTACGGCGTGAAAGGGGGTATTACGCAATACCACTAGCGAGTACTTTTACATATATTTACACTCACACATTCATTTGTAAATAGTTCACCTTTAAAAAGTTCCAGCACATAGTCTTTTATAATCAAATGTAATAGATTTAATAGTTTAATATAATAATGTTAAAACCACTTTATTGATATCTAAGGTTCATGATATAGGAAATGTATCATGTTTAGTGTCATACTAATCCACTTTCTACCATTAGACATCCGCTACAATCAGCTAAGCGATCGCACCTTGTGTATGCTAGTTATGGATGATAAAGAATTAATGCTCAAAATTATATTGTGTTTGGAATGGTAATAGGCTGGTTTGATCCAGTATTTCACTGGGAAGACATGTAGGCAGCTGTTGGGGGGCTGACCCCCACCCTTGGAACCGACCTATGACCTGCAGTATACTTTACTGTCCTAAATCTTGAACCAATGGAAAAAAGCCATGACATAACCAGTGTTTTTTATGTACCACAAACTGTATATGAACCAGGCACTGAGACCATCACTCAATCTACTTTGACCACAGGCTGAATGACTGTATGCAGGATTCAGTGCGCTGCGTTTGTATCGGCTGTACTTTATTCTATTTAATTGTTATTTGTTACATCTTGCTATTAAATCTCTTTTGTGCGTTGGAACCACATTGATCACAGCGGACAGTATTTATTGATAGCGACTAGACGAACATAACACAGGGAAATTAGAGGGCATGGGTTGGAATAGGTGTCATCTGATGTGTATAAACAGGGGTGCAATCACTAAACTTGGCAGAAGATGGGAACAGTGAATAGGCTGGTATAATGGATAAAGGCCAAATGGTGTGAGTAATGGAAGCAGTCATGCGGGGTGTGTGAGGTATGTGAAAGCACATTCAGGACTCCTCAGTGCCCACCAGGCCCTAGGTTGTAGTCTAAGGGTCTGAGTCATTAAGGAGAGCAAAGCATAAAAAAGGAGTTACTATGCACCTGGGCAAAACCATGTTGCATTGGAGGGGAGGTAAATTTAAAATGTGGTGACAGATTTATAGTTGGGGTAGGGCATGTCCTAGATCAACTTTAAATTTCAGTGTAAAAATAAAGTTAGCAAGTATTTGTGTGCTAGATGAAAAAACAGCCAGTATTTAACTTATGTGCAAAATAATAAACTAATTTGCACCCCTTGCATTGTAACATGGTTTGTCCCACAGAACAGTAACTACTTTTTTTTGCCTTACTTTCCTTAATGACTCCGGCTCCACATCTGCAGTATATGCGCCTGATTTATGCTAAGTCATCATCATATTTACACTAGCCCTGTTGCAGGTGCCAAAAAATTCACCTCCTAACAATTATGCATGTTTCTGCAGGTCTGCGTAAACATTCATTTGCCTCACCTGTTCTGCCTCTTTAGCCATAAGGAGTAAGGCTTGGTACACATTACAGATTTTTCCGACCAATGTGTTATCTACAAGGATTGCACCCACGACTGAAAAAAAGGAAAAGTCCCGATCAGCATGCTGATTCATGGGTACACTACACATTTTAGAACATTTACCTTCAGATCTGTGCTCTTCATCTGTCATAACCGTCTGCTGAAAAGATCATGACTCTGTAAACTCTATGGAGATCCGCCAAAAGTTTTGAGAATGACACAAGTATTGGTTTTCACTAAGTTTGCTGCTTCAATGTTTTTAGACCTTTTTGTCAGATGTTACTATGGTTTACTGAAGTAAAATTACAAGCATTTCATAAGTGTCAAATGCTTTTATTGACAATTACATTAACTTTATGCAAAGAGTCATTATTTGCAATGTTAACCCTTGTTTTTGAAAACCTCTGCAATTCGCCCTGGCATGCTGTCAATCAACTTCTGGGCCACATGCTGACTGATGGCCACCTATTCTTGCCTAATTAATGCTTGAAGTTTGTCAGAATTTGTGGGTTTTTGTTTGTCCGCACGCCTCTTGAGGATTGACCACAAGTTCTCAATGGGATTATGGTCTGGGGAGTTTCCTGGCCATGGACACAAAATTTTGTTGTTTTGATCCCAGAGCCACTTAGTTATCACTTTTGCCTTATGGCGAGGTGCTCCATCATGCTGGAAAAGGCATTGTCCATCACCAAACTGTTCTTGGATGGTTGGGAGAAGTTGCTCTTGGAGGATGTTTTCTTCCATTCTTATCCCTTGGCAGAGAAGCAACCCCACACATGAATGGTCTCAAGATGCTTTACTGTTGGCATGACACAGAACTGATGGTAGCGCTCACCTTTCCTTCTCGAGACAAACGTTTTTCCAGATGCTCCAAACAATCTGAAAGGGGATTCATCAGAGAAAATTACTTTACCCGAGTCCTCAGCAGTTCAATTCCTGTAACTTTGGCAGAATATCAGTCTGTCACTGATGTTTTTCCTGGAGAGAAGTGGCTTTTTTGCTGGCCTTCTTGACACTAGGTCATTTTTCAAAAGTCTTTGCCTCACTGTACATGCAGATGCACTCACACCTGCCTGCTGCCAATCCTGAGCAAGTTCTGCACTGGTGGCCCGATCCCGCAGCTGAATCAACTTTAGGAGACAGACCTGGCACTTGCTGGATGTTCTTGGGTGCCCTGAAGCCTTCTTCACAACTATTGAACCTCTCTCCTTGAAGTTCTTGATGATCCAATAAATGATTGATTTAGGTGCAATCTTACTAGCAGCAATATCCTTGCCTGTGAAGCCCTTTCTTTGCAAAGCAATGATGACTGCATGTGTTTCCTTGTAGTTAACCATGGTTAACAGAGGAAGAACAATGATTTCACACTCATTTTAAAGCTTCCAGTCTGTTATTCTAACTAAATCAGCATGACAGAGTGATCTCCAGTTCTCATCAACACTCTTACCTGTGTTAACGAGAGAATCACTGACCTGATGCCAGCTGGTTCTTTTCTGGCTGGTCTGAAATGCAGTGTAAATGTTGTTTTTGGGATAAAATTAATTGTCATGGCAAAGAGAGACTTTGAAATTAATTGCAATTCATCTGAACACTCTTCGTGACATTCTGGAATAAATGCAAATTACCATCATAAAATGGTGGTGAAGGGGCACAGTGTGCGCATGAAGGGGCACAGTGTAATGGTGAAGGGGCACAGTGTAATGGTGAAGGGGGACAGAGTGAGCATGAAGGGGCACAGTATAGTGGTGAAGGGGCAGTGTCATGAAGGCCTTTCCAAAATCAGACTTGAGCCCCTACAATCCATTTTGCATGCAACAGCTAGATTGATTTTCCTTGCAAATCGTCCTTCCTCTGCTGAGTCGCTCTGTCAGTCTCTACATTGGTTGCTTGTTTTTCAACAAATCCAATATAACATTCTTCTACTAACTTACAAGGCCCTCTACAAAATTGCACCAACATACATCATTTCACTCCCTCGCACCACAAGACTTTCCTCTAGTCTTCAAACCTTCAAGCATTCTCTGAAAACCCACCTCTTCAGACAAGCTTATAATATTCCTCTACCACCCTCTTAATCTCCCTAGCTACACAGCTAACACAACACAACAACCCTCTGCCCAACATAGTTGTGTGACGGAGCATACAACCCACTAAATACTTTGTAAACTTTGCATTCTAGCTGGACGAATATTCAATATGATGTAGCACTTAGCCTTATGTATCAAACCATTGTCCCATAGATTGTAAGCTTGCGAACAGGGCCTTTTTACCTCTACGTATGTATGTATTACCCAGTATTATTTTATTACTGTTTGTTCCCAATTGTAAAGTGCTACGGAATCTGAATGCGCTATATAAATAAATGATTACGATAATGAAAGAGCACAATGTAATGGGGAATGGGCACAATGTGATGATTTTTGAACATATTGTTGTTTTTATTTTGCTTGATCTTATTGCTCTTAATGATAGCTGTAATTTATTCTTTGACAGAAATATAATTTTAAAAAATATATCCAAATATTATTTTCCCTTGGATTTATGTGTATTATTTATGCAAACAACTTAATGAGTATTTCTGTCCCGACCTAAATACTTATTACGTTATTTTGACACAACTACTTATAAAACGGGACTGCTCAGTAATTATTTTGGATTAGGGGTGCCTTGAAAAAATTATGGAGACCCTAAGGGTGCTCCAAACTGAAAAAGTTTGGGAACCACTGCTGTAGTGTGTACCCAACCTAAGGAGGTGCAAGTACCAGGTATGCATGAATCTGAATTTACGCATATGCGTCCTTTCTCTTTGTGGATATGTGCAGGGTAAATTTGCACAAACGCATCAGGCCGTATACATAGCTGGATCACTTATAAATAACCTTTGATATACATTTATTTAAAGAATATATAGCACAGGGCACTTACTTATATCATTGCTAGGGGTGTGCACCGGCCACTTTTAGTGTTTTGGGTTTTGGGTTCTGATTAGCTTGAGGTTTTGGGTTCTGATTTGTTTTGCTAAAACACCTGACGAAAGGTTTTGGTTCTGTTTTAGGGTTCTGGGCCCTGATTTATTTTTAAAAAAGCATAAAAAGCGCTAAAATCCAGTTTTTTGGTTGTTTTCCACTCCTACGCTATTATTAACCTCAATAACATTCAATAACAATCATTTCTACTAATTTCTAGTCTATTCTGAACACCTCACACCTCACAATATTGTTATTAGTCAAAAACGTTGCACCGAGGTAGCTTTCTGGACTGTGTAGTGGAGTGGGCCCGATACCCAATTTGGTACCGGGGCCACAATACCTCCCTCAACTGTTCTAAATTAAAATGCACATATGGCTGCTCCTACATCCTCTGCAGCATATACAGGGTGTAGTTCGAGCGCGTCAATACCTCTTGTTTTTGACGATGACAGGTCATTTTAATTAATTTTGGATTTGGCCCCGACACTGAATGTAGTTTAATATCTGATATGCATCTATCTGGACTGCGTAGTGGAGTGGCCCCGGTACCCAATTTGGTACCGGGGCCACAATATATCACCCTCAACTGGTCTGAATTCCACTGCACAGATAAAAACAAAGAACATAGTATTAGAAATGGCAGTTCCTCTTTTTTGGAACTATAAAAACAAAGAACATAGTAATAGAAATGGCAGTTCCTCTTTTGTGGAACTACAGAAACAAAGAACGTAGTAATAGAAATGGCAGTTCCTCTTTTTTGGAACTATAAAAACAAAGAACATAGTAATAGAAATGGCAGTTCCTCTTTTTTGGAACTACAGAAACAAAGAACGTAGTAATAGAAATGGCAGTTCCTCTTTTTTGGAACTATAAAAACAAACGACATAGTAATAGAAATGGCAGTTCCTCTTTTTTGGAACTACAGAAACAAAGAACGTAGTAATAGAAATGGCAGTTCCTCTTTTTTGGAACTATAAAAACAAAGAACATAGTAATAGAAATGGCAGTTCCTCTTTTTTGGAACTACAGAAACAAAGACAACCTCCTTCAACTAGTCTAAATTTCACTGCACAGATGGCGGACACCGGACGCACGTCTAAAAGCAACATAGCTGTGCCGGTGACATGGCCTGCAGGAATATCTCTGATGGAGATAGAACTAGGCCCCAAAGAGCACATAATGCCAAAAAAAGAGGTGCAAGATGGAATTGTCCTTGGGCCCTCCCACCCACCCTTATGTCGCGGAAAAAGGACATGCACACTTTAACAAACCAATCATTTCAGCGACAGGGCCTACCAAACTACTGTGGCTGAAATGATTGGTTTGTTTGGGCCCCCACACAAAAAAAGCTATTCATCTCTCCCTGTAAAGACTAAACAGGCTCTACTGAGGCAAGATGTCGTCCTCATCCTCATCCTCTAATTCCTCTCCCCCTTCAGTGTGTACTTCCTCATCCTCACACATTATCAATTCGTCCGCGCGGGACTCCACAACCACCTTCGCCGCTCACTGACCAGGTTCCCCGCTGCACTAAAAACTCTTTCCGAGTACACACTGGAGGGGGGACAACTCAGGTAAAATAGAGCCAGTTTGTACAGGGGCTTCCAAACTGCCTTTTTTTCCTGCCAGTAACAATATGGACTGTCTGACATGTCTATTTGGAAGGTGTCAGAAAAATAATCCTCCACCATTTTTTCTATTGTGACAGCATCCAATGCAGCGACAGTAGACATGTCTGCAATGGTTGGCAGGCCCTTCAGTCCGAACCAGATGTTGTCTGCATCCCCGCTAGCGGGTCTTTTAGGAAAACTGAGCTTTTTCCTCGCAGCCACAGGTGTTGAAGAAAATGAAGGAGGAGCTGTTGGCATGTCACGGTCCTCTTCAGAGGACAATCTCCTGACCAGCAGGTTTTTGCACCGCTGTAGACTTGTGTCCGCCAGAAACAGAGACACAACATACGCTTTAAACCGAGGATCGAGCACGGTGGCCAGAATGTATTCCTCTGACTTTAAAAGAGTGACCACCCTCGGATCCTGGCAAAGCGTACGAAGGGCTTCATCCACAAGAGCTACATGCTTGGTGGAATCGCAATGGTTTACCAGCTCCTCCCTCACTTTCTCCAGCTGCTTCTGCAACAGCCTGATCAGGGGAATGACCACCAAATTAACGGTGTGGGCAAAACATGGAACGTGCTGAAATTGCCCATATGTAATGCCCGCACAATGTTACTGGCATTGTCTGACACCACAAATCCCCAGAAGAGTCTAAGTGGGGTAAGCCACTGTGAGATTATTTCCCTCAGTTTCTCTAAGAGGTTGTCAGCATTGTGCCTCTTACTAAAACCTGTGATACACAACGTTGCTTGCCTTGGCACGAGCAGCCGTTGTGGAGATGCTGCTACTGATGCAGCTACTGCTGTTGCTGCGGAAGGCAATGCATCTACCCAGTGGGCTGTCACAGTCATATAGTCCTTAGTTTGCCCTGAACCACTTGTCCACATGTCCGTGGTTAAGTGGACAGTGGGTACAACCGCATTTTTCAGAGCACTGAGGACACTTGTTCGTACTTCTCTGTACATCTTTGGTATCGCCTGCCTAGTGAAGTGGAATCTCGACAGGATTTGGTACCGGGGACACAATAGCTCCATCAACCGTCTAAATCCTATTCACTGATGGCGGACACCGGACGCACGTCTAACACCAACATAGCAGTTACCGCCACAGTTATCCGCTTTGCTATAGGGTGACTACTGTCGTACTTTGTGCTCAGGGAAAACGACTGTTGGACGGTCAACTGTTTGGTGAAAGACGTAGCGGTCTTACGACTTCCCCTCTGGGAAGATGACCGACTACCAGCAGCAACAGCAGCAGTGGCAGTAGTAGGCGTACCGCTGCAGGATTCCCGTATTGAAGAGGACTCAGTCTGGCTGGTGACATGGCCTGCAGGAATAAATTTGATGGAGATCGTGGAGGAAGTTGACGAGGAGGGTGTTGGTGGTATGTATCCAACAGGACCAAGGGATTTAGATGTCCCTGGACTGCTGACGGTCCTAGCCACAGGTCCTGAACTAAACACTGAATTATGAAGGTTCTTCAGGTGACGTATAAGTGAGGATGTCCCTAGGTGGCCAAGATCCTTACCCCTGCTTATTTGAGCTTTACATAAGCTACATATGGCCATACATTTGTTGTCTGGATTCTGATAAAAATAACTCCAGACAGAAGAGGTGGATTTTTTGGTCTTCTGACCAGGCATGACGATGGGCTTTTTCATCCCATGGACAACAACTGTTTCCTCCCCTGGTCGCTCATTTATGATAACCACATCATCAGGGAGCTGCGAGCTGAAATCCAGTGAGTAAATTACCGTATTATTGGTTTTCCCGCGCAGGATTACCGTAATAACGGTAATATTTGTTGAGCGCAGGATTTTCGGCGATCCCGCCATCAATTGAGTATGCCCCTTAGAATGAACAATTAGCTTTAAATATATTCAGATGTAGCACATGTAGCAGATCAGCACATTGTTGAAGTCAGCAAATTGGATAAAGTCATTTCAATTAAAATCGAGCAAACTTGGTTGTCTTTGTCTGAAAAAAATGCGTACGGTACGCTACGGTGTACAAGGGCACGCTACAGCGTGAAAGGGCGTACGCAGCTACTACACGTGGCAGCAACAGTATTTGGTCTTTTACCATACATTCGCACAAACACGCATACTTATAAAATAGTACACATTAATGGTAGTTACAACACATAGTCAGTTACGTCGAAATATAGTAGTATTTATGTGTTATATTAAAGTTACATGCATATTAGTGAAATATATGGAACAGGTTGAAGGAATCATATCATGAGTGGTATCATAATAAACCTTTTAACATTTCCTACTGTTTGGTTCACTCTGCGAAGGAATCGCAGAGTGCATACGCAAGTTATGAATGATAGGGAATTATGGACTACTTAAGACTAAGGAATCTTGGCGGGAAGAGCAGAGCATACCCCCTGGAGAGATGACCCCCTCCTTCGGATTCCTTAGGATGAACTAGCCAATGATTGACAACCCCTTGGACTTTCCTGAAACCTGGACCAATGGAAGCAAGCTATACCATCTTCATTGTATCACTGTATTTCTGTGTGCATATAAGCAGCAGCTTCACATCTAGTGTTCAGACATCTTGTCCCCAGACTTCAGGATTGAATGACTGCACACTGGATCCAGAGCACCTGCGATAAGTAACGGCTGTATTTATTATCACTTCGCTTGAACATATTATACTACTTTTTGCGAATAAATCTTTGTGCGTTGGAAACACAAATCGAGGTTTGACAATCGTTATTGGTTAGCGACAATATGCACTTAACAATTTGGGGGCTTGTGAGCTTTGGAGGTTTCATTGCCGATGATACGCAAGACCAACGAATTTCGGTTCCGCAACAAAGGGTGGAGACGTGTCATAAACGGGTAAGAACGCAATGTGTTCAAAACCTGAATTTTACTCTGTGTTGTGAAACCGAATGTCCGTTTTGCATTGTCTAGGGCACGCTAACTAGAACCTAGGCACAAAAGAGAAAACTGTTTCTTTTTACTGTCATTGTGCGTTTTAACTGTATTGCATTGCTTAGCGTATGTGTATTTCCTGCTGTGCGTACGCGAACTTCCGGTAGATTTTCCACGTGGTTAAACAATCGTCTTGATAGTTATTATATGTGCATAGTATAATTACTTGTGAAAGCCTCTGAGACATTATTACTGTTGTTGGGAACTTTTGATTTTCTGCGCAGAAAAAGTGTATAGTGTGTGATTTTGTAACGTAGATACACTGTTTATTATTCATTGTGCTCAGTTGCTGTCTGACGAGGCGGATTGCCCAACTGAAGGACGGTATACAGGGCAGGTATACCGAATGCAAAAACGTGGTTTTCGCAAAGCGCTACCAAAAGATCGCAAGGTTTGCTAATAATTAGTATTGGTAGGCAGTGCGATCTAACCGCACGACAACCGTTAGTGCGATTTGGTGAAGCAGCTAGGAGTAATTATATTGGAAAGGCTGGTTGATTGTATCGACTTTGTTCTCCCAGTTATAATTATCTCAACAGATTTTTGTGGTTTAGCCAGGGTATCGAGGAGCTGATAGCCCTTGGGTCCCACAGTGATATTGTCTGTGTTAGGGGTCCTTGTTTAGTACAAGAGGAAGCGAGTGGACGCGGCTTGAGCAAATACGTCCACGGCAAGTAAGAGATCTCTAGCGGTAGAGTGTTTGTAGCAAATTGTTGAAAGTGTTCTGCATAGATTGGTGTTGTTCAACATGGGTGCTAAGCATACGCTAGAGTTGGCCAGTGTACTGCCTAAGGAAGGTCCTATTGGTTCAGCGAGATTTCTCATGTGTAAGAAATATGGTGCATACGCAACTGCGTATTGCGAAACGTGGGTCAAAATGACCAAAGATTGTGATAGGCCTTTCCCAACAATAGGAAGTTTTAATGCAGAGGTACTAAATACTGTTGATTAAGTCAACAAAAAAGAGAAATAGACATAATGATTGTTTAAAATTGTGGCAAATGGAAGGTAACACGTGGCAGAGCAGCGAATGCACAGCGGAAGTAGGCGTGGCGAAAAGCGCACGCAGGGCGGAAGTAGCCGTTGAGAAGCGTGGCGTACTCAGCACAAGCGCACCCCCGCCACCTTATGTGGCGGGAGGGGTAAGTACAGCCGTTATTAAAACCGAAAAAAGAGAAATTTCTAAATTGTATCCTGTTTTAAGCCAGTTTAAAACAAGTGTATCAGAAGATGAAGATGAACCCACTGTGATTTCGGCCATTGCTCATGCTGTTAATATGCTAGAGGTTCAGCGTAAGTATGGGAAAGGAGCAATGGCTGAGATAGGTGAGAGTAGTGTGATCCCTAGGAGTGATAGCGTTCTAAATCTTGAACCAGCAGATCCGGTAGTGACTTCTGAAAACAGTGAACCAGTGGGTGCGTACCCAGTCCGCACAATATCAGTTCCCAATGGGAAACCGGATAAGGATGGTGTAGTTCCTTTAAGAAATGTTACAATGCATTGTCCCTGGACTAGATCAGAATTACGTTCCATTATGACTGAATTCCCAGATCCCAGAAAAAAGTTGGCAAAGTATCAGAAATTTGTTAAAGACTTAGGAAATGCACACAAACCAACCGATAAGGATTGGCGTGTAGTGTTGAGGGCGTGTCTTCCTCCCCATACTGACATACAAAAATTTATTAAAGATTGTGTGTTGGATAAGGATGACACCTTGACTGATGAGATTAACCAAGAAAATATAGAACAAATTGTTAAACATTTAGCCATCTATTTTCCGGTAGTAACGAATTGGAGTAAAATTTTCACCATCAAGCAGAAAGATTGTGAGACAGCAGCAGATTACTTCATTAGAGCTATAGCAGCGATAACACGGTTCACTGGGATATCAAACATAGGGGAGGACCCATATCATAGGGAAGTAGCTGTAGGAGTATTAATGGATGGCCTTAGAGAAAATTTAAAAACCAGAGTACAAACCACATTACCTAATTGGAGAGGCATCACAGTAGATTCTCTTAGGGAGTCTGCTGTGGAGCATGACAAAAACCTTTTCAGAAAGAAGGAGGAGAAAAGTGATAGGTTAATGACGGTGAGTATACAGGCTCTAGAGGGGATGCATACACGACCACCAGCATACAACCCACATAATAAGAAACATAGAGTGATCAGATGTTTCAATTGTAATCAAGAAGGACACGTTAGGAGGGATTGTAAAAAAGACTGATACAACCCTAGAGGTGGGACACATAGATATCCTCCAAGGAAGGACTCACATAGAATAGAAGACTCACATCTACCCGCACATATTATAACAGCAAATATTGCGCGGGAAAATGATAGTCAGCGCTAGGGGTCAGGTCATACCTGTAATCTACAGCCAGTGAGGTTAACTGAGAGTCAGAGTGAAGAACCAACAATGATAGTTGACATAGCTGGTAGGAAACAAACCTTTCTTGTAGATACAGGGGTGGCCCGATCTGTGATAACTTCTCCTCTCAATCTACAGGTGACCAGTAAAACTATTCCAGCTATGGGAGTAACGGGAGGAGTGTTACATTATCCACTAACTAAACCTGCTGAAGTTACTATCGGGCCCCTGCATACCAAGCATTCGTTTCTCTTGGCTGCGGCGGCTCCTACTAACTTGCTAGGGAGAGACTTGTTATGTAAAATGGGATGTTTCATATACTGTACTTCAGATGGTGTGTTCCTAGATATACCCGAGAAGGTCGCTCATGAGGTACAGGACATATTGGACACCCCTCAAAGGTTAATGTTACACTCTACTGTTATAGAACACAGTCCATCTCAAGTAAAGGGGATGTTGCTGGAAATACCAGGTTCACTATGGACCAGAGATGGACAGGACACTGGACTGATGGCAAACGTAGCCCCTGTCATGGTCAATCTAAAAAGTGGTAGGATAGCTCCAAAAATCCCACAGTATCCATTAAAACCGGAGGTGGAACTAGGGGTATATCCTGTTATTGAGAGGCTGTTACAACAAGGGATTTTAATTCGTACAGCCAGTACAGCAAATAGTCCCGTTTTCCCTGTGAAGAAGACTGGGGGGAGGGGCTATAGATTAGTCCAGGACTTAAGGGGAATTAACAAAGTTGTTGAGAGCCAATTCCCCGTAGTGCCGAATCCAGCTGTCATCCTCATGCAGATTCCACCATCTGCTAGTCATTTTACTGTCATTGATCTATGTTCTGCTTTCTTCTCAGTCCCTCTTCACCCTGACTGCCAATACCTTTTTGCATTCTCCTACCGGGGAGTGCAATACACATGGACCAGACTACCCCAGGGGTTTATTGACAGCCCCAGTATTTTCTCCCAAGCCTTACATGACTGTTTGCAATCCTTTCAACCCCACAATGGGTCTGTTCTAATTCAATAAGTGGACGATTTGTTGTTGTGCTCTGATTCTTTTATGTCATGTTTACATGATACTAAATTGTTGTTGCTTCATCTTTCACAAACAGGGCACAAGGTGGCAAAGGATAAATTACAGCCATGTCAGACTAAGGTCAAATACTTAGGACACTGCCTCACTAAGGGGCTAAGACACCTGACAACTGACAGGATTGAGGCCATACAACACATGACTCTGCGGCAGAGCCAGAAGCAGATTCGTACTTTCCTGGGGATGTGTGGATACTGTAGATCCTGGATCCCAGGTTTTTCTCTTCTGGTATTACCATTGCAGGAGCTAGTCTCTTCGTCAAAACCAGAACGTGTTGTACACACAGAAGAGTCAGAGCAAGCGTTCTTAAATCTTAAAGATAGTCTGACTAGAGCACCTGCATTGGGAATACCTGATTATGAAAAGCCTTTTGAGCTATACTGTACAGAAGCTGATGGTTGTGCAGCAGGTGTCCTCGCACAGAAACATGGTGATGCTAGCAGACCGGTAGCATACTACAGTGCACAATTAGACAATGTGGCAAGATCACTCCCAACATGTCTCAGAAGTGTAGCAGCAACTGCTCTTCTGGTAAGTAAGAGCGAAGACGTAGTATTAGGACATAATTCCACTGTCTATATACCCCATGCTGTATCAGCTCTGTTAAACTCAGCCCAAACCAGACATGTTTCTTCAGCTAGATTCACAAAGTGGGAACTAGCCCTGATGGCACCCTCAAACATCACCATCAAACGATGTAGCACCTTAAATCCAGCTACATACCTTCCATATGTGTCTCGAGAGACACAAAGGGTGGGAGGTGAGGAGACCCTAGTTGATGATGAGTTAGGCAAGAATACTGACACGCATGACTGTATGGAACACCTGAATCAGACCTTTACTGCAAGACCCGACATACGTGACACCCCCTTAGAAAATATAGATTTTACGTTTTATACAGACGGAAGTTGTCATAGACAGACAGAGACGGGAGAGCTATGTACTGGTTACGCTGTGGTAGACGATCAGGATGTGGTAGAAGCTGAACCCCTTGGTTCACCTCACTCAGCCCAGGTGGCGGAACTAGTAGCACTAAGGAGAGCGTGTGAATTGGCAGAGGGTAAATCAGCCAATATATATACTGACTCTAGGTACGCCTTCGGGGTAGTGCACGATTTTGGGGCCCTTTGGCGTCTTAGAAACTTTACGACAGCAGCAGGTACGCCAGTGGCACACTCACAACACATAAAAGGACTTCTGACAGCGATACAGTTACCCAGAACAGTAGCCGTCATAAAGTGCAAAGCCCATACCTTTGAAGAAGACCCAGTGTCATTGGGCAACAACAGGGCAGACGAAGCTGCTAAATGGGCAGCAGGGCAACCTATGACTGTATCGACCAAGACTATGATGGTTTTTCAGACATTAGACATGCAGAAATTAATTGAAATGCAAGATTTGTGTTCCCTGCAGGAAAAGGCGGTCTGGAAGGTGAAGGGATGTGGTCAAGAGTCCTCAGGACTCTGGAGGGATGGACAAGGTAAGCCTGTAGCTCCCCGAACGTACTATCCAAGCCTGGCTGAAGCAGCACACGGCCTGACTCACCTGGGTAAAGAAGGTATGTGCAAACTGGTGAGAGCATACTGGTGTGTTCCCGGATTTTCCTCTCAGGCTGGTAAGAAGGCAATGTCATGTCTTACTTGCTTGAGGAAAAATGTCGGGAAAACTATTCCAACTGAGCCATCCCACATCCCTCCTACAGACGGACCTTTTCAGGTAATACAAATTGACTATATCCAATTACCACTGTGCAGGAATTTAAAGTATGTGTTAGTTTGTATTGATGTGTTTTCCGGTTGGGTAGAAGCATATACGGCAGCCACTAATACTGCTGTGTTCACTGCAAAGAAAATTGTAGAAGACTTTGTATGTAGGTTCGGTATCCCTAGAATCATTGAAAGTGATAGGGGTACCCACTTTACTGGTGATATCTTCCAAAATATGTGTAAACTTATGGGAATCGGTAGCAGACTTCACACCCCGTACCGACCACAAGCCAGTGGTAAAATGGAGAGAGTAAATGGTACTATAAAGAACAAGCTTGGTAAGGTAATGGCTGAAACTGGGTTGGCATGGCCAGAGGCTTTGCCATTGGTCCTCCATAGCATTCGGACCACTCCTAGACCTCCTCTTAATCTGTTCCCCTTTGAGAAACTGTTCGGACGACAACCTCATTTGATCGTGAGTCCACAAGACGACTTGAAGTGTAATAATGAAGTGACTGTACAATATCTTATAAGAATGAGTAGACAGCTAAAGCAACAGCAACAAAAACTAAAAATGCTGTCACCTGGTATGCGAGAAACGAACTGTCATGATGTTGAACCTGGAGACTATGTTATGATCCGCAATTTCTTACGTTCAGGTTGTTTAACAGACCGTTGGGAAGGCCCGTACCAAGTGCTGCTGACCAATACTACATCACGAATATAGGAAAATTCAATTGATAGTAGACATCAACTGAAAAGAGTAGTATATGGGGCACTCCTGTCCATAGAAATTGAATAAAATCAACTTTATTAGTAATTATAGTTAAAAATTCAGACAAATATCCAATGTCAGACTAGGCGAATTATTAAAAGTATAGAGGTGAAAAAGATTAGAAAATGGTGTAATGAGAATAATTAAAATAGACCCCTAGAAAGAGCCGGTCGTGATTGTTATTAATTAATTACTTCCTATATTGACTGGAAATATCTCTAAGTCAGTGGTAATTAGTTTCTTCTGATTTGTCAATAAACAGAATCGTGCACTGTGAACCAAAAATGACTCGTATTTCTTTCAATATATGCAAATACTATTATATTAATTAGGGATCACTTCACACAGATCTAAATATCAGTGTATGTGCATATATAACGTTCATTCATATTTTTATTATTTTTTATTTTTTATTAGATAGAGAGAAAGGATAGGCTTATTGTTGTTAAGATAGGGTACAAGATTAAAATTGTTAAATAGTCTTAAGTTAGGGTATAATTACCCTTAAGTATGTTATCGGTTTATTACACAGATATTTTATTGTTCTGTCACACATAACATCAAAGACACGAGTTGTAACTAATTAACACTAAGATTCCCCTGTCACATGATAGGTATATCCGCAGTGTATATTCTCCGTTATTGGTAGGTACTGAATCAGAATATAGGGAAACACCAACTATTGATCACTGTGATATTGAAAGGGTATCCATGCTATTCATATAATTTGCTACAATTATATGAATAGCAAGGATACCCATTTTCTAATCTTTTTCACCTCTATACTTTTAATAATTCGCCTAGTCTGACATTGGATATTTGTCTGAATTTTTAACTATAATTACTAATAAAGTTGATTTTATTCAATTTCTATGGACAGGAGTGCCCCATATACTACTCTTTTTAGTTGATGTCTACTATCAATTGAATTTTCCTATATTCTAGATTCGTCTAGTTTTGGGAGCACCCCCTCATAATATATATGATATTCATTGAGGTTTGTCCTTGCCTTAGAGCGGATTGGCAACCTTTTTCTTTTTCAGTACTACATCACTGAAGGTCGCAGAGAGAGACACTTGGGTCCATTCCACCCACTGCAGGAGAGTCCATAATCCGGAGAAAGTGCAAGATAAAACTGAGACCGATGACATAGATCTGTCACTTGTGAGTCTGTTCCGGGAGACCTAAAGCCTGCAGTCGAGACATCTGAACCAGAGACATTGCCCCAGAACTATCTTTCCAGCGATGGAGTGGCGGTTTTTGTTTTTCTTTTGTTCCAGGATTTTCCTTGTTTTTACTCTTTCTAGGACATTCTATTTTTGTGAAGGAGGATGGAGGACGGAGGAGAGCTCTGGTTGTGATACGGATGAGATGGAGGCAGAGGAAAAGTTATTAGAGCAGCCCATTATCAAGCTTGGTCCAGGGGTTATGAAAAGGTCTGCTAGCTCAGGAACTCGGAGGCAGTGTGAGGGGCTATTGTCTGATGAGTATTGTATCTGCAAGTTCTGCGACTCCCTAGTTGAAGAGAGATGCATCCAACGATGCCAGTCCCCCAGTACTCTGAATATAGGCGGGCATCCTTTGGAGGATTATCACTCCCTGGTGGGTAAGGTGCTAAACCAAACCGAGTGTTGGGTGTGCTCTCACGTGCCGCAAGGGCAGCATAATATAGGACTAGTGACATTCCCTCTAAACATATCCGAAGTACTCGAATTGAGGGGTGGGAGGCCCATAGACGGGAGGTACAATAACACTAGGTCCCCTAGTCTGACGCTTCGACAATACTCCATAGGCAGATCTTTGCTGTGCCTAAATATATCTCATGCAAAGCGCCTGGAGAATTGGGAGGCTGACCTATCAGATCAGACAATGGCTCGCCACACTCATTTTAGAGGGATACTCACAAGGTCACCAATAGGCAGGAATGTTGATGGAAGTCACAAATTAGGGCGTATAACCAAACATAAGAAGGTATCCATTGGAAAAGTCTCTATAGATAATTGTAAAAATGTCATCCATGCCGAAACGTGTCTAGAGCAAATGGAGACACTAGGCATGGGTAGTTTTATCAAAACTCTGTGTGATATAATTAATGGGCATACTGTTCCTTATGTTCTCCCTGATGATGTGTATTTTGTTTGTGGAAGGAAAGCTTATTCCTGGGTGACTCCGAGTTCCAAGGGCTTGTGTTTCTTAGCTAAACTGGTTCCTGAAATCATGACTATTACTCATGAAGAAATGGTTGGTATTCACAAGACTACATCACCACCATACATACACACACAGTATGAACACCGTGACAAGAGAAATATGATTCCTGGTGAGGAACCCATAGCTACAAAATTGATTAGTGAAACTGCTGGTTTTCAAGTTATGGTTGCTCTAGATCTCACCAGGACCGCTCGGAGAACATTAAACTTTAAATATATCCAAGACCTAGTGAAATTAATAGATAATATCACCGAGATGTATGATGACACTTTTAGGTATACTGGAAGGGAGCTACAAGCGTACAAGAAGGAGTTGGTGCAACATAGACTGGTACTAAATTTTCTCACCTCTATTACTGGTGGGTACTGTGTGACACTGGCCACCCAGTTCGGTGTCAAATGTTGCACGTACATCACTAATAATACGGATGACCCTAAAGAGGTTATAGACCGGAAGATGGATGAAATTTTGCAGCTGAAATGGGAATTTCGAAAGAGCCATAATTCTTCGTTATATGAGGTCGGGGAAAAGGTGGCGGGTTGGTTCTCGTGGTTGAACCCTGTGAAATGGTTCTCCGGTCTGGGGGAGTGGGTACAGGAAATGGTTGCTAGTGTAGGTAAGCTCCTTCTCCTTATACTGGGTGTCATCTTAGCAATTGGTTTATTTGTCAAATGTGTTCCTACTGTGTTGAATTGTGGAAAAAGGTCTCATAGGAGTAACACTGAGAAAGAGACTGAAAGGGTGGTACTAGATACCGAGATCATGGTCTGTGAAGAAGTATTGTATAATCCTGAACTTGAAACGGTGATTGGGTGATAGTTTGTTACACTATCAAAGGGTGGAGCTGTCGAAGTCAGCAAATTGGATAAAGTCATTTCAATTAAAATCGAGCAAACTTGGTTGTCTTTGTCTGAAAAAAATGCGTACGGTACGCTACGGCGTACAAGGGTACGCTACAGCGTGAAAGGGCGTACGCAGCTACTACACGTGGCAGCAACAGTATTTGGTCTTTTACCATACATTCGCACAAACACGCATACTTATAAAATAGTACACATTAATAGTAGTTGCAACACATAGTCAGTTATGTCGAAATATAGTAGTATTTATGTGTTATATTAAAGTTACATGCATATTAGTGAAATATATGGAACAGGTTGAAGGAATCATATCATGAGTGGTATCATAATAAACCTCTTAACATTTCCTACTGTTTGGTTCACTCTGAGAAGGAATCGCAGAGTGCATACACAAGTTATGAATGATAGGGAATTATGGACTACTTAAGACTAAGGAATCTTGGCAGGAAGAGCAAAGTATACCCCCTGGAGAGATGACCCCCTCCTTCGGATTCCTTAGGATGAACTAGCCAATGATTGACAACCCCTTGGACCTTCCTAAAACCTGGACCAATGGAAGCAAGCTATACCATCTTCATTGTATTACTGTATTTCTGTGTACATATAAGCAGCAGCTTCACATCTAGTGTTCAGACATCTTGTCCCCAGACTTCAGCATTGAATGACTGTACACTGGATCCAGAGCGCCTGCGATAAGTAACGGCTGTATTTATTATCACTTCGCTTGAACATATTATACTACTTTTTGCGAATAAATCTTTGTGCTTTGGAAACACAAATTGAGGTTCGACAATCGTTATTGGTTAGCGACAATACGCACTTAACAACATATAGATCACATTTTTAAAAATGTATCAGATATTTGATAAATGATCAGATTAGAAGGATCGATCACTGCGTACATTACAACATTGTTAGACTTCTGGTACCTGATAAGAATACACATGCTGAAAAAAACTTCATATGAAACGTTTCCACCATTCCTCATAATGTTATTGTTAATAATGTTAGTATATTTTTTACAATTTGAATAAAACGACTCAATCTTCATTTTTTTTTTAATGATAAAATGTTAAGATCGGATTTTAACCTGTTTGTTCAGCTTTAGCGCAAGTAGTACAACCAGATAAGGGAATTTTGCCCACACTCAAGGTTCTGTATTTGTGAATGGCCAAAATCGAGTAAAGCAAGTTTCCATGAAAGCCAGACTTGTATCTTTCCAAACACACTTGATACAACATAAAGCTGATTTATCTTCTAGTAGACTAGTAAAAGTGTTCTATTTTGTTTGTTTTTTTAAGAATTAGAATTTTCGTTATTTCCAGAGACTGAAATAATAATGATATGCAAATCAGCTTATTAGTTATTGAGTGATATTAAAAAAATAAAGTTATGAGTAATAGAGTTATGTTTTTAATTTTAGACATCATTGTTAGTTTATATACACATCACACAGTTGTGTCCCACCGGTGACTTTTAATGACATAATCAATCCTTATTTAATAAGCACAAGGTTCAGTAGGTTATCGTTTTCACAAATAAATATAACCTTGATCTACATATCAGGTCAGATAAGCAGATCAGTGGGTGGAGATTAAAGTAGAAGCGGTTTGGCATAGAGAAGTCAGCACCACGCTGGATGTCAGTATAATAGGGAGTGTCCTGCACAGAAGATCCCTCTCATTGCCCACACACTGCTTATCCAGAGAACTTGTGAAGTGTATCTGCCAGAATGGAGAGGCCACAGACACGTCTGGAATGTTCCTGCAGACCAGAGGCAGGAACAACACTGGCCTATCGTTGAATATGATCTGTAGAGAGAGGTTCTCACATTAAGGGCTAGATTTACTAAGCTGCGGGTTTGAAAAAGTGGGGATGTTGCCTATAGCAACCAATCAGATTCTAGCTGTCATTTTGTAGAAGGTACTAAATAAATGAAAGCTAGATTCTGATTGGTTGCTATAGGCAACATCCCCACTTTTTCAAACCCGCAGCTTAGTAAATCTAGCCCTAAGGGTTATTCTATAAAGAAAAAATAATAAATAATACAAAAAAATCATGTTGATTACAACTCAAAATAAAAAAAATTGCATCTAATAAAAATTTGCATGCTTTGTTTTACAAAGGTATTTTACTGATGGTACCTCTTTATGTTAATTAAAAATATTATTCTATATTTTTATATTATTCTATCTAAGGCAAGTTTTGCCTTTAAACATATTGGCGTTTTAAATTTTGCTATCAAAGTCGCCGAATATTGCAGAAGATCGGAGCATAATACATTTACCCCCTGGTATGAAAAATAGGTCCTGTTGGTAAGCCTCAACATCAGTATGAACTGCCCTAGTTATTTATTTTACTTGCATTTGTATTTGTCCTCTATAATTTGCATCTCCCATGCTTTGCTGCTGAATGAAGTAAAATTGTTTGATGGCTGGATAGAGCCAAGAGTCGCTTAACATGCAATTGCTTGAAAAAGATTAGTTACTGTTCTGAATTACTAAACTCCCCAAAACACACACAGACCAACCAAAAACTCACTCATTCAAGCTCTTAACCTGCAATAAGGCCTCAATTATTATTATTATCTTTTATTTATATGATGCCACAAAGGGTCCCCAGCGCCGTACATAGAGCATAGACAAAATAGAGACGGCATACAGGGCAGTACAAAAACAAAGTGCAGTGTGGTTCACCTGGTAAACCAAGGCTGCAGCATCAGAGCGGGCAGTAGAGAAAGACCGCCTGTAAACACATATAGAAATTTACATTCCCCCTTCGACTTCTTGATTATCACTGTACACCATTTTCACTGTGTCTGCTCCTTCTTTTGTTATTACTGCTCTTATAATGAGGCAGGACAGGCTCAAGAGACAGCAAAAGGAGCACAGTGGCTCAGTGGTCAGCATTGTTGCCTCACAGGACTGGGCTCCAGGATTGATTCCAAACAAGGCCCTTATTTGTGTGGCGTTTGTATGTTTTCCCTGTGTTTCTGTGGATTTCCTCAGTGTACTCTGGTTTCCTCTCCACAGTCTAAAAACATTCTGGTAGGTCAATTGGCTTCAGACAAAATGGACCCTAGCGTGCATGTTCTTATGTGCGGTAGATAATTTAGACTGTAAGCTCCAATGGGGCAGGGACTGATGTGAGTGATAACATAGAACAACAACTGAGCACGCCCACGATCAATGTCTCATCTTCTGTAATATATATAAAGTGCTTTGAGTTTTATTTGGAGAAAACAGCTCTATAAATTATAATAATATGTTGTGCTAAATGTAATATAATATAATTTTGCAATATATTTTAAATATAAAAACAAAGTTGTTTCTTTTTTCAGTTTAGTTTTGTTATGATGTCTGCCTTTTTAATACTTTGGTTATTTTATATTATTTTACAATCAGATGTTGTTACTAGCTGTTTAACCTAGTCTTCCTGCAAATTGCAACACAATAACAATGTGGTAATCCAGAATTCCAAAATATTTTATGTCAGTACAGTTTGTAGAAATCCTGTATGCCTGTATGCTCTCTGTAGTTTGCAATAAGAACTCTAGAGGGCACTCATACACCTCTCTTCACATACCATGCTAATCAAAATGGTTGCCGTGTCACTGGCAGTATAACATGCTCGACTAGTTTTATTTATTTTTTAAATGTACTTCTAGTGTGTGGAGTCAAAAAAAGTTAACAGTTTTTTCTGAACTAACTATCCTTGCCTAGTGAAAATGTTAAAGTAAGCATAAATTGTATCACAAAAAATGAAAAGTCATCAGATTATCTGTAAAATGTTCTTCTCCCTCAGGGTACTAAAACAGAATCAATTTCATAAGGGGAAAACAAAACCTGAAACCACTGCCAAACTTGAAGTAATAACGCAGCGTGACACACACTCACTGTAACAACTGTATCAGATAATACAGATGTTGCGCGCCCAGTATTTCTCTGCCACAGCACAGCCTGTGTTAGATATTGTCAGAGAAGGAACTACAGTTTCCCTAATACCCTGGGGCACTGTGTTCGCTGTTAGAAGAGCTGGATTCCTGTACACAACAGTGGACAGAGAGAGACTGTTTCTCCTGCTCTGGCTTTACTGCTGTGTGCTGCATCAGCTAAGAGAGGGAGAGAGCCTGAGCTCATCTGCTAGTGTCTTGTCATCCTTGCTGTCGGGTTGAGTGGAGTTAACCACTGTACTCTCCACCCCAGCAGTCAGTGGAGAGAGAGACAGCTGCCTTCCTACCTAGAATATCCTATATATAGTGTGTTTAACCCACTGGGATGGGCTCCCATTGGCCCCCAACCCCTATAATGATAATAATTCAGTGCACTATTAAACCTCCATATTGCCTTGCATACTAGCATCAATATCTGCACTGGAGCTCTTGTCTAAGTGTCAAGGCCAGGCCTAGACATACTGCTGACACTGTTACGAACCTTCATCATTGCTATACTTTGTTGTTGAAACCAAGAGAGTTATTTCTCTACTACACCTTCCCTCATCCATCATTTCTGTTGATATAACATCCTTTTCACAATCACACCCTATGTTATATAATTTAATAAATATGCCTAGGAGTTTCATTTACCTGCTATCAGTGTGTCATTGGGCAAAGCAGGCAGGGTTTCCTCAGTCTCCCTCTGGAAGGCTCCTCTGACTGTTTCTGCACATGGGCCTTGAGAGACCTGCGAGGAGCCACTACAACCAAGATGAAACCAAGCGACCTGCCATCACACCTTTACCAGGAGTTAGACTGGTTATTGGTGCTAGCGGTATGTATGTACAGAGGGGGGTGGGGCGAGTAAGAGGAGGTGCCATAGACCATTGGTTCTGTGCAGGTTGCTGGCTACAAAGACCTGTTTTCTGTCTTTCCCATCCACTTTCTACAACTTAACACCATATATTTTTATTGCCCAGTCTTGCCTCTTTTGACCATATATGTTACAAATAGTACAAAATGTGCTCTAACTTATCTAATTATAACATTTTACTGTCTAATTTGTAGAAGATGTATCAAATCTATTGGCTGATAGCAAAAGTGTATGTGAACAGTGTACTGATTTCCAGCATAAGGTGTAAGATAAAGCCATTTTCTAATTGTGGGTAGCAAGACGCCTTGAGCACCGCCATGTTGATTTTTTTTCTATTTTCTCAAGGAAAGTTACATTTAAGGGAAAGTCAGACAGAGGACCTAATAAGAAGCAGACTCAAGGTAAAATTACACTAGAAGAGGGAGGGCAGGTCTCAGCCTGAACTATAATAATATTGTGTGTGTGTTCTATATATTAAATGACTATTGTATAACAGTTCCTGGGCCTGTGGGATGGATGTAATGAAATAACAATAATGAATTCTAAAGTCTGGGGATCTTGGCTGGCTTTTGTCAGATGTTTCCCAGTGAAATGTGAGACTTTCCAGCTGCAGAGAGATCCATTTACCCTGCTGTCCGCACACAGTGTCAAGAACACCAGCCGGCGTTGCTGCTGTTTGTGTGGTGCTAGATTGCTGTTCACACTCTAGCCAGTCCGTTTACTGCTGGGAAGAGCCACCCTAGAATCACATTTTAAAACGCAAGACCAGGCTTGTCATTTACTTTGTCCTAATGAGACCACATTTTTTTTAGCAGAATTTATATTTGAGACCCAGAAATAAAATTTCAGATGTAAAAAATTTCAAAATGAGAATTATCATTTTGGCAAACAGTGTTTTCATAGTCGCTATTCCACAGTTTTTACCAAATGCCACAACACATTTTTTGACATAGGCACCACATCTACATTGTATACACACACATGCAGTATGACATATATCCCTGGTTTTAGTGGCGTGGACAGAGGTCGCGGTTAGACTGTGAGAAGGATCTATAACATATGAGAGTTCTAACAATGTACTCTTGGTCCAATGGATCAAAGGGTTGATTTATCAGAATCAGCTGTCACATTTTGGGATTCTTGTCCACAAGGCTGAAATCAATTTGAGAAAAGAGCCTAATGAGCTTGATGAGGGTTCATCTTCTGCTCAGATTAAAGGTACTGGAGATTATTATCATCATCATCATCACCATTTATTTATATAGCGCCACTGATTCCGCAGCTGATTCCCTAATATAGACATACACACAGAGAGAGAGAGAGAGAGAGAGAGAGAGAGAGAGAGAGTGAGACTAGGGTCAATTTATTAGCAGCCAATTAAGCTACCAGTATGTTTTTGGAGTGTGGGAGGAAACCGGAGCACCCAGAGGAAACCCACGCAAACACCGGGAAAACATACAAACTCCACACAGATAAGGCCATGGTCGGGAATTGAACCCATGACCCTGGCGCTGTGAGGCAGAAGTGCTAACCACTTAGCCACCGTGCTGCCCATAATACATTTACCCCATGTTGTTTGTTTCCTATGATGCTTATACATGGTTAAGTGACCCTTCTACAAGATATTTCCAGTCTTCCAATGCCAATTTCATGAATTTGAATACTCTTATTACAGTGGAACAATTATTTTCAGCAAAAGATAATTTATTTAGAAAAATAGTTTATTTTGTTTCGATAGAACTCTCCCTTCTCCAAATGAGGCATCGACTTCCAAGAAGAAAGATAGAGAAATATCTGGATGTCTCAGCTGTGGGAAATACGGACACCACATCATATTATCAGTCCAATGGGGTGAGTACAATTAAGTACAGCAGATTCTTTTTGTCGAGGTCCATGTAATTTGGATTCAATGTACCTCAGAATTGTTACTGTCGTTCAAACACTTATTTTTTTAAAGCTTTACATATAAACCTTTTGGCATATAAACTTTTTTCAGCTTTTACATCTAAATCTTTTTCCGAGGTTGGACTCAACATGGGGGAAAAGTTAATAGAGCAAATCAGGATGTCAACAAACTAGTGCAGAAAATCTCTGAAAATGTAATCAAAAAATGCTAAAGGACTTGAGGCATTGCATAACCAGAATAGAATGACAATATATTCAAAGTAACTGTTGCAAGTGTTAGAAGTGACCCTTCATATTAGATGCACACCGTACATCAATTTTGGGAATGATGGTGGCTCCTCGTATGTAACCTCCTCTATATGCAATAGACATCAAATAAGTATGGTTGTTATTCAACTCTCTGTACTCAATGCATAGTCTTAGAGAATGGTCTTTTTAATTGAAGAAGAAGTCAACATTGGTAAAGTCCCTGTATACTTAGACATGGCTTGGTTTCTGGTACAGATAAAGGATATACATGGCTGCTAGGAGGAGTGCAGCCTGGAACTGAATCGATGGCACTGTCACATAACTGGTGAAGTGTCAGGGATTCAGCTGTGTGAATGGGGGGTATTCACGGGAAAGAGGAATCCAGGTCAGTTGTAGTAAAGGGAAAAGGTGAGATGGGTAGGACATCAAAACACAAAGATCCCCAGGATATAATTTAACTAGAATCAAGGTAAGCATTGGAAAACTGGTTTCAGTATAATGGAAATGTGATCTTTATGAAAGACCTCTATTTGTAATTTGAAGGGAATATTCATTAGAAAAATGGAGCCTTCTGGAATGGTGCTTCCATCAACGTCAGAGACATGTAGATGCTTTTTATAGAAAACAAACAACATATGATACTTTTTGCCCATTGCTTGTTCTAAAAAGTTACAGAAAGAGCAGTGGAACATGACAGGGGTCTTTGGCCTGTGGGTGGTGTTATGAACCCACGCTATGCTAATGATTACATGAGGTGCAGAGTCTAATGGTCGACTAGTCTTTAACATGGACCGCAACAAGGAGGAGGTGGTCCTTAGGAATTCACCTTCAGGTCACTGCCCCTAGGTGCAAGCTGCAATGCAGCTTCTAACTATGGACAGATCAGCTACAGACACATAGACCGAGACACAGATGTGGTTAGGGCATGGCAAAATTCAGGGGCATAAAGGGATAAGTCAGATGAGCCATGGTCAGTAACAGAGATTTATACAGGTAAGCAGTCAACGTGCACAAGAATGCTCAGGAGCCAGCCGGATAAGAAATGATAATCCCAATACAAAAATAAAGATTGGCACCAATGTTTAAAATACCTGTTGCTTGGGCACCATAGTATGCCTTAAGCAGGTTTTTTGAATCTGGCACCTGTTGATGTCAACAGGTCCACGTGACCACTCCTACAGGAAGAGAAGAGGGGATAGGGAACACAGGCCCAAACCTAGAGTGAATTAAGACTGGCTGGGCCCATAAGTACCACAAGAAGAATTACACACAATATCTTCCATTCTGACAAGCTCCTGAATATTTTATGTCTATATTAAATAAATGTTATTACTAGTTGTGTTTTATAAGACAACTTGTATTTCAGATTAAGTAGTCCTTTAATAAAAAAGAATGCTGCAATCCTGACATGGAAACATTGGCAGCCACGTTATAGTTAATAGAATACATCCCACAAATGACAAACCTAATTTACTGCACAGCAAAAAACATTGGGGCAAAGCTTATAATAGATATTACTGGCCAGCCAACATTTTAGAACATATAAAAGCCATAGACAACCCTCTCTGAGAATGGGCCTATAGGACACATTGTTTCTGCATTCATATGCATTGCAGTGTTTTCCATATCCGAAACTAGTTTGTTTTGTTCGCCCAGCGAGGTCTCATTCTGCTCCAACATGGTGCGGTAAATCTAGGAGCAGACTTATTCTTGAAATTGTGGGAAGGCATCATAGGTCTGGGCCTAGGTCTACTGAAATGCAGGCTTCCCTATTTCCACTAAGTTAACTAGCTTGAAATTTATATCTCACACTGCTTTGTTTGATTAATGGTATTTCTTATTTTCTATGTAGTTTTACACCATTAATGGGTATTTTGAAGCATACATACAATAAAACATTTATTTTATACAGATAGGGTGTAGTGGAAGTTGAGCCAAGGAGTTCTGCAATGGTCTGAGCACAGCAAAAAGCGACCGAGGGCGGGTGAGTTATAAAACTGGGCCTGTGCAGACTGGGATTTCGGTGAAAAGTCAATCCTTCCAACACTTCATGCTGGCCAGAGACAGTCATTCTGGATGACATGGGAAAGTGATTTCAATTCACACTGCGTGCCCAGGATGAAGTCATGTACTTGGAAAGACTGTTGTCTCATACAGGAACTGTGTTTGTAACAATTTATCCTATCCAGTGACCAGAAGAACGAAGAGGATTACCAGCGCACTGGCTCTACACAGAACACATGGACACTGAGGCCTTTATGATGAGATATATTAGCCTATAATCTCATAAGTGAAATAATGGGTGAAAAATAAAAAATAAATAAGAAAAAATAGTAATGTGCATCAGTCCAACTCACTAAAGCTCAAAGCATCTCTCTTTTATCTTATAGCCAAAAAATAAACAATACCCCAAAACGTCCAAGGGTATTGCTTTGGAGTTACAGTAACTCTCCATTTGTCTTTGTGCAAACAGCAGATTTTTTAAAGTGTAATTATATGTTAGAAATGATGTTCTTTAAAGGAGTGTGAACACAGGAGGGCCTGCCTCTCAATCTGTCAGGGTCTTTGTACAATCTATTCATGAATAAGAGTGGCCAAAGAGGTCAAGATCAGGATGTTTATCTCATGGGTTAAGATGTTGGATAACTTCTGGATTCATTACAGCCTGTTAGAGCGGTCATCTTTCCACCACATCTTTCTCCAGGGTCAATAATGGATCTATTGATTTCTGACATTGTGATTGTTTTGGGACCAAACACCCTACAATATTTGGCCAATTACCCTACATTGGCTGTAAAATTGCAGCATATGTCGCCTGCTTTAGGGGACTGGGGTTTTAGATGTTTAATGCATATCAAACACAAACTCATTTGATATTGGAATTTGGTATAGTTCAACATCATCATCATCATCATCATCATCTATTTATATAGCGCCACTAATTCCGCAGCGCTGTACAGAGAACTCACATCAGTCCCTGCCCCATTGGAGCTTACAGTCTAAATTCCCTAACACACACACACACACACACACACACACACACACACACACACACACACACACACACACACACACACACACACACACACACACACAGAGTGAGACAGACTAGGGTCAATTTGATAGTAGACATTTAGCCTACTAGTTTGTTTTTGGAGTGTGGGAGAAAACCGGAGCACCCGGAGGAAACCCACACAGTTTCACATGGTTTGAAACATGGCAAACACACAGAATTGGAACACGTAGGCATTTGAAATTAATGCAAATGTGTATGGGCTCACTTGGAGCAATGATAATGAGAATTTAAACACCAGTGAGTATGCTTCAGTCCCCCATGGCCGATAATATTGAATGATGTAACTGGCAAAGGTTAGTCCAACCCCTTTAAGCTGCTTACACAAGGAATGGATATGTCAGGCAATTAGACCACTTTTGACCAAATTCTTCAGACATTGCTCCTTGTGTACATTAAAATCAACCAGCACTGCTGATAACAATTCAACCAAGATCAATATTAGATTATATTTTACTATATGTTTAAAGTCTTTATTTTTCAACTTGAGTTTAAAGAGAAAAAAACGGTTGTGGAACTTTCTTGTACATACCGGAACCACATTCCTCCAGCAGGTTACTTATTCATACTAGTTGACTCCGAGAAGTCGGGAGGAGAAATTGAGGGTCACATGAGAAACAATTGTCACTTCCTGAAGATAAGTTTATGCTGCTCTTCACCCCTAGGGAGTGGTCATACAGGATGTTACCAGAACTGTCAGCATCCTCCAGGGAGAAGACTTGGGAAGCTGTTGGACAGAGATAAACGAGCAGACCTCACAGTGTTAACACTTTGTGACAGGTCCTCTTATCAAGACTCTGTTACACTGAGAGCTCATTGTAGAATGTTCTATACTGAGGAGTGTGTGGAGGGAACAACTTACCAACAAAGAGTTACAGGGACATAATAAATACAGAGTTTGTTGGAGTGTTTGTACAGAATTCCATGATTATTGTCAATATTTAGAGGAATATTTGGCATTGGTAGGGTTGTGTGAACCTGTAGAATATGACATGTTAACACCCTACAGAACCTGAATAAAATAGTGGAGTTCTGTTTAGATTACTCACATTCTGTGGAAAATTAAGATTAGCATTTGCCCTGGTTTTATAACTGTTTTCTTATTAAATTCTTTTTTTTTTCTCATTAAACTCTCTTATATCCACTTTCCAATTTCAATTTTCATTACAGCAAACAGCAACCCCTTTCACCCAAGTGTATAAACTAATAGTGTGAGATTTTTCTTACTCTGCACTATACGAGCCTAGCTAAGTGTGTGTAACAATGTAAACCTGAAATAAGACACACACAGATATTTGGAAAATTAAAGGTCGCAGTTTATTTAAATTTTAAACCTTCATGGTGGCGGTGAGAGCGTAGCAGTCAGCTAACAAGTAACCTTCACCCAATAAACCATGGGGGCCAAACGCTCAACCACTAACCAAGAATCTCATCTTTACCAATTGGCCGCTGCTAATCTGGCGTCAGCGTGACTGCTCCCTTCTAGACTCAACATTGGCCTGCTGCACAAAGCACACCAAGGGACCCTCCATGCAGAAAGGGCCAAGAGTTCTTCGAAAAGGGCAGTGACGAGCGGCCAATAGGGGTAGCACCTTCGACCAGTCGCCGACTATACAGCTCTCCTGCCCACTGCGCCTCTTCTGTATAAATGAAGAAATGTCAAAGCAACTTAATAAACCTAAGTAGGGTGGGTGGTATCAGCGATGATCAGGAACAGAAAGACCCAGCATTCCTTGCTTACTGAATTTATACAAAATAAACAAACCTCTAAAGAACATCTTATTGGCTGGCTTAATGTAAAGACCAGAAAACGTAACCCCTATAGAGGGTGCCTATTCAGAGACCCAACACATAATTTTAAAAGCCCTCAGCTTACTGCTTCACTTGTTATTAATATACCGAGTAAGCCTCATACTACTGTGTAATCAACAAAAAGAGGTCAGAGTGCACATAGGCCCGACAGTTGATAAACGCCTATGGTGGGTTCTCCACCCCCTAGTCATTTATGAGGGGAGGGAAGGAGAAAGTGCTTGGTTAGCCATTGAGCAAAAATAATGGATCTACCCTCAGCCATCCTTTCCCCCTACTAAAGAAGGTAAACATGTTTCTTAGAAAACGTAGCATGGGGGGCTGTATAGAGGTTAAGGGGTAAGCTGACCGGGGACACAAAGGGAATTGGAGAAACAGGTATGATCCCTCCCATCAATAAAGGATATTTAGTGGAAAGGGAAACTAGAGGTGTGAGATCTATACTTGGATTTTCAGAATCCTATTTTTTAGGATTGTTGAGAAACATTACCGGCTAACATGTGTTTGGTTGCATATGGGTCACAGCTGAGGCAGAAAAGCACTGAGGCCAGCAGCAATGGGTGGTGTAAATGGTGGCCCAGTGGACATTCCCCCTCACATTGAGGCTGTAGCATACAGTACCACACTTGGGGGGATCTTGCTGATCCCATGGATGGTGCAGTTGAGATCTGCAAAGCTAGTGTGTAGGGGACAGAAAGGTGCTCCCAATGTTTATTGTTATGGCTTGGGCTGGCATCTTGCAGTGCTGTTCTTTGGAACCATTTCAAAATCTAATTCAAATGTAATAAAAGTTGTGAACTTTTTTTCACCACAGATAAGCCTCTCTCTCTTTATTTCTGTTTACTTATGTTATTTCTGGTTGCAACTTAACAGGAGGGCATCAGCCAGCAGACAGTTTACGACCATCTCTCCAAGCCTAATCGTTTCATGATAGGAGGGGCCCAGATGAGGTTTGGAGTGTCTCTGTTTCATCAGGAATAACTTAGTTTACTAGGGTGAAATATATATAATTTTTTCATTTATATATATATATATATATATATATATATATATATATATATATACTGTTTTTCAAAACAATGTGAAGGTCTGTGCTGATGATGATTGTCATCAACATGGATATTTGCAAAATCCTTCAGGCATGCATCACAGATTTGCCTTTTGGCAGGTATATCTTCGTGTTTCTGCAAGTCTGCATCTGGCCGCATTTGTGTGAACATGCGCTTAGTGTATTCAGGCTGCGTTTGCATGCCTCTTCCCTCCCTGGCTTCACCTCCTCAGGTGTAAGGAGTTGGAGTGCATACTTCCCCACATTTAGACAAGCAAAATTGACACACAATTAACACTGTCACTGATCTGCCCAAACCCAGCCTAATAAATCCAGGTACACCACTCCGGCCAAATCATGACAGTTGGGAGGGATGCAAGTGTCAGATGAGACCTTCTATGCTTTGCTGCATACATGTACATTCTCCTTGTGAACATGCACAGTGCAAGTTTGCGCAATTTATGCTATGCAAATTGGCATAAGTTCAACTCAACAGTTATACCGCTGTGTTTGGTCCCCAACACTCTCTAGAATTCTTCAGTTTCATTTACACTGCAGCATTTAAAAAATCATCTACCTAATTTGACTGGCTGCTAATTAAACCAAAACATTCCTATGTATGACACACAGGGGGGAATTCAATTCCCCCTGACACAACACATCATTAAGCATATTACCGTTAATACAGTAATTTTAACATTGATTTCAGCTCGGGGCTCAAGGAGCCGTGAGCAAAAAGCAGTGTTGAAATAACCATAATAACGGTAATTATGCGCACTATTACTGTAGTAACAGTAATATTGAGCAATCAGCGTTTCTTTTGACAGTAACGCACCCAATTGAATATGCCCCACATTTCAAGCAGAAGATCTCCAAAAAAGACATTCGGGAATGGTTCTGCAGAAGAGATATTGAGCAGCTCCAGTAGAGAAGTGTGGCCATCAGCCTGAACGCAGTTAAAATCACGTGGGTGAGTGATTAGGTGTTTAGCCTATGGGCTTATAGTATATGTGAACCAATAGGTAGAGAGAGGGGAGTGGTTTTGTTTTATATAGGTGATGGTTTTCATCCATTTTCCCCTCTCTGTTTCCGGATTCCTAGCTGTGCAGTTGGATCCCTAGCTGTCAACGGTGCGGTGGATTCAGGCCTTGGAGTGAACATTGTGGTATCGTATTACCTCTGTGTATTGTCCTTGTCCTTTGTGTTTTGTCTGTGTTTTGGTCTGTGTTTTCCCTTCTTCCTTCATTCTCTTTCCTTTCTATTTTTCCCCCCCTGCTCCCTCCTCTTTCCCCTTCCTCTCCCCTCTCCCCTCTCCGCTTCCTCCCTCCCTCCTCCCTCCCCCCCCCTCCCTCACCCTTCGTTTTTCTTTTCTTTTCCTTCTTTCCCCTCTTTACCTCCTTTTTCTCCCCTGTCCCCGTGTTTCCTTCCTTCCTGCAGGTTTGTCCTCCGCTTTTACTGCCATGTCGCGCCCCAGCCGCGTGCGCAGTGCCCCCTCCAGATACCGCGAGGCGGGGCCTGTCCCTGTCCCCCTCGCTTCTTCCCCGTCTCCCCGGTCAGCGGGGGCCCCCTCCTCCGTCTCAGCCGGCGGTTCCCTTAGGGGGTCCCGCAGCGCCTCTCCCCCTCCCTCCTCCTCCAGAGCCTCCTTTAGCAGGGGAAGGCGTCAGAAGGCTGTCCAGCCTGGCGGGCTTATCCCGCTCCCTCCAGCGGGGTCCTCGGCGGTAGCGGGGGTGGTACCTTTAGCGCCAGTTCCCCAAGGTGGCCCCCCCCATCAGCTCCTGTGCCCCCCTTTCCACCCCTCTGCCCATGGGCTCTAGTGGGGTCTTTAGAAGTTGGGAGTCCTCCCCTTCCCGGGTTCCTCGGGCAGACCCCCTTCCTAGGCCTCCTGCCTGTTCTGTGCACTCTTACAGAGGCCTGGGTCCTATCATTTGGGATTCCCCCATTCCCGGGGTTCCCCCCTCCCCCTCCTCCCGTCCCTTCTGCCCACGTGGCGTGTCCCGCCCCCCCCTCCCCCTGGGCTCCGTTAGTGGGGTCACCGGGCTGGGTTTCCATGGTTCCTGGCAGGTGGAGGCCCCTGTTCCTTCGGCTGGGGAAGTGGGAGCGGCGGACTCTCCGGGTCCCGGCCCCCTTTTTCCCGGGTCTTCCAACCTCTCCCCGGGTTTGGGGTCTTCGGCCGGGGTGGGTTCCAGGGTAGGTCCCCCCACTTTCCAGCCTTTCCTTCCCCTCCTTCCCCCTCCCCCCCCCCTTCTCATACAGATGTGGCGGCCCCCTCTCGGCTTCCGTGGGATTTGCCGTACCCCCCGGCGGGCGGTCCGTTTTTGCTCCCGTCAGGATCTGGGGAGGGTCCTCCTTACCCCATCCCCTCTGGGGTCTACAGGCATTATTACCCGGTGCCCCTAATACCCCTTCGGGGGGAAGTTCCTCGTCTTGGGAGTGTCCCAGGCGCTTCATCTAACAGACCCCCCCCACCGGGATTCTTAGGGTTAGATAATGAGTTCTTGGGAGCTAATAGTTCAAGGACGGCGGTGGAGTCATCTATAGAGTTTCGAGCTAGACTGTCAGATTCTAACGTGCCTCTTGTTTTAGATTCACAAGCTATGGTTGGAGGGATAAAAGCTCAGACATTACAGGTGGTCGGTGCCGGGCCGGGAGCAGAAGAGGGGGCTCTGGTCGCAGCAGATATATTGTCGCAAGTTGCAAGGACAGCAGCCGATCCGGCGGGACTGGAAGTTCAGCAGGCGGACGCCGCGGAGGTCGGAGCAGTTTCAGGTCCTTCCAGGCCATCGGGATCCGGGCCGCAAGCGGAAGCTGTCGTCAGCGGTGAGTTGTCTGACGTTGTTATTCCACAAGCACTTACACATAGCCCCCCATTGTCCTCCACGGACGAGGATTCTCCCTCTTCATCGGGGGAGGGCCCTCGTAAGCTTATTAAGTTGCTTAATACACACTTTGGCAGGTCTAGATCCCAGGGTGGGAGACGGGGTGGGGCAGTCAAGTCAGTAGCGCCCCAAGCCCCTATGGTGCTTTGTGAGAATACGGCCCTCTTAGCAGGATTACGGCCCAGTATTAAAGACAGGATTAGGAAGGGTTGGTTCGTTAACATGTTCGAGATAACGAAAGCAGCAAAAAAAGGTCTAGACGCAGCTTGCGAAAGAGGGGGTATCGGCGAAGAAGCATATAAAACCTTCTCCAATTGGGTGACCGGTTATTGTGCATTTGCGGCCTGCTACATCGAGACGAGACCGGAGGCTCATGAGGATGTATGGAAATATCTGCACCTCATTAATGAGATGTTTATTAATGACCGTCCAGGAACCTGGCTTAAATATGATGAGTTATTTCGAGAGAGGGTGGACGGTCGTGTTAACATGCCACTGGGGGTAAAGGATGTCGAGATTTGGATGCAACTTAATCGGGCTAGTTTAGCGTTTGGTCCAGGGGCACAAGGGAATCGGTTTCCGCAAGGGGGGAGACGTAGTGCTCCCCAGTTTGTTAAGAACAGATGTTTCGCCTTTAACAATACGTCATGTGGGCGGGGGGAAACGTGTAGGTATCGACACAGTTGTACGTATTGCCGCGGACCGCATTCTGCCAAGGAGTGTCCGAGGTGTGCCCCTGGTCTCGGCAGAGGTCGCGGCAGTGACGGAAATATGGGTTAAGGGCCCCTCTCCTATTCGTATAGATTATTTAGAACGATGGCTTAGATTATATCCAGATGCAGAACAGGCTTCTTTTCTCCGGGAGGGTTTTCGTTACGGGTTCCGGTTGCCAATTAGGACAGCGGTCAAAGCTAGGGCGGTTAGAAATTTAAAATCAGCTTATATTTTTTCGGAGGTCCTGGAGGAAAAGATTCGCGGGGAAATTAGCCTAGGACGCATGGTCGGCCCTTTTACCTCACCCCCCTTATCAGATTTAGTCATTTCTCCAGTGGGGATTGTCCCAAAAAAAGTTCCGGGTAAATTCCGTCTAATTCAACATCTGTCACACCCAGTGGGCGAGTCGGTTAACGACGCTATTGATCAAGATATAAGCTCGGTAGTTTATCAATCATTTGAAGAGGCCCTATCGATGGTTAGACACTTTGGCGCGGGAGCTCTCATGGCGAAACTAGATATTGAATCCGCTTTTAGGTTACTTCCCCTTCACCCAGATTCCTTCAAATATATGGGGTTTCAAATTAAGGGAGGGTTTTACGTGGATAGATGTCTGCCCATGGGTTGTTCTCTGTCATGTGCCTATTTCAAAGCTTTTAGTTCCTTTCTTCATTGGGCAATTCAGGCAGGGACGGGGCAGGAGGGCATAGCTCACTATCTTGATGATTTTTTATTTGTGGGCCCGGCCGAGTCCTCAACGTGTAAAGATCTATTGTTCTCAGCACAGGCCCTGTTCTCAGTCATGGGTGTGCCAGTGGCACAGGACAAAACTGAAGGTCCATTTACATGTCTGGCTTTTTTGGGAATTGAGATAGACACAATGGCGGGCTGCTGTAGGTTGCCGGCAGATAAAATCATGAAGCTAAAAGGATTGATAGATAATGCTTTGTCTTCCCCCTCTCTTAAACTGAAAGAAGTTCAGTCCCTGTTAGGGCTTTTTAACTTTGCTTGCAGGGTTATTCCAATGGGTAGGATTTTTTGTAGAAAATTACAGCTTTCTACGGCGGGTATGAACAGGCCACATGCGTTGATTAAACTCAAGGAGGAGATTAGACAGGATTTGTTGATCTGGACATCTTTTCTGGGAAGATTTAATGGCATTAGAATCTGGCCTCCCCCCCCTATTTCCACCAGGGATTTAGAGTTGTTCACGGATGCATCCGGGTCTAAAGGTTTTGGAGCATACTTTCAGGGCGAATGGTGCGCAGCTTCCTGGCCTCAGGAGTGGGTTGACAGCGATTTGATAAAAAACTTGTATTGGAGTTATTCCCCATTATAGTGTCCCTGGAGTTGTGGGCTTCTCAGCTTAAAGGCCATAATGTTTCCTTTTGGTGCGATAATTTGGGAGTGGTCCAGGCAATTAATCGCCAGAGTGCATCCTCTAAACCAGCAGTGAATTTATTGCGGGTTCTGGTTCTTCGTTGCTTGGACTACGACATTAATTTTCGTGCTAAACATGTCCCGGGTATTGAAAATGGGATTGCTGACTCTCTTTCTCGCTTTGACTGGGTGCGGTTTAGATCACTGGCCCTGAGAGCTAATCCTGTGGGTATAGATTGTCCATTTTATATTTGGCAGATGATCGGTCCGGATTAAGATTTTTGGCTGAAGCGGCCCTAGCTCCCTCTACGCTGAAGACTTACCAGTTGGCGTGGCAATGCTGGGAGAATTATTTGGTAATTTCTGGTAGGCGATTATTGGCCAATGGTTCAGACATAGAGGAGTTCATGTTGCGGTGTTATCAAGAAGGTTTTAGCAAGGCGTCTATGTCTTCCACTTTAGCAGGAATATCTTTCATGTCTAGAGTTCAGGGGTTAACGGATCCTACGAAATCCTTTCTGGTTAGGAAAGCCCTTAAAGGATGGGCTAGGTTACACCCTGTTCCAAGAGATCACAGACGGCCCATTGACGCTCGTTTGTTGGCCCGTTTGATAGATGTACTGCCTGGGGTTTTGATAGATGCTTTCGAAGTTTCCCTTTTTAGTACTGCCTTTTCCATGGCTTTTCATGGGGCTTTGAGAGTAGGGGAGCTGGTTGCTCAGTCAAAAAATCAATTAGGGTCAGCTATTTTAGCGGCTAATGTCATCATAAATTTGGATTCCGTTCAAATTAGGATTGCCCGGTCTAAAACAGATCAATTGGGAGTCGGTCATTGGTTAACCCTTTCAAAGCAGGTCAATGATAGGATTTGTCCGGTTAGGCTATGTCATCAATTATCAGAATCACGCCCACAGGCGGAAGCTTGGTTAGTTCACAAAGACAGTTCCCCACTGACCAAGTTTCAGTTCCACTCCATTATGTCCAAGGCTCTACAGGACCTGGGCTTTCCCCCCTCTGAATTCGGAACACATTCCTTTCGTATTGGCGCAGCGACAGAGGCAGCAGCAGATGGGGCTTCTACTTTAGCTATACAGGCATTAGGCAGATGGAAATCTAGTTGTTATAAGAGATACATTAGACCTGATGTTTAACAATTGTTTTCTTCCCTTGTACGCAGTCTTCTTTTTCTTCGCTTTTCTTTCTCAGGTGGTAGACCCAGGGGCTAGCTGCTCGCCGCTTTTTGCGGGTGCGTGAAGGGCTTTTTCCCACCGGGTTTTCACCTTCACCTGGGTCGCTGCCTTTCCTTTCCGTTCTATTTAATGTTGGAAGTAAAATCACCCTTATGGTTAGTTTAGGGTCGTTTTCTTCCCGTTTGTTTTGGTTAGTAGTTTCATTAGTTCTCAGTTTTTTAGTCATTTGTGTCATTTACATTTTGGTTATTAAGTTGTTATTCTCGTAGGGGTTGATTCCAGAAAAATATCGGTGTGGTTTTTCGGACATTCTTTTATCTTCTGGGCCGGTATACATCAGTTTGCGGGTTTTTGTCCGTGGGTCCCGGAGAATTCGGATATCATTTGGATAGGTCGTCGAGGTATGAGATGGAGGCAGTTCTTGTCGGTTTTATCCTGTGAGATTGCTGTTCGCGGAGCCCCTGATATCCTCGTGGTTCACCTAGGCGGTAATGACATTGGTCGAATTAAATCACTGGAACTCATCATAAATATCCGTGATGACATTTTATCGGCCTCTGAGTATTGGCCGTCTATAAAGTTTTGTTGGTCCTACATTGTTCCCCGTAGGACATGGAGGTCTGATTTGCCTCCTACGGCTATTTCATCTGTGGTACGTAAAGTGAATCAGGTGGCCAGTAAGATTTTTCGGCAGTCCGGAGGTTTTTCTATTTCCCATCCTTTGTTAAAAGCCGAATATATTTATTTATTTAGATCTGACGGGGTTCACCTTTCGGATTTGGGTATTATCCTTTTTATTGATCAGTTATTTTGGAAACTTAGGCCTATTTTTAGGGCTGTGGTTGGCGGGCTGCATTTATAGCATCTCTGCAGCGTGGGTGGGAGAGCAGTGCAGTTGGTAAGTTTGCATATGGTGCTTGGTTTATATGTCATAGGTCACTACTCCCCCTTTCGTATGGTGTTGTCATCACGTGTGTTGGGTCCAGTGAATGGGACTCTGGGCCAGTATGTTGATTATCGCTGGCGGTTTATATAGGGGGGTGTAGTCTTGCCGTTGGACATATATTTCGCACCGGCCAATAGATAAGGTAAATCCTGGGTTGGTGGTTCAATGGTCTGACCTTTCCACCGTTATTGGTTTTGTTTTGCCATCTGCCCTGCTCTCGTCCGCCTTCAGCCCCTTTAGTTTAATATATCCATTTAATAAATATATTAATAAATATATTTTAATTCCAACGTTATTCTGGTGTCCGTGTCGTTATTGGTTTAGAAGGTATTATGGTAAACACTATGAGCTTCCGCACTGTGCATTTTAGAGAAGTGTGGCCATCAGCCTGAACGCAGTTAAAATCACGTGGGTGAGTGATTAGGTGTTTAGCCTATGGGCTTGTAGTATATGTGATCCAATAGGTAGAGAGAGGGGAGTGGTTTTGTTTTATATAGGTGATGGTTTTCATCCATTTTCCCCTCTCTGTTTCCGGATTCCTCCCTCCCACCCGGCTGTTTTTTAAATGGTTTCGTCTCTTTCGGTGGGAGAGCAGTGCAGTTGGTAAGTTTGCATATGGTGCTTGGTTTATATGTCATAGGTCACTACTCCCCCTTTCGTATGGTGTTGTCATCACGTGTGTTGGGTCCAGTGAATGGGACTCTGGGCCAGTATGTTGATTATCGCTGGCGGTTTATATAGGGGGGTGTAGTCTTGCCGTTGGACATATATTTCGCACCGGCCAATAGATAAGGTAAATCCTGGGTTGGTGGTTCAATGGTCTGACCTTTCCACCGTTATTGGTTTTGTTTTGCCATCTGCCCTGCTCTCGTCCGCCTTCAGCCCCTTTAGTTTAATATATCCATTTAATAAATATATTAATAAATATATTTTAATTCCAACGTTATTCTGGTGTCCGTGTCGTTATTGGTTTAGAAGGTATTATGGTAAACACTATGAGCTTCCGCACTGTGCATTTTATTGAAACAGTAGTCTTGTTTTATTGTGAAAAGGAAATTAACCATCTTCCAGCCAGCAACAAGACAGCTAAAAGTCTGCATAACCTCATTAAGCATGTTGTCTAGACTGTTCCCACACTTAGGATACCATCACACTGGAAATGTACTGTTCAGTGTGTGAGAAGCACTTCAATGTTTTGTGCAGGTGTTGTTCCCTTAAATAGTTGGAAGACATTACATCTGGATTGAAAGAAAACGCTCTGTTGAAAGACTGAACCAGCTGTCACTGATAACAAGAGTGATATTGAGAAGTGCAAAGCAGTTACATATGGAAGTACACCTGTTGCCTACACATAGTAAAAGCAGCCATTTTGTAGTCAGGAGAAAGCAGCCTCTCAGTTCACTAGAAGCCAGTAACATCATGGAGACACAAAGTTCCTCAGTTATGTAACTGTTTAGTAGGGAACTGATAGGCTGCATTCTTCTGAATATAGGTTTAAACTACAAAATGTCTGCCACAAGTAAGTATTTGTGCACGCACAATGGATGCACTTTTTAATTAGGACACAGATTTCTGTTTTATGTGGGATATTTTCACATACCTTTATTGGTGAGTAGCATGAATGTTTTTCAGAGTTTTTCAGGGACAGTTTATTGAAACTCCTGGAAACAGAAGTACCATAACTGTATTTCACTGTACATTCCCTGCAATACAGACATTATAAGATATGTTACACTTTCTTTGATATACGGAAAAGTATCTGAAAGACATCTATAGCCCCAGAGTTGATAAATTCTGTGATCTCTATTTACATATTACTGTCTCTGAGTTGAAGGACCATGTCAGGAAACAGACTTACGTAAGTGGCTTCTCAATAGGTCTCCAGTATCCTTGTGTTTTAGGTAAACAGAGCTCACACCCAACCAGTGCAGCAGTGAGAAACGATAGGGAAAAGGTCAGCAGAGATTCTGTGGAACTGGGCGGAAATAGGGAATTCCAGAGAGGAAGAAAGCACTTTCTACTCTCCCTGTGTGAGCCTGGAATTTTAACTTTTGTGCTTCCGTCTCTTGGAGTGGTTCCTGGATGCTCTATTGGAAGTGTGTGGGACACACCTAAATAACATTTAGTCATGAAATAACAATCCAGTGACTACAATCATACAGATGTTAAAGCAGGGGTGTCCAATTTTACTTTATTTAAAAAAAATTCTGTAGCACTACAACAATTTCCATCCAGATTCACTGATTTCTGGAGATGAGGAGTTAAGCCTTGATTGCAAGGCAATGTAGGCAGTTGTCCGAGGCTTGGAACTCTTATGGGGGATCCTGATCCTGGCTGCCAGGCTGGAAAACACTGTGTGGTTGCTTTGTCTGATCTGGTGTTTCACTTTCTCAATGATGCTTTACAGATCTGATTCACTATGTACGGATCACTCGCCAGTCACGCCCCTTCTTCAGGAACAATCTCTCCCAAACCGCTTAATTATAGGAGAGAAACCACAACAATTACCGGAGTGCAATAATCTGTAGTGGAAATAAGGGAGGGTCCAAGGTGACGGCCAGAAATAGAGACCATGCAATCTACACCTATTGCGGACACCTCGATTTGGTCTGGGCCTGGGCACAGGGCTACAGATATTCGAGCCTGGGAAGTATCCCGTCTGAATATCTTACTCACCGATATACCGGTAAGGGCCCTATCCAAGAGAAAGGCGAAACGGCATAATGACACTCTCCGGATAGTCTCTGCCTCCTCATGCTGGTTGTCTGTAACTCCTGGATTGGCGCCTAGGAATAGGGTGACACACAACGGCACACCCACAGGGCTGTCTTCAGGCCAATGTGTACCACCCGCTCTAGTGCTAGTTATAGCAACAATACAACAGCAGAGCCCTGATCCTAACAATGTTCTATGTGACCAGTATGCTGCGCAACTATAACTGGTAGCACTAGATGTAGTGTACTGCCCTAACTACAATACCCACAGTTCTAAGACACCAATATACAGAATATAGACAACAGGTACAATAAAATATACCAACAGTCTACCTTCAATGGGGGCCTAACCTTTGTATCCTATAAGCGAAAATCAGCTCAAAAGCCTACCTTTAATGGAAGCATTAATTTTGAGGGCAAGGGCACACTAAAGATATACACAAAGTACTGTAAATCGCACAATGGCCCCTTTAGATTAACTTTACAAATGTGGTCAGACTATGTGCGGTCTAAGAATGACAGACTAACTCCTAACTGTCCCAGGCCTAGTGCCAAGTGGACTCCACAGGCCTAGTGCCTGGTTTACTTTGCCCCACAGGCTAATCCTGAATTAAATGTGCCCACAAACTAATCCTGAAATTATTACTTGGCTACTCTTAAATTAAGTGCTCCCGCGGGATAATCCTGACTTTATTGAGTGTGCCCAAAAAAAACTAACATTGAACTAATCATGCTTAAGTATCCCAAGTCTAATGCCCACTAATGCAGCACGGGCCTAATGCCCAAACTGTGCAGGAAAGACTGCAGGCATGGACCTGGGAGAGGGTCGTCAGAGGGCCTTACCTGCCGTAAGCAGTCTCCATTGGTCCTTCCACCGCCTCTGCTGCTGTCCGCCAGCTACCACTGTCCTCACTGCTCTGCTGTTGTCTGTTTTCTTGGGTCCACTGTCTTCTGGCTTGAACCTGACATCTTATTTCTTGATCCTGTTGTCTTCATTTTTGATCCCAGCTTCTTCTCTCCAGAGCTATGTTCAGGTGAGTTTCCGTCGATGACCTGTCTTCACACCACATGTGATAGCTAAATAATATCTGGCGCGAGTGTGCAGGGACGATGATTCGGCAAGCCCCGATTCGCTCACCACAGCTCCAAAAATTGAAATGGACGGAGGTGAGCCCTGATTGGCTCACTGTCCTGGTCACTGATTGGCTGACAGCAAAATGTTTCCGACTTGCTGTCACCAATGACAGGTGACGCTGCAGAAGAAGTAAACCTGCCGGCATCTGGCCATCATTAGGTGAGTCATCATCATCACCATTTATTATTTAGCGCCACTAATTACGCAGCGATGTACAGAGAACTCACTCACATCAGGCCCTGCCGCATTGGGGCTTACAGTCTTAATTCCCTAACATACACACACACAGACAGACAGACACTGACTAGGGTCAATTTGTTAGCAGCCAATTAACCTACCAGTATGTTTCCGGGCACATCTTCACAGAAGCCACAGCCTCAACCTAATAGACCACGCCACTTTTTTGGTCTGACAAAAGAGGTTATTAGGCCTTAGCATATTGTATAAAACCCTTATGAGCCTATTTATTATAGTGTTCCTGATTTCAGCAATAACTAATATTTTTATCGCTGCTTGTAGCAGCGGAAAAAAATATAGTTTCACAGCAATTTATCAATGTTATCTTGCTGGGACGCTGGTTAAAAGTGGCTGTCCCACAAGATATATGTGATGCGTTGAAAGTTTTCACTTCCTGACTGGCTTGCTGTTGTTTAGAGTGGTGAAGAAAGTATGTTCATTGTATTTGCTCTCCTGGCTAGCCTGTCACTGAACTGAATTGAATGAGAACTGAGGGATGGATTAAGCCCGAGGGAATACTAAAAACTGTGGGTGGGTACATGATCAATTTGGATTACTCACTGTTAACGAAAGGAGTAGGAGTAGTAATGTACAAGCAAGTGTTATGAGGGGGCAGGCATAAGGTATCTGTTTAAGAGAGTGGAGGTACAGTTATCTAACTCTCTTGGCCCAGGACAGCAATCCCTCCCGTCCATCCCCGAGTCCTGGGGCAAGTGTTTACTGTCAGCTAAAGGTACAGAATCTCATGCTTAGGTACAAATGGCCAAGGTATGTAGGGGCCAATATGACGATGGAGTGTGGATACAGGCAGGAGGTATGGGGAGCCAATTGCAGCCCGGGCTCGTGGTATGGTATGGGTTTTGTGGTTCAACCCTGGAGGTATGTTGATACAGCAGGGAGTGAAGGCCATGGTATGGTACGAGTGCTGTGTTTCAGGCTTGGCGGTATGTTGGGCCAACAAGGAGAGACGGCCGAAGGTATGGTACGGGTGTTGTGGTTCAACCCCAGAGGTATGTTGGTACAGCAGGGAGTGAAGGCCACGGTATGGTACGAGTGCTGTGGTTCAGCCTTGGGGGTATGTTGGGCCAACAAAGAGAGACGGCCAAAGGTATGGGACGGGCGTTGTGGTTCAACCCGGAGGAATTAATGGGCCAGCAATAAAATTTAGCAGTGGCATAGTATGGGCTGTGGCTCAGCTATAGATGTACTGGGTCCCACGTGTTTGAGGGCCTTGGCATGGTACGGGCTATGGTTTGGCTCTGGATGTACCTGATGCCTCGTGGATGAAGGCCGTGATATGGTACGGACTGTGGTTCAGCTCTGGATGTACTTGGTGCCACATGTCGATGGGCCTTGGTATGGTACGGGTGTTGTGGTTTAACCCCGGAGGTAACACAGAGATGCTCGGTCAGAGAGAAAACAACATGGTTTGCCGGCCAGAAGCTGGTCAACCTTTAATGTGGCAGGTGAACAGTGTACAGGATAAACAAAGTAGTAAAGCACACATTTATGTTGGTTAGGCTTTTGGAACCCGTGTCCTTCAAAGAGGCGGCTAAGGTTCAGGGCAAGTACAGCTCATCTGGGTTGACTGGCGGTGCATTACGATTAGCCCAGAGGGGTGCGTGTCCTGGGATGCCTGCGGACGCCTGCCCCCTTTAAGTTTAAGAAAAAGTGTGCGCTTCTGGATGGACAAGGTCGAGTACACTGTTCTCCAATCACCATTGCAGCTACGGTTTAATTTGAATAAATAAGAGTTATTTGACAACAAGTTGGTGTGGTGTCTTTTATTATATATTTACTATATATATACTTAAGAGTTAGGGTTAAGACTAGGGTCTATTGATTATGTTATCAACCATAAGCATTTTATGATATGAAAATAATGTGCTACACACACCATTCACTAAATATAATACTAATCCCTTTACAGACAAAAGATGAGGCGTCATATGTCTTATTATATAATTTCATGAGAGCAAAACATTTACTAAAAGCTAAGCTGTCATTAATAACGTTCTTTTACAAGGCAAAAGTGCATTCAACTTTGTTGCCAAGATACTGCCTTGATTATAAAATGTAAAGTTCAAAGTTCTTACAGCCTCATATTAAGAAGACAGTGAATTAAAAAGTTATAATAAAATGTCAATCCACACTACGATTGTGCCTTCAAGTCACTAGTGGAACACTATATCACCAGGCCCCATAGCAAAATTTGCATAGTATATAAATGATTAACAATTTATTAATTATTAATCATTTATACATACATACTATACTGAATTATCAATCTCACCACCCACAACCATCTCACCTTTGGAAAGGCTTTTGCTACATCAATCTGGACATCTAGAACCCAATAGTTGCAGGATGCCACTCATTGAGTCCACACAATGCTCTTCGGCATAGATCTTACATACATCAACAGTTGAGGAGCCAACATCTTGGGCAGGGAAGTTGCTGGCATACGTGAGAGAGAATGTGTTTTCTGCTACAGCCAATACTGCTGAGTGCTGCAACATTCAAGAAAGGGAGAGAGCATCAGCTCATCGATAACTGAGTTTTTCTTAACAATGCCTAGTTGAGTGGAATCTGGCAGATTCAAACAATTGTGTTATGAGGCCCTGCTAGGAGGAGGTACTATAGCAATTGTGAGTGGGTTTGGACAGTTGAGTTACTGTTGGTAAAGATATTATATGAATATGCCATCGGTCAGTTCTGAGTGAGTTAAATGCAAGTGGGGCAAGGCCTGACTTATTGCTATACTGTACTATATCCTCAGTTTTTGATTTCCTTAATACTCCTTTTTTCATAACCTTATCAGCTACAAGCTCTCTGCTCTTACTTTATCCTCTCTGCTGTCAAGCTCTTCCAAGCCTCCTTATACCTGCAGAAATCATAATTCTATTAAGTTTCATCAGCTTTCCACCTTTCTGCAACACCTTCTCTCCCCAATTTCTACATTATCCTTTCTTGATCTGGCATTAACATATCTTACGAAACCCTAGTATCGGCCCTTGATTAAGTCGTATCAGTTAGTCTTCCCACTCCGTGTCAGCGTTGCATACTAAAGAAACACAACATATTCAAAAACTTTCTAACAAAACAAAACACCATAGGAGTAGATCTTGTACCTCTAATGATATACAGTCATGGCCAAAGGTTTTGAGAATGACACAAGTGTTGGTTTTCACTATGTTTGCTGCTTCAGTGTTATTAGACCTTTATGTCAGATGTTGCTATGGTATACTGAAGTAAAATTACAAACATTTAACAAGTGTCAAAGGCTTTTATTTACCCAAATAAAACGGACCCAAAATTTTGATATTTTGATCCCCAAGCCACTTAGTTATCACTTTTGCCTTATGGCACGATGCTCCATCATGCTGGAAAAGGCATTGTTCGTCACCAAACTGTTCTTGGATGGTTGGGAGATGTTGTTTTGGTACCATTCTTTATTCATGGCTTTGTTTTTATGCAAAAATGTAAGTGAGCCCACTACCTTGGCTGAGAAGCAACCGCACACAATAATGGTCTCAGGATGCTCTACTGTTGCATGACACAGGACTGATGGTAGCGCTCACCTTTTCTTCTCGGGACAAGCATTTTTCCAGATGCTCCAAACAATCTGAAAGGGGATTCATCAGAGAAAATGACGTTACCCCAGTCCTCAGCTGTCCAATCCCTGTACCTTTTGCAGAATATCAGTATGTCCCTGATGTTTTTCCTGGAGAGAAGTGGTTTCTTTGCTGGCCTTCTTGACACCAGGCCATCCTCCAAAAGTCTTCACCGCACTGTGGTTACAGATGCACACACACCTGCCTGCTGCCATTCCTGAGCAAGCTCTGCATGGGTGGTGCCCCGATCCCGCAGCTTAATCAACTTTAGGAGATGGTCCTGGCACTTGCTGGACGTTCTTGGGTGCCCTGAAGCCTTCTTCACAACTATTGAACCTCTCTCTTTGAAGTTCTTGATGATCCGATAAATGATTGATTTAGGTGCAATCTTACTAGCAGCAATATCCTTGCCTATGAAGCCCATTATTTTGCAAAGCAATGATGGCTGCACGTGTTTCCTTGCAGTTAACCATGATTAACAGAGGACGAACAATGATTTCACGCTCCTTTTAAAGCTTCCAGTTTGTTATTCTAACTCAATCAGCATGACAGAATGATCTCCAGCCCTGTCCTCATCAACACTCTCACATGTATTAACGAGAGAATCACTGACCTGATGTCAGCTGGTTCTTTTGTGGCAGGGCTAAAATGCAGTGGAAATGTTGTTTTTGGGATAAAGTTCATTGTTATGGCAAAGAGGGACTTTGAAATTAATTGCAATTTATCTGATCACTTTTCATGACATTCTGGAGTATATGCAAATTGCCATTATAAAAACAGACTTTGTGAAAAATAATATTTGTGTCATTCTCAAAACTTTTGGCCATGACTGTACTCACATATACTGCTATCTAAATGTGCTGGACTCTGCCAAATAAACATACTTCCAATATGTTTTGCTCTTGCTCTTGCTTCAAAATTCAAGGACAAGATTGATAAGATCTGACATGAAAAGGTATCATCATCTTCTTCGACTAACAACCAGCTCATTTCCTTCCCTATACTCTGGCACTTTCTCTTCATCCTACAAATGAAGATGAAGTATGTACTGTCTTCTTATCCTCCTACTCTACTTCCTATCCTCTTGAATCTATACATTCACAAATCAGTTCATCCCCAATCTCCTGTCCTCATCCCAACCTTAACTAAAATCTACAGTCTCTCTTTCTACCTCAATGTTTCCATCATTATTCAAGCATGGAGTGATCTCTCCTATTCTGAATAAACAAAATTGTGACCCAAACTGTCTCTCAAATGACCATCCCAGCTCTCATCTCCCATTCCCCTCCAAGATTTGAGACTTGCCCACATTCACCTTACACGCTTTCGTTCTTCACACAACCTATTGGACCCTCTTCAATCAGACTTTCATTCCCAACACTCCACAGAGACTGCAATGACTAAGGTTATCAATGGTTTGATAACTGCTAACTTTTAAGGACATTACTTGCTTCTAAGTCTCCTGGATCTCTCTGCTGCATTTGACACTGTTGGCCATTCTCCTCTCATACAAATGCTACAATCCCTAGGTCTTCAAGATCCTAGTACTATGGTGGTTCTCATCCTACCAATCTAATCTCTTTTTCAGTGTTCGTTTCTCTGATCCACCTCCTTTCTACTTCCTTTATCAGTTGGAGTACCACAAGGATCTGTTCTTGGTCCTCTGCTCTTCTCTATCTATACAACTTCTCTTGGAAAACTAATATGCTCTTTTGGATTTCATTGTCATTTTTATGTAAATGATACCTAAATTTATCTATCTCTGACCATCTGATCTCTCATCATCTGTGTCTCGCGTTACTGACTGTAATTCACCCATTTCATCTTGGATGTACTCTCTCTAACTCAAACTCAGTCTTTAAAAACAGTTAATAATATTCCCACCCCCTAACAGAAGTTACATTTCTATTTCTGTTGACAACATGACAATAAATCCCACCTCACAAGCTTGCTGCCTAGGTGTGATTCTTGACTGAGTTTTCTGTGTTTCCCACATCGACTTTATATCTAAATTATGTTACATACATTTAAAAAGCATTTCCAGAATTTTCACTCATCTTACACAAGACACTCTTTAATTCATGCCCTCATCATCTCCTACATTTACTATTGCAATACCATCCTTACTGGTCTTCCCTGAATCAGACTCTCACTCCTACAATCTTTTGTGCATGTAGTGGCTTGATTGATTTTCCTGGCAAATCATTCTTCTGCTGATGAGCCACTCTGTCAGTCTCTACATTGGCTGCTTGTTTTTCATGGAATCCAATATAAAATACTACCCAACTCGACACTTCCATTCTGCACAATAGCTACGTCTCGCATCCACACTCATTACCCGGTTATAGGACTTTTAGTGTGCTGCACCCTCTTTGTGGATTTCCCTCCCTCGCACAATAAAACTTTCCTTCAAAACCTTTAACGTTCTTGGAAAACCTACCTCTTCAGGCAAGCTTATAAAATTCCTCAACCATGCTCTCAACCCTCCTAGGTTACCCTATTACCACCCTCTACACAGTAAAGACTTGCATGTGTTCTTTCTATACTCAATTAATCCTCTGAACTTCTGACCAACATTGCTGTATGTCTGGATCATGGACCTTTGCAATCAGGCTGAACCAATATGCAATTTGTAGCACTTAACCTCATGTATCAAACCCTTATTGTCCTATAGATTGTAAGCTTGCGTGCAGAGCCCTCTTACCCAGGGCCGGTGTAAGGTTGTTCGCCACCCCCAGACTGCCCAATACACCCTCTCTCCCCCTGTTTTCTATAGAATCCCCTTCTATCCCCCCTATTTTCTATAGCATGTCCTTGTCTCTCTCCCCTATTTTCTATAGCATCCCCTTCTCTCCCTCCCCTCAGTTTTCTGTAACATCCCCTCCCCCCTGTTTTTTATAGCATCTCCTTCTCTCTCCCTCTGTTTTCTCTAGCATCCTCTTCTCTCTCCCCCCTGGTTTCTATAGCATCCCCTTCTCTCTCCCCCCCTGTTTTCTATAGCATCCTCTTCTCTCTCCCCAGTGATTTCTATAGCATCCCACCCTGTTTTCTATAGCATCCCCTTCCCCCCCTGTTTTCTATAGCCTCCCCTTCTCTCCCCCTCTGTTTTCTGTAACATCCCCTCCCCCCTGTTTTCTGTAGCATCCCCTTCTCCCCCCCCCTGTTTTCTATAGCATCTCCTTCTCTCTCCCTCTGTTTTCTATAGCATCCCCTTCTTCTCCCCCTGTTTCTATAGCATCCCCTTCTCTCTCCCCCTGTTTTCTATAGAATCCCCTTCTCTCCCCCTGTTTTCTATAGCATCCCCTTCTCTCCCCCCTCCGTTTTCTGTAACATCCCCTCCCCCCTGTTGTCTATAGCATCTTAGCATCTCCTTCTCTCTCCCCCAGTTTTCTATAGCATCCTCTCCTCTCTCCCCCCTGGTTTCTATAGCATCCCATTCTCTCTCCCCTCTGTTTTCTATAGCATCCCCTTCCCCCCTGTTTTCTATAGCATCCTTTTCTCTCTCCCCCCTGTTTTCTATAGCATTCTCTTCTCTCTCCCCCTGTTTTCTATAGCATCCTCTTCTCTCTCCCCAGTGATTTCTATAGCATCCCCCCTGTTTTCTATAGAATCCCCTTTTCTCCCCTCCGTTTTCAGTAGCATCCCCTTTTCTCCCACTGTTTTCTATAACATCCCCCTCTCCCCCCCTGTTTTATATAGCATCCCCTTCTCTTTCCCCCTGTTTTCTATAGTATCCCCTTCTCTCTACCCCTGTTTTCTATAGCATCCCCTTCTCTCTCCCCCTGTTTTCTATAGCATCCCCTTCTCTCTCCCTCTGTTTTCTATAGCATTCCATTCTCTCTCCCTCCTGTTTTCTATAGCATCCTCTTCTCTCTACCCCAGTTTTCCATAGCATCCCCCCTGTTTTCTATAGCATCCCCTTACCCCCATTTTCTATAGCATCCCATTGTCCCACTCTGCTCCCTGTTCTCTGTAGCATAATCTCACTAGCTCCCATTTTCTGTAGCATTCCTATTTTCTGTACTTACCTTCCCTTCTTCTTTTCTCTACTTGTTTCCTGCTTCTGCCTTCTCCTTGTCGGCTCCTCTACACTGGCAGCGTTGTGACGTCACGACGCTGCCAGGAACTAGGAGCCGGGTGCCGGGCAGATTTGAATATGTGGTGCTGCACTGCAGCAGAACCGCATCTGCAGCTACTTAAATTGCGGATGGGCGATCCGCGCTGGGCGACCGCACCGCCCGCATTAATTTAAATTAATTAATTTAAATTAATTAATTTAAATGTACTGTCTCCTCGGCCACAGTGACGCCCCCTAGAGGCCGGCGCTCTAGGCAGCTGCGTAATGCTGCCTAATGGCCCTGCACTTACCTCTATGTCTGTCTGTAATACTCAGTCTTGATTTATTGTATGTTGTTCCCAAAGGTTAAATGCTGCGGAATATGCTGGTTCTATATAAATAAATGTTAATAATAATAATAATAATAATAATAATAATAATAATAATAATAATAGTACTGTATTATGGAAACCAAGAGTGTAGTTTCTCTGTCACACTTTCCTCATCCATCACTTTCATTCATATACCATCTCTTTCATGTTTTGTTGCATCTGACAGCAGTGAGAAGCGAGTACTGTAAGTTGTGTCAGGCTGAATTTATTCTAGCTATTCAAACAGCTAGGTCAGGGGTGGACATTGTGCATACCTGCTGAGCCAGAAGTTTGAATCTCGCACTCTGCTGTGCAAACAGACTTCTCTGCAACTTGTGGTTGTACTGGCAACTAAAAGCAGGTATAGGTGAAGAGAGGAGGAGTCTGATGAGTTTTAACCCTTCTGAATATCTACTTTTGGGGAGGCTGGCTGAAAGACAATCTCCTTAATATAAAACACAAGTAATATAGTATTGGTATATTTTAAAACAAAACACACAAGACTATTTCAGTTACTTCTCTTTCAGACTAATAAATGAGGGAAATAGTGACAAATTTTCACACAGCTCAAGTTTGGCGTTGGAACAGGCACAATTGCAAGTTCCATTTTGCTTTACTATTCCACAGAAAGTTATTACCCTGTGTAAATTTGCATTTTGTAGAATTTGTAGCCTCTCCATAGAACTGGGACAATGACGGTCAATGCGCCCTGCTATGTGCTTTGGCTGTGGTCGGACTGGGAACACTTAAGGCCAAATTCCTCTGGCAAAAAGTGCAAAATCTAATGGCCAAATGTAGGATGGGACGAATGTTTTGCAAAACAATTTCTTAAATTTTGCTCATCTATACTACCGTAAGGGGCAGTGTATTACTAATCTATTGCAAATGCTGTGGCAGACTGCATAGACATAGGGAAGGGTTACTTGGTTTGAATTGAACTGCAAGGCGTGGGTAGGCCTCTACGATCCTGAGTGCCCACCATCAGCGAGGGACAAAGCATAGGATTGTGCAGTTGACGAGTCATGAATAAAACGCTTGTTTCCTAATTCTGTGCAAGGTGTGAAGAGATAGGGCTCAGTCTGGAAGTGGTGTTGCCGGAAAACTGCACCCTCATGCTGTCAATGTGCTAAGCTCCCTAATCCTGGCTGGAAATAATATGCATTGGGGTACGCATTTGCGGTTGAATAACATTGTTGGCTATTTCATAAGTATAAATGAGCAATAACCCTTGTCAGTAAAATCTTTATCAGCGTAGATCAATGTAGTGCCAATCAGATTGTGAGGATCATTTACAGTACAGAGAAATGCAGAAACACGTCCCTTTTTTATGTGCAGTTCTGTAACGGGTTGTGTAGGCTCCCTGAGTGGTGGTGTTTACTCTGCAGATAGCACACAGGTTACATGGGTGTAGATGGTGTTAGTAGTAGTACGTGCACGTACTCGTGATCTGGAATGGGTTTAAGCATCAATGGCAGAAAAGAGGCGGAGACCACACAAACAGAACACAAACAGCACACAAACATCTTGGACCTAACTCACAAAGCGTTGGATAGTACAACTACTTCTTACCTAAGATGAACCTTTGTCGATCTATGTCGTAGTATTGGGAACAAATATGAATGCTTTGTAAATATAAAAGATTAAACTTATACCAACTATGGCTGACTTATCACTGTATACCAAAACAAGCATTAAAACACAATTGACACACTTATATGCCAGCTGATAATTACATTGGTGCACGCGGTTGGGGCCCTTATGTTGCTTTTTTTTTTATAAAAGAAAACAGGTGATCCTTTGGATTATAAGTGTGAAGACTGGTGATCAGGGAGTTATATTTATCAAAAATACTTATCTCAATCCCTCGACTTCTGTAGTCAATATATCTCCCTGCTGATAAGGTTGACACATTCTTGCTGATACTTCCTATGAAGCACACTGGTACTGTTTGAGTACCTTCATATTAGTGGCAATTTAGACCAAGCACTTGTCCGTAAAAACAGATATGATGAACCACATGACAAAGCAGGAAGAAACTTTAGGCTGTGCACCTGTATTTTTCTGGTTCGATGACCTCCAAATGAAGCAAAGTGCTGAGTAATAGGTATGGGGAAATATACTTTTGCTTTTGCACTTTCTTATAAATACTGCCCAAACACAGGCTGATCCTGCTATTGGGCTTGAACACTGAGTGACACGCTCAGTGTCCAGTTTGACCACACATGCAGGTGACAACACTGGATGAGATCCACATACCTCCCAACATTTAGAATCATGTAATCTGGACAAAATAAGCCCCGTCCCCATTCAGCCCAGACTCTGGCCACAAATGAGCAAATTTAGATAAACCCCCACCCAGGGCCGGACTGGCCATCTGGCACTTCTGGCAAATGCCAGAAGGGCCGATGGTCAGATGGGCCGTTTGCTAGCTGGCCGGCCCCATTGCTCAGCGCACAGACTGTCATGCCGGAATTCGGCATGACAGTCTGTGCGCTGAGCAATGGGGCCAGCACTACACTTACTGATTGCCGCGCGTCCCCTCCTCCCCTCCGATGAAATGAATGGATCTGCCGAAGACTGTCACATGGGACGTGCACCATGTGATAAGTGCCGTCCCATGTGATAGAAGACACTACAGAGCGCGCCGCGGAGCGCACAAGGTAAGGGGGGGTAGTTTGTGTACAGGGGATCTATGACAGATTTTGTGAGTGTGACAGGGGATCTATGAAAGGTTTTGTGAGTGTGACAGGGGATCTATGACAGATTTTGTGAGTGTGACAGGGGATCTATGACAGATTTTGTGAGTGTGACAGGGGATCTATGACAGGTTTTGTGAGTGTGACAGGGGATCTATGACAGGTTTTGTGAGTGTGACAGGGGATCTATGACAGGTTTTGTGAGTGTGACAGGGGATCTATGACAGGTTTTGTGAGTGTGACAGGGGATCTATGACAGGTTTTGTGAGTGTGACAGGGGATCTATGACATGTTTTGTGAGTGTGACAGCGGATCTATGACAGGTTTTGTGAGTGTGACAGGGGATCTATGACAGGTTTTGTGAGTGTGACAGGGGATCTATGACAGGTTTTGTGAGTGTGACAGGGGATCTATGACAGGTTTTGTGAGTGTGACAGGGGATCTATGACAGGTTTTGTGAGTGTGACAGCGGATCTATGACAGGTTTTGTGAGTGTGACAGGGGATCTATGACAGGTTTTGTGAGTGTGACAGGGGATCTATGACAGGTTTTGTGAGTGTGACAGCGGATCTATGACAGGTTTTGTGAGTGTGACAGGGGATCTATGACAGGTTTTGTGAGTGTGACAGGGGATCTATGACAGGTTTTGTGAGTGTGACAGGGGATCTATGACAGGTTTTGTGAGTGTGACAGCGGATCTATGACAGGTTTTGTGAGTGTGACAGCGGATCTATGACAGGTTTTGTGAGTGTGACAGCGGATCTATGACAGGTTTTGTGAGTGTGACAGCGGATCTATGACAGGTTTTGTGAGTGTGACGGGATCTATGACAGGTTTTGTGAGTGTGACAGGGGATCTATGACAGGTTTTGTGAGTGTGACAGGGGATCTATGACAGGTTTTGTGTGTGTGACAGGGGATCTATGGTAGGTTTTGTGTGCGAAAGGGGATCTATAGTATGTGTGCAACAGGGGATCTATAGTATGTGTGTGTTTGGGCCAGTGTATGACTAAAGTGTGTGTGTGTGTGGGCCAGTGTATGACTAAAGTGTGTGTGTGTGTGGGCCAGTGTATGACTAGAATGTGTGTGTTACAGTGTAACTATAGTATGTTTTGTGTGTGACAGGGTATGACTATAGAGTGTGTATGTGTGTGACAGGGTATGACTACTGTATGTGTGTGGGGGCCGGTGTATGACTATAATGTGTGAGGGGGGAGGGTCTTAATATAATGTGGGAGGTAGGCTATTAATCTAATGGTGAATTGCAGGTAGGGGCTAATTATTGGGTGCTATTTTTTTTGTGAGATGATGGTGGGGCTATTTAATAATGGGGCCTAACAATTTAAGATGGAGTGATTGGATTTTTAATTTAATGCTGGGGTGGTTTGGGAGCTATTAATTGAATGTGGGGCTGTTTGGGAAAAATGAGGTCTATTTATTAAATGTGATTATGAGTTAATGCCTGGGGGGGTTGTGGGAAATGGATATATTTATTAAACGTAAATGCTATTTAATTTCTTGCTGGAGTTGTTTGGAGAGAGGTAAATAGTTTTATTTATTAAATTGGAATACTATTTAATGTCAGGGCTAGTTGGAGAGAAATTGATGTATTTATCAAATGTGAATACTAGTATTTTAATGTTGGGGCAGGAGTGAGGCCTAATTTTAAAACATGGATGCTATATTGATTTAACACCGGGGCTAAATTTCATGTACTCAATTTTTTTTTTAAATAGGGCATCCAACATTCCAGGATCCAGACAAGCAGCAACTGATCTAAAGACACCAGCAGCCACAGGTGGTGACAATGACAAGACAGGTAGGAGAGACCAGGACAGTCTGCCAACTGTTCTGAATTTGGTGGGTGACTGTCCCGCTTAGTCAGGATTTGGTCTGACTACAAGGACAGATGGGAGATATGTCCTGCTTCACACTGTACTGCTTGTTAAGGCAGAACTGCGTGCACCTAACAGTAGTGCACACAGTATTGCCTGTGTATTTTTCAAAAATGTGTCTGATAGCCAAATTACATCATAGGAGCCCCCCTGACTTAAGTACCCGGGCCCCCCGAGCCTTAATCCAGTTCTGGTCAGCAGGAGGAATCTGTGCTCCCAGTCCAGGGCAGGACACAGCCTGCAGAGCAAGCCGAGGAGCTCTAAGTTGCATGAGCTTTATTAATCTCGTGAGACTAAGAGCTTCCCTGCTCACTCAACAGGAATGTCAGCAGCATTAGAAGCATAGATAAATACAGTGGGCTAGGGGTGTCAAAATGTGTCTGGGGGGGTGACGTAATGTGGAGGGGGAGGGCCTGATAAATGTAATGTTTTATTATAATGTATGTATCAATGCACCATTTTGACCACGCCCTCAACATAATGTAGCCACGCCATTGGCGGCGCACCAAATGCGCTGTGGCACATGTTTTTTTTCCTGCTCATCAACAGAGGTGGGCCCGTGTGCTTTAAATGCCAGGGCTGATTTTTAGTCCCAGTCCGGCCCTGCCCCCACCCATTTTATGTTAAGCCTCACCCCTTTAAGGCTGCGAGTCGGGATATTCCGCCAAAATTAGGACAGTTGGGAGGTATAAATCCTGCAATTTTGCTTGCTAGAAACTGGATAAGGAAAATGATGATGACCACTAATGAAAATGGATAGTGAAAATGATGATGACACTAGTGGCCATCTTCTAACTGCATTAACCAACGTTTCTGATAACAATGCGCATTACTTTAATTATTATCAGGCTCAGAGGACACACTCACTGAAATATCGAGACAAGTGCACAATATTGCTGGGTATATATATAGCAGTGTGCAGGGTCAGCTTAAATAACCCTGATGATTTATTTTATGTACGTATTTTGGAAAGAGCAAAAAAAGTCTTATTAGAACAAGTACACAGCAATGTTTTTATTGTTTTTATTACAAGTCCTACCGATCACTAATTTTGAATCACAACTTAACTCTTTAGTGTTTGACAGATGGGTGGAGTCGCTGCACGTTCACACACTTTCTATGCTTCCTCCTCCAGGCTGGATTTAGAAAAAATATACATTCCATTCGTTTTGCAGGAAACCCACCCAGTGTGGGACTGTGCATTCCCAGCAGCATCATAAAACGATGAGGCAGCACATCAGGCTGAATTCAGCTCACACCTCACTAAGAAACACAGTGAAGGGACAAAAATATGCAGGGCCAGTTAATGGCATGGTATTAATTATATGTGACATGGTTCCCCAGCTCCTGGGCAGCTCATGGGCACAAGCCTTAGTCTATTAAGAAGTACTGGGACTTGTAGTTCTACGGGACTTGAAGATTCACAGGCAGGTCACCTATCTCTAATTTTAAGTGTGAGATACTGCTACATTTGACAATTCATTGTAAACAGTAGACTTACACCCATCTGCTCTATACCTGAAATACCTAACCTGTCTTGTCAGCATGAAATAATAATAATAATAATAATAATAATAATAATAATAATAAAAATAATAATGATAATAAAAAAAAACATCATTTGTTAAACCATCTAGCTCTGACTGGATCAGATGAAGTGTGAGGCTCCAGTACAATATGTGAGCTATGATAGAATTGCTCAACAATCCTAATAGATCCATAGATGATGATCAATTATAAGGTGGTCAGAGATCACTAATAATAAAAAGGTTTATAAGCAATACTCTTCATTAATCACAAGGCTATACACTAAGCAGAATTAATACATATATGTCTCTGATTTGCAAACAGCTATGGTGCCAAGAAACACTGACATCTCACAGGAATTGTTGAAATCTAAATAAGATATAACATTCAGGCCTACAAAGATGTCCTCATTCGTAGGATGACAGGGACACTTTAATTCAGCTATATATGTAATAGGACAGCATAATTCAATTCTGTGCATTTATAAGAGTATGGCTTTTACTGAAGAGTTCCGATGTTTTTATTTCACTATTTTATTATCATTTCGTTCACATTTTCTTTCTAATGATTTTAATATTTCGCCAACATTCTAAATAAAGGCTTCGGCCAATCATGGAATAAATATATGTGAATTTTAAATTGAATAATAAATTTATATTACCACATACTAATATGTACTAGTGGACTGGAGTGCCGTGTTCTGTTTTAACTCAAACTCTAATAACGGGCTGGGGGACAGGGAGGTATCTTCCCCCCGGGCAGGTCCCATATTGGACTGCCCTGGACCAGGCCACTGGGCCACCTGCATTTTTTTCCTCTTTAAAATGACCCTAATAGGCTGCTGGGCTGAATCTCATTCCCCCAGCTTAAAGTTTGCCAGCCATGACCGAATGTAGTTTGAACTTTACTGACTGGACCAATTTTTGCTAGAGATGTTCACTAGCCCCCATGTTCTGGTTTTGGTTTTGGATCTGGATTAAGTTTGTGTTTTGGTTTTGGTTTCATTTTTCTACAATTCCTATTTTTTTTTTTGCTAAAATCACATAATTTTGCTCTTTTTTCCCTACATTATTAACCTCATTAACACTAATTTCAAGTCATTTACAGTCAATTTTGAAAACCTCACAGGTCACAATATTATTTTCAAACACTTTCAAACAAAGACTGCAGCGACCTGGCTGGATGCTAAGCGATAGAGCAATGACACAAACACATGGCAGTTCATAGCACATCTAGGAAACATTGCCACAGCAGTGGCAGAAAAGAAAAGTGGTACAAGATGGAATTGTCCTTGGGCTCTCCCACCCACCCTTATGTAAGATATTGAAAAGGACATGTACAGTTTAACAAAACAAACACTCCTGCAACATGCAGTGCCACTTTTGTGGCTGAAGTGCTTGGTTTGTTTGGGCCCCCACAAAACAAGCTACCAATAGCTTAGCTGCCTTAAGCCTAACAGTGCTGTCAATGAACTCTACATTATTAAACCATGTCTGCTCATGCTGCATCTTTAATCTCCTTCTCCTCTGTGGATACCTCCCTCTCATCCCTGATGAATTGCCAAACTTATGTAGACACAGGAATGGATATTACAACTGGAGTGGCATTAGATCTGCTTCAGACAGACCGTGAAACAGAGCATGTGGGATGCATGGAATCCGTCATCTTGGAATATGCTGCATTGAGCAGAGAGTTAAACCAATATATAGACGCAGTTGAGGAGGCCGTACTTAAGTTAAAACATGACCCACTGGATGAGATCCCGGATATAAGAGACCTTGTACACGAGAGATACACTGCGCTTCAGAAGAATAATACAGAGGAGGCCCTGAGGCAGGACGATAAATATGTACAGTTTAAAGAACAGCTAAGAGACCTGAGAAAACAAATGGGTGTGTCACTGGCCCCTGCAGACTAAGCTTTGGAAGATGAAGATGAGGAGATCGTCGTCACCCTGAGCACATGGCTGGTACAGTGAAACTGAGAATGAATCATGAAATTAGTTATGGTTCATTTGATCGCTACACCCATTCCTTGGATAACGAAGGACAATTCTACAGCTAATACATGGCGACGAGCGCTGACCAGCCCCCCCGGGATGCGTGCGTTTATCAGACCAAGACCAATCCAGGGTGCCAGACAATGCACTAAAAAGAGCCATTGAAATTCACAGCAAAAACCAAGTTCATCACTGAGCTTCGAATCAGCCGCAATTCCCCAAAAATTATAATATAGTTAGGTAAAGTGCAGATTACAAACACTTTGTGCAATACTGATGAAACAGCAGCAAAGTGGAAGGTTTGATTTATACATATACACGTCTATTTAGACATCCATGCTTACATTACTTCTGCAAGCAATGTTGTTGCTTGTTAATAAAACTGTTGTCTTTATACCGTTCAAATTAAATGAATGATTAATAGACACACATGTGCTTTCAGCAAATTAAGAGTTAAGTGCAAACTGCAAACAGAAATTTAGGATTAACCCATTCTTTGGCACTGAGATGATTAATTTCATCTGTTGTAACTTATGTGCAAGACTGCAACAGACTCACAAAATGCCGATTTTACTGGTACCCATTGCCCATACTGTAAACAGCATTCCAAGGGGTGTGTAGAGCAGGGTGGGACCATCCCCAAAGACCACTGCACTGTTTTCCTGTGCAAAGGCTGTGTACTGTACATGGGACAGAAGCCGAGGACAGAGGATACGCCAATCGTAGATTGGTGGGGGAGGGTAAGTGGGTGTAGCTGCTGACTTCTCTGCTGAATGTAAACTTTTGATCTCATCTACTACCATTAATATTATACTGAGCCTAACAGATTCAAACACTTCAGCTCAGGAACCAAAAATACACAATTTAAATCACTTTTTATGTTTATAAATATAAATTAGTTTATTTACAGAACAAATACATTATATTTATATATAAACTCGTAATATTTATTTTATTAATTTATTATTTAGCATATAAATAAAACAATATACATGTCTTTAATAAAACGATCCAAGTATAAAGTGCTTCTAAAAAAATTTTGTTTGAAAAAAACCCCTCCAAAAAACAAGAAATTAACAAAACCCAAATTATTGTATTTTCTAAAGTCTAGACAAAGGTTTCAGAACATGACTAAATACTCCTTACAATGTATCATCCCATTACCTATGTACCCAAAGCTTAGTATTGCTGAGCTGAACAATATACAGGTTGCAATGTTATCAGGGAGGTCCTTTCTTAACATAGCAGATATGTTTTATTTATTTTATTTATGTCTGTATTTAGACATTGGCACAGGTTACACTTGCTACTCCTTACAGCAGGAGAGGCGGAAGGGAAGGTGCGGGTAACATAGGCTGTGTACAGTAACTACATGTTCATGTAATTGTGACTCAAGTAGATCTGGATGTAGACACATGCTGGAGGGCTGGTGCAATTATTATCATGCGTATTTTAAGCAGAAGCACTAATGACGCTTCTGATTGACTGCTCTAGCTGATAGCACTTAATTCATTATCATCACAGCTGTATTATATGAAGTTGCAGGCGTCTATTTGCATTCTGCATTAGCATTTCCATTTGGACCATTGCAGAATAGAAGATTCTCATTGGATTTTTAAAGGGGAAAATAATACATGTATTTAACTTAATTTATATGAATTAATCTGTATTTGTGTTTCTATGTAATAACATTTTATGTGGAACTTGCAACTTTCACATTTATAAATAACTGTAAAGACATAATTATCTTTTATGTATATGACAATTACATTATTATATTGTGTATAAATAAGGTAATGCATTTTTCACATTTACTACTAATACTGTTAAGCCACATGTGCATGCTTTCTCTGCGCTATCTCTATGCTATGGTGGGGCGAACATATACACACTTGTTACTCTTGATGTATACCTGGTGCAAGTGCTAGTATTGTATGGCGGGACACATCATTGAGATGCATCCGATTGAACATATGCATGTAAGTGCGCTTTTTCTTGCATGTGTCTGTTCCTGCATATGTTTGGGGAGCAATTACATCCATTGGTACATAAGCCCCATCATCTGGAACTCACATTTATATGATAAAGTGATGTTATTGTATTATATAATTGTCATGGTGGAGTCAATCATTTATCTAGTATATGCTAGAAAAGTATAGCTAGAATCTGTTTGGTTGCTATAGGCAACACCTTCACTTTTCCTTTTTAGAAGTTTCAGCAGGTCTACGCTTTGAGAGAGAATACAGGTTTTATACATACTTATATATATATATATATTTAAGGAGATATTTATGAAATCCGTTGCAAGTTTCTAGCAGGTTTAAAAAGATGTTTGAAGATGTTGCCTATAGCAACCAATCAGATTCTAGTTGTCATTTATTTAGTACATGCTACAAAATGATAACTAGAATCTGATTGGTTCCTATAGGCAACATCTCCACTTTTCAAACCCGCCACAGACTTGCAGCTTGATACATTTACCCCCTGATATCTTGTCACTCCTGTGATAAATTTAAGATGAGGCTAGACAAAACAACAAGAAGAAAAATGGGAAACTTGAAATGAATGCAGGGGGCAGTCTTAAAGTAGAAATAGGTTGGACTTTAAAGTTGATGTTTTTACTGATTCAGTCATATGCACGTTCAGGCCAATCTGTAAACCCACCAAATTATGCACATCCACTTTTACGGGGCACTTCTGAGGACTGGGAAAGGAGCATGCATGCAAATGAAAAGGGATATTTATGATTTATGAATGAGCCTTAGTGACTAGACTTTTTGCTAATCACTAGGACTAGGGTGACACTTGCAACTTTTTAATCCATACAACTCAAGAAAAAAAATACAAAATTATTGCAGCTGAGAGTTTAGTCTGGAGCAATGACACATGCAGTCTGTAAGACAGTAATATTCAGAGTCAAGAGAAGAGCATTGTAATACAACAAAATCAAAATGATGCATTTTTACTAATGGAATGCATTGCCAATTTATATTTAGTTATACACAGCGTTCTGATACTGCTCCGTCATTTGTATGGTAATCTCAACCAGATGAAGACTTTGCTGGGCTCTAAATTTGTAACTGTTTCTGGGTTCCATATATTTAAATTCTATTATTCTATTCAGTTTTAACTACAATCTGTAGTTTTTGTCCCTATACTTTGCTTTGTCTGCTGTGCATAGATCCATGTAGCCAGAACAGCAGCCACTGAGCACCCTTCAGCTGTATTGCTTGCCAGCCCACGGGCACATGCCTAGGCTGCCTGGTAGCATAAAGTTGTTAGATGTTTAGCTGCATGCAGAGCTCTGTATGTGACAGGGGCAGACGTGGGGCCTGGCATGCATATGATTGAGGTCTAGGCATGCTGTGCTTGGGGATTTATTTTCTCTGGGAGGATTAATTGCACAGAGTTAGTATTTCTGTTCTCAGCCCCTGCTTGGGTTGGGATTCTGAACATTCCTCTCTCCACATTTTTTGGCAGGGCCAGCAGATGGGGTGACCTATCTGAGTCTGTGTACTAAAAACGGATCCCATTAACTCGGCTGTAAAGTTCAGAATGCATTCCTGAGGCCTCTTCTCTACCACACTCACTATGTTCATCTTTAAAGATACAATGTTTTTGTTTAGTTCACTATTCTTTTCACAGTAAAGCAAAATATGTTTCATTTTTGGAATCCTGCAATTAGGATTGGTTGTGAAAACCCTGATACAATATTGAGGGTGTATATAGTTTCAATCTTGTTTGCAAAATCTTCAAAATGGAAAGTAACAATTCTATGTAAAATATACTGTATGCAATAAGGAAATGTCAATCATTTACCTGCTTGCACAGGAAGTTATATGTGACGAGCTACCTTATTGACGTGCAGTGAAACTTGCATTACAGCGAAACTCATATGTAACTCATTTGATTTTCATGGCTTATACATTTCTTCAATATGTTCAAAACCAGTCATGTGATACAAGTAGGTTGAAATTGTTTATTGGATCCACATGACAGGCCGGCAGATCAGGTGGGTGCATATGATGCTTAACATTGATCCAAAATTGAAGTCTTTCCTGGCAATAAAAAGGAGATATGTTAAGCGAAAATTCAAATCAGAGTGTGTTAGACTGCTGGTGATTTACATTACTATATAACTAAATATGTAATATTGTAATTACTTAAAACACAAATGAATTGCGCTAAAAACCTATATGGCTATCTGATAATGGAATAGTAACTAATATTGTGTTTTGGTTGGCAATATATTAGGTCTACTAACAACTATTTTTTATACATGTATGCATTTATTATCATACTAACCTATTAGTATTTTTTAATGTGATCAATAAATATATTTTATGGTTATTCGTGACAGTTTTTATGTTATTTTGCATGTAATAATTAGTTACTATTACATTATCAGTAAGGTTTTTAGCGCTGCAATTCACTTGGGTTTTTGTAGTGTTTCTCTCACAGGTGGTTTGCAGCAACCTTGTTTATTGCAGCTGCCTGACTCTTTGGCTATGCAAGAGAAGTGATTATATTTATTTTTTTAGGGCACCACTATCAAAGGTTTTTTTCGTCCTGATTTTTTGAAATTGTAATTACTTACTGCAATTTGTAATACTGACACATGCATTGTTTACCTATACAGTCCACAAACATGCTGGTAGCTAAATTGACTTCTGAACTGTGTGTTTGTGTATTAGAAAATTTACACTGTAAGCTCCAATAGGGCAGGGACTGATGTGAATATTCTTTGTACAGCGCTGTGCCATATAGTGGCACTATATCAATAAATGATAATGATAATCTTTACTTTATCTCGCATGAATCTTGAACACAGTGCTCCCACGCTCTCAGCATCCAAGCTATCCTTATACAGTAGTCAAATATACTCTGCCATATGATAACTTATCTCTGTGCATTTTTACTTTGTACTCCGGACCGCACATGTTCTCTTCCTTTTAGCTCATTACTTCAAACTCTCGACTTGACCAACACTCAAGAACATTCTCTCTCCTCTTGTTCTGTCTGCTCACTCGCCACTACATCTTGGCATCATGCATAATTTTATGTATACATACTTACCAAGAAATTCCCTCACTTCTGCATAAATCCTCCCAATAGGCAGTGCAAACTTCTGCACCTCCCAAACTTGTTCTGCAAACTCATGCAGCTTGCTGAAATTGCAGGTGCACTGGCACAAATGGACGGACATGACATCAACAATGAGGATTTTACACCGTGTCTCGGGCTTTTACTTCATAAATACTTCATAAATGACCTGCAATGTAAGTAGGCATTTAGTAACAAATACTCACAAGAATGAAGTTTATAATATCACTGGGAATCAGTGCTTTACATATTAGCCATAATACTGTTGTGATGTCACTAGTTCTTAGAGAATTTGTTAGGCTGTTCCAGGGTCAGAAATGCCCACCGTGTACCGGGCCCTTTTGCATGAGCATCCCGCCCCATACCTTAGGGGGGAGGGATACCAGACCGTGCACTATTCTTGCCCTTTTAAGATAGAAGCGCCTAGAACCACTTCTGAGTAGCTTGTATAGCTGCTGCAGTTCTTCTTTGCTGTGAGCTGATTAGTACCTCCTGACCTCTTACTATGGATGAGAACTGCTGGATAGTGGGCAGAGCATTAACACAGAGATGCTGGGTTCAACATAGGACAGCCAGGGAATGGATTAGAGTGTAAGCTCTTATCTGTTGGTCACAGAATACAGCAGGTAATAGTCTCAGGCATAATCTTCAAGCAGTGATGTTCTATTGCTCAATAATCCTGACAAGGACTTTTACACACTAGTTTGAGATGGAATGATACATGTGACGAAACGAGTTTGATAACCCTTTAACCAGCCTGTCACCTGTCCCTTGTTTCTCACAATTGTTTAGGTTGACAATATGTGCTTTTTATAGCCCTGTGTATGTTCCCTAGCTCACCAGAGTACAAATGCTGTGTCTAATTATATGTGGATAAGGAGACATTGTAGCTCATTGTAAATATGTATATTGTTTATTGTATATTGTTGATATTGCAGCTGTTATTAATTGTTCTTAAAGTTAAGCCAGGTGAGTTATGGGTAAGGATCAAGTTCCAGGACACAGGTGAGGGGCTGACTGCTATCCTATATCTGGAGGTGGGAAAGGCCAATTAGTATCCATTGTCCTCCACAGGACTAGTTCAGACATTTTGTCTACAACCCAGCAGGGGAGTTTCTGTGGAAGCATAGCTCATCTCCAGCCCCCCTCCAACCCCTTGATCCAGCACCCACCAATGCTGAAGAGGGAGAGAGCCAGGGATTTGCCCAGGGAGGGAAGAGCACTGTGGAAATTTGACCCTTGATATAGGGAGCCACTGCAGGGAGGGAGGGGGTGGTCATTCTGTGAATTGATTGCTGGAAGGTGTTGACTTGCCATTCTCTACAAGTGGAATACATCTGTCAATCCATGGGGCTTCAAGTCAGGTGAGTCAGGTGACTGTAACTCTCATCATTTATAACCTATCCTCTTATGTTTGCAAACGTTTTAGGGGACAATTGATAGGATTAAAGCACCCAAGGAATTTGCCCTACATTCTCCAGAGACGTAACCTTGGCTTCTGAATTGATTATTTGCTTTACTGTAAATGCAGTTCCTAAGAGGATAAATGTACATGTAGATATTGCATGGATCATTTCATAATGTTGTTGCTTTTTTTGTTACAATTTTTCCTTTAAGGATGTTCTTAATTTTGGTATTATTTTTAAATATATTTATTATATTGAATTACCCAAGCACACTTTCTTACTCTGGTATGCTTGCCCATTTATGTTGTAAAATTGGTGCAATATATATTTTTATGGCGGGAGAGAGGTCAGGGTGCTGTCTGTAGAGAGAATGGTGAGAGTGCTATTAATCTAATGTTGAGGGTAAAGTGGGTGGGGGATATTAATTTATTGTTGGGGTGGTGGGGGGGACTACTCAGTTTAATAAATCCAGGAGGCAGACAAGGAGGGGGGGTTGGACTACTTCTCCTCCCACAGTGCACATTCACAGTTCTACCAAGTATCCCTTCACTCACATTCACATCTTTTGAAGTTCATGCTGTTAGGATTTTTAACCCATTCTCTATGCGTGTTGCTGTCATCTATCGCCCCCCTAGTCCACACCAACAATTTCTTGAACACTTCTCTGCATGGCTCCCTCACTTCTTATCTACTGATATCCCCACCATCATCATGGGTGATTTCAACATCCCTATTTCTAATCCACGTTCCAATGCTGCTTCCAAACTACTCTCTCTAACCTCCTGACTTGACCTCTCCCAGTGGATTGAATCTGCTACTCATCAGGATGGCCACTGTCTTGATCTTGTTTTCTCTAGACTATGCTCAGTTTCTAATTTCCTTAACACTCCTTTCCCCCTCTCGGATCATCACCTTATTAGCTACGCGCTCACCCTCAGTTCTTTACCCTCCCTGGTGTCAAACTCTTCCAAGCCTCCTCGTACCCGCAGGAATATCAACGCTATTGATTTTCAACAGTTTTCCACCTCTCTCCAACACCTTCTCTCCCTAATTTCTACATTCTCCTCCCCTGATCGGGCAGTACCCCATTTTCATCAAACCCTAGCAACTGCTCTGGATCAAGTGGCTCCAGCGACACTACATACTTCGCCTAGAATTCGTTGCCAACCATGGCACACTACAGTAACACGAACTTTACGAAAACTTTCTCGTAAAGCAGAATGTCACTGGCGTAAATCTTGTGCCTCTAATGATTTCATCACATATACTGATATCTACCACTCCTACAGAAATGCTCTGGACACTGCTAAACAAGCATACTACCGATCTCTCATCTATGCTCAGGCTTCTAACCCCAAACGCCTCTTTAACACATTTAACTCTCTTCTGAATCCTCCCACCCCAAATCCTCCAACTAACATCAGTGCACAAGATCTTGCTTCCTATTTCAAGGACAAAATAGATAAGATCAGGCTTTAAATGGTATCTCCCTTGACAAGCAATCTGCTCAATTCCTTTGTAGCACCCTCTGACACTCTCTCTTCATTTGATCCCACAAATGAAGAGGAAGTTTCTACTCTCTTCTCATCTTCCTACTCTACCTCCTGTCCCCTTGATCCCATTCCCTCACAAATGCGTATGTCCCTGTCTCCTGTGCTCATTCCCCCTCTAACTAAAATCTGTAATCTATCTCTTTCTACTGGTATTTTTCCATCTATAATCAAGCATGCAGTGATTACTCCCATTTTAAAAAAACAGAATTCTGACCCTAACTCTCTCATAAATTACCGCCCCATCTTCCAGCTCCCATGACCCTCCAAGCTTCTCGAGAGAATTGCCTACACACGCCTCACACACTTTCTTACAGCAAACAACTTATTGGATCCTCTTCAGTCAGGCTTTCGCTCTCAACACTCCACAGAGACTGTGCTGACCAAAGTTGTCAATGATTTGATCACAGCAAAAAATAATAACCAATACTCTCTTCTAATTCTCCTGGATCTCTCTGCTGCATTTGACACTGTTGACCACTCTCTCCTCATACAAATGCTGCAATCCCTAGGTCTTGAAGGCACTGTCCTATCCTGGTTCTCATCCTACCTATCTAATCGCTCTTTCAGTGTTAATTTCTCTGGATTCACCACTGCTCCGCTTCCTTTATCAGTTGGAGTTCCACAAGGCTCAGTCCTAGGTCCTCTGCTATTCTCTATCTACACCACTTCTCTTGGAAAACTAATAAGCTCCTTTGGATTTCAGTATCATCTCTATGCGAATGATACACAAATTTATCTATCCTCTCCTGATCTTTCACCATCTGTGTTGTCTCGCGTTACTGACTGTCTTTCTGCCATTTCATCTTGGATGTCTTCTGGCCAACTCAAACTCAATCTTTCAAAAACTGAATAAATAATATTCCCACCCAAGAACAGAAGCTTCCTGCCTGACATTTCTATTTTTGTCGATAACATGACCATAAATCCCACCCCGCAAGCTCGTTGCCTAGGTGTAATCCTTGATTCACAATTGTTGTTTATTCCCCACATCAACTCTATATCTAAATCATGTTACATACACCTAAAGAACATTTCCAGAATACGCACATATCTGACACAAGAAACCGCAAAAACATTAATTCATGCACTCATCATCTCCCGCATCCACTATTGCAATTCCCTCCTTACTGGTCTTCCCAAAGTCAGACTTGAACCCCTACAATCTATTTTGCACGCAGCGGCTAGACTGATTTTCCTTACAAACCGTTATTCCTCTGCTGAGCCACTCTGTCAGTCTCTACATTGGCTGCCTGTATTTCAACGAATCCAATATAAAATTCTTCTACTAACATACAAGGCCATCAACAAAATTGCACCGACATACATTTCCTCACTTGTCTCGAAATATCTCCCTACTCGACACCTCCGTTCTGCACAAGATCTACGTCTCTCCTCCACTCTCATCACATCCTCCCATTCTCGGTTACAGGATTTTTTCCGGGCTGCACCTACTTTGTGGAATTCCCTCCCTCGCACAGTAAGACTTTCCTCTAGTCTTCAAACCTTCAAGCGTTCACTGAAAACCCACCTCTTCAGACAAGGTTATGATATTCCTCAACCATCATCTTAATTTCCCTAGATTAGCCTATTGACATCCTCTACACTGCTAACGCAAGACAACAACCTTCTGACCAACATTGCAACACACACAGCCCACTCAGTACTTTTACCTTTGCAGTCTGGCTGGTCCATTGTGCAATATGATGTAGCACATGCCCTTGTGTTTCTAACTCCCATTGTCCTATAGATTGTAAGCTTTCAAGCAGGGTTCTCTTACCTCTCTGTCTGTAGGTATTACCCAGTAATGTCTTATTAATGTTTGTTCCCAATTGTAAAGCGCCACGGAATTTGCTGGCGCTATATAAATAAATGTTGTTGATGATGATGATGATGAATAAATCGGTCATCGTGGTGCTTATTAATTTAATGTGGTGGGATAATTTATTTCATTCTGGGTGGTTTGGGATAAAAATTTAATATTGGTCTGAGTTTGGGAAGAAGGAGAGCTATTTATAAATGTCAGGGCTGAGTGGTGACAGTAACCCCACTATTAAAGGTGGGCGATGGACACCTAAGACCAGGTTTCCTGAGATATTTGGAATTAAATCTTTTTACCAAGAGAGGAGCATGGACATCAGAAGAATCAAGTCTAGGGGGTAAATGTATTAACATGCGGGTTCTTCAACACCCGCGAGTTCAGCGTCTTCGGCGATTAAATTTAAAGCGGCGCTGCATTGTAAAGGGAAACTTCCCTTTACAATGCAGCGCCGCTTTAAATTTAATCGCCGAAGACGCTGAACTCGTGGGTATTGAAGAACCCGCATGTTAATACATTTACCCCTAGGTTGTCTTCGGGATCAAAGCCCTTCCAATACACGAGGTATTTCAATTCCCCCCAAGAAAACTTGGAGTCCAGAATTTGACTAATTTCGAATTCTTCATCATGTGCAGCGAGGATAGGCGGTGCAGATGCTTTGTTGGATAAGACGATAACGAGAGGACAAAATTGGAGATGTGGAGAGAGGCAGAAAGCTTCAATTTAACAGAGACAGGATTAATGACCTGAAGAATCTTAAAAGGGCCAATAAACCAGGTGCAAATTTCACTCATGTTACCCTCAGAATAATGTTCCTTGTGGAGAGCCGCACCTCCTCGCCATCTTTTAGAGGAGGAATAGCAGGACATTTTTTCTCGGCGAAGAGTTTGTAACGGGAGGAAGACTTTTTAAGACACTTGAGGGTCTGAGCCCAAAAGGAGACAAAATCCAGATGAGGACTGTCAATTGCAGACATTTGGGTGGGTGGCATCTTTCCAAAAACCTGGGCAGGTTCAGATGATGACCACAGACAATGGAGAATGGAGTAGAGGAGGTGAACTCATGATAGAGGTTGTTGTGGGCGAATTACACCCAAGGCAGGAGATCGGACCAGTTGTCTTGAGAGGCTGGCGAGTATATGCGATAAAAGTCTTTAAGTCCTGATTCACTCTCTCTGTCTGCCCATTGGATTGTAGATAAGTGGAGAATGTCACACATTGGGGTCTTAGCCACACTTACCACATCCACCGCTGTGATATCACAGCTACCCAGGTGTCTCCTGGTCGCTTGCAGTATTCCTGTCCATCACATCTCCATTTGTAAACAGACACATATTGTTTGTTCTGCTGCATGGGCTCTGCCATCTTGGATGCAGTCAGGTGATCATTCCACACCAACCAGATTCAGCAGCTGTGATCACATGAACTGTGCAGCCAATAGTTGTTTGGTATACCCTATTTAAACCTGCTGCTGAGATCTGTTCATTGACAGAACAACACACTTCTCTCCTGAGGATAGTTCCTGGCTCCAGCTGCCATTTGTTCCTGCACTGTTCCTGATTCCCTGGGTTACAAAGTGATCATTTTCTGTGTACATCCTACATTACCAACTACATATTACTTTGCAAGAATCCTGCATTCTAAAGTGCATATCTTCTTTCAAGCATTCTGCATTACCCGGAGTTCATCATTCTTCAAGTACTTTGCACAATCAAGCTGTTCATCTTCCTGCAATATTCTGCATTCAGCAAGGGCACTTACCTCAGTAAGAACTGAGTCTTTAGGGCTTATTTCCAGTTCTGTGTATCTGTCTGTGGGTTCCAGGTCTGTTGTTGCCACGCAGTCCTGAGTTCACCTTTCTGTGTCATGGTTCTGAATTCCTAGTCCCTGTCTCCAGTTCCAGTTCGTTCTGTTCTGAGTTTCCGTGTGTTTCCTTATCTGAGTTCTTATTAGTGAGTTCCAGTCCAGTGTGCCTGGCTACAGGATCCAGGATTAAGTTACCACAGTTTCAGTCAGCTATTACACCGGATTCCAGTTCAGTTCTCAAGCACAGAGTCAGGGTCTTAGATTCCTATACTGCTTGTGCTACTCTGAGGAGTCTAGATAAGGAGAACAGAGAAATCATCAAGGCCTCTAGTTTCCGTTTCAGTCCTGCTCCAGCTAGACCCTAGAGTCCTGAATTGGATCGAGAAATACAGATGACCGTGACAGAGGAGAAGTTGAGTTGAATGTTGAGAAGCTTACAAAGAGACCTTCAAAATCTGGAAGTAAATTGAACCCCACAGTCCGAGACAATCTCCACGGGACAATCATGAAGCCGAAAGATGTTTTTAACAAATAACTGGGCAAGATGGGCAGTGTAAGGCAAGCCAGTGAGAGGCACAAAATGGGCCATTTTTGAGACACGGCCTACAACGACCTAAACGGTGTTAAATCCTTTACCGGGAGGAAGAGCAGTAGCAAAATCTATGGAGATGTATAATCAATGCTTGTTCATAAGAGGTAGTGGAATAAGTGGAACTGCAGGGCTCCGGCGATTAGTCTTATGCTGTGCAAGTAGCGACAAACTGTTTGATATCCGCGTGAAGGGTAGGCCGCCAATAAGTCCTGGAGACAAGCTTGGTAGTTTCCACACACCAGATAGACCAGCAAAGCGTGAGGCTTGACAGCACTAGAGTAGCTTCCGTCGGGGAGTAGGAGGGACAAAAATCTTACCAGGAGGAGGCAAAGGAGAGGCTGACACGGAAGTAGCCAGTAGAGATTTACGGTCCATAATAGAATGGCTGGTGTGTTCGGTTGATTCTGGTTCGTGGAGAAATGCTTGAGAAAGGGTGTCGGCCTTCTTGTTTCTACAGCCTGGTCTAAATGTGATATGCAAGTTGATGTGGGAGTAAAAGAGGAGCCAGCGTGATTGTCGAGGGTTTAAATATTGAGCCGACTGGAGGTAGAGTAAATTGTAACTGTGATCCCTCTAGAAGATATCTCCATTACGAAAGTACTAGTTTTATAGCTAGGAGCTTCTTATCTCCAATTGTATAATTATTTTCTGCCGGAAGGAATTTATGAGAAAAAAAGGCGCAGGGGTGAGATTTTTCTCCCGGAGAAAGATACTGGGAAAGCACCGCTCCTACACCGACGGCCGAAGCATCAACCTCTACAAAAAAGAGTAGTGAGTAGTCAGGTTGTTTAAGAATAGGAGCAGTGGAGAAAGCTTCCTTGAGAATATTAAATGCTTCAAATACTTCTGTAGGCCAGATTCTGGTATAAACTCTTTTATGAATGAGTGGCATAATGGGAGCCTCTAGTGTTAAATAGCCTTGAATAAATTGCCTGTAATAGTTGATGAAGCCAAGACAGCGTTGGATTGCTTTGAGACCGGACGGAAGGGGCCAATCCAGAATAGCGTGGACTTTATCTCGATCAATATGCAGTCCGAAGCCAGAGACAATGTAATCCAAAAAGGTTGTCCTACTGGTCTCAAATAAACATTTCTCGAGTTTGCAAAATAACTGGTTCCTGCAAAGTCTAGTCAATACCTCAGACACCTGACGAAGGAAGGTCCTTGGAGAAAATTAGAATCTCGTCCAAATATACGACTACACAGGACTAAAGCAGGTCTCTAAAGACCTCATTCACGTCACTTTGAAATACTGATGGAGCGTTACAAAGCCAAAAGGGCATCACCAGGTATTCATAGTGAATACCGACTCTGGTGTTGCAGTTTTCCATTTGTCATCCTTGTAAATGCGAATCAGCTTGTAGGCCCCTCGAAGATCTAGTTTGGTGAATATCTGAGCGTCCTTAATACGGTCGAAGAGCTCCATCACAAGTGGGATTGAATACCGATTTTTAACAGTAATGGCATTTGAGCCCTGTAATCTATACATGGGCGTAAGGACCTGTCCTTCTTCACAAAGAAAAATCTGGCACCTGCAGGAGAAATAGAAGGTTGGACAAATCCACGCTGGTAGTTTTCTTGAACATATTCCGTCAAGGCTTGAGTCTCTGGAATGAATAAAGGATAGAACTCTGGGAGGCTGCTTGTCAGGCAGAAGATCTATGGGACAGTCTCAAGAACAATGAGGCAGCAGAGTTTCAGAGCTGGCTTTGTCAAAAACATCAGTAAAAACAGCATAATGAGGAGGCAGTAAAGTCACGGAGAACTCAGGGAGCTAAGATGCGGCATGTAGGGGTTTGACTTGAACTAGACAGCGGGACTGACAATGAGGACCCCAAGCTAATATCTGAGAAGTGGACCAATATATGTGAGGAGAGTGTCGTTGTAGCCAGGGTAGGCCCAGAGTAATAGGACTGGTTACCCGAGGAGTAATGAGGAAAGAGATTGTTTCAAAATGCAAGGCTCCCACTTGGAGAGTGAGGGGCTTGGTATGGAGATGGATGGTTCCATTAGCAATTTAACTATGGATGATTATAGGCTCAGGAAGAGTTTCAACAGGCAGAGAAAGATGTTCCACCATGGAGGCCAAAATAAAATTCCCTGCTGCTCTGGAATCCAGGAAGGCAGATGAATGGACCGAACCAGAGGATCCGCAGATGGTAACAGGAATTGAGCAGACAGATGGTTGATTTAAATTTGGAGAGGATTTGGTCAACCCCAGCCTGACCTCCCCAGAGCAGGTTAGGGCCTGGCGTTTCCGTTGCATTTTGGACAGGAGGCTAAGAGGTGTCAAGGCTCAGCATAGTAAATGCAGAGATTACAGGAGATTCTTCCCTGCCTTTCTTCAGGAGAAAGTCTGGACCGGGCGAGTTGCATGCGCTCTTCAGGAGGACCCGGAGGTTGGGCGTCGAGGTGCATTTTCTCGGACAATAATTTCTGATAGCGAGTGTCCAGGAAAGTGACAGAGAGTAATCAGGGCGTCCAGAGTGGTTGGTAACTCTTGAGAGGCAAGAACATCTTTTATTCGGTCTGAGAGGTCCTGCCAAAAGGCAGCGATCATGGCCTTGTTGTTACATTGAAGTTCAGATGAGAGTGTATGGAACTGTATTACATACTGGGAAATGAAATAGGAGCCCTGGCGAAGTCTAAGCATACTTGAAGTCGCTAAAGAGACGCGGCCCAGCTCATCAAAGATTTTCCGGAAAGCCGCAATAAAAACTGTATTGTCATGGAGGATGGGATCGTCCCGTTCCCAGAGTAGGGTTGCCCAAGCCTGCTCAGAATGCAGAGAGATAATATAAGCGACTTTGGTCCATGAGAAAATTTTGCAGGAGTAGCGCAAACTGAATTGAAATTGATTGAGAATCCCTCAACAAGTCTTGGGGTCTCCATCAAACTTCTGAGGAGAGGACAACCTCAGGGTTGAAGTTGATGCCACCACGGATGGAGCAGGTGGTGCGGGCCCTGCCCAAGCTGAAGAACCGGGAAGAGCTGCTTGAATGGCTTCTAAGTGGGTAGTCATAGCTTGCAGACACTGGAGAAGTTGAATCTGGGTAGCATCTTGCTGCTCTGCACTCTCCACGAGATGTTACAACAAATCTTTCACAGGTGGGTCTCTGTCAGCATCCATTTGTTATGGCCAGATCTTACTATTATGCTCAAGGGGTCTGGAGAATGTCCATAAGGTTAGCTTGAATTGGCACTGCCCTCCAAGAGGCACAGAATCTAATGGAGAGGGAGGTATTCGCCAGGGACCTCCACAAGGGAGTTTGGACTTCGCAGCTCTCTAACCGCCGGTCGCAGTTTTCACGGATAGTGACAAGCGAAATCAAGATGAGAACCAGGAAACAGAAGAGGCTGAAGGGAAGAAGAGCAATTGATTTGGAGAGTCTCAGAACCCAGGGAGCTGGGAAGCCCCTAAAGTCAGGATCACAGAATGGTGTGATGATCTGTAACTGAAGTTGACGCGGAGGACCTGGGAGCTGGGAAGCTCCTAGAGTCAGGATCACAGAAACATGCGATGATCTGCAGCTGTAAGGACACACCCAGGGAATTGGAAGCAGGACAGGTAGGCGTGCTCTGCAGACACAGGGAGAACTGCAGCCAGGATAGCACAGGTCTAATCAGGAAAAGAGACTTGAAGATCTGGCACCCAAGATATGCAGGAGGTGCTTTAATTAGAGGATCTAAACTGCTGATTGGCCAAATAGGATCAATTGGGAAAATGCTGGATCCGCGCATGCGCTGAAGACCTAGCAAGATGGCGCCTGCTGAGGAGAGTCGTGGTGTCTGACAGAGAACAGCACGGCCATGAAGGAGGTAAGGCGTGGGAGCCTGTCCGTGATCAGCGGGTCTGAGTAGTGACAACTTATAACTTTTGGTAATATTAGACCTATTATATTATCATACCGAAATGTCCAGGATACTAAGTGATACTGTCACTTATTGTCGACTGTTACAAGATTCAATACACGAATATCATTAACTTTTAATTGAATATCTTAAATCTGGTCTAGAGAGTGGGATCCTTACCCAGAAAGAATATAAATACCTAGAGACACCATACCCCAGAACACGAGTTCTTTATTACCTACCGAAGATCCATAAAAATGTCACTAGACCCCGAAGGAGACCCATTGTGTCTCGGATTGGATCTCTGACATCCAATCTTTTACATTATGTCAATTTTTTTTTCTTCAAGATCATGTTAAGGTGCAGAAATCATACATTCACGACACCACCCAAGTGATTAATACATTGGGCAGTTTGTAGTGGCAGGATAACTACTGGTTGGGTCGCTTGTGATGTTGCCTCTTTATTCACTGTGATTGACCACCAGCAGGGCCTAGCCAGTTCCAGACACTATTTAGAATCAGCAAGTGGATTGCCACAGACCCAGGTGGATTTTATATTGGACAGTATGGAATTTATACTTCAACACAATTATTTATGGTATAATGGTATGCATTATCTGCAGACTCAGGGCACAGCAATGGGCACTAGGTTTGCCTCAAGCTATGCAAATTTGTTTATGAGCAGTTGGGAGGAAGACTTATTCTGGTCCTCCCACAACTTTTTGGCAAACCTAGTGCTCTGGAGGCATTATATTGATGACGTCCTTATTGTTTGGAGGGGTACTCGCCAATTGTTGGATGATTTTTTACACTTCATTAACCACAACCAGAATAATTTGAGATTTACTTGTGCTTGTAGTCAAGAAAGAGACAAATATTTGGACTTAGAGATCTATATAGAGGATAACATCATTAAAACTAAGACATTTATAAAACCTGTAAATGTCAATGGGTATATCTTGGCCACCAGCCATCATCATTACAACTGGTTGAGTAATATTCTGCAAAGCCAATTCTGCAGAATTTGTATAAATTGTACTGATCTTAATGTACATGACACAAAGGGTGAACAATTGAGAAATTCTTGGAAAAACAATATGATCCTGGTCTGGTAGCTAAAGCTTTTGAAACAAATAGAGATGTAGATCGGGCGACTTTACTTCAATGTATCTACAGGGCCAATAAAGAACAGGATGCTAAGTGGGATCAGGAGCCCTTATTCCTAACGCAGTATTCCCGATCAGCCTCTCAGTTGAATAAAATTCTCAATCGACATTGGCATGTACTTCTGAAGTATGATACACTACAAAGTATTCTACCTCCTAGACCGAAACTTGTTTATAGGAAAGTGTCAAATCTGTCTTCCAAAATCACTCAGAGTTATATACCAGTGAAGGCGACCACTAACAATTGGTTATCAGAGGTATCTTCAAAAGGGCTTTTCTATTATTGTGGTACATGTGTTAATTGTAGAACCTTGTGTTATCGTTCCAACAAACCCATTGTTCCTTCCAGTCCAATCAGACATTGGAACAGTTCACAGTAAAAGAACACCTCACTTGTAACAGTCAAAATGTTGTGTATCTACTAGAGTGCCACATTCAATATGTGGGACGCACCACTAGGAAACTAAAAGTGCACATTAGGAACATCAAAAAAGGGAACACTTTACATAGTGTATCACAACATTTTTTACAACATCATGGAGGTCTCAAATTTATGAGTTTGACTCAGATAAAGCGAGACTGGAGGGGAGGTGATTTCAATAGGTAAAGCAATAAGGAGGAAATGGATTTTCCAACTGAAGCCTCTAGCCCCTAAAGGGACAATTATCGATTTTGAAATTAATACCATAATATGAAGAAGCAGTGAGGTTGTTGTGTACATTTAGCTCTTGTTATATTTCTAGAACAACATAAGATGTACTAGGATGTTCTTATTGTTACAATGGGTATAATGTATTAACCAAATATAATAGAATATGGGGTAATTTATTATGATACTTAATAATCATCTGTTATAACTCATCTGTTATAAGGTCTGTGCAATATGTTTTTAGAATCTATATCCCTTCACTTAAATTGGGTATGGGTACACTTTTTGACATTTTGTTGTTATCATGCATTTATATGTATATTTTAATGAGTATTTTTATATGTTTATTATATGTACCAACTTTTGTATTTTGTCTTTTAATCTTGGGAGCATATTTTTAATAGTAGCCATCAGTCTCTGTGTATATGTAGTGATTATTTGTGGTGATTATTCGTATTGATGGATCTCAGATTACTATTATATGGGGTGACCTGGCATTAATTTTGGAGTATGAAGGGGTAAATAAAACATCATGGGATCTGTACAGGAGGGACAGTAGACTCCACCTACTGTTCCTTTACCTATCACAGTTTGTCGTGTTAAACCAACAGAGACACTGCAGTCACATATAAAAGGATGAAAATACTAGTACACGTTGACTCTTGAGTGGTATTGCTTTGACATCAATCATCTATTCATATGCGATTGTGCTTTCTTGTATCGACGCTGCTATGCCTTGTTCTTAATATGTGAGTACTACTTTGTTGCTCAATAAAGTTGATTATTACTGAGCACTCCCCTTGGTTTCTTTATTGGGGTCCCACTTCTGGTCGGAGAGGAGTCATCTGCTGGAGAACACTCTTACTACACAGGTGTTTGCATTGAGTGGAGGAGGGTCGCATCTCGTGTACGAGGTCCTTTATCCAGCATGTCATCGGGAATATCGTATTTGAAGAGGGAACGGAATAGACTCTCCACGCTGATAACAGGAACATTATCACAGCTTTATTTTTGTAAGTGCTCCTTTTTGTGCTTTTTGGCCTTATCTGATACTGGCTATTATTCATATCATGCTCATTCATTGATCAATTGTGGGCATATTGGTTGATCATCGATCAAGTTGGATTACTATTACATTTATGTTAGGGTCAGGGAGATTTGATTCCCTTAATTCTTCTTCTATCCCTTCACGCTGTTCCAGTGCCAAATACTACTGTGCCTCATCTTCCTGATAAATCTTATATCATAGCACCTGTTTTGGTACAAACATGCTGGACAGTACCTTTAAGGATTCACATTTCTGTGATGCTTCCCCATTGGGCTCTAATTTGTCTCAGGAGATGAGGAAAAAAGTTGAAAAAATTGGGCATGGTGAGAAAGTGGGAATTGGTTGCAAGAATTCTCAATCTTTTTTGTGTTTAATGGTCAAATATTGCCTGAAAAGTACTTGCAGCTATTTGCATGTTTAGATACAATTTATGGCACTTACCAGGTACACCATAATGCTATATTGTGGCAATGAGGAGTGTTACATCCATATATAGTGTCATGAAGGCACCCATTGTATGTATACGCCTTTTATAAGATTCCACATTGTGGCCACTTGGGCTTTCCAGTAGGTGCAGTTGCAGGGGTCAAAAGCTTGAATAAAATTTGGAAGTGTCAGCACAACTGATTCTAATGCAGAAGGGCACACTTTGCTGTCAGATGCTTTAGAAGGACTGGGTCTCAGATCTCAGAGCATATGTAGGCCAGTGGATGACATTAGAGATGGAAGATAGGATTGTGGCTTGAATGGTACCCCAAGGAAGGAAAAGCTGGGCTGCTTAGAACTGATTTCTGATTTGTTATAAATGAATGAATTATTCTATGGAAAAGTGTTGGTTTGTAGCACTCTAGCCTGCATTATGTTAACATGTCAAAACTTAAATAAGTTTCTTCAGCCTAATGAATTCTCATTATTGTCTCTGCCTTATACATCAGTATTCATACCTCCTCCTGATTTCAGTGGGATACTCCTAATTTATGAACCAAGAAATGGGTGGAGCTTGTGGGAAAGTGGATATATGTTTTCTAGTAAGTGGGTGTGATCAGGTGTAGTTATTGTAGTAGGGTGGAAATTTGAGTGTATAAGGTTGTAATTTGTGTGGACCAGGGGCAGGGCTTATTCTTTCCTGATTTTGCCTGGACAAATGTTGGGAGGTATAATGATATTTAAGTTTAGACTGTGCTCTGCATGTTTTATTAAAATCAGGTTTTAAGCAAAGTTTGGGCACCTAGATGAGCCCAATTATACTCTCAGGCACAAATGCCAAAATTGTCAGATTGCCAGTCCTGGCCTGGTCTCCACTGCTTGTAAAGAACAGATGCTGATATATAATGCTTGTAGAATAGCTGAGTTTATGAATACCTTTCTACAGTTAATCAAATCCTTACCTGATGTTTTAATTAAATCAAATAGTTATATGTGGGAATGAAAACATAAAGATTGACAAGTAGCAACAAAAACAAGTTGGGTGATGAATCGAAGCAATACAATGTAGCACTACGCCTGATGTATTTTATTAGTGCCACAAAATGGAGAACCAGGGCCCCTTAAGTCAGCGCCATACCTGTCACAACCTATTAATGGTGGCCCCAACAACACAACCTGGCACACCATCCAAGCTTTTGCTGTAACATAAAAACAGCTCATTTCAATGTGTCATTCACTCACAGACAAGATCATTTGGGATGTGTCCAACCATTAGAGGATGTGTGAGGCTTGACCGGGCTTGAGACACCATTGGAGAAACTAACAAACAGGACATGGCTTTCTATTGTTTACAGACAACTTAGCAACAATAGGTCTCACTGCTGTTTTAGCAATGTTTAATAATTGGCTAAAACTGATCATTCCGTTAGTGGAGAATCAAAGGTATAAATCTGCTTGATAGGACATCATGGAAAGATTCCCTTCAACTCAGAACATTTCACGACACCTCTCTATTATATATCATGTTTTTAAAGTGTACAACCAAAAGCATTTAGATCACAACCCCCAATCCCAGCTGAAGGTTCATTCCCATGACTATAGGTTGAGCCCTCCAGAACATTAATGGGCAACAGGTGCCTTAGGGCAAAACCCAGTTTGCCTGCCGATATGTTATTACAGATAGGTGTCTCTTTCTTTGATTAAATGCAATGTTTTAACTTTTTACTGAGATTAAGGGTGATGTGAAGGTTAGAGAGCCACCCACGTGGCCCCCTGAAGTGTATCAGGTTGCTTATCACTGATCAAGAGTGTAAAGACAACATGGGCTGTTTAGGCCTGTAGGTCCCAAAGTAACTAAGGAAGTCTTACGAACCCCTCTAATCTCTCCTTTAATTATCGAATTTAGATGTTATGGACGCCATTTATAAAAATTTGTCTACAGGTAACTGTAGAAAAGGCAGTTAATTAAACATTTGCTTTTCTTTTCTGCACTGTACTACAAAAATTACAGAAACAGATTGGTTGCTCTGGGCAAAACCACCTTTTCTACACCATTACCAATCAAGCAGTTTAGTGAAATCTAGTCCCTTACACCATCGACTAGAAATAAGAGGAACTCATGGACACTGGCTTTGGGGCAAAACCTCCCTCTGTTGACCCAGGCAGGTAGGATGGGAACCAGATGGGCTATAAGAAGGGAGACTGGACGACAAGAGGAGAGTTCAGAGAGTACTGGCTGTGGATCAAGGTTCCTGCTGAACTGAGTCCATCCAAGGAGGCTACCCATTGCTAAGTCAAACTTTCAAGGGATTGCAAATGTGATTGCCTGCCGAAAGCAGGGTGACACCAGAGTGTTACCTGATTTACCACTTGATTGTGGCTGGAGTGCTGAAGTAGCGTAGCAGACCCCAAACACCCAGGTAAATGAGCTAGCTCTTTCTTGTGCCCTATGTATGTGTACCTCAATGTTTTTTTTACTGAATACAGTAAAGTGGATTCTCAATTTATGGTTAATTATTGTAGCCCTTCTGGTGGGGTGTTAAATAGAAATGATACTGTTTTCATGGGTAGAGACATCTGAAATATTTTGTGCACTAATACTGAAGACCGTTCCATAATTCGCTGGGGCATTATATACAGATGGGCACAGGTTAAAGAACTGAATATCGACCTGGTTTTGTGACACATTGATTTGCACTGCCCAGTACCCCTATACTACCTATAACAGGGATTGCCAACCTTCTACTCTCTAGCCGCATGCAGATTTTTAATCCCTGAAATGTGGCTCCGCGCGTCTTCAGGCAGATCAGAGAAGATTCAGCTGTTCAACTGATAGCCACATCACGTGACCTCCTCTGCACAATGCAGGGAGGTCAGAGTTTCACAGCTAATCATGGAAGGAGGAGGAGAGCATGTAGTGTGCATCCCCTCCTTCCTCTGCGCGGGATTCAGCATCTGAGTGTGGGAGGTGTGAGAGGTAAGTAAGGGGCATGTGTGATCTGATTGCATGTGAAGAGGTATGATTGGCATGTATAGTGCATGTTGTGGGACTGACTGGTATGTATTGGCCGCGTTGTGAGGCTATTTGGCATGTATGGAGCACGTAGTGAGGCTGTTTGGCATGCATGGGGCATGTGGTGGGGCTGATTTGCATGTATGGGGCATGTTGTGGGGTTGATTGGCATGTATGAGTCATTTGGGAATGTCTGATGGGCATGTTTTGGGGCATGTGGGTAGATTTGATGTCATGTGGAGAGGTCTGATGATATGAATGTAAAAGGCTAGAGATCTGATGCTCATGTAAAAGGTCTGAGGGGCATGTTGGCCATTTATGACTTTTTTATCCCCACTTCAACAGTTCCCTCCACAGTGATTGTGGGTAGCTCCTGCTACTTTGAAGAGAGTGCAACTAGCTCTTTGAACCCTCCTCCACTGGACACAGCAATGAGGTAAGAGCTGTGCTGATTTGATGATTATTTCTGGAAGTGTTAGATATTATCTTTTTCACTTAGCAAGGTATTGTAATTTGTTTTATTTTCAATGTTTGTGTGTGCGGTGTGTATGTGTGTACTTACACTGTTTATATGAATATGCACACATATATATAAAAGGTAAAGTCGGCTCTTTGCAATATCTATAGATATTTTTGGATCTTGGTCTCTGACTGGTTGGCCACCCCTGGCCTATAAACTGATCTAGGAATTCACCCCTTTTTTTCTAACATACGCACGTTCACAGAAGAACGGAATGATATTTTCTCTTGTATAATAGAATTGGTGAATGTTACTAGCATATCTTCCTTTACATCCATTCAAACCATCTTTTTCTTACATGTTGAAAGTAACCTCAAAATACCCACAGCGGTGCCCTACGAGATAAGAGACCTGCATCAGGATCAAATCCTGTAAAATAGGATTTTACTGCTTTTCCCTTTGTGGCTCCTGTGTCTGAGTTGTTTCTTGTCTGGCTCTAATTGCCTGAGAACATTTAGGAGGTTGGTAATTAGATGAAATCTGTCCCTCAGCCAATCAGACAGTGGAGAGGGGAAGCATACAAGCTTAGTTCTGGCTTTCATTGTTATTACAGATGTTAACAAGATGTGTACAAATCCTAACGTCTCGTCTGCAGTCTTATTAACCTCACCTCTGCATTGCTAGAGAATCCGCCCAGTGCATGCTCTGATGTTTGTACAGCATTGATTTTGCATCTGTATTTAGATGCTGAAAGCAGTATTTATTACTGAGGGATGATTAAGCCCGAGGGAAATTAAAAGCTGAGCTGTGTGTTCGTAACTTTATTCATCCCATCTCTAAAGGAGTTAAAGTGGGCAGGCAAAGTGAGCTTTTTGTACGGCCATGTTGTGTCATTGTGGGAGGTTACTTAGGCCACATTATAAATTTCCCTGGCTGGTGGCTGGTGGCTTTCTGTTTCTTAGTCTGCAGAGCAAGTTGAAGGATAAGTGCTGTGCAATTTCCCTAGACAACTGCCTGTGTTTTATTGTTTGGTTTCCTTCGCTCTATTCTCTGTCCCCTGCACTTCTTTCATGCAACCTTCTTCCCTGTCTTTTGTTTTTCTGGATTTTTCTTTCTCTCCTTCCTCCTCCACTTTCCTTTCTGCCCGCTGCATTTCCCCTGCCCATACATTCCCTCCAAACCCCCAACCTCCCCACCACCTTTTTCATTACCCTGTTTTATTTTTTAGTCCCTAGAGCACCTCCATAGACATGGTCTCAGTGCTTGGCTGCCCCTCCTGCCTCATCTCAGTACTTACCTGGCCAGGTCTCCCCTCCTCGCGATCACCTATCTACCTCCAGGAGGCAGGAAAGCCCCGGTAGCATGGTGCTCTGGCTGGGCCCCACATGGCAGGCATGGGGGGTGCAAGTTTGATGGGCAACCGAGTCTTCTTCTCGGTTTCAAGGATATTGAGGTCTATTTGAACTTTTTGTAAAGAGGGTTTTGGTGGGGCCACAGGCACCCTGGCTCGTAAACTGGCTCTGCAAGGGAGGCCTGGTTCGCCAATTCCTCTGGGTGGTAAATGCTATGACATCACATGCCTGCAATGTGGTAGAGGTTATGCCGCCCAGACCTGTGATAAAACCCTGTAAGGTGGTAGGCCCAAAAGTCCTAAGTCAGGCAGATTCAATTGGAGAGCCTGCTACCCGAATAAGATGGACGCTGAATTTTTGCATTCCGTTTATGATTCTGTTTTCTGCTAACCGATTGCAGTGCCTGTTCGAGCCTCGTCAGTTAAAATATGAAACCGGCATTTGTTTTTCTGGAAGCGTTGGCATAAAAGGTCAGCAGGAAGGTCTCGTTGGAGTGTATGTGTGGCCCTGTCATTGTAGCAATAACAAAATAACTTAATTACATTGCCTCCAGTGGTTGGTTTCAATGGCTGGTAGCAGAAGGATTCGGAAGGTAGACTGATGAAGTATCAGAACGGTGAGGTATTTGAGCGTTGTAGGAGAGTAGGAAGATGAGTCCGGAGTGGTGCTGAGATAAAGAGGTCCATAAGCATGGTTCCTGATGAAGCTGGACAATGAACACAGGGAGAGAATAAGAAGGATTAAGCTTCACAGTTTATAATAACACAGTTAAGATATCCATCCGGTCGGCACACAGTACAGCAATATGAAGCAAGAGGGGTTCCAAAGATTTAAACACTGACAAGTCCAATTATCCAGAGCTAAGTCGGTACACAGTGTAGCAAAAGTCCGTAAACAGGGTTCTACAGGGTTAAATTGCGGCAAGACAAGAAAGTCCCAAAGTCGAGTCAATACACAGAATAATATCACAATACAGAGGCTGGAGAAAGCACAATTACCTAGCAAAGTTTGTATGAAGATGAGTCCCCTTTATAGTACCTGTGGGTGTATCTTGATCATGTCATCAGGATACTTCAAAAAATTAATTTGAAGGTCTGCACATACGCAGAACCACCGACAGGATTGCTAACTGGGTGCGACTTCCGTCAGAGAGCTGGAGCAAGACAGGCGAAGACAGTAGATCGGTAGTGGAGGGAAAGCCGATAGAAGTGACTTTCCCTAACAGGTAAGATGTGGTAAGTGCGGAGCAGGGATGAACATGCCGGAGCTGCAGTCCCCACTGGCGCTGACAGGCCCTTTCTTGTATCCGTTTTTTCAGATTTTGTCATTTCCCTTTTGCTGGGGTTGCTTCTTAAGAAGGCGGTGGGTGGTTACAATTGATACAGCACATGTAATTTACACAGGTTAAGGGTATTGGTTGGGGAGTCTTGCTGGCAAAGGTGGATATCAAACCCGCTTTTCATCTCCTTCTGCTGCACCGTGAATCGCTCCCGTTCATAGGTTTTAAGTTGGCCAATGATTTCTATGTGGATAAGTGCCTCCCCATGGGATGTGCCGTTTCCTGCTCGTTTTTCAAATGATTCAGTTCCTTCCTGCAATTGGTGTGTTGAAGCGGGGATAGGTCATTCTGGTTTTACTCAGTACTTGGAAGATTTCCTCGTTGTGGGGACTAGTCAGTCCACAACATGTTCGGACACCTTGTTTTCTGTTATTGCGCTGCTTTGTTCACTTTGGGGTCCCCATTGTCCATGATAAGACCGTGGGTCCCACTACTCATCTGTCTTATTTAAGCATCGAGATTGACACTGTTCATGGGCTCTGTTGGCTGTCCGCCGATAAGGTCTGTAAACTGCACTCGAAAACTCGGAGGTTAGGGGTTCCCCTAGGGTGGTCTTGAGAAAACGCAATCTGTTTTGGGCCTTTTCAATTTTGGCTGTTGGGTTATTCCAATGGGTAGAAGACTGCGAGTTTTACCAGACCTCACTGCCAGATTTCCTTATCCGAAGAGATAAGGGAGGATTTCAGGGTTTGGGATGTGTTTCCCAGAATTTTAACAGGGCCCAAACCAGTAATATCCAGTAGGGATTTACAACCTTTCACTAATGATGCCAGGGCTGTTGAGTTTGGGGCGTATTTTGCATATGATTGGTGCACCACACCTTGGTTAGGGATTGGATTAGTTCCTGATGGACTACTAACCTGGTCCTTCTCGAGCTGTTTCCTATTGTTGTGGCGGTTGAGATGTGGGCGCTTAGGTTTAAGGACAAGCAGATCATATTCTGGTGTGATAACCTAGGAGTTATGCAGACCATTAATAAACAAAGTACGTCTCCCACCCAGATATTTGTTTGCTGCGAAGGCTAGTTTTGTGTTGCGGATAACTGGATGGCTGATGCCTTTTCACATGGGTTCTAGGATTAGTTTAGGGCTCTGGCACCCAATGTGGGCTTTCATTAGTTCTCCTTGTCCAACTTATGTCTGGCTGGTTGTCAAGCCATCATAGAAGGTTTGGCAGAACTATCGCTTGCCATAGCACCCTAAAAGAAGTATAGGATTGCCTGGTGAGAGTGGGTTGAGTTTCAGAATGCTGTGGCCTGCAGAGGCAGAGGTTTGCACCAGTGCATGCTTTCTTTCATTTGGGCTACCAATAGGACTGGAACGTCCATGGCGAAGATGTCTACCGCCTTAACAGGTATCTCCTTATATGCTACGCATCAGGGACAGGTTGATGTATCTCACAGCTTTCTCATTAGCAAAGCCTTGAGAGGTTTTTCATGAAAGCAACTGGTCCAACCTGATCATCCAACCTGATCAGAGGGGGCCAATCAGCCCTACGATGTTGTGTGACATGTTGGTGATGGTTGAAGAGGTTGGTCAGGACGCATTTGAATGGTTGTTGTTTAGTGTAGCATTTGTTATGTTGTTTTTTTGGTGCCATCCGAGTGAGTGATTTGACACCCTCTTCCAGGTTGGCTCCATTCATGGGTATGTTAGACAAGCATGTTATTATTGCTGCTTCCTCCGTGTTCTGAAAAGTGCACAAGTCCATGACTGATCCACTAGGCAAGGGGAGATGGGTTACTTTCTCTCTCAAGAGAAATGGTTCAGTTTGCCCAGTGAAAATTGTGACTGAAATTGCCTGTATCAGGCTCCAGGATGTATGATCGTGATCGAAGCCCCATACCAAATATCAGCTTAGGGTTGTTTCTAAGCGAATGTTAGACTTGATGGGGTTGGATAGCGGGTTGTGTGGCACGCATTCATTTCTCATAGGGGTGGCCACATCTGCAGTAGCTTATGTGTCCATACAATTTATCCAGGGAAGGTAAAAGTTGAATACCTTTAGGAGGTGTGTGCGGTCTTCTCTGCTGTCCTGATTTTTCTGTTCTGTTTTTTGTTCTCTCCCTGCCTGTGGGAGACGCAGGACTTTAGTCACTTCTTGCTTTTGGAAGCAAGGGCGCAAAAGGATTTTGGCTGATGTTTCCTCTAAAGTGGACCAGATTGATTGTTGGCTCCACAAGATTTTTTAGGGCTGTTACCTTCACTTGTGTCTCCTGCCCTTCTTCTGTGACTGTTCTTCTCCTCTTTAGTTTACTCCTTCTCCTGTTCTTGTGTTTTGTTTCTCGGTTCTTCTTACTTTGCCGCTTTCTACTGCATATAGGTTTTTGTACTCTGACCATGCTAGTTGTGCTTCCATTGTTTGTTTTTCCTGCAGCCTCCTTTGCATTACACTCTGATTGACATTGGGGTGTTTCTTGTGATTTACAGATCATCAGTGGCCCCAGCAGATCTGGGTTGTTGGCCATCCTTTGTACACTGGGCTGCTTTACATCAGGCAGCGACATGAGCATGACAATTCCTCCTTTCACAGGCCTGTGGTAGTTGCCTGGCTGGGTCAGCAGGGTGTGTGCTGGACAGGGTTTAAAGCAAGGTTATTTAGGGAAATTGTTAGTTGGGGGTACCGAATATTTTGGTCGTCCATCTTGGGGGGAATTATTTTGGCTATGGTAAGTCTGTGGGTTTAATTTTGCTTATACAATCTGACCTAGCTTGGTTACATTCCTTATGGCCTAACTTGGTCATATGCTAGTCCGATATAGTTTTATTTATTTAGTGTATTTTGTTTGTTATGTATGGTGGTGGGTCTTTGGGCCTTAGTTCTTGAGGGAGCCAGGCATGACCGGAAAACATTGAGCAGTCCTCGGCCTATGCTTGGCATGCGCACATTAGCTTAATTTTATGTAAAGGTAGAACCCACTTCTCTTCAAAAAGTCAGGCTTTGGTTTCGGTACAGGTACGATCCTTGGTGGTAGGTGTTTTGGTTGCGTTCCATCAGCTCAGAAGGGACATGGGTTCTCGGATACTTGGGATAAGGAATACCCAAGTTTAAAGATAATGGTGCACCTGGATGAAATGGTTCCCTGTATATTGATATCGAGAGGGTAAATGACCCTCACTGTGATATTAGGAGCATTGGTCTTAGCCGAACTGTTTTTTGTTGTTTCCTTCACCATACAATGTTTATATTTCAATAAACTCCTTTATTTGCTAAGTTCTGGTTTTGTGTCTTTTATTTATTAATAGATTTGTAAGAGGGGATGTAAAAAGGGGGACTTATTATGTTAGAACATCAACAATTAAGCATTTTACCTATAATCCCTGAAATCTTCCTGTGGGAGAACCTGCTAAGAGTGTCAGCTCTTTGAGCAAATTTAAATGGAAATTCTGTGTCAACAGATCTTTTGTTGAAGGAATGTACAAATGTAACCATGTGTTTATTATGTCATAGTACAAACATTGACACAGGGGCGGGCTGGGCCGGGCCAAGAAAGATGAATTCAGTACAGTCCCTGTGGTCTGTATTAGTGACTGGCCCCTCCCCCGGGCAAGCCACCTTCTCCAATTGGCCGCAGCGCGGATCTCCGTCCCTTCAACTATTTGACCTCCTAGTGTCAAATGGGACGCGCACCATGTGATAGGTGCCATCCCATATGCGAACAGATGAAGAACTAAATGCACAGCACTTAGTGAGTGTATGTTTGTGTCAGTATAATAAATTAATGTGTGTATGTTAAGGGGGGGCAGTATATGAATGTGTGTGTGGGTGAGAAGGGGCCAGTATATGAATCTATGTGTGTGTGTGAGAAGGGGCCAGTATATAAATGTATGTGTGTGTGTGTGAGAAGGGGCTAGTATATGAATGTATGTGTGCGTGAGAGGGTGCCAGTATATGAATGTATGTGTGTGTGAGAAGGGGCCAGTATATGAATGTATGTGTGTGTGAGAAGGGGCCAGTATATGAATGTAGTGTGTGTGTGAGAGGGAGGGGGGTCTTAATATAATATTTAATCGTTGAGTGCAGGTGGGGGCTAATTATTGGGCGCTATTTTATTTGGGGGTGATGGTGGGGCTATTTAATTTAATAGTGGTTCCTATGAATTTAAGATGGAGTAATTGGACCTTTAATTTAGTTCTGGGGTGGTGAGCTATTAATTGATTGTAGGGCTGTTTGGAGAGAATGAGGTATATTTATTAAATGTGATTATGTATTATTTATTGCCTGGGATTGTTGTGGGAAATGGTTATATTTGTTAAATGTAAATGCTATTTAAATTATTGCTGGGGCTGTTTGAAGGGAGGGAAATAGGTTTATATATTAAATGTGTTTGCTATCTAATGTCAGGGTTGGTTGGAGGGAAAGAGATCTATTTAGTAAATGTGAATATTATTATTTTAATGTTGTGGTTGGAGGGAGGCCTAATTATAAAACGTGGGTGCTATTGATTTAACACTGGGACTTGGAGTTTTCTAAATTTTATGTACCCATTTTTTTTCCAAATAGGGCCTCCAATATTCCAGGATCCAGACAACCAGCAAATGAGCTAAAGACATCAGCAGCCACAAGTGGTGACAGTGACAAGAACAGGTAGGAGAGAGCAGGACAGTCTGCCAACTGTCCTGAATCTGGTGGGACAGTCCCGAATTTGGGTGACCGTTTCGCTTAGGACAGTTGGGAAGTATGTCCCGCTTCACCGTGTACTGCTCGTGAAGGCAGAACTGTGTGTACCTAACAGTAGTGCACACACTATTGCCTGTGTATTTGTCTAAAATGATAACCATGCTACATCATAGGGGGTTACCCTGTCTAAAGTGCATTATAGATCTACCCCGTATGATCAGGGACTTTGTATGGGGGGTGCAGACGGCCGAGGATCAAGAATGAGATACTCTATAGATGTGGGCACCAAGGAGGTCTACAATTACCAATTTTCCGGTGTTACTGCCAAGCTTCCATGCTTACTAAAGTATTGGAATGAACGAGATTGGGGAAGTACAAACAGTGGATTTCCATAGAGAGTCACGGGCTGTCAACCCCATTGAATATATTGCCACACTTACCTACACTCACCCACCCCACTATTGGCCCCACTATAGATTGCTGGAAAAGGATTAGGGCAAGTCAAAGCATCTCCACAATTATCTCACATCTGACCTTATTTTTAGTCAATGCGGACTTTCCACCTGGACTCCAGCTTAAACATTTTGCTGTTTGGACAGCAATAGGTATTCAAAGACTGGGTAATCTAATCAAGGATGGTAACATCCGAGAGTTCCGCGAACTCCAAATGGAGGTCCCAATTCCAGCAAGGGAACATTGGAGATACATACAACTCCACTCCTTTCTTCACAAACAGAGTATACTATCTATGGTCACCAGGACACTCACACCCTTTGAAACTCTCTGTACTTTCAAACACACACCCGAACATACTATATCTAGTATTTCCAAAATACTCAAAGATAAATTTACCTACAAATCCCGTTTCATGGAGGCCTGGGAGACCTTTTGGATCTCACTGGGACAATCCAGTGGCTGAAAGTTTTCATGGCATCCTCACAAGTTACAATTATTGTTGAAACCAAATACAAAATTTTAAAGAATTGGTTCAGATGCCCCGAATTGTTGCCTCATTATGTATGTTCTATGCAAACTATTATTGTTAATTGCTGTTGATCATGTTTTGCAACGAATATATAAAGAATACGTAAAAAAAATATATATTCCACTCCCTCCCCTTCACAGTAAATATTCCGCTCCATCGCTCACCATCACAGTAAATGTTCCATTCCCCATCACAGTGAATATTCCACCCCCCATCACATTAAATGCTCTGCACATCCCCCTTCCCATCGCACTAAATGCTCTGCTCCATCCTGTCATTATAAATATTCCGCCCACCCCTGTCATAATAAATGTGAACAAAATGGATGGTATGTTTCTGGTTTAGCATTTCATACACTGCATCTCTGATTGGATTGTCTATTTTTTACTTTTTGCGTGTGTTAATTTTTGCCTTTTTGGCTCAACTTTCTATACCCTATGTTTTGTTCTTGGTTTCTGTTTGTATTTGCTAAGTAGCAAATAAATAAATACATCTTATTAACTTATGTGTGTGTTCAATGTTATGTGTTAATTATACATGTATTGTTAAGTAGATAGATCATACTTACCGACTTTCTTCAGCTCTCTTCCGGGAGCCAGCCAGTGGAGGTGGGCGTGAGGGGGGCGGGTCGGCCAAAATCGCGTCATTTCGGCCCCGCCCCCTGTGACGTCATTTAATTCTGCCCACTTCACTAGGAAGTGGTGCACTTCCTAGTGAAGTGGGCAGAATTCAGGAGATTGCCACACTCGCCCGGGAGTCCGGGAGACTTTCGCAAAATGCGGGAGTCTCCTGGACATTCCGGGAGAGTTGGCAAGTATGAGATAGATAGATAGATAGATAGATAGATATTAGAGATGTTCACTGACCCCCGTGTTCTGGTTTTGGTTTTGGATCTGGATTAACTTCGTGCTTTGGAATTGGTTTTGGCAAAACCTCCCTTGCGGGTTTTGATTTTTGTGCCTATTTTTTTTGCCAGAATTACATATTTTTGCTTTTTTATCCCCCTACATTATTATTAACCTCAATAACATTAATTTCAAGTCATTTGCAGTCAATTTTGACCACCTCACAGGTCGCAATATTATTTTCATACACTTTCAAAGAAAGACTGCAGATTTAGAAAACCAAGCCTGCCAGACCTATTATTTGTATTTCAGCAATGACAATTAGCAATGGAGCAATGGAGCACTCCTCTTTGCGTGTTACCTATATAGCACAGTACAATGTGACTGCAGATATACACTAAGTATGACAGCCCTAGTATTTCTATTTCAGCAATGACAATTAGCAATAGAGCAATGGAGCTCTCCTCTTTGTGTGTTATCTATATAACTCAGCACAATGTGATTGCAGATTTATATATCATATATATAAAAATCATTGGTCTGTTTGTTTGTTTGTCTGTTCGGTTATGCATTTGGACACCCCAGCACCAATTGGGATGAAGCAAATGTGAAGTGGTCCAGTGTAATTCTGGACAGGTTTCAGGGGGTTGAGGTCCCGGTCGGACCTCTCCTTGGTGTACACTGGGCAGAACTTTGGCTTGGGGAGCCTGTTCTAGGCCTTCCACTGGATGGATTTGGATGACATTTATTATAAAAACAAAAACGACAATGGGCAACTACTTCAAGGGTGTGTTGGAAGAGCTTCTAAGCTGCTTATTATTTTTAAAAGATTGACAGTTACATCCAACTCATTGATAGCGTAATAGCTATATAACTATAATATAATGATTTCCCACTTCCCACCTTTGGTGATTCCAAAAATATATAAGTAAGTCTGATAACTTTTGACTGGGAAGTGTCCTGAGTACTTGGGTGATAATATCGACCACTGAGATCATACAGTACTCTTCAGGGAGGTGTCAAAGACTGTTGTGAGAGGTCACATAATCAAGGCTTACACACAATATCAATCTTTTCACAAATCATTGTAAAGGGGATTCGGAATCTATGTAGAATAAATGAATGACGACTCCCTCACACATTACGTTCAAGCCAGACAGCTTTTGGAGATTTTTCTTCTCTCCAAGGTACAACACAATTTAGGTTTTGTTAGTCATAAGTACTACAGGTGGGAGAATAATATGGGAAGGCTCTTGGTCAATATATCAAAACTTTGGAAAAAGAAAAACTACATCAAAGGCCCAGTCACATAGGGAAATTCACACAAAGTCATCAGACATTCAAGTCCAATTCCTCAAATATTACTCACCTCTATAGCAAGTGGACCCAGTGGATCTGGTGCTGCAGAAGAAAACATTAAGAGAAGCAAACATATCTCACCTAAAAGAGAAGCATTGGCTATAGATATACAGTGAAGTCCATAAATATTGGTACATCGACACAATTCTCATATTTTGGGCTCTATAATGGATAATGAATTTAAAATGAAACTAACAAGATGTGCTTTAACTGCAGACTTTCAGCTTTAATTTGAGGGTATTTACATCCAAATCAGGTGAACGGTGTAGGAATTACAACGGTTTCTATATGTGCCTCACACTTTTTAAGGGACCAAAAGTAATGGGACAATCGACTCAAAAGCTATTTCATGGACATGTGTGCGCTATTCCCTCATTATTTCATTATCAATTAAGCAGGTAAAAGGTCTGGAGTTGATTCTAGGTGTGACATTTGCATTTGGAATCTGTTGCTGTCGACTGTCATAATGAGATCCAAAGAGTTGTCACTATCAGTGAAGCAAGCCATCATTAGGCTGAAAAATCAAAACAAACCCATCAGAGAGATAGCAAAAACATTAGGTGTGGCCAAATCAACTGTTTGGAAAAGAAAGAACGCATTGGAGAGCTCAGCAACACCAAAAGACCCAGAAGACCACAGAAAACAACTGTGGTGGATGACAGAATAATTTTTTCCCTGGTGAAGAAAAACCCCTTCACAACAGTTGGCCAAATCAAGAACACTCTCTAGGAGGTAGGTGTATATGTGTCAATGTCAACAATCAAGAGAAAACTTCACAAGAGTGAATAAAGAGGGTTCACCACAAGATGTAAACCATTTGTGAGCCACAAAAACAGGAAGACCAGATTAGAGTTTGGCAAACAACATCTAAAAAAGCCATTACAGTTCTGGAATAACATTCTATGGACAGATGAGACAAAGATCAACTTGTACCAGAGTGATGGGAAGAAAAGAGTATGGAGAAGGAAAGGAACTGCTTATGATCCAAAACATACCACCTCATCAGTGAAGCATGGTGGTGGTAGTGTCATGGCGTGGGCATGTATGGCTGCCAATGGAACTGGTTCCCTTGTATTTATTGATGATTTGACTGCTGACAAAAGCAGCAGGATGAATTCTGAAGTGTTTCGGGCAATATTATCTGCTCATATTCAGTCATATGCTTCAGAACTCATTGGACGGCGCTTCACAGTGCAGATGGACAATGACCCGAAGCATACTGCAAAAGCAACCAAAGAGTTTTTTAAGGCTAACAAGTGGAATGTTATGCAATGGCCAAGTCAATCACCTGACCTGAATCCGATTGAGCATGCATTTCCCTTGATGATGACAAAACTGAAGGGAAAATGCCCCAAGAACAAGCAGGAACTGAAGACATTTGCAGTGGAGGCCTGGCAGAGCATCACCAGCTATGAAACCCAGCCTCTGGTGATGTCTATGCCGTCCAGACTTCATGCTGTAATTGACTGCAAAGGATTTGCAACAAAGTATTAAAAAGTGAAAGTTTGATGTAGGATTGTTTAGTTTGTCCCATTACTTTTGGTCCCTTAAAAAGTGTGAGGCACATATAGAAACCGTTGTAAATCCTACACTGTTCACCTGATTTGGATGTAAATTCCCTCAAAATAAAGCTGAAAGTCTGCCATTAAAGCACATCTTGTTTGTTTCATTTCAAATCCATTGTGGTGGTGTATAGAGCCCAAAATATGAGAAATGTGTCGATGTTCCAATATTTATGGACTTGACTGTAACTCTGATGGAAATCAAACAGGTTACCTCAGTGTTACATGCTTGTAAGGCCCTGGGTTCAGATGTGAATACAACAAATTGCTGCAAAACTACTTAGCACCCACCTTGTTAGAATTATATTTAAAGATACACAGAGATACACCTAATTGTCCTTTCTTCAAAGAAATCCACAATACTACTCTCAAAATCAAACAAAGACCCACAACTGGTAGCATCGTATTACCTCATAACTCTCCTTAATATGGACTAGAAGATACAATTATTACCATCTTTAATTTATATGGTGCCAAAAGGAACTCTGCAGCGCCATACGTAGTGTAAGTGATAAAACAGCAAAAGGCATAAATGGCATAACAAAAGCAAAGTGAAGTAAAGAAAGTACAGTAAATTATTGACCCAGTTGAGCATAGGACAAAACAGGGCAGGGCATACAGGGTAATACAAAAACAAAGGGAAGTAAATTGGTTCAGTTAAGAGAGCGGGTACACCTGGCAAGGAAGTATAAGTGAAGGCCAGGACCCTAAGAAACCAGAGATGGGAAGGAGGCGGGAGGGGGGAGACCTGAAGCAAGCCCAGGAGTGTGGGTGCAGCTAACAGGCTCAAAGCATGCGAGTTGCGAAGGCAAGGGAGAAGATGAGACCAAGGTCGAGGCCTAGTGATTAGGTGTAAAGATGATGTAGGGGTGTCGAGGGCAAAGTTAGCAGAAGGAGGAAGAGAGGAAGAGGGAAGAGTTAGACTAACAAGAGACACAAAGCCCATGTTGTCAGGGTGAGTGGAATAGAAGTCTGAACAGAGAGATGAACAAGAGTTGGTGATAAGAGGAATAATGGGAGAATGTGCAATTACTAGTGCAAATTATGACCATAAGACTCCAATTGACCTTCGAAGATCTTCTTACTGACCATCAACTGGGTTTCATAGGGGTTCCTCATTTATTGAATGGAATCCGCACTGCCATTACTACTGTTGTAGCTTCCTTTCAACAGCCCAACCAGCACTACATAGTCATCATTCTTGATGAGAACAAAGCACATTTATACAACTAATCCAATACTTATACACAAGCCCATCTACACCCTACACTAGACAAGGCTGTGCCTTATCACCATTCCTGTTCAATGTTGCATATTATTGGGAAAATACTGAGTATTCGTCTATTGAAATTACAACAATAAAAATCAAGTTGAGATTATCAACTTTCCCAACTGCTATGCTTTGAAATCTCAGGGACTGGTTTGGGCGACCAATCTCCATATGTAAGAGGTGGACTTAGGTGGTTTCTTAACAATGTGGCATATATTGAGGCACAAACAGGGCCTCAATGCACATGAATCCCTTTATTTACCATTTGCTCAGAACCCAGACTTTCAAGATAGCAGGGCAACCTACCCCTTTAGCAAATGGATACAAAAGTGCATTACTTTACATTACAATTGGTTGCTTCACCGATAAGGCACCCAGGAAATCATATACTTTAATCCAGGCTATGTACATTTTTATATACCCTAATTCTGTGGTTTTTCTTCAAGCCCAACACTGCGTCAGTGAAATTATTAGAACATTATCAGATCTTGACTGCCATAATACCCTTGATGCTGCATTGTCACCTTCTCCCCCTAAATAGAAAGCAATCATGAACTATTACCACCTCTAACAGGAACAGGTTGACCATGCCATCATACATATGGAGATGGTGCAATTGTTGTTTTTGTTGTTTCCTACCACTCTAAATATAACATTTTCGATATGTGCATTCTCAGTTTCATACAAGTTGTTTCCATCCTGTGTATACAATTAAATGTTTTAAAATATCTTTCACAAAACATATTTTTCAGCTCATAAAAGCTTCCTGGCGGGTCTCTCAAACTCCTACTGTTTACCTAAGTGCAATCAAGCTGAGGATGAGTTATTTCACTGCATATGGTGATGCCCCTTGATCAGAAAGTTTTGGTTACTGGTAAAAAGATACGTGTATGAACATTTTTTAAGTTTTGTATACTTTAGTCCATAATGGGCAGTATTGGGATTCTTCCCACTGGGGCAAAGAATATGAGAGGAAAGAGGCTTCTGCTAGATATCGGTGCTGCATTTGGTAAGGCAATCCTCCAATCATGGACTCGCCCTGTTCCACCATCAGTGTCCTTGTTCAATGATAAAATGCTCCATTTAATTCGGTTGGACTGGCTGGAGACCACTTTGAACAAAGTGAAAGAAAGCCCAGGTTTTTTTTGAAACATGGAAGAGTTATATTGACAATTTACCCAGGATAACCAAAAAGCAAATACATAACCTTGTTGACAATCCCCCAATTCTACTATGAAAAATAACCCACCAACAACCATGAAGATGAGAACCTTGCATGCTCTTTTCTTCACCTTTCTGACCCTCCTTAAGTGATGTCATATTATGTTATATTATGTATGTTCACACACATTGCTCTCAGCATGCGTACCTTGATGAATCAGACTCAATAAGTGCACTAAGTAAAGTTTTTTGCAGTGTCTTGTGTGAGATATGTGAGCATTCTGGAGATTTTCCTTAAATGTAATCAACAGAATTTGTGGGTAATAAAGGACAGTTTTGAGTCAAGGGTGACACCAAGGCACCTAGGGGATAAGTGTATGCAGTAAAGCAAACAGTGAAAGAGCAATTTGATAACTAGATTGAGTATCAGAACAGGACAGCGTTGTGTAGTGAATGTTGCATTTGTATGCAGGGGCAGGCTGTGCTGGGGGGCAGAGAGGCATCTGCCCCCTGGGCCAGCCCCCATAGTAGGCTACCTTCGCCTGGGCCGCTTGAATTTTTTTTCTTTAAAAATGTTCCAAATAGGCTGTTGAGTAAAGTCTTGCCCCCGGGCTAAAATTTGCCTGTTTTTATGAGAAGTAAATGGTCAACAGTGTCAAATGTAGCAGAGAGATCCCAAAAAATGTAGCATCATTGGCTAATTTAATCAGTGTGGAGCAGGAAAGAAAGTGGGTCCAATAGGTTGTGTGAGGTGAGTGTAAGAAAGCTGGTCAAGAAACTTGTTGGGGCATATAAATTCTAATTCTAAAATCGAATTCCGCAGCAGTTTGTGGGAACTTCAGAAGTCTGATGCATTAAAAAATGCAACTAGTGCAGTAGATGCACATGCATATGTACATTAAAAGGTTGCATCATAAAACTTTTATTAATAAAATAAAATAACAACTCTTTGATCTGTGTGTGAGGGACTGGTGGCAACAAGTGGCCAGTGACCAGTTAAGGACCTAACTGATATAGCCAGAGTTTAGGGCTATTGGATTATGTTTATTGCTGTGAATGCTTCATTTGTTTGCTAAAGATACTGCCAAGACTGGTTATCCATCCTGATAAGTAAAATAAACGTCAAAGTGCTTCATAAAAACCTGTGTGAGGAGCCATCTGTTTGCATGCTCTTCACAATATATATACATTTTTGTTTATATAATTTTTTTAAATTTTTTACATAAATATAGATGATTTCAATGTGTACTGTACACACAGGGCCTGATTAATTAGGAAATGTGAATACAGATACATGTCATATCTTGTGTCAACTTGCTCTGCGCATGCCCAGAACCGGACCATAAGCGAGTGAACACAACAACATCCAATTGATCTTCGAGCACAAAGGACCCTGACTACAGCTTACAATTTCATGGTTGGAATGGGGAGGGGACTGGGCGTATGCACACAGTCAATGCACTTAAGGGTGTGCCGAGCTCCACGGCACGCAGCAACGTCCGATTCAAGCTTTGGGCATCTCGAAGTTACATGTTTCTGTCATAGCACCAGTTACAGGTCTGGTGTAAGTGCATTGGAGGGGGAGGTAAATTTTAAATGTGATGGCAGATTTATAGTTGGAGTAAGGCATGTTCTAGATCATCTTTAAATTTCATTGAACAAATAAAGCTATCAAGTATTTGTGTGCTACATGAAATAACAGCCAGTATTTATGTCATAAGCAAAATAATAAATTAATCTGCACCTCTTGCATTGTAACATGGTTTGTGCAGGAGAAAATTTACTTCTTTATGTTGCCTTATATACCTTACTGAATCAGGCCCTTTATGTACAATAGACATTCATAACACCCTAATAAATGTATTTTATGGGACAAAAGTTAAATTTTTTTTTTAATATTTTTAATGTTTTGTCAATTATGACATAAATAATAACTAAAATAATTATTAACAGGTGACAATAATTACATTGTTTTTCTTCTGTGTGCTCTTTTGGGACTTTATATTCTACATATGTATTCCTGCAGTGTGTTGTCTGTCAGAGCAGAGCGTACCTAGACCCATATTCATCACCAGACGTATCTTCAGACCCGCTGTTAGTTAAATACAGATGTGCATATGCCTGATTTATGTGCGTTTTTTTTAAAAAAACGTAATGTACATTTATTTTGCCTTAATGAATCAGGCCCACAACCTTAGTTGCTTACAGTTGTTCTGTGGTAGGTACTGACATGCTCATGTGTCATTTTCAATTCAAAGACTATGCCGTGTCAGTCATCACTATCAGTTGGTATTTACACCTGCCCAATAGTGGGTGCAGAAGATACGGGAGAAAATAAGCGTACTTATGACAAACACAGGACATGAATCGTCTGCAACAGAATGCCATTACTATACATGGCCTACGTTAGATCGCCCCTTCTCTCCATCCATTCAGAATGCAAATGTCACTCGCCGGTTCTCTGGTTCTTCTAAACCAAGACCCGGTTCACTCACTCCTCTGCCGGCGTCCGTGCAGTGCCGCGGCCGGCCACAATCTTAGGTATGGTTCTGCGCATGTGCAGACCGGGATGAGCTTTAAAAACTTTCCTCGCTCCTCATTGGCCCTCTGTCAGCTTCTCCCTATTTAAGGCACCCTCAACCTACTCCCAGTGCCAGTTCTTGGTCCTCACCCTGCTGAGGCAGCTGTGGTTCACACACCTCATGGTTAGCTTACCTGCAGTCCCTCTCAGCGTCTCCTGTTACCTTACTTGCTGCTCGGATAACATCTCCACCACTCCGGAGGTAATAACCTGCAACCGCATAGGATCTCAGCACCTCCTGTTACTTTACCTGCCGTTAGCAGAACATCTCCGCCTCTCCGGTGGTAATAAGCTGCAACTGCAGAGCATCTCAGCATCTCCTGTTACCTCATCTGCTGTTCGCATCACATCTCTGCCACTCCGGTGGTAATAACTTGCAACCGCAGAGCATCTCAGCACCTCCTGTTACCTCACCGGCTACCTGTTGAACATCTCCACCACTCCAGTGGTAATAACCTGCAACCCGCAGGACATCTCACCCCTCACATTTCACCCCTGTTTATATTCTTAATTATATTTTTTGTTTTCTGTTTATTTTATTTTCTTTGTTTATTATTTATTTATTATTGTAGAAGCAGATATTGTATAAGTATTATACCTCATATTGGTATTGCTTTAGTTCATATTCACGTCCCTCAGTTGTGTCTTATATATTTAAGATTACTAATCATCATCGTCATCATCATCATTTATTTATATAGCGCCAATATATTCCGTAGCGCTTAACAATTGGGACAAACATAGTAAACTAATAAACAAACTGGGTAAAACAGACAAAGAGGTGAGAAGGCCCTGCTCGTAAGCTTACAAACTAATAGCAACATAGTTATCCTAATTAGTGTATGAAGGGTCATTTATTTCTTTGTTATCTCTTATTAGCACCATACATATCTTCCAAATCAAGTAAACGGACCTTTGTAATCCACATTAGTTAGCTATGTAATCCATTAAAGATTAAGATTGTGTAGCCATATTACTAGTGTACAATCGCTTGTCACCCCCCTATATTGAAAGGACAATAACACGCAGGTTATCGGCTAAATATTGATGGATTGCACAAAGCCCACAGTATAGCTATCTACATTCAATCGTCTATAAGGTGTGCACTAAAGACATAACTGAACTAAGTATCTCTATGGAGGCAATAACAAAACACTAGCTAGCGGTTGAACGCCGAGAACAGTCCCTGCCACTTCTGGGTCTGACTTCACATGACGTGATGTCCGGCCCGACGTATGATTCACCTACGACTGCTTAGTCATGGGAATTACTCGTCTGTTGCCAGGGTATCTGGTATCCGAATTTTGGAACAGCAGGCACTCTCCTGGGTGGAGGAATGGCAATTCACGTCATTAAGGCGTGTGCAATGCCTGGAATCGCGACTTGGGGCGTGGCTTCGGAGAACCACACTTGCCACTTGACCTCCCTTCTGAGCAAAAGTTAGCAAGTATGAACATGGGTATATGGGGCTTGATTCATTAAGGGTCTTAACTTGAGAAACTTCTTATTTCAGTCTCCTGGACAAAACCATGTTACAATGCAAGGGGTGCAAACTAGTTTTCTGTTTTGCATATAAGTTAAATACTGACTGTTTTTTCATGTAGCACACAAATACTTGATAGCTTATTTGTACACTGAAATTTAAAGTTGATATTTGTGTGCTACATGAAAAAACAGGCAGTATTTAACTTATGTGCAAAACAGAATATTAATATACACTCCTTGCATTGTAACATGGTTTTGTCCAGGAGAGTGAAATAAGAAGTTTCTCAAGTTAAGATCCTTAATGAATCAGGCCCATGGTCATAAAATTGCAAACCTTTCTGAGAAAGTTGATTGCCATTCTTATTACAGTGACTAATCACTGGTGGACAAAGTTATTTTTGTCTTTAATATGCCCTAATTTGTTGTTGATGTAAGCGTTGAATCATTTGATATAGGATGCATACAAGTAACACAAACATCATAAAATTAAATGACACATTATGATCGTGAGAAGCAATATTGTAGAACAAAATGAACATCTGCATGCCACTTTCCAGAAGTGACACAAATTTGTTTCATCTTGTTGCTGCGGACGTTTCAGTTTCCTATGGCACAACCCGGGCAGACTTCCTGGGTAAACTGTAGCCAGCACACATCTCCCGTCTCAGGCAGAGTATAAACAAGACCCAGCCTACGGCAGAGAGGAAACAGGAAGCCATGAAGGAAGGCAGCATGCCAGGGGCCTCCCTCCTCTACTGCGAACACGTACACTCCTTTTATCTGAAGCTTGTGCATATAGAGTGTCTTCTACTGCTCACAAATCTGTTCTCCACTGAAGCTATTCTCTGAGTATGGCATACAAATGGTTACAAACCTAATTTACAGAGACAGTCTCAGGTTTTGAAGAAGTGTCCTTGAAAATTTGTGTACGCTATGTAAGATAGGATTAATTGGAAGATATTTATAAAAGTCTATCCCAAAAAAAATTGCAGGTAAAGCTGAGTGGTTGCTATCAATTGCAGAATCCCTCCCTGAAAAATGATAAGTCACTATCTGTTATATCAACATTTTCTTTTGTCAAATTTACCTGTTCCCTGTTTTCATAAATGCCATCCAATGAATGAGATGAACCACATATTATTGGTATAATCCCTCATCCCAGCAGTAAAGCGTCACTGGATTTTTTTTGATGGTTTTGTCTAGGTTGCATGTCTATCCTGTAAAATTCTGGTCAGTTTACCATCAACTTTATTTTAGTGAACTAAAACATTAAAATAACATTTTTAAATGTAACTTGCTTTTTAAATATAATCGTACATATTTATTAAATTAGTTTTAATCTATGGAATGAACATTGGTGTGTCATAACAAATTAATTACATTGCAAGGCTAGCAACCTTTTAACTTAAACCATACTGGTTTAGCTTATACAGAATATTAACATTGTTAATGTTTTCAGCTCTGTCAGATAATGCATTCAGTTGCTAGGCTTGTCATATGACCTAATCAATACCTTATGTGATGTCACAATGCCTACCTCACAAAGCCCTGCAAGGTATAGAGCTGTTAGTATTAATCATACTTGTCAACTCTCCCTGATTATCAGGGAGACTCTCTGAAATAGGAGTGATCTCCCTCACTCCCTGAAGAGTCTGGCATTCTCCCTGATGCTGAGCCAGTACAAGATGTGGTTGGATTCGCCATCTGTGGCAAGATGACACAGTTCAGAAATTGTGTTCTATGTCCATGTATTGATGCCTATGGAGGTGGCCTTTTTCATGGAGACCAAGATTTAATCAAAGACTGACAGGTAAGACAACATGACTTCAGTAACCGACAGAAATGTAAAAGACACTTCATTCTAGAGATTCATTAGATACTTTTTTTAAAACATAGTTGCCAACTCTCCCGGAATGTCCGGGAGACTCCCGCATTTCTGGGAGACCTCCCGGGAGAGCAGGGCAACCTCCCAGTTCTCGCCCCCGCAATAGATAAGTGGCAGGGGGTGGGGCTTAATGAGGCAAATATTATGTCAACTGAGCCAAAATTGTGACAATCATTTAGGGGGCGGGGTCAAAATTATGCGATTTGGGAAGCCCCGCCCCCACACACCCACCTCCCCCGGGATCTCCCTGAAGCCAATGAGGAAAAGTTGGCAAGTATGGTATTAATTGCCTGATTCAGAGTTCCAGATTATCTCCTGCAACATAAACAAGTAAATAGTATGACAAATCAAAGCTGATATTAGTGCAAATCAATGCATGTTCCTAGTTAACATCATCAACATCAACAGTTTACAATATTAGATATTACAATATAGAATTTAATATGGGATGCTTGCTGATCCACACCAGTTATAAACCCTGGAATATAATGCCATGAGTGCCACTGCTATGGAAAAAAATACCATTGATGACAGAGATGAGATGAATCCAACTGCAAACATTGAGACAGTAATAAATTAAATTAAGCCTGGCCCCTTTCTCTATAACCCTTGACCCTATGGTCCTAACTAGAGGTGGGTGGAAAGGGTAAATTTTTCGCTGCTTCTGCTGTAAGTCAGGGCTGCAGTACTGGGCTGATGATCACCTTTAGTTACTATCTGGTGGTTGTGTGTGAGGTCATTGTTGGGCTCCTCCCTAATGTCACATGACACATTGCATTGGTCACCATGAGATCTGTTTTGCTGTCTGTGCTTTGAGCATTCTCAGATGTAAGACACAAGATTGGCAGGCAAGAGCTTTTAGAAAACAGTACTGTAACTAAATAAAGGTTATGTTAAATGTTCTTTCTGGCTATTTGTATTGCAGTGACAGGCAACCTGATATAGGTAATGGGTCATGTGGGTGGCCCTCTAACCTTCAAAAGGACCACCTATTGCCCTTAATGTCAGTAATAAGTTAAAACAATACATTTAATCAAAGAGACACCTATCTGCAATAACATTTTAGCAGGCACTTAAACAAGTGTTACAACAAACTTTCCTACTTTCAGGCACTGAAGTCCGGGAGATCACGGACAGGGGTGGTTACTAGAGGGGCGGAGCACTGTAAATAGTGTCATTTTGATCCCGCCCCCTGCCACGGAAATACCATTTTCTTGCGAGGGCGGGGCCAAAATGATGAGATTCACAGCGAATCTCATTATTTTGCCCAGCGAATTGCGGGATACGAGAGACCGGCCTACTCTCCCAGGAGTCTGGGAGACCGACCCGGATTTTGGGAGTCTCCCGGGCATTCAGGGAGCGTTGGCAAGTATGTGTTACAAGCTGTAACAAACAAATCTAACAGTAAAACAGAACGAAGCTGGGGTCCATGGTTGAAGGTTTGGAGGGCCACATGCAGCAATAGGACCGCCTGTGGCCCATCACTGATATATTGCAATAACTTAACGTGACCTTGTGAATGTTATACAGCACGGCTGCATGTCAATAAGCAGGAGATTTGTTTCTATGTGTAGTTAATGTGCACGCAGCTAGACTATGACAGCTGCCTGTATTGAGTGTTCATGAAAGGCTGTAGTGGTACTCCCAGTCCCAGACTGCTGGAGAGACACAGGTTGCGTACCTCTGTAGTAGATGAACAAAGCTTGTTCTATGTAGCTAAAACACACAAGCCATAAAGCTTCAGACAGGCAAAAAAATTCCCAACGTGGAATAAAAACCGCTTAATGACTGAATGCCCCCTTCTTCTATTACCACTACAATTTAATGTGTGCCTGTTTTACAAAAAAATAACTTCTTTATTTCTTGGTGATTTTTTTTTCCCCAAGTGGCCTTCCGTTTGGTATAATAGTGGGATATATTAAATTTACACTAACCCTATGGATTGTGTTCAGACGCTAAATAGGTGCATGTATTTTCACAAATATTATTATCATCAACCTTCTATGAAATTATAGCTATATAAAGCTTACAAATATTCTTGCGGCTCCTATCTAAGAATTTTGATAGCAATAATCCACAGGCAAAAACATTTTATTATATATATATATATATATATATATATATATATATATATATATTATTAAAGTAATTCTATCGTTTTCAAATAAACATTGCCCAAGCGATTGTATTGTGTTTCCAAAGCACAAAGTAATTTATTTTAGCAGATGTAAAATTAAGCAGTTCAATACATAATTAAAATACAGTACAACCAATACCAAAAAGAAACATACATACCGCGCCCGCATGCGCTCGCTAAGCTGCGCTCCCACTGGTACCTGCGGTCAGTACTTCACTCCAAAATACTGTGGTCAGAGAAGACTGAGGCCAGTGCCAGTTAGAGCTGTATTATATACACTCAGTGTTACAGTGAAAACAATGCAAATGGTGTGGCTTGCTTCTATTGGTCCAGGTATCAGGAAGGTCCAGAGTGCTGCAGATCATAGGCTAGTTCAAACCAAAATATCCAAAGGTGGGGGTCTCTCCAGGGGTTGTGCTCTGACCTTCCCGCCAAGAATCCAGTTACAACTAGTCTATTAGCATTTTATAGTCAGTATTCCTTTAAACATTTATCCCCTAACATTGCTAACTAGAGTGTGCAATGTGCGATCTCTTCGGCGAAGCAACCGGACAACTGCTGATGAATAGGGGATTAAAATGATACCAGACATGACACATTTCCTGTAACCTGAACATTAAATAACACTAAAATGTACATATAATCATAATATATAAACTAATAATAAACAAAATACTATCTGCTCACAAATCACTGTGGAATGGAATCAATATAAATATGAAATATATAAATAACTAAATGTTGTAGTGCGAGTGTGTGCGTGCATATTTTACCATGTGATCGCAGTATGCCACGTGTAGCGCACAATAAAACAATATTAACCAATATACTTTCGTTCATCCAATTATACGACTTCGACAGTTCCACCATTTGATAGTATAATAATCTATCACCTTAAAGATTTTATATGCAGGATCTCAGTACCACGTTTCATTGCTCTGTAATGCAAGTCCCCCTTGGTGTATGACCATGCTGTCTGTAGATCTAAACAAGTTATCACAATAGAGAGTCTTAATCCTCAAAACAATTTTTTTTCTTTTAGACCGTATACCTCTGGAGCTTGGAGACCTTTTTTTTTATGCCCTTCAAGGGTACAATAGAACATGTAATACATGATTTGGAATGGTACAAGGTGCAATAGAACATGTAACAACAATACAGAATACTCTACTACAGTTCTTCATGTCTAACAGGTTCATCCGACCAAAGCATGTCTTTTAGCTCAGACAACATTTAGATAGTACATGTTCATCAATAACATCATCCTATGTCTATCAATAATATCATATACAATCTCCTTCAGCTTGCGTTAGTATATACACTCTAATAATGTCATCAGTTCTTTTCATCAACACTTGTGGGGTAGGCTATTGTCTGTTCGTTCTTCCCAGTCTCCCAATACCCAAGTTTCTTTGTACGTGAAACAGTGGTTGGCTTGCCAAATATTGGGAGACTCCAGACTAAGGGACCTAGGTGTCTTACTTTTCCCTTAGTGACCTCCCACCCAATATTCGGGTACCTCAGGAATATTTAGTGGAAAGAGAACTAGTCCTACTCGATATAATCACTGAGGCAGGTGAGAGCACACCCAGCACTTTTTGGTCTACAACCTTACCCACCCAAGAATGATAATCATTCTTAAGGATGCCTGCTCAAGTCCGAATATTACTGGACTGGCATCGCTGGATGTACCTCTCTTCAACTATGGGGTCAACGTACTTACGGACGTAGTACTACTCAGACAATAGCCCCTCGCACTTTCTCCAAGCTCCAAGGTTTCCAAATTTTCCTTTACCCCCTGAATTGAATAGAGTCATTGGCTGGACCGATTGTGCTACTAACTTCTCCTTTATCCCCAACTCCTCAAGATCATTTCCTGAACTAGCCTCTGTCACCTGTCAATAATCAAAAGAATTGACCGTCCTGAAAAGAGAATGTGATGAGAGAAACACAGAACAGGAAAACTACAACTTCATGCTGGACAACTGTCTTAGCCTTTGGCTCAGGTGCTACTAACTGCATTCGAGGCCTCCCAGAACAGATTCATGAGTGCACTTGGACCCTTTTCTGAGTGTTGGCCCCTCTGCAGTGGGTGAAATTGGTACCAGTGTGTCTCTGCTACCCTTGAAGTTGTGATGCTGGTAGCCTACACTTGGTACCTGTCTGTCAAATAACCTGAGCCTAGGAAATTACTGTTCCACAACTTACTCTCCCGGTCCGACGTCCTGACAGTTAGTGTAACTTTTCAGGAGACAGTGTTTTGAACGTTATTGGTTGCTGTCTCACTGTTTACCTTTCCTCTCAAGGTCTAGACCAGTCTCTCAGTTACAAACTCATCACAAGAAAAGTCATAAACATTTCAAAAGTCAACAGGTTAGAAGGCAGCTTAGGAGGGATCTCGATAGTGGGGAGGACTAGTGGTCAAAGCTACCAGCCACTTCAATTAAGTTTCAACCCTCATTATATTCAATTCTTTCTAACTAGAACTGTTACTTTATGTTCACACTGATTTGTGGCTAATCAAAAGTATGTAATTTGTTACCACTACTCATACATTATCATCATCATCATCATTTATTTATATAGCGCCACTAATTCTGCAGCGCTGTACAGAGACTATACATTTATTATCAATAATATGAATACCCCTATCACCTTTTATAACTCTAGGGCTATCACATTGAATAACAAAAGCTTTGAGTATGACACAGTAATACATTAGACACATTTCAATACACCTTTACCCAGACATATTTCATCGGTACACCAGTGTATACTTGAGGATCCTGCAAGGTGGTAATTGGATGATGTGGATTTGTTTTACCTGGAGAAAAACCCATCTGCAGGAGGGATATGAGATGGCTCTATTGGTATCATCTTCCTGACATTCTCTCAATCAAGACAGGACGTTGCCGTCCTACTAGCTTGAGAAGAAACGTCTGGTGCACCCCAATATACTCTTACCAGCTTGCACATACCTTCTGTACCCAGCTGAGCCAGACCATGTGCTGCCTCCGCTAGGTCTGGAATATACACTCTGGGAGCTACTGGTCTACCTTGTCCATCTCTCCAGGGTCCGCCAGACTCCTAACCACATCTCTTCACCTTCCAGACAGTTTATTCTTCAGGTAACACGAATCTTCATATATTAACCAATATGTGTATGTGTGCATATATGTGTGTGTGTTCACATTTTAAAACAATACAACGAAAACAAAACAAAACATAGACTTGTCAGCTGTCACATAAAACCCTGCTGTCTATTTGACAGCTATGTTCACCCTGGTGTGACAGCCATGTATAGTCGTGTGTAAGTGTGGACTTTACTAGCATCTACTTCAGTTGGTAACTGTGTCACTGTATAAAGTCCTCTATTTAGTGTCCTACTCATGTGCTGGTATTGCTATAAAGAATTTTTCAGTCACCTCAACGTCGCCCTCTAGACTAGAAAAATGCTGAAGACCAATGGATATCAATCGATTTTCCCTCTGCCAACTCACATGCCATTTTCAGTACCCCATGTTCAGCTACTTGGCTAAGTGAGAAGGGCAAAGGGGTCTATCTCTATAACACTTTCTTCAAATACAACAGTATCCAGTACATGTCTAACAGTGAAAAATATAAAACACGAAAATTCTACATTTTCTAGGGTTTCACATTATGTCGTATCTTGTGGCAAAAATCCTACTCCAATGTTCTACACAGAGATGCATATCTGTATGTCTAACCTCTAGCAATCCATCCACCCTCTGTGCATAAATATAAAGGTACACTTTTTACAGGAGGCCCGAAACAAAAAAACCAAAAACAGATATGCAATCTATAAATCGTGAATCGTATTTCCACAACAGAACCTTTCTGCTTAAAATTAGCAGCTTCTATACACATAAAACAAACCCCGAACTGTTTCTGTAACTTATTTCAATCTAGTGTGTATATCCCTGAGTCCGTCTTATGTAAAAAATGTCTTAGCCCCATTACTGAGACCGTGTCTACGTCTTTTTGTATCTCTATACCAGAGAAGAGTGCGATACTAACAGGGATGTAAAGAATGAAGAATAGGAGAGCGATGAATAATAAGAATAGAAAGACTTGAATGCAAGGGTTTGAAAACAAATAGAAATGCAAAAAGGGAGATTTTACAGTAAACATGACAACTGGATTGGACACTATGGGAAAATGGCTGTATTCATTCCACTAATCCCCTTAGCTACTCGCTAAACTATGACCCCTACCCATACTTGACTAGGGGGTCTTACATCAACCGTGCAATCCAGTGCCGTCCGTTATTTGTTTATTAAGAACTCGGTATCACCATAACTATATACCTTTGCGACAGACTTCCTGACTTATAATAGAGAAATTAAAAATTAACTCTTAGTGACTCATACTTATCTGAAATACGTAAAACGATATTTTAGAGCAAAGTATGTATATACTTCATTTTTGAATAATGATTCTCAGCCAAACAAATTATCGTGAGCCACTGCAGTCTAAAACAAAGAGTGTATCAATGATTCATTGTTAATTTGTCTTTCAAGAGTAATTTTTCCACTTCTCTATCCCACCCCCTTAAGCACTCAGTCTATATTTTTTTTGTCTACCCTTATCTGTGAGAAGAAAAGACAAGATAGTTATCTTTAAACAAAAAACGAAACAAACATGTTCATTCTTTACCATCGGCCAGCGATCAGGAAAGCAAACATGTGACAACATAAAACAAACAAGCAAAATCAACAAAATATACTTTTAAATCAGTTTCTTTCTACACCTGCACATTAATACTTACCATTGATTATTATTTGCCTTGCCTGGTCCTAATTTCCTAGCTTTCGCGCTAAGATTTTCTTTGCAATCTTTCCTCAAATGTCCCTTCTTAAGGCAGTTAAAACACTTCAAAGATTTCTGTTTCTTTCGTCCCTTATAGTGGTTTTTATAAATCTGAGGTTGTGAATGTAATCTTTCTAAAGCCTGGATACCCACCATCATTAGCCTATCACTCTGCGCTTTTTCATTTTTACATATTTTTATCATGTTCTACGGCATTCTCTCTAATTTCATTTACCGTGAGACCTCTCCAATTAGGAAAAGAGGTTTGTATCCAGGTTCTTAGATCCTCCGGAGACCGTCCATTAGTACTGCAACAGCTACCTCCTTATGATGCGGATCTCCCTTATATCTGGTATCCCTGTGTACTTAATCATGGCCGCTAGAGCCCTAGCAAAATAGTCAGTTGTAATCTCACTACCTTTTTGTTTGATAGTGAAAATTTTTCCCCATTCCACTATCACTGGAAAATGCATGGCCAACTTTGTGATTATACATCTAATATTTTCCTGATTATCATCCTCGGTTAAGGATTTATCCTCCTCCAACATACAATTCTTAATGAACTTTTGTATATCAGTATCGAGAGGAAGACAGGCTCTAAACACCACTCGCCAATCTTTATTAGTTGGCTCATGTGCATTACCTAAATGTCTAATAAATTTCTGACACTTGGCCAAATCTTTTCTAGGATCAGGGAAATCAGACATAATTGTAAACAGTTCCATCCTAGTCCATGGAAAATGCGTTACTACATGTTTCATGGGAGCTACACCATCTCTGTCCGCCTTCCCATTGGGAACTGCTGTTGTGCGGACAGGATACAGACCTACCAAATCAGTAAATCTTGAACTAGTTGCTGGAATTGCTGTTGCAGTATAAGGAATGTCCCCCTTTCTATTAATTTCTATATTATTCTCACCAATTTCAGCCGCTGCCCCTGCTGGTGGAACCGTTCCCTTTCCTTGTCCGTGTACTGCTTCTTGTATGTTACTGGCATGGGCAATGGCTGAAATGACGGTGGGTACATTTTCTTTTTCTAAAACATTACTCTCATCATAACTTAAGACATCATACAAATTACTCATTACATTTTTAACATTTTTGGCATTGGCTGTACCTACCACCCCAACCGCATTTGGCGGCAAGGGCGCGCATGCGCTCAGTTCGCCACGTTTTGCAACGCTCACTTCCGTTGTGTGCGCGATTAGCGCCACGCCTACTTCCGCCGTGCACTCGCTACTGTGCTATGTGTTACCTTCCATTTGCCACAACTTTAAACAATCATTATGTTTAAATCTCACTTTTGTTGATTTAATCAACCACAACTTTTCTTTAACATTATTCAGTACCTCTGAATAAAAACTACCTATGTTTGGGAAAGGTTTCATACACTCCCGGGTCATCTTGACCCATTTGTCGTAGTATGCCGTTGCATACGCACCATATTTATTATGCATAACATACTTTGCCGAACCAACCGGCCATTTATCAGGCAGCACACAATTCGCCATGTCTTTTTGGCCCTGGATGATTTCAACAGGTACGTCCCCTTAAAAATTTCAATGCTTTCCCTAGTTTGAGTACTTTACCACTGTTAGCAACCGATATCAATCAAGAATATCAGTGGTTGCAGCGTATTTCCTCCCACATCTCCCAAGTCACAATCACGGCTGCACAAAATCAACCATGCGGTCCGATTGCACCGCTTACAGATACTAACTATCAGTAAGCTTTGCGATTACTATTGGGAATGCCGCGAAAACCTGTTATTTTCGCTTCAAGTATACCTACCATGTATACTCTGTGGTGTCTCTTTTTCCCCTGCTCTTTGTCAAAACAGAAGACCACTTAACACAAAGGTCTATTTATATCCTGCTCACCCTTAGAACATTACCTTTGTTGTCAGGTCACCTTTTTACCGTGCCCCGTCAGACACACCTGAACCATAGCGCTATATGTTTTCAACTGTATACAACAATTTCCTGTTTCCTTTCAACAGTACTTACGATTTCCTGTCTTCTTTCAATAGTACTTAAATTCTTATCTTTATGCATACCATTCACATACACACACAACCTTTTGTTTTCTGTACAGAAAATAAATTTCCCAAACAATAGTAATATCTTTTCAGAGGTTTTAACAAGTGATTAAACTATGCATATATAACAGACTATGAACACGACTGTTTAAACACGTGGCAACAATACCGGAAGTTCACATACGCTAAGCAGGAAGTACACATACCCTATGCAATGCAATACCTTTTAAAACGCAAAACGACAATAAAAAGAAACATTTTTCTTTCTTGTCCCTATATTCAAGTTAGCGTTCCTTCAGATTATGCAACAACGGACATTCGGTTTCTCAACACAGAATGAACAACAGGTTTTGAACACATTGCTTTCTTTCCCGTATGTGACGCGTCAATCCACCCTTTGTTGAGGAACCGAAATCCATATGCGTTGCATATCTTCTGGTATCGTAACCTCACTCTGAGCCCCCAAATTATTAAAGTAATTCTATCGTTTTCAAATAAGCATTGCCCAAGCGATTGTATTGTGTCTCCAAAGCACAAAGTAATTTATTTTAGCAGATGTGAAATTTAGCAGTTCAATACATAATTATAATACAGTACAACCAATACCAAAAAGAAACATACCTACCGTGCTCACATGCGCTCGCTAAGCTGCGCTCCCACTGGTACCTGCGAACAGTACTTCACTCCAGAATACTGTGGTCAGAGAAAACTGAGGCCAGTGCCAGTTAGAGCTGTATTAGATACACTCAGTGTTACAGTGAAAACAATGCAGATGGTGTGGCTTGCTTCTATTGGTCCAGGTATCAGGAAGGTCCAGAGTGCTGCAGGCTAGTTCAAATCAAAATATCCAAATGTGGGGGTCATCTCTCCAGGGGTTGTGCTCTGACCTTCCCGCCAAGAATCCAGTTACAACTAGTCTATTAGCATCTTATAGTCAGTATTTCTTTAAACATTTATTCCCTAACATTGCTAACTAGAGTATGCAATGTGCGATCTCTTCGGCAAAGCAACCGGACAACTGCTGATGAATAGGGGATAAAAATGATACAGACATGACACGTTTTCTGTAACCTGAACCTTAAATAACACTAAAATGTACATATAATCATAATATATAAACTAATAATAAACTAAATACTATCTACTCACAAATCACTGTGGAATGGAATTGATATAAATATAAAATATATAAATAACTAAATGTTGTAGTTTTACCGCGTGATCGCACCATGCCACGTGTAGCGTGGCATACTGAGTGCAAGCGCACGATAAAACAATATTAACCAATATACTTTCATTCATCCAATTATACGACTTTGACAATATATATATATATATATATATATATATATATATATATATATATATTGGACCCCTTAATCCCTTAATCTACATAAACTGCTCTACTCCAGAGTCAAGTTAATCTCAGTGGACATGTATTCCTGTTTTTGTGAATTATACGTATGAATTTTATATTTCACATAATTACATAGTACCAGTATTTGTTCTTAGGGGCCTATTTATTAACAAGCAATGATTTTTTTTTTCAACACGCATTGCAACAATTAAAAGCATCTATTTATCAATAAAATCTCAACTTGACTTACCACTTTTTCGGCCATATCTCTTCTATCTGAACACGTCTCTCTATACTAAGACACAGGGCCGATGGCTAGATGAGCCGGTCCGCATGCTTGCTCGAGCAACAGCACCTCCTTTCACGCTGCTCGGCAAACAGAGACTCAGTGACGTGCGGCCGATGAATCACATGGGACAGCACCTGTCACGTGGTGCCCACCCATGTGATTACTTACATAGGCGGCACGTCACTAACTCTCCGTTCGCTAAGCAGCGTGCAGGACGGAGGAGCGTTCGGATGTCTGGATCGGATGTAACAAGGTAAGTGTGTGTGTGTGTGTCCACATGTTGATATAGTGTGTGTGTGTGTCCCAATGTTGATATAGGGTGTTTGTGTGTCCATGTTGCTATTGTGTGTGTTTGTGGGTGTGTGTGTGTGGTCCCATGTTGCTATAGTGTGTGTGTGGCCCCATGTTAATATAGAGTGTGTGTGTGACCATGTTAATATAGTGTGTGTGTGTGGCCCCATGTTAATGCAGTGTGTGTTTGGCCATGTTCATATAGTGTGTGGCCCCATGTTAATATAAAAGTGTGTGTGTGACAATGTTGTTAATATAGTGTGTGTGTGTGTGTGTGTGTGGCCCCATGTTAATGTAGTGTGTGTTTGGCCATGTTCATATAGTCTGTGTTTGTGTTTGGCCATGTTCATATAGTGTGTGTGTTTGGCCATGTTCATATAGTGTGCGTGTGTGTTTGGCCATGTTCATATAGTGTGTGTGTTTGGTCATGTTCATATAGTGTGCGTTTGTGTGTTTGGCCATGTTCACATAGTGTGTGTGTGTGTCCGCAGCATTTTTTTTTTTTTTTTTTATATTTCTTTATTGAAGAATGTCAAACATGTACACATCAGTAAATAAATTAGAACAAAGATATGTTTATACTTAATAATCATGAACCATGACACATAGTATGAGGAAAAACGTCATCTGTGAGTCACTGAAGTGAACTATAAATATGATATCACACATAAGGTACAAAAGCCTGGAGAGACCGGAGCAACACAAGCACTCTCCTAGTCCAGAAAGATAGGTGGGTCTTGCATGAATATTCTAGTTTCATACCAAAGGGTATGTTGAAAACATTTTTGTATTTGCTCTCTCAGCGGGACTGACAAAGTGCCAACAAAGCTCTCCCAAGTGTCAAAAAATCTCCCTGTGTATTTTGTTTTTTGGAGGGAGGCTTCCAACCAGTCCATTTTCATGGCAAAGAACATTTTTTCTTTAAAGAGGTCCAGTGTGGGGGATGTGCTCTGGATCCACATGTGGAGGATGCATTTTCTTGCCACTGCCGAAATAATCAGCAGCAGACGTCTGCCACCTCTGGATGTGCGGGCATTTGGTGGGAGAATGCCCAATATAGCCCAGTCTGGTGTGAAAGGGAGATAATTTACAAGATCAGCAGTAGCAAACCTCCACACACGTATCCAGAACCCTCTAATAACCGGACATCCCCAGAAACAATGAAACAAGTCTGCCCCTCCCATCCCACATTTAGGACACCTATCATTATCTGACAGACCCATAGCCAATCTGCGATGTGGAGATATATATCCCCTGTGAAATATGTTGAGGAACATTTCTACATATGTAGAGGCTGGGAGTAATCTGATCGAGATGTTTAAGTTTTTAAGCAAAATTTCATTAGTTAAGTGCGGGAATGTCAATAACCATTGAGCAAGGCCCGAGCGTATGGTAGAATAGTCTATGTTGTTTCTCAGGAGTCTATAATGAATTGAAATAGCGTTTTGTTTGGGGGATTTAGAGAGTAGTATATTGTCTAATGGGTTATCCCAATCTATGTCTGAGAAAAAAACAATTAGGCTCTTGACATAATGTTGGGCTTGGAGAAATGTCATCCCGCATAACGCATAACGCAATGGTTTCTTGGTTGATTTATTCATCAATTGACCCGCAGAGTATAGACCCTGTTGTTCCCATGTCTTAAAGGGACGAGCCGCCATGCCATCCTGAAAATCAGGATTACCAACAAAAGGAAGGTGTACAGATTTGTAAGGATTTAAATGAAATTTATGTCGAAGAATGTGCCAAATCTTTCTCACAGACATCACCAGTGGGTTATCTAATAATTCTATCGATATTTCCTGGTCATGAATGTGAAGAAAGGACTTTATATGCATAGAAGGTATAAATTGTTTTTCCAATGCCAAATTGGTATATATACTAGTTTGTGATATCCAATCTCTCAAGTACCGTAAATGTGCAGCGTAACTATACAGAACTATATTGGGAAAGTTGATGCCTCCATGTCCGCAGCATTTTAAATATAATGTGCCTCTGTGTGCGTGAGCGCAATATTTTAATACAGTGTGTGTGTGCTCGTGCAGTATTTTAATATAGCGTTCGTGTGTGTGTGCGCGCAGTATTTTAATACAGTGTATGTGTGTGTGCGCGTGCAGTATTTTAATACAGTGTGCGTGTGTGTGCACGTGCAGTATTTTAATATAGCGTGCGTGTGTGTGTGCGTGCAGTATTTTAATATAATATGTGAGGGAAGGGAGGATCTTAATATAGTGTGGGAGGTAAGCTATTTAATGGTAGCGTGTAGGTGGGGGCTAATTATTTAAGGTGAGATGAAGGAACCTTTAATTTAATGCTGGGGTGGTTTAGGGCTATCAATTGAATATGGGGCTGATTTTGGGGAGGAGGGCTATGGATGGTTGTGGAAAATAGCTATATTTATTAAACTTTAATGCTATTTAATTTATTGCTGGGACTGTTTGGAGGGAGGGAAATATGTTTTGAGTAAATGGGTATACTGTTAATTTAATGTTGGAGCTGGTTGGAGGGAAATAGGTTTACTTATTAAATGTAAATATTATTATTGAGGGGACTGGAGGGAGGCCTAACTATAAAATGTGAGTGCTATTGTTTTAGCACCGGGCTGGTTGGAGTTTTCTAAATCTCATGTACTCTTTTTATTCAAAATAGGGCATCCAATATTCCAGGATCAAGACAAGAAAGTAAAGAAACCAGCTGCTACAAGTGGTGAAAGTGACCAAGACAGGTAGGAGAGAGCAGGACAGTCTGCCAACTGGTGGGGCAGTCCTGAATTTGGGTGACTGTCTAACTTAGTCAGGATTTGGTCCGACTGCAAGAACAGTTGGGAGGTATGTCCCGCTTCACAACGTACTGCTGTGTGCATCTAACAGTAGTGCCTGTGTATTTGTCTAAAATGATAACCATGTTACATAATAGGGGCTCTTCTGTCTTAAATACCCTGGGACCCCTGAGCTTTAATCCACATATGGTTAGGGGAAGGGAACTGATAGCTGCTCTCAGTTCCCGGACTGGACACAGACTGCAGAGCAAGCCGAGGAGCTCTAAATCTCACAAGATTTGGTAATCTCGTGAGACAAAGAGCTTTCCTGCTCACTCTACAGGAAGTTCCCACCCTTAAGGATGTCAGTAGCACCAGAAGCATAGATAAGTACAGTGGGCTTGGGGTGTTATAATGTGTCTGGGGGGATGACATAATGTGGCTCGGAGGGCATGATAAATGTAATGTTTTATTATAATGTATGTATCAATGCCCCATGTTAGCCACACCCACAACATAATGTGGCCACGCCCTTTTCAGCACATAGTCTCTTCCCTGCTGGAACTGAGGTGGGCTTGTGTACTTTAAATACCTGTGCTGATTTTTAGTCCAAGTCCAGCTCTGCTCAGACATAACAAATCTTGGAACTTGACTCACATAGTAGCTGCTCCAAAAGTTCAGCTCCGCTGGACTCACTCTCTGTCGCCACAGGTGGAGATGGCTGCTGCGCAGATGTAGTTTTTTCATCGAAAGTACACCATGTCTAGACATTTTACATGGTGAAGTAAACCTATACTCGCCCTATCTCCCAGAATGTCTGGGAGTCTCCAGAAATTTGGATAGTTCTCCCAGACCCTTGGGACAGCAGGCCTTTCTACCGTGTGAAGTGAGTCGAATGGGGGCATCTGATTTGCATTGAATTTTGTTATTTTAGGTGGGCAAAATGACACAATTATTAGTGCCATGCCCTCTGTGCTTTTTATATTTTAATGCAGGCAAGTATGAGTAAACTGTTTAACACAACATTACAATGTGATAAATTTACTTTTGTTTTCCCTTATATCATTTTACATTTGGTGGGTGGTTTTTAGACTCTCCTTAATTTCACACTTATCTGGATTTTACAGAATATATTTATTTACAGTCTCTTGGCATTGCCTCACACACACTTGTGAAACATTTTTTTTTATATATAACATGCAGTTGAGACCTTGCTATTATATCAGTATTCTGTAGGGGTCAGAGGCAGAACTGAATTAATGCTGTGGGGGGCCGAGGGCACTTAAGACAGGGGGGAGGGTCATATGATATAATATGAATACCCCATGGTGTACGCTTGCGAGAGGGGCTTCTCACCTCTTTGTCTGTTTTACCCAGTTTGTTTATTCGTTTACTATGTTTGTCCCCAATTGTAAAGCTCTACGGAATATGTTGGCGATATATAAATAAATGATGATGATGAGGGTGTAATTTGACAAATATTAGATAAACACACGACCACTCACACATAACAGCCTCATCAATATGCAGGGAAGAGTGTGCCCATACTAATGATTTCACCTGATGATGTCACTGGCGCTGTGCACAATCTTTTTCCGCCCACATGGAGCTGTGCTGTGGTAGTTAAGAGCAGCCCTCCGCCCCCCTCCTCCACTTTAATTTTACCTGCTAATATTATACCACTTTAGTCAATTGTGTTTGACCGGGCCTAACTGACCTCTGTCATCCTTTTGTTGGTTGTTTGTTATACATACTGGTCAACGACTACAACTACGCACACAAAACTCGGGGGCAACTGAGTGCTAGTAAACTATTAGATTTGGCTACAGTGGCTGACTATATACAAGTTAATTTTTTTTAATGAAAAATTGCCTTTAAACCAGTTACAAATCTTAGTATTATGTGGCTTTAAGACATTCTGGACTAACCCCCTCTTTTGTAATTGACCCATACTCCTAAAGTCCATATCTCCAGACCCCAGTACAGAGGGTACACTGCGCAGCACGCTTCAGAATGTCAAGACAAGGAGAGGTGCCCCCTCTTGTTTGCAAGGTCCTGGTTCGCTCAATGTGCTCACTGTCTATGGATTACTGGCATCTGACATGATTTGCGACAACAGAAAGGCGTCTTTGTGAAATCGTTGGCAGAGGCTGTGCAGTCCCACAGACCGGCTGAATGTCAACTGCTGGGTACTTCAGAAAACTACTCTCTTCTCCAAATGTGTGCAGACCCGTCAGCTCTTTTATCTAACTCTGCAGCCAGTTTGATTTCCTTGTATGTAGTAAGGGAAATGTTACTTTCATGGAGGAAACAAATTAATACATTTAGGAGGACATTATATTAAAACAAAAGTATTTTCAAAAGACAACAGCTCTTGCTGATTTAATTAAGGTCTTTAAGAAGCTTTGTTGAATGAAGTTAAAGCTTACACATTTAGATGTTGGCAATGAATTGGCTTGTATAAGCCCTCCAACTATTGCTATACACAGGGTCGGATTAACCCGAGGTCTAACTGGGCTACAGGCCAGGGGCCTCGGGCATCCAGGGGGCCCTTGAAAGTGCTCAGCAGCATTATTGATCGGTCGGGGGAGGGGAAGCCCCCGGCCCGATCAATAATGCTGCTGAGCACTTTCACCGCCCCAGCACCCAAGGCACTTACCTCCTTCTCCTGTCATTGCAGTCCTTCCCCAGCGCGCTGTAGTCTCCTTACTGAGGAGATCTCGTGAGTCTCACTCTCACGAGATCTCCTCAGTAAGGAGCGTACAGCACGCCGGGGAAGGACTGCAATGTTAGGAGAAGGAGGTAAGTGCCTTGGGGGCTCCTTGGCTGATAGGGGGAGGCTCTCCGGGGGGGGGGGGGGCTCGGATCAGGGGGGAAGGGGGGGCCTCACAGGGGAATGGAGGCCCCCTTAGCCTCCATTCACTTAATCGGTTCCTGGCTATGATACATATTTTTTTCTTTCTATTTACAATTTGCATTTAGCCATGGCATGACGAGGCAGAGTTGTTTACTGTCATAGCCCTGGGATAAGACCCTGCTCTCTATATATAAGAGATCACAGCAGAGATGTACCTTAAAATATGTAACTCTGTCCAATGGTATAAAATATATAACTGAAAAACACAGATGGGAGAAGATGAAGCAATGTGTTTCATAAATGTTGCAGGATGACAATTGAATCTGCCATCAAGTTCTACACTGATTTTTGTATGCCTTTAATAATTAGTGCCTTATGTACTATGTACTAGTATTACATGGAGCCCCAGCACACCTTTATTGAGTTATTATGTGTAATGCAGCCCTGCTTAGAAACAGAACAACGCTAACACCTGCCAAACTCAGATCTGACAGAATGTTGGTGCAGGAAGGAAAGTTTAGCCCTGCAACATGCATCATGGTAATGTTTAATCTGATGTAACTATTTATAGAGAAATTTAAATTGCTAGTATGTAAAGATTCTTTTAGTTCTCTTTTTTTTTTTTGCTTAAATACCCCTGCAAACCAAGCCATAGAGTTGGATGCCCCCTAGTGGGGATAGATTTTTTATGCAATCCTCCCTTATTTCCTGCCCCCTACCATACATTTTATAATTAGGACAATCAGGTTTCATTTGCACATGGGCTTGCTTGAGCCTCACAATAGTTCAGAGATTTTTGTATTAGCAAATGTAAACAGCCAACTCCCAGCTGCTTCAGAGGTACATTCATATCAGAATGACGCCTTATGCAACATCTACAGACTTAATCACTCTTCATAAACCACAAACTCTTTCTCTTGTTGGACATCATAGCTGGGATTCATATGTCAGTTGGTCTGTGAACACCGTTACTTGATGCCAAAACAATTATTTTTTCATTCCACCTGACAGGTCTAAGATATTTAGGGAAAGTTCACAGTTGTTAATGCATGACCCGCCCTGACATGTCTTGGTTTCCATTCTATACCTCTCACATTGATGTGGAGAAAAAACTCCCCAACAGTTCATATTGTACATGCTGCTGTTTCCAACATACATTGTGACATGATATTAATGGATACATTTTGGCAGGACTATGGGGCTATTTATCATAAGAGCATTTTTATCATCATCACAAAAGATAACAACGTTTAAAAATAGATCAAATATATTATTAAACAAATGTTACAAATATTTTATAACCTTTAATTAGAAAAAGCTTTAAAAATGCTTAATTCATGGCCAACCTAGTGTGGGAGCCTACCAACTCTAGACAGCACACCAAACACATCCATTCTCCATGTTGTAGCTTCTTATTGATATTTGTGTCATTATGAAAGAGTGTGACTTTGTCTGTGCTAGTCAGACCCCAATCTCAACCACAACCTCAGCTCTTCCCCTTCCAAGGCATCGAAAAATGCAGCTCGCACCACTGTTGTATGGTGCACTGAGCTCCCCCTACTAGAGCAGAGTATTGTGAAGCAGGACTAAGCTCTGACAGAGAGGGACCGTCCAGCAAAATTATGACTTTCCTGCCAGTATTGGAACAATTTTTAGACTGGTACTAGTAACTTGTAAAATAAAAATTACATATAGGCCAAAAGCAACACCTATGTAATCAACATAGGTGTTAATAATGATATATAATAATGATAATATTAATAATAATATTAATAATAATAATAATAATAATGATCACATGTTAAAGATTTCCACTGCCAAAGATTTGATTATACTGGTGTATCTGGCACTCATAATAGCATTATGGGTGATAATTATATTTATTGCCATTTTGTAGTTTTTCTAGTCAATGACTGCAGACCAAAGATACACATTTTCACCACTTGAGCACAGCATGACTATTGCTGGCTATGCCATTATACTGCTCAAGGTGAATGGCCTTCATTTTCTCTTTACAGTTACAGCATAGACGATTGCGTATGTATTTTATTATTCTGGTATTGTAGTACTATAAATGTTTATGTAATAATGGGCTGTCTCTTTACTGTTTCCCTTCTCTGACCAGTACAATCTATCTCCTCTGCTTAGGAAGTGACAGAAATTACCATTGTTATCTCAGGCAACAGCCTACTTACTAAAATTAGATTCTGTCTTGGCCTTGGCTATAGATATATGCAGGAAAACACATGAATCAAGTGAGGGTGAAATGTTATTCTCTGTCTCATCTACTCTGCTGTGTATATAAAAATGTTAACTAGAAACCAGCTCCAGCAAAGTACAGTGTAGGAACACTCACATATTATATGAAAATGGCACTCAAATAAAATGCTTAATGGCTGATACCTTTCCTTACATTATTCTCTTATCGTTTTAACCATAACCATAATAAAGACACGACAACTTAAATGTGGGGAAAGTAACACGGGATTTATTGCAGGTATGGTGGTGGAGAAAGGAGCAGTCCGAGTCGACATCCGCCAGACCAACCAGGATGCCCCAAGCCTTCCAGGGGGCATCCGCAAACAGGGGACAACCACACACCCCAAGGCGCACATATCTACCTAAACGGGGCTACCGCCCCGGGCACTACAGAACCCTCCCCTTTTCTAGGCTAACGGAAGCAACCACAAGTCAACCCGGTCGGGAAGTACTTGGACCGAGACTAATAGCCTATTCCATTTGAAAACAGGTGGGTTAAGCGTGCCCGATACCATCATGTGCCCTTACCACTGGCCGTCGACTGTACTGCGATTTCCAGCCACTGCTACTCCAAGATAACCACCACCGCCAAACTGTACCGGTACAGGATCACCGCAGATGACCATCTTTGTTGATGCATAGGGAGGGAGGGTGGGTAACGTCCAGCAGTGTAAGAGATGGATTCTTCTCCGCCTATCCCATATATAACCTCCGTAACTCCTTCCCATGACTCATCCGGACGTCCTGATCAGACCAGCTCCTTTAACCCCCAGAGTCCAATACAGTTCAACACAGCCTTAGCTTTTATTATCCCTCGAGCTTATATCCAGCCCTCTGTTCTTAGTTCTTCCAAAATCAGTAACTAAAAGAAGTACAATTAGGTACAGACATAAACCTTTATGCCTGGACCACAACGTCAATTATTTCAATAAAACACACTGGTTATTGATTTTGGAAGACTGATCCTGTAAATGCCATATTTTTGCTTTGGAACACTGCAAATGTGACACACATATACAGTTGTGGATGTGGAAATTATCAAGTGGCGTTATGGAAAATGTAAGTGAACGGAACTTGATAGTTTTACAATGAAGGCAGTAAGAGAAGAGGTGGTACGGCATTACCACCGTATACCAGCCCACTTCAATATATTGTGTAAATCATGCAAACAGATGGCTTCTCACACAGGTTTTCTGAAGCACTTTGACATTTATTTTACTTGTCAGGATGGATAAACAGTCTTGGCAGTGTTTTCAGCAAAGAAAATGAAACTTTCACAGCAATAAACATAATCCAATAGCCCTTAACTCTGGCTATAACAGTTAGGTCCCTAACTGGTCACTGGCCACTCGCACAAGTCTCCCACACACAGATCAAACCCAGCTTTTTAAGCTTCCTGTCAGGCCTTGCTTTGGCTGACTCCTTAATTGATTAGAATAGGTCATACTTACCAACTTTCTTCAGCTCTCCTCCGGGAGCCTGCCGGTGGAGGTGGGCGTGAGGGAGTGGGGCACCAAAAATCGCGTCATTTTGGACCTGCTCCCTGTGATGTCATGACGCAAACGAGTCATTTGACAGCAGGGGGCGGGGACAAACACCACAACTCACCGGGAATCGCGGCATTTGGGACCTAATTCTGCCCACTTCACTAGGAAATGGGCACTTCCTAGTGAAGTGGGCAGAATTCGGGAGATTGCCACAAAATGCGCGCGTCTCCCGGACATTCCGGGAGAGTTGGCAAGTATGGACCAGGTACTCCACCTGGTCTCCTGGTGTGTGTGTGTGTGTGTGTGTGTGCGCACGCAGATTTAACCCTCTCTGCACCTTCTCACCTCTTCACCACTCTTTCCTCTATTAGACGGTGGCAAAGTGTCCCAATTGCCACTATACATATATATATCTATATATATATAGATATATATATATATATATATATATATATATATGGATTTTTACACCTATTATTGTTAATATTGTTTGTGAAAATCCTTGAGTTCTGCCTCATTTGGACCATATACATAGCCCTCCTGTGGAAGTGCAGAGGAAAGCAACTTAAATTAAATTAAGTAAAGTACTTGATATAAAATTGGAGTCCTTGGATTCAGGGTTTGTATATATATTGTGACAGAAGCACGAGAAAAGTGATAGATGGCAGTTATATATGTTCTGAATTTCACTCATATGTGTTTTATAACTCCAGTAAGATTGTTTGTATTTCCCAAACAGTGTTTCGGCTGTAGTAAAAGCTGGTATAAGGGTCCCTGGGGTTATGAATGGATAGAGAACGGTAGGTAATATTCATCAGGCCCATTTCGGGTCTTCAAGAGAACTAGCAATTTGCTAGTTAATCAGGAGTTGCACCTGATTAGGTACTATTAAAAAGCCATGAGTTTGTTTCCTTTGTCTCTCAGCAACTGGGGTGGAGGTCAGATGGCTCTTTAGAAATACTGCAATAAATGACCAGTAAGTTCTGTTATTTTGAATATGTGTGAGACACTAGGTCCTTCACTTTAGAGAGGTTATTCCTGTGTATTAGTTAGAAGCCGGATAGATAAGGATTTTGTTTATGTTTTGGTTATTTTGATGCTAGTGAAAAAAACTAACTGAGACTATTTGAAGTGAACCAAAACACTGGACTGGGGTGATATATTTGGCTGATGCATGTGAGGTGAAGTCGTCTGCTCCAGAAGATGGTACCTCTAACCCGATCTTGCGACACAAAGCATCTCTAGCTTGTATCAATCTGGGGCAATGTAGAAAAGTGAGGTACCTCTGTTTTATTCATAAGAAACACAAACTGTGTTCAAATTAGAGATGTTCACTGACCTCCGTGTTCTGGTTTTGGTTTCAGATCTGGAGTAACTTCCTGTTTTGGTTTTGGCAAAACCGCCCTTGCATGTTTTGGTTTTGGATCCCTATTATTTTCTAAAATACCTATTATTTTTTTTGCTAAAATCACATAATTTTGCTCTTTTCCCCCTCCATTATTATTAACCTCAATATAACTAATTTGAAGTAATTTGCAGTCAATTTTGACCACCTCACAGGTCACAATATTATTTTTATATACTTTCAAACAAAGACTGCAGCAGTTCTTGCCAGTGATAAGAAGAAGGCCATTGTCATGCCTGGGCATAAGACCAAAAAATCCACCTCTTATGTGTGGAATTATTTTTACCCAAATCCTGACAACAGTTGTCTAGTCATTTGTAGCATTGTAAAGCCACAGTCAGTAGAGGTAGGGACCTTAATCATCTAGGATCCTCCTCCATGTTACGCCTTTTGAAGCGAGTTCATGGAAAGCTTTTGTGAAAATCAGAAACTTATGCTAAAAAATAACAACAAGCAGTCCAGCATCAGCTACCTCCCTTCTCTCAGCTAGATCCCAGCACCTGCAATCTACACCCACAACACCTTCACCATCAATATCCTCACAAGTGATTGGAGTTAATCCTGCATCCAAGTTTCTAAGGCGAGATGACTTCTCCCCTATCCAGGACTCCTCCGAAGAATCCTTAAGCGTTAGGCCCACTGCTGCTGTTCCTGCAGCTCCGGGTGGTTCTTCAACCAGGAAGCAGACCAAGAAGAAGACTACTAGTAGTTTACAACAGTTGACTGTTAAACAATCCTTTGCATTATGAAGCAAGTATGAAAACTTTGTGAAGCAAGTATGAAAGTCACCCAGTCGCAAAGCAGATCAGACGCCATGGCGACTATGCTACTATTAGATCTGCGTCCAATATCCACTATTAATGCAGCTGGTTTTAGACAGTTACTTGAGGTCTTCTGTCCCCATTACCAAATTTCATCACAACACTATTTTACTAGAAAAGCTATTCCTCACCTCTACCAGAAGGATCGTAAAAATGTAATTATTGGGCTACAAAATGCCATTCTACCCACTGTACACTTAACCACAGACAAGCGGAACTGGGCAAACTAAAGATTATATGACTGTGACAGACCACTGGGTTGGTGATTCGCCTTCACCAGCAGCGACAGCAACAGCATGTACCCAAGAACGTCACATTTTTCAGAGGCAGGCTACTCTATATCATCTGCTTCACTAAGAGGCATATTATTATTATTATTGTAGATTTGTAAGGCACCACAGCGCCGTACAGTAGGGAAGACAAGGACATACATAAAACAGAACATATGTAAAACAAGAACAGACAAGGCAGACAAAATGAATGGAGACATGAAAACAAAGGGTATGGAGGACCCTACTCATTAGAAAGCTTACATTCTAAAGGGAAGAGGGCAAAGCTGAAACAAGAGGAGCGAGTGTGTTTCAGAGTGGAGATTGGGATAGTTGTGAGGGTGCATTAGTGTGAATAGTGTTATCGAGGATAAGATCACCTCTTAAAAAGAGTTGGGTTTTCAAAGAGCATCTAAAGATTTGAATGCTGTGGGAAAGTCTGATTGAGCGTGGTAGGGATTTTCATAAGTGGGGAGCAGCAAGGGAGAAGTCTTGAAGGCATGAGTGAGAGGTGGTTATCAGAGACAAGACAAGACGCAAGTCAGAGGTAATGATGCTGACAATCTGTTTGAAAAACTAAGGGATGTCATTGCAACATGGCTTATCCTGCTTTGACTCCCCTGAGGATATGTGATTTCTGATAACGCCACCAATATTGTTAGAGCATTACAACGGGAGAGATTCCATCACATTCCCTGTTTTGCTCACACAATCATTTGGTGGCACAGAACTTTTTAAAAAATTACAATGACATGCAGGAGATGCTGTCTGTGTCCCGAAATATTTAGGGTCATTTTTGGGATTCTGCAACAGCATTTAGGAGAATGCAGCAGCTGCAAGAAGAATAAAATTTAGTGGGAATATACTTTAGTCCAGCGCAGTGGAGAATACTTTCCGTATTGTGCAAGGTGCTGAAACCACTCAAAGTAGTCACCTGTGAAGAAAGTGCAGACACTGTTAGCTTGAGTCAAGTGATTCCCCTAATTAGACTTTTTGAAAAGCAGCAAGATAAATTGAAGGAGGAAATTAAACAAAGCAATTCCGCTAATTATGTTGGACTTGTAGATTAAGTACTTTGTTTGCTTCGCCAGGATCTAAGAGTTATCAACATCTTGATATCGGATCATTACAGTTTGGCAACTGTGCTTGATCCTAGGTTTAAGAGCTATGTATTTTCTTTCTTTCCAACTGACGCAGTTCTCAAGAAATGCAATGAGCTCCTAGTCAGCAAGCTGATAGCTCTAGTGGTACATGACACAATGATGTCTCCTCCTTCAGTTTCTCTGGAAATTGCTGCTAGGAAAAAACTTAGTTTTCACATGACACTCAGTGGTGATGCAGATGAGTCTGCACAACATTTTGACAATTGGTGTGGTCAAAAAGAATTGCCCAAAAATCGTGAAAGCACTTCCGTAAAATGAACTACAAATTCCATGAGGAAGGCTATTACCGGCATTTACATCAAAGTACACAGACTTCTGTGATGGTGGATTCCAGCGGGGATGAATTAGTATTGTTTGAGGGTGATGTATACACTGATGAGGGTGAAGATGATGACAGGTGCTGAGATCTAGCTGAGAGAAGGGAGATAGCTGATGCTAGTATGCTTGGTAATATTTTGGATAGAATGGCATGTTGGTATTTTTATATTTTTGTACAGTAAACTTTTACCTTTATTAGAGAGGTATTTTTTTCTTTACAAATCTACAAGCTTTTTATTTACATTTTTGTTTCTCTGAATTAAAACCACTATGCACTTGAACATAGATTTTAGCACATGAGGTAGAGGGATTAGTATCATCATGACTGAGACTGGAGAGTGTCAAGAACAATGCCACCCCTCCTGTTTCTTTATGAGCTATGGCACAGTAGAATGTCACTGGAGACTTAAGAACACTGACAGCCCTATTTTTACAATCTCTGTTTCAGCACTGAACCCTGTCACCTCTCCTGTTTGTGAGTGAGCTATGGTACAGTAAAATGTAACTGCAGATTTAGACCAATACTGCCAGCCCTATTATTTCTATTTCAGCAATGACAATTAGCAATGGAGCAATAGAGCTCTCCTCTTTGTGTTTTACCTATATAACACAGTACAATGTGACTTCAGATTTACAAGACCAAGCCTGCCAGACCTAGTATTTGTATTTCAGCATTGACTATTAGCAATGGAGCTCTCCTCTTTGTATGTTACCTATATAACACAGTACAATGTGACTGCAGATTTAGAAGACCAAGCCTACCAGACCTATTATTTCTATTTCAGCAATGACAATTAGCAATGGAGCAATGGAGCTCTCCTCTTTGTATGTTACCTATATAACACAGTACAATGTGACTGCAGATTTAGAAGACCAAGCCTGCCAGACCTATTCTTTCTATTTCAGCAATGGAGCAATGGAGCTCTCCTGAATGTCACTGGAGACTTTGATGAACACTGCCACCCCTCCTCTTTCTTTTCTATCTATGACGCTGTCCAACTGCACTAGAGACTGCCAAGAACTGTGCTACCCCTACTGTGTCCCTCTGTGAAATGGTGCTGGATCGCCGTGGAGGGCGGTACTTATAGAATACAAAACTCGCAAGATCCGAGATCCGACAACGTAATGATGACGTTTTGCCTCATTTTCAATTCCGAGGACACGCGAAAGTACAGAGTACTTGGATCTGCTAAGTTCGGGTGTGTTTTATTCTCGGGGAACCGAGCCTGAGCATCTCTAGTTCAAATCAGTAATATTTCTCTACAATATTCTTAGAAACCACAGCAACATCTGATCTGACAGATCTGACTTCAGTTTACAATTTTGTACATAGTATAGTTAATGAAATGAGTATAAGTAGGTTTTGCAATGTGACATTTAATATTCACACAGATCTACCATCTGCTATGTAACAGTAGTGTATAAGGGGTGCATTGTTAGGGGCCAAAATGTTCCCACTTTAGATGGACAACATTTTCAGAACTGTTCTCTGGAATATTCCCTTCATTCCACATTTTTGCATGTTTCTCCTGTAGTATTTGGTCTTAAATGTTCCAGACAAAATTCCCATTATCATTTTTGTTCTGCCTGCTATTAAAACCACACCACAGAGCAAAATGAAAGGAGACCATTGCCGATCCAGCTCTATATATAGAATATAAATAATGTGTAATGTGGAATTTAAAAATAGAGTTAGGAATGGCATTCTACAGCATGGCAATGCAAATGGGGAACTGAAAGACTATCACTGTAACTTCGCACCTCTGTAAAATAGTCTGCTACGCATAAATAGAGATCTCTCAAGCAACTAGTTAGAGAACCAACAGACAAGGATACAATCCTAGTGTCTGTAGGAGAGAACTTGGGGTCTGCAACAAAACAAAGGTTTTAGATTTCAGAAAGCATGTTTTTAGCAGAATAATACATCATGTATGTGAATCTCTGACAGGGTGAAAATTTGTAGGTGGAATACAGTACGATAGACTAAAAAACGCATTATTAAATGTGATAGAGCTTTGTGCCAGATACATTGTGGAGGTCTGAGTGGATGTAGGTGCATATTGTGGCAAGTGAGGACCTGAAGGTATGTTGTGGGATTTTGGAGAAAGTAAGGGGCATGAGTCCTGTATTTTGGGATGAGTGATGTTGGCATGTCAAGGTGGTTTTCAGTTTTTTTCTTTTCATTCTTGAAATTACATTCCTTTTGAAGATTTCTAGCTTTTTGCCAAATGTGATTTACAAAGGAATTGGCAGTTGTTATAAGTGCTAAGACAAGCGTATGTAAGAAATAGACACATCCAATCAGATAAAACAAGCACATAAAAATAGCCTACAAAAAACTGCGTGTGAGGATTCACAACACGGGGTCCAGGTGACAGCTGCCAGAAATCAATTACTGTGAGGATTCACTACACTAACTCCAGATGACAACTGTCAGAGAACAATTCAAAATGACAGCTACAAACAGTTTCTCTCAATTCCTGTAATCCAATAGACATAAATCAGCACTTTGCTAAGAACAGCAATCTAGCTAGTCTACTCACCTGGACTACTGCATGGCTTTCCTTGCTCTGCAACCAGCCCTTTAGTGAAAAGGTGAAGTCAATCACTACATTTATTTCACCTGTTTATAGCCTTTATGAAGTCCCTCAATTATACTAAACCTATGCAGGAGCAAAGTTTTGTTTTGGATTTCTCTGCCTGTGCTTTGAAGAAGACTTGTTTTGTAGGACTGTACATCACAGTTCTACCTTCTCCAATCCTTTAATGTTAGCTTTGTCCCCCACTATTCTACCTTCTCCAATCCCTTAACTTTGGCCTGTACCTCACTGCGGGACCTATTTAATAATTAACAGCTTCTTGCCCCATAAAGTATCATCACAACAATGACAGATGACTTTTCAGGGCAATTTACAACTAAAGTCATGTAGGGACAGCACATTCGATAAAAGGCTGTTTGATGACTTTAGTCTAATGAAGACTCCGGATTCTGTCCTAGGATTGTGCATGCGCAGATGCCATTTATTTAGAACAGCACGGGGGAGTGCAGCAACGCTGTCGGAGGGGGATACGAAAATCTCTCTCCTGCGATGCTCTCCCCATAGGATTGAATGGCAAAAACAATCATCTGATTCAGCTTAGCTTTTCGGATTATATTCTATTATTTATATATATATATATATATATATATATATATATATATATATATATATATATGTACATCTATAATATAAATGCTTAGTGGCGTGTGTTAGTCTGTCTGTGTGTGTGTGTGTGGAAAAAATAAAACCAAGCTGCAGCGCCAGAGTTATACACTGACCTACTAAATTCTTAGTGTGTGTGGAAAAAAAATTCAGAAAGGGCTGAAATTTGGTATACTAAGATGTTTTTAATTTGTTAATTGTTAAAAGTGTTTATAAAGATTTAAAAAAAATATATATATATTTCTTGAAGGAGAAGTGACAGTTGGGAGTGGTTGGTGGTTGCCGGGGGTGACAGTGGGGAGTGGTTGGTGGTTGCCGGGGGTAACAGAGTGAGAGGAGTGTGATACTCAGGACCGCTGAGAGAGATCCCTGTGTCTGGATAGACATCTGGATAGATGTGGCGATAAAGATGAAGGATGAGGTGATGGAGAAGAATGATGAGGTTGTGACATGTGGACAAAACCACGTTAAAAAAGGGCGCTTACGTCGGGAAGTAACGCTCTTCCCCTGAGGAGGCCTGGGCTATGGCCCAAATGCATGACAAGAACCTTTTTAACACCTTAAGTAGCTTGATTTGACTAGAATGCATGAGTATCATGCACGGGTTAACTTGTATAAATATATGCGTTAATATTCTACTGGAGTGCAGACACAAGTATATTTACTATAGAAGATGAGTTGTTTGAACTCTCAAAATGAAAAGTAAATAAATTAATGGATCCAGGTTGTACTCATTCAACAGTAGTAAAAGAACTAAGATTAATGCTTGAAATACCATTAACCAAATATTGTAAATAATCATTGCTCAGAGGTACCATGTGATTGCAGAATGACAAATGTAGTCCCACTACACATAAAAGGCAGCAGGAAGGACTATGAAGACTGTACAGTAGTGTGTTTCATTTCATTATTGGGGAACTTGCCAGAATCACTTAAGAGTCAAAAAATTAAAGCAACTCAAAATGCTTGGATTTGATGCAAAGATAGTAGAATCTATAAAGAACAGGGAACAGAGTATTGTAATAAATGATGTATGCTGAGAATAAGGGCTGGAAACAAATTGCCATAACAAGAGAGGAAAGACTGTGTAGTTGTAGATAGTATAATACGTATAATATTTTATCACCACTTATCATAACAAAAAAAAATCTTATTTTTCACCATGACTTATGAGCGATACTCTGCTGCCATGTAACCTATCCAGAACTATAAGAGTTACTTAGCATATGGAAATGGAGAAGTGGTACTTCACTGAAGACCACATCTAGTGAGAGTTTGTTCCAACATGCAGAGCAAGAGAAGTGGCATTGTGAGAACCAGTGGTGGGCATCAAGCGGCCAAGTGAGCCTTCACCTGTAGCCCTCTGTATGCTGCTCCCAGTCAAACTTATTCTGCTTTGTTATAAAGCAGAGAATAAGACTTAACAGGAGCAGCATCTTCACATGCCCTCCTCTGCACACGCAGCATACCACATGTGGAGGCAGTGCAGTGTGATGTCCCTCCTTCCTCTGCTTGCTCCAGCTATAACAGTAGGTGGAGGAAGTGTGAGATGTATGTAGGGAAGTGTGATGGGCATGTGGAGGAGGCTTTATGTGGATGTGGGGGAGGTCTGAGATGCTTGGGGCATTTGATGAGGTCTTATTGGCATGTCGAGAGCTTATGGATAGGTCTGAGTGGCATGTGGGTGAGTTTTGGAGTACACATGGTATCAGAGTGTATGTGGGTGCATTTTGTAGCAAGTGGAAGTCTGAGGGTGTAGAGATGTCCCCAGGAGCTCCGGATCCGGTGCCCGTGAAGAGGGTGAAGATGGAGGCTGACGCTGTGCTCCACAAGAGGCTGAAGATGGCTCTGGCTGCTGTGCCCATGAAGAGGGCAAAGAAAAAACAGAAGAGGAGCTACTCACCGATCCAGCGGTGAGTATTTCTTCCTTTTCGCAGGTCTTGTCAGCGGAGGGAGGATGAGCCAATCAAGGCTCACCTTTCTCTGCTGGCCAATCAGCGGCCGGATTAGGTGGGCCAATCACGGCTCACCTCCGGCCGTTCAAAAGATTGTCAGGGCTAGGAGCGCCCCCGTCCAGAAGAGAAGAAAACAGCGCTGGAAATGGGGGGAGCCCTTGTAAGGGCTGAGAGCGCCCCCGCCCAGAGAGCAGCGGGAGACAACGCACCAAAGCGGAGAAGAGGCGCCGCCGCCTGGAGGGTCTGGAAGACCCGGAAAAGAAGACGGCGAGACCAAGCTGAGTATCCTGAGCAGAGCAGGTAAGTATATTCAGCATTCAGTCGGGCACAAGGCCTGTGGCCACATTCGGGCGCTAGGCCTGTGGGCACAAGTTAGGGGCATAAGGCCCAGGGAACTTGGCATAAAGCCCTATTAGGAAGCCAGTGGGCTTAAAGCCCAAGAGTGTAAAAAGGGCACAAGGCCCTTGTAGTTAGCCAGGGGGCTATAAGCCCATTAGAGTCAAAGCGTACAAGGCCCTAGGTAGTGGGATAGAACCCAGAGTTTGGAAGGCCACAAAGTCTAGTGAGGCAGGGGCTAGTACCCCTGGGTGACAGGGCACAAGGCCCTAATTAGTGGGCACAGAGCCCAAGGTAGAGAGGGGGTTAAGGCCCATAATCAGAGCACAAGGCTCTGTAGTCAGCTGGGCAAAGAGGCCCATGGTGTAGGGCATAAGGCCCTGGTTGTAGACAGTGGCGTGAGAGCCCTGTGAGAGTAGGGCGCGGTCCTGTGTGTGTGTGTGGTGAGTACACTAGGTGGGAGACAACAGTAGAGCAGAAGGCTCCTGTTAGAGCTGTATTAACCGGCTGGTTAGATAGCAGCTGTGTACTTGCGTGGTCAGCCTGCCATATACTGTAACAGTGTTTTATTCTGTCTGTGCGGCGAATATTGCCTTGTGTATCGTATTTGGGGCTGTGCTGTGTTTTCTTTCCAGGTGCAAGACGTCAGGCCCCCATTAAAGGTAGGCTCTTGTTTTCTGGTTGTTTTCCTGCTATAACCTGTACTGTGGGGACAAGGTGTAGTTAAGAGCTTACACATAGCTAGGGAAGGAACACACATTAGTTTTCCTGTCCCGTAGGTCCCTGGGGTTATTGTGGTTTCCAGAGGTGTTAATTGAGTACCTCACTGGCAGTGCAGCACAGCTCAACTGAGTTCCAGGGGCTGCCGGTGGTTCTGGTTGAGTGTTCCAGTCCTCAGTTCCGGCAGGTTCTCTGGCTGTTCCGGACTGGAACAGGTGTTCCGCTTGAGTGGAGGCAGTCGTTTTGGTTCCGGCAGTGACGACTGGCGGTTCAGTGCGGCAGTTGACACTCCGGTGGTGTGCTGTTCCAGTGAGCCTCTTTCAGGCCTTGTGCAAGCGGTCCTTAGGATTCCGTTGGTGACCCCATAGCGAGGAGACAGTCTTCTCAGTATGACCTGGGTGAGGGTGTTAGGAACAGCCCTCCGGAATAGACCGTGAACACTGGCTGGTGTTCCCCGTAAAGCACAGTGAGTAGGTCCAAGTAGTACACCACACCCAGTTAGAGTTAGAGTTGTTTAGTCAAGTTGCATTACCAGCCGTTAGTAGTTGTTAGGGTCGGTCGCCTTTTGTAGTAAGTAGTTTTGTGGGTGTACATCTTAGCCTCACTAGTAGAGTAGAGGGAATCTGTGTGTTCTTTGTCATCCACAGGTATCGGGAAAGAGCAGGAGAACAGGACCGAAAGTTGGAGTGCCCGGTGAGTATAACGCTCGATTCCCTCTTCCGGTTAGGCCCTCACGGAGAGGTGAGTGAGGTGCTTGAGGCGGGACTGTTCCTGGTCTCAAGCGCCTTGGCAAGAGAAAAACTAGGTGGCGGCAAGCGAGGTTGACGGGAGTGTCTTCGCTCATTGCCGTGGTCTCGGACAGCCCTTTCCTGGTAGGCACGGCCTTAATTCTTGTTTCTTCCTCAGAGGGAAGTGGTTGGAGAAGACCAAGGTTCTGGTCGCTGGTCTGCTGAGCAGCGGCTGGGGTGCATCAGAAGCGGACAGAAGGTGACCATCGTTTGTAAGGTAAGTTCATCTGTGTGCGTCTGTCCTGTTTCCCGCAGGCGTTTCAAGTGTATGTGGTGGGATATAGGATCAAGTGAGGAGCATGTGGGGGGAGGGGGTGCAATTTGGGATGAGTGATGTGGACATGTGTAGGTGGTTTTCAGCCTTCTTTTTCCCTTCTTGAAATTACATATAATGTACGTCCCTTTTGAAGGTTGGAGGTCACATGTGCAGCCCTTGAAGTATATTAGGTTGTCATCACTGGCGTAAACTGTTTAGCAGAGATCCAAAGATTATAAATGCACTGCATTTTTTCCTAGTTAAGTTGAATCAAATTCTTTGCACTGTAATACTAAGAATATGTATTTATATTGTATTAAGTTCTAAGACAAACTTTGTTCTTATTAAACAACAAATCTTTTGTTACTACATATTCCTACTCCTTTCTTAAGCAGACCCCCTGTAGTTTACAAAAGTAATATTCCAGTGGTCCTCCTAAAAACAAGCTCTTATCTTCTGCAAACATTAAACATTTAGTCAAAACAAAATTTAACCTTGGCTGACTGAAAATCAAAGCCGTTTACAGAAAAATATGTCCATTCTTATTCCTGTGATTTAGAGGTGCTTTGTTCTCAGTCTGAAAACACAATAAAATAATGGAGAAAACAAATCTGTAAAATAATTTGTGGGGTCTGCAAATTTATTTATTTATGAACAATGAGTTCATGTGCAAAAATCACAAAATTGGGGGCTAAAAATGGTCCCACTGAGATGACTGAAATGAGTTGATGATGTAAGGTAAACTTACTGACAGTGTCATAGATAGTACTATGAAGATTGGACTCTGATCAGAAGCCAGTCTTCATAGATTATATATAACTCTACCTAAACAAATATATTTTGCCTAAGTAAAATCACCATGACAGGTACTATAACTTACTTGAATGACTAATTAAACTTGAAATAGATCTTCTGCTTGAAATCACATGTTGAAATCTAAGACATACACTTTTACAGCAGTTTGGCAAATCGGTTGCAAATAACTGACCTTCCTTAGGAACATCTGTAACCATGGAAACAGTCCACAGTTTTTCCCCATGGTTACAGATGCTGCTAAGGATGGTCAGTTATTTAGAAACTCTCTGTAAAGTGGCTGCAAAATATATTTCTGAGATTTCAATAGAAAACAACAACCTGATTATTCCAGTATGTTGTTGTGCACAGCGTAATTATTTTAATTAGGTAAATATTTTAATTAGGCAAGTCAGGTCTCAAGGAATATGTACATATCTGACTGTGGCAGCAAACATTTACTTTGTAAGGCAGCTTTCTCTTTAGAGCCATAAATAAGTTTACTCAGCCATTTCTATAAAATAAGAGGAGAAGCTTTATTGACTGAAGATTCTTCCGTTAAGCAAAACGTACAATAGTACAGGAACATAAATATAATTAGTGAAATACATCATCATCACCATTTATTTATATAGCGCCACTGATTCCACAGTGCTGTACAGAGAACTAATTCACATCAGTTCCTGACCCATTGGAGCTTACAGTCGAAATTTCCTAACATACAGACAGAGAGAGACTAGGGTCAATTTTGATAGCAGCCAATTGACCTACTAGTATGTTTTTGGAGTGTGGGAGGAAACCCGCCCTATTTCAATGTTCTATTGCATTATATTGTTGATGTTAGATTATTGGTGGTCAGCTGCAGTATTTAATATCCTGGGGCCTGATTCATTAAGGATCTTAACTTGAGAAACTTCTTATTTCAGTCTCCTGGACAAAACCATGTGTACAATGCAAGGGGTGCAAATTAGTATTCTGTTTTGCAAATAAGTTAAATACTGACTGTTTTTTTCATGTAGCACACAAATACTTCATAGCTTATTTGTACGCTGAAATTTAAAGTTAATATTTGTGTGCTACATGAAGTCCAGGAGACTGAAATAAGAAGTTTCTCAAGTTAAGATCCTTAATGAATCAGGCCCCTGATGTTTATATGTTTAACTACTTCCATATAACTATCTAGTAAATGTAACTATTTAGAGCACTGTAGCTGTGATTACTCCTGATTTGCTGATCTTTTATGGTTTGATGGACTCCAAAAGCCTTTAGTGCTTTATAAGAAACAGATGGATGAGGCTTCCTGATGGTAAAAGGCCAAGCCCGCGGGCAGGTTTATATCTAAGTGAAGTGAGGGTTGATTTGGAAACAAAAAGGGTGAGGGTGTGTTGAGAAATATGTCTGGATCTTTTATGAAGGGAAGGAAGGATGCAGTTGTCTGTTGTATTTTGTGTAGCTGAGAGTAAGAGTTACGTTCTACCTTTATTTCTGCCATTATAAGCTGAATTTCATATATGTCTTATTTAATAAAACTACGATAAACTAGGTGTAAAAAAACATAATGATTTATAGTCTTGTACTGTGTGCGCATAGTAGTGGACATTTATGAAAATGGGTTCAAGCAAATTTTCTGCACAAATACCTGTGCACCAGTTCTCATAACTGTGTTTTAGGAAGCCATATGTGGTAGTAGTTTATGCATTCCATCTGAATACACCAGAGGGTATATTTACTAAACTGCGCGTTTGTAAAAATAGAGATGTTGCCTATAACAACCAATCAGATTCTGGCTGTCACTTTGTAGAATGTACTAAATATATGATAACTAGAATCTGATTGGTTTCTATAGGCAACATCTCCACTTTTCAAACCCCCAGTTTAGTAAATATATTGACAAATGTGCGCTACTATCACGTAAAATTTAACCTAAGAACTTATTTTTGATATATTCATAATACAGATTTTTAAAGTGGCACATTAAACTCAAGTAGACCGTCTCTAACATTAAAGTATTCTCAGCTGGAAGGGGATACCGAATATTGGTGAAAAGTTTTTTTTCACATGGACTGTGGGCACTGTCTGGAATGCTGCTATTTCTCAGCGTAGGGACCTTGTAGGCGCTCCAATGCACTTGTTTAAATTTTGCCCACAGGTTTTTCAAAGTCTGCATCTATTTTCTCTGGCTAGACACAAGCTTGCATTGTCGTTCCAGTGCCCAGAATGAAGAAAATGAATGTTTCTTACATAAAGCATTGTCTTGTTTTTGTATTTCTATTTTACGGGTTTTGTTCTTGAAATATAGACCAGTCAACAGTTTAATGAGAAAATTGGTTGTTATAATTGTATAATTTCATGCACCTCCCAAAAATAAACTGATAATTTAAGAGAAATAAATAAATGTCATGCATGGCTCTGCTCGTTCTCGTAAATAATCTAAAAATCTCTGGAGATTCTGCTGCAAAATGTTTAATTTAAAGGGGACTTCTCCACTTTTACTTTTCATCTTAACTACATAAGCATTAATCCATACTTCTAAGCAGTAGACCGTCGTTCACTGGATCATTTAGCCTCAATGATGACAACATTCCAGTGCTCTGTGCATGCATTATGTAACTGCAAGAGAAGATTTAGAAGGAACTTTAGCACTTGTTACCTTTGTAACAATTGTCTGAAACTGGAACTCCAAGATAGGGTGAAAATATGACCTTACCCACAATATCCCTCAACAGACCCCCAGGGTTGCTCTATGCAACAGTTTTTCCCCCTTTCTCATACTTTCCTACTTCTGGGTCCTCTCAGAGGGAGCGGTTCGAGTGGCAAGTGTGGGGTGATACGCTTAACCCCATCACGGCCATGATACGCAATTCCACAAATCTCATCATCACAAAAGGGCCACGAGCCTTGATTCAGCCCACTTCACTTGCGAAGTGGCGGGAACCAGGAGGAGTCTCTGAAATCCGGGAGTCTCCTGGACATTTTGGGAGAGTAAGCAAATACGCTCTATTCCGCTCTCTCTCTCTCTCATCACACCTATCTCCTCTGTCCCCCCATTCATTCTCTCTCTTTTCCTTTCTCTCCTCCAGCTCCCCTCTCTCTATTTATCTCTCCTTTTCCTCCACATCTTTTCCTGGTAAATAAACAAGGTGGGCTACAAAAAAATGTCTGCCACTCTATTTCTCCAATGTTTCCTTCATGGTGGTTCCACCCACCGCTTCTCTGAACTGGCTTAAGGGAGATTGCCAGACTCTCTCTGGAGTCCAGGAGGAGACCCACTATTTTGGTAGACACCCAGACATTCCAGTAAGCGCAGCACAGACACTCACCTTACCCGGTCCAGGGTCAAAACCATAAAGCATCAAAGCTGCAGAGTCTGCTCCATCTAAAAACAAGTGACAGCCAAGGTTACAAACCTTAAAAACACATATCCCAGTTCTGTGAGTATCACAAAAGTCCCCAGCACCACCTGGTCACAGTACCACCTTACCTCTAAATATCTGTAGCGTGAAGCAGCCAGATCATTGCAGCTAATCAATTAGATTGTGACTTCTGGAATCACTTCCCCTGGGAGGCCTCACCCTAAGACTAGCAATGGCTAATTACCTATGTGGGCCCCCAGACCTACCAATAACACAAAGTGACTCTTAGAGGGACTTCATCAATGTCTTGAGGGTCCATAGAATATTTATAACATATTAATAAATTAAAGTGCCCCTTATATTTAATACATACAAGAGGGCACAGTTATTATTAAATACAAGGTGACAAAAGATTTATTTTACCTCCCCGCTAGTGGACTGAGCCCAATGATCAGTGGCAGGTGGTTTTATTTTTACATTTTAAATCTTTCACAACCACCTCTTTTTCCATCAGTTTGACAAAGCGCACATTCATAAACCATAAGTGCTTTGTATTGCGTACATTGAAAAAATTGGGTCAGTGATTTTGACTGTGGCAAATGATTTTGCTGCGGTTATGGATTTAGTAAATCTGGTCGATTGAAAGTCCAAAAAAAAAAGAACCCCACCAAAATGCAGCAGTTTATACAAACTGTACTTTAGTAAATTGCCCCCATCATGTTGGGAGATACCCCAGTATGCAGTATCCATACCTTTTGTTAGCTGACTGTTACTGTCTCGACTTCACTGTTTTTCTTGCTGGTTCATTTTTTTCCAACTACGTTATGTTCTCCCCCACCCCACAATCTCTCTTCCCCCTCTGTTCCGCCCCCATCCGAGGAGCAAAACATTTCAACAGCCCATGGGAGGAATTGGGTAGAGGGAGGATGTTCCTCATTAAGTACCGAATAGGCACACCACTTCCTTCATGGTAATGAATCGAGCAGATTCAATGAGGATGGAGGAACTGTGTTGAGAAGAGGTGACTAACTGTAAAATGATCCAATCCCCTTCGATGTACATTGTGGTATGCCGCAGGCCTGGGGCTTTTAGCACTGCAATAAGCGGAGATGAAAAATTACACTTATCGCTGTGATAAGTGTTACTTTCCTAATTAAGCCCTTAAATTCCCCATTGAGTCAGGTCAGGGAGGGTGCCTCTGCTGGCAGCGCGTGCACAGAGGGTGAACACTGTAGAAAAAGTATGAACTCAACTGATCATTGTGACAGTTTAAAGGGTCAGAGGGCTGGTTTACTCCCTGCCAGCATGTTATTATTATAATTTATTTATAAGGCGCCAGAAAGGGTCCACAGCGCCATATAATGGAGGTAGAGAAAAACAACTGCAAATTACACAATGAACAGACAATAACCAGTTGCATAGTACAGAGGGAAGCTCAGAGGAGGGATGGAAACAAAACAGGGAATAAAGCAGCGTGAAACAAGCCTCTGTGACCAGGAGCATGGGCCCAACATCAGACTGAAGTCTCTGTGTGTGTACAATATCACTACCTCCCAGTGCTGTTGTGTATGTAACAGCTCTTGAGCTACTCAGCAATAAACATCTTCAATGCTAAGGTTCTACTTTGCTCCTGTTACCATCATACTAACACCTACACTGCAATCCACCTACTGGCTGTCCAGTGTAGAGCCCAGTGTCTTAACTCTCCTGTCCAGCAGTCCTGATACAAAGTGAGCGGTCAGAAGGATTAAGCCAGAGTAAATAGAAAAGAGGTGCTACAGCAGCTCTACACACTATCCAGAAACAAGTGATTCCTGTAGCTGGTGAAGGAGCTGGGTGGTGACATCCTACAACAGAGGACACCAAGTTCTTGCACAGTTGATGCTTGCAGTCAGTGAGTGACTGATTTAGTCAAGCGACCATCAGTGACATCAAGGTACTGGCATCAGTGAAACCCCATATACTGATAACTGAGAGGGTGGCAGACCATCTAGGTACAGTACAGACCACGGCATGTTGCACTGTACATCCAGTGCACTTCATAAGCGCACACTCACAATGACTGCAGTAGATCATACTGCACATGAGATGTGTAAATGGATATTTGCAGTAAACTATGCTCCATGTGTTGGGGTTTTTTTGGTCATACTTTTCCTTTAAACTTGACAATTATTGGAATCCCCTGGAAAGAAATACAACCCAGTCAATGTGCTGCCAGCAGCACAGGGCATTGTAAGGACAATTTAACTTAGCGAGTGCACCTTCCTGGCAGCTGTCCTGTGGTGGAAGATCATATGATTTTCTAGGAAAATCTTCAATTTTGTGAGTGTGTGTGTGTGTGTGTGTGTGTGTGTCTGACTTACCCAGAATCATTTTACACATTCTCCTGCTCATTCATATTACTTGCTTTTATCGAATGCCAAATAAAATACCATAGTACACAAAGCAGGGAGTTTCTTCTTCACAAGGGAAGCTGTAGAAGGCAAGGTCAGTGTGGGGAATACATTATTACACAAACACTTAACCCCAACTATGTATGATCTCTACTGTATACTAATGTCAGCTGAAAGAAGTAGGCTGACATATAGGGCATATTTATGACAGCTGGTGCACAAGTAACTGTTCAAGAAAAGTGCTGTAAACCATAGCAACACTTTATTAAGGCAAATATCTGGTTGCTATGGGTTACGACACTTTTTGTACACTGTTACTTGTTCTCCAGTTTTCTTAAATCATACACGCCAACATTACCTGTAAAATAGACACAATATGGACAACACCGCCTTAGCTATCCTCCAATCTTCCCAGATCAAACACATTTTGGGTGACACTCCTTCCTTATAGAACACACCATTTTTTGGCCCTGAAAATCAGGACTTTACTGTGAACATCTGGACTGTTGGCAGGTATGCAGGCAGAGTGCAGCCAATACCAAACCTGGAGGTTAGGGGTGCCCAGCAATGCCAGGTCACCTCCCTCACTAGACCCCTGCACCCCAATCTCTCAGGGAGTCCTCTGAGCGGTGCATACGACGGACCGTGTACTCTCAGAAGAGGCCCCACTCTGCTCTTTTGCAAACAGATCGGGGAGAAAAAGCTGAGCAGGGGGCCTGGGAGGCTACAGAGGCATTACCGGACCCTTACCCAAATTTTATTATGTGTCTTGTAATGTACTGTAAATCCCCTGCAGGCATGCTAAATTAAATTTTGTGTATTATACAAATTATATGTGTGCTATTAGTTACAATAAGAGTATACAAATAAAAATAAGGTTTTGTAAGACGACATGTTATATTTACATAAATCTATATTGATTCCTTTAGGATATCAAATAAGAATATTCCAAGGTGACTGTGTCATAATAAGATAGGTGCTGTTATAATCACTATCTTCTCCCCAAATTTTCAGTATTGTGATAAACTCGTCACACTAATAGAATGCCTATATTCATGCAAATGCTCCTGTTTTTAAAGGGAAGCGTGTGGGTTTTCTGTCTAAAATAGGTGCATCTGTGGGGGTGGAAGAAGTTGTGCTGGTCAGTGGGAGGAGTTGGGAATATTATGGACATTGCTTGCTAATTGCATCTAATTTTACACAAATGGATACGCAAGACCTCATTAATTGAGACAGGATGATTCAGATATCGGCTGCAGAGGATGTATCTCCAGGGGGGTTCTCTGCGTTCTGGTAGAGTGCTGAGCCTGTTTCTCTTAGAAGTGTCATAGATCAGGTCTTCTCTATACCTATAATGGATGCTTTATCACCTTCCGAATTTTTGCTCATATGGAAAAAGGGCATTGTTAGTAGAGATGTTCACTAACCCCTGTATTCTGGTTTTGGTTTTGGATATGGATTAACTTTGTGTTTTGGTTTTGGTCATGGTTTTGGCAAAACCGCCCTTGCGTGTTTTGGTTTTGGGTCCCAATTTTTTTCTCTTAAATCCCTATTTTTGTTTTGCTAAAATCACATCATTTTGCTTTTTTCCCCCTCTACATTATTATTAACCTCAATAACACTAATTTCAAGTCATTTGCAGTCAATTTTGACCATCTTACAGGTCACAATAGTATTTTCCTACACTTTAAAACAAATACTGCAGTAAGCTGGCTGGAGGCTAAGCGACAGAGCAATGACACAAACACACAGCAGTTCCTAGCACATCTTGGAAACATTGCCACACAGCAGTGTCAGTAAAGAAAAGTGGTGCAAGATGGAATTGTCCTTGAATCATGAAATTAGTTATGATTCATTTGATCGCTCCACCTGTTCCTTGGATAACTGTGATAATTCTACAGCTAATACATGGCGACGAGCCAGCCAGGATGGCATCCTCAATTTATGAGGCCAATTTGGGCTGTTCATGCACACATCTGCAGAAATGCTGAAAGGGGCTTTCTTTATGGGTACTATCAGACAGGTCAGGATTACACATAGCACTGGTGGATAGACTCTCCTCAGGGATTTGTGTAATTTCTGAATCTGATCATACATTTTCCTCAAATGCCTTACTGTTTTCTTCCAGCTCGGCTTTTACACGTAAAAGTATTTGGACACCACTTTTGGAGTCAGAATGACAAGGCCTTGCTTGGTCATGACTGACCTTAAATGAAGATGCCTCAGTGACAGTTGCAGAACTAGCACTCATAGAGAAAGGCAAAGGCCTCATTCTTTCCTTGCCACTTGCTTGTGTAGAATAGCATGTTGGCAATTTTATTTTTTTCTGCAGATAACTTTGCCTGGGTTACAGGTCTTTATTTCTTGACCAAGGTAAAAAGTATTTTTTACATTTTTGTTTCTCTGACATAGATGGATTACTATCATCATGACTGGTGCCAGCAACTGCTTGGTGCTCCTGGTCTTCTGTGTACTGCTGTGAATCCATTTTAATAACATAGTACAATGTGACTGCAGATTAAGAACAACACTGCCAGCCCTATTATTTCTATTTCAGCAATGACAATTAGCAATGGAGCTCTCCTCTTTGTGTTTTACCTATATAACACAGTACAATGTGACTGCAGATTTAGAAGACCAAGCCTGCCAGACCTATTATTTCTATTTCAGCAATAACAATTAGCAATGGAGCTCTCCTGAATGTCACTGGAGACTTTGAAGAACACTGCTGCCCCTCCTCTTTCTTTTCTACCTATGACGCTGCCCAACTGCACTAGAGACTGCCAAGAACTGTGCTACCCCTTCTGTGACCCTCTGTGAAATGGCGCTGGATCGCCTTGGAGTGCGGTACTTATAGAATCCAAAACTCGCTAGATCCGATGACGTTTTGCCTCGTTTTCAATTCCAACAATACCAAGCTGGCTCGGCTCGGTTCTCGGATATGGTAAGTTTGGGTGTGTTCGGTTCTCGGGGAACCGTGCCTGAGTTTCTCTAATTTTTAGGCACAGTAAAACAAAACCTCAAACACACAAAAATGACACATGTAATAAACACAGTTGCAATGTCCACTCACTTTCATTATTAATTTAATTTCAGAAATGAGCTTAAGCAAAGCAGTATTTTAGGGTAAACATGTAATAGTTTACAAAAAAAACAGAGGGGTATTAGATTGGAATTTTTTAGTTGTGTTTTCTGGGGCATCCACCATTCTGCAACTGTAGGGACAGATTGATTTCCCAGGACCAGGAAGCAGACAGGAACATTGAAATGCGTTAGCTGGGAAGAATCATAGCTAGTCCACACTTTACACAGCCTTTCAGTCTCTTTCCCCTCATTTGTGTACAGATGCCATTGGAACCGGACATAAAAATCAGCTGGAAAAGGAGGAGACAGATTAATTAACCCACGCCTTTAACAAATTTTGTTGTGTTTGTTTAAATAATTATATACTGCCATTCACACATATACAAATGCATAAAGATTAACAGGTTAAATATAAAACAGATGGGCACATGGGCTAGAAAAAAAATCACCTACTCAAGAATTACAGAATTATGTAGCGTTATAGGAGACAGCGGGACCTTCTGGGAAGGTTTATATTATACTACTGCTTTCTCAGTTAGGAAAGCGCATTATTCATAAGTGCTCAATTGTTTCTGCTGTGACAGCTTGATATAAAGGGAGAGCTCTCCTTCCTTGTCATATGGGACCCATCAAAGTGTCATTGTGACCCTAACTGTTCTCACACTAAGATGTGATACAGTGTTTCACTACTGTGTCACACTATCAACATATGTGTCTCTCATACTAAGTCAGCTTGATAAAAACTACCAACATGTTTTATCGCTGCACAATTACTCATACTTACCTACTTTCTCTATTCTGTTTCCGGGAGATGGGCGTGACTGGAGGGTGGGAGGGGGCAGGGTGGGGCAAATCGCGCCATTTTGGCCCCGCCCCCACACGGCGGAAATGCCGTTTTGTCGCGGGGGCGGGGCCAAATTGACGCAATTCGTGTCATTTAGTGGTGGCTGCAGTGGGATGCGGGAGATTTGCCAGCTCTGACCCGAATTTCGGGAGTCTCCCGGACATTCCGGGAGAGTTGGCAAGTATGCAATTACTATAGTGTCTACTGCTAGGTCACTGCAGCCCAAAGTTGCCGAATTAGCAATAAGAGCACTGAGATTACTGTGGTTCAACACTCTCATGGCCCAACCATTAGGGTTTATGCCTAGGGTACAAAATAAAAGTAGACAAAAAATATGTGTATATGCTTTGTGTCTGGGAGCAACACAGCAAAATAGTCTCAGTGCTGTCCTATATCTCCTTGGTGTGGACCAAGGGGATCTTACAGCTAGCTGTGTTCCTAACTATGTGGAGATGGAATGGAATGATGAAATGGATCTCAACCTAGAACATTTTTTTTAAAAAAATTCCTCTCTGTTTAGGAGTGGGATTGCACCAGAGAAATAGTAAAAAAGTCCACAATTGGAGGTGTGCTCTTCCCAGCTCCACCTCAATAAATATCAGACAAGGGTAATGTTAATGTCTTCCTTTTATGCAGCGTGCTGGACAGACGGAAGACATGCCCCAATTTGCGTACTGGTCCTAATAGGAGCTGACGCGTGCCTGGATCCCTCTGGAGCATTGATCCTGGCCACAATGAGCCACTGCTACCCTTACACTTACATTAAGGATCCAGTTGCATCTGCAGCATACAATACATTCCATCATAAGGGAACAATATCACGATAGAAAACTTATTTTACACACAAAACACGTTTTCCAAGTTCTGCTTGTTCTGGGAAATAGTTCAAAAGTTATGAGCATGTATGAGTTATATGCTAGGTTTCCAAGATGTTCCAAAAGAATTTCTCCACTAGGGGCACTGTTCTGTTGGAGTATAAAAGGTCATTACAAAACAGAAAGTAATACAGAAGCACAGCACATGCTTTTAATGGAGAGGTGCACATGCCACAGATAATTTACCTTACGTTCTGCAGTATTATAACCTTTGTAAAAATACGGATGCCGGTGAATGTAAAAACGTCACTTCAAATTTCTGCCCAGTGTCACTTTCCACTTAATCACAACTTTTCCTGTTTTTTCCTAAAATACTGCTTGCTGGAGCCCCAAGCAGATGCTAATTAATCATGTGAGTGATGGGACATCGGGGCTGTTTTATTTCATGTGTCAGATGAATTATATTGGTATATAGGAACATGGACAAAAACAATGTTATTTTGTGCATCCACAGTTGGAACTACTCTACAAATCTAAACGTTCATTAGAATATTTCTTCCTTCTGAACGCAGTCTCATTTTTGCAATTATGCAGCGAGCTGGTGTCTAGATCCTTCCATTAGGGGTAAAATGAATTTTGCTCCCCATTGTGACACAAATAAACAAAAATAGGTGAACAATTTCAGAAGGAATAAGGCAGTTTGGGTGTGTGTTTTTTTCCAAATGATCATTTATTAACTCGATACCACAACTCCCACTCAAGTTAATAACAATAAATACAGTATGGAGAGAAATAAAGTTTTCTCTGGCAAATAATTTATACAAAATACATTTCTATAAAACAATGAAGTGAAACTCAGCAGTGGGAAAACAGTTTTATGTTATTTTTAAACACTATAATTTACTTTTAGCAATGAGTTTAGCAAAGATTTTTAGAATCTTAATAGTAATGTATGTGAAAACCAAAACAGGGCAAATGTTAAATGATTTTCTCACATGTAGTGTCATCTAGGAGTGCTGGTATATGTTGGGATTCGTAGCCTGACTGTAGCGGTTAGTAGATGAGAAATTTCAGAACTTTGTGGTTTGGACGTAAAAATTGTAGTTTGTGGTTAACTCTATGAAATGTATACAAGTTTCCTGTGTTACTGTGTGACCTCCCTGAAACCTGGATTTTCTTGCAGAAAAAAATAATGGGTGACCCTGTAATGTCAAGGTGAAACATGCCAGGATTTGGGGGGGTTGTGGTCTGTCCTTGCCTCAATTGTAAGGTATTTTAAGGCATGCCACTGACCACTTAGATGATCAGCCCTGGCCAAATCAATGAGACAACCTCATTTAGACTGCAAGTTGCTCCTGATTCCTCAGCTAACCCTTCACTTAGCTGCCTAAAAAAAGGACCTCTTGCCTCCTTCTGTTTACTACGCAGAGATATTGGAGCTCTTTCAAAGAGAGCCACAGAATGGCGATGACAAGATGTTGCTGGCAGTAAATGCTTGCTTGTATTGACCAGCTGCGGAAGGCTCTACTACTCCCAAATACAGAGAAGTGTCCTGAATTAGGACCAGGGCTGATCCATAAATGTCCCAAGAGAAACTGTCTTTAGTCCACTGTCGTCACCAGTTCTATTTCAGTGGGCACTGGAGAGCAGGCACCGGGTTATGAGATGCCAGACATTCCTCACCCACACGCTCCCCCCTGCCTCAAACGTGAGCATTTCTGCACAAGCTTTGTAACATAGCGTACTCGTGTGGCATTGCTATAATAGTTTTATTAACCATCTCAGCTTGCTACGTGTACGTGAAAACAGCAACCAAAGATAAAGTTTCAAGGAGCTATGTGCTGGATCTCACCACCCTCGGATCTTATTTAATCTGCTCTGATCTTACAGAGAGCCACTTACAGCATCAGTTCCACCTACTTTTAGATAAGTGGTCAAACATGTATCTTATATTTAGACAGAAATAACTGTCACCATCTGCATCAGTCATAAATAAAATCCCAGAATGCCGTGCTCTTCAGATGTCCCACTTGTAATTGGTATTATGAGTCTTCCACTCTCTTACTGGATATTGACACCTGTTTCCATTTTAACTACAATCATCCAAATTTAGCATTTCATTACATTTTTTTAAAATAGCTGTTTTTTTTAATACATATAGGAAGTGGCGCAGGGTTGGAACAAAAACGCTAAATGATAGTAAAGTACGAGAACAAGCCTATTTTCGCCCATATGCAGAGCTGTACGCATCTCGAAATGCATCTGCCTCTGCATTAGCAGCATATGTGCCTAGTTTGCAATAAGTAATCATTATTATGAATGCATATTTGCACCTGTCCTATATAAGGTGTACATGCGTGCTTTTACAGGTCTGCATGATCTGTATTTGCGTGTACATGTTTGCGATTGCATATCCCTTCCCTCCCCGATCGTGCCTCACCAGGAGCAAGTGGCTGTAAGTGCCATAACGATGCAATTGTCTGCATAAGTGCGTATATGTGTGCCCACTTTCTGGGCATGCGCATAGTGATTTCACGCAAGATATTCTATGTAAACTGGTGTATGCCCCACTCTACATCAGCCCCATAATGTTTTTCAGGTGAGGTGAAATCTATTTGCAGCAAGGCACAGTGAAACTTTTTATGAAAACTGGTTCATGGGTAATTGTGCAAGAAAGGTGCTGTATCCATAGCAACCAAAGAGATTCTAGCTGTTATTTTTCAAGCACAATGTCGACAATGGACGCAAACATCTCATTGGTTACAGCACCATTTTTGTACCATTACCTGAACATAAGTTTATTTAAGTGTCTCTTATTGTCTCAGCACTATTGCTGTGTTTTCTAAATGTGTCTCTGCTGGAAAGACAAACCTCTGATACAACAAATAACATTATTCAATGTTTGCAAATTAACTTCACTAAAACAGTGTTGTGTATGTAGGAAAGTCTATCAATGGAGATCTGTAATTACAAACATGCAATAAGCTGTTTGAAAATAAAATAGTTAAAGGATCAGAGAGGTGGACAGAGGAGTGATATATTTTTATTTACTGCGAAATCTGTTTGTCTGCAATATTTTGCTGGCTTTAGATCTTATAAGACAGTGTAAATGTGTGGTTCATTAACCGACAGTCACGAGACCACACAACATCAGAGAGCAGGAGAATTGGCAGGGATATTATGCAATCACTAAGAGCTGATGCACAGCCCAGCTAAATAACACTGAGCACATATGAAATACATACACTATGTTACAATTAGGTTAGATTAGTAATGCAGTTGTTTGTTTCTATGCCAGCCTGATCCATTTCACAATGTGTACTCTGATCTGCTCCTGGTTTTCCCACTTAGTTCCCCATTAAATTAAAGTTGACTGAATTAAAGGACAATTCTACTCATAGTTAAACATTTAGTTTTGGGTGGAATTAAGTGAAATATATTTATACACCATATTGTACTTACCTAAACTCCTGCCATCCCTAGATTTGACAGGTGTTTGTTTGGTGTAAGGGTCCCATACAGGGGATCCTCTCTCCTACTCAAACAGGCTTTTTTCAAAAATTGAAGCTATTGAACCCCCTTGCACAAAAACCTATGCCCCCTGATTGCTATGTCTGCCCACTTCCTAACTCATCCATCCTCACTGTGTTCACGCTACTTCAATCCACTAATACAGTGGTCTCGGCACAATATTGATAAATGCTACTCTAAACCTCCTTTTTCAGGGTCTGCATTCTTCAGGGAGGTCAACAAAGGTTGGAGTTGCTTTTTTAAAGTTTGTGGTCCAAGGTTGAATTATCCTTTAAGGGCTTGTTCAGATGAGTAATTACAGGGTTTTAACATGCATGTAAATTACTTTTGAAATGTGTGCACAGCATAAGCATTTGGACTTAGGAATCAATAATCCTATAGCTTGTAGAATCAACAGCACTTTGCATGCATTTGCAAATGCATATCTTCTTCAAATATTCCATTTTCACTTGCACAATCCCGGCTGCCACAGGTAAAAGGGTTTAAGCTTATTAGAGGGTGGATATGGTCAATTTAAATTAAGGTCATAGCTGTGGGAGGTCAGCTTTGTCCCAATTTTCACTTTTTAAATGTTGTGAGGTATGCACATGGCCTGATTATCCAATAGGCTTAATAGGTTGCAGCCTAGGGCACAAGGCTTTTGAGGGGGAACATTTTTGGGGTGCAAAATTGTGACAGTGAGAGGTATAAATAGAAATTACTATTAAAATATAAGAATAGTTTTTCTCCGAAGTAGAAAGAAAACATGAGAGAAAAATGTAGTAAGGCTTTAAGATTGACGTATTCCCATGGTAACGGCTGAAGACAATGGCATACCATTGGGGAGGCTCTTGAGTATAAGTGAATAGGAGAGACAAGGCGACAAGCGAGACATGGCAGCCCCTTCCCCCTTCACATATTCACCCTCCGTAGGACTTATTTATGACCTCGATCTACTATTCAGCTCTGAATTTAATGGAAACAAAATAAGTGACAAAGATTGCCCTGACCGTTTAAAAAAGCCAAGTGTTGCTGAGTTTCAAAAACACAGGAACATGAGCATTTGTTAAAGAAATCCGGATTTTAAGTTATCGACAAGATAGTAGTTTCCTACCGCGTATTATCCTGGTGTGGAAGTCCAGGGGTTGTCATGAGCATAATAGCCTAGAGCGGTCTGAACCCTTAATCAGGCCTTGGGTATGCAGAGCCTGTGTACATTCTGGGTGCTCCTCGGGTACAACCACTTCTCCCTCGATGCTGTCCTGCTTCTTACCTAGTGTACAGCAGGCCAGCATCTTCTTGGGGGTGTGCCACTGGGCTATGACATCATAGAATTTGCCATCATCCAGTGTTTTACGGTGCCCTAGGCAACCTCCTAGGTTCACTCAGTGGTACCGCCAGCCCTGGAGGTATGCAATGTTGCAGTACCACTGCAGTACCACTTGTTTGAACATATCCGAAAGACGATATCCACTAAGTCATTTTTAAATGTAGTTTCACATTCCAATAATCTGTGCATATTTTCATTCATTCTTCTGATGTCTTATTGTTGAAAAAGAACATTTAAACATATCACCTTCTCTGCAACATCAAGGGTTAACGCTCTACAGACTGCAGAAGATTTGTTTCTACAAGGTGTGACTAGCTAGCTGCCAAGTTCTACTGCAGTATAAGAAGCAAAGGGAGTGTGAAAGCTCTGAATGCTACGTTCAATCTCATAAAATAAGTGTCTAGTGAAACCTTCAGCTCACAAGTAGATAGGTTCGGAACAAGTTAATTATATGCTTATTTTTCCACTAGAAGTCAGCGGAAAAGTTAACAACAATGAAATTTAAACCACAAATGTTTAACTTGGTAAAGGATTATTCAGTATTATAATTAGGCAAATATGAACAGTGATGTCCAGAGGCTGGTGGAAGATCGTGCACAGTGACAATTATTTTTCTTGCATATACCTAATTACAGTAATTTATACAACTTATGAAAAAATGTTACTCATTGCTTACACACAGTGGTGACAACTGTTTTATGAGCCCATGAAAATGCAGTTTATCAATCAGCTAGGAGCTAGAGATGTCCATGAGATACTTATACCAGGGCCCTCTTAAGACCATCTTGGGCCCCCGGGCACAGCAGTGCACCGGGGCCCCTATATATACAAAAAGAAAAAAATGTTTATATATATGGGCCCGTCGGAGGAAGCCAAAAAAAAAAAACCTGGAAAAAGAAAAGAAGAAAATACTTACCGTGCTGTCAGCTGGCGAGCCGGCTCCATCCATGGTCTCCTCCTCCATCGCGCTCCGCAATGGATGTCGGGCGGGCGTGATGACATCACGCCCGACATGCACTGCGAGCGCGACGGAGGAGGAGACCAGGGAGGGAGCCGGATCGCCAGCTGACAGCACGGTAAGTATTTTCTTCTTTTCTTTTTTTTTGGCTTCCTCCGACGGGCCCCCCTGGGCTGCAGGGCCCCCGGGCACCTGCCCATTGTGCCCTATGGGAAAGACGGCCCTGACTTATACCTCTGTGATGTCACTGGCTCCTAGTGATTAAAGTGGCAGAATACTAGTTTAGTTTATAAAGCAAGCAAACAAACAAACATTTTATATAGTTATCTTTATGTTAAAAAACAGAAGGTCGCTGATCTAATTAAACATTTTATTTTCTCCCTAAAGCTGCGGTGTCGGTGATAATTCTTTATTTTAGCACATTATTTTTAGAAAACAAGACTTAAACATGTTCTCCATAACACTAAGGGTTATCTCTTTCCAGGAATGTTCCACATTGATGCAATAATGTAACAATACTAAAGGTATCAACAGGCAGTCTGGTCTCAAGGGTTGAGCTTATTATTCAATTTGGCCACTCTTACGGGTAGCAATATTGGACAAAACATGGCCATTTGACACTCAAACTAAGCAGCCGGTTCACATACACTGAAGCCTCTTAGCAATAGCAACTATCTTCTGATCTCTTGTACCAACAGTCTCATAATGGTCTCATCTGTGTCTGTAGGATCACTACCGGGCATCGCACCACTCTGCTATAATTCATCATCATCATCCTCAACATTTATTTATATAGCGCCAGCTGATTCCGTAGCGCTTTACAATTGGGAACAAACAGAAATAAAACAAGACTGGGTAATACATAATACAGAGAGGTACGAGGGCCCTTCTCATAAGCTTACACTATTTGCTCAACTGGTGACTGTCTACTACTATTGTAGTAAATAGAGAGGACAGGGGGATATGAGAACTTAAACTTTCCAACTACGCTAGAAACAGGTGAGCTGAATTATACAGCTCTCAAGTATCTAGTTTAGGAACAACGTACTTATTTTTCTACAGGAAGCCAGCAGAAAAGTTGATATCAATAACCAGCAAATTATGTAAAGATGTTGGTGGAGTTTGTTTTGTGAAGGAGCAAGGATAGATGGGTGCATCAGACAAGACCCCTAATGTTTGAAAAAGAGGAGATCTTCTTTTGATTGGTCCTAACAAGTGATCACCTGCCCCCATATTAATTAAAAAGACAAATTTACAATCTTATTCCTAGCATATACTAGAGACTTACTTACAATCCCAACAGTGTAAGAACATCAATTTGTCTTGTCTAGGACGCCCTACAACATTATTGTGCTCACCTTGCACATTGATGGGTGGTCGTATGTATAAATCTTTGTGTTTATTTATGCCAAATGGAAGATTCCCTGGTTCCGTCTGTAATATACACAAACAATTAAGTATGGGCAGAATCCCTTCCCCCTCTGCTGCTTTAATGTCAACCTCGATAGATGCCCAGGAGTTCTGGATTCAGGAGCGGAATGCCACCCTCTGAGCTGGCACTGTATTTAAGCACTGATGGCCTCTTTAGAAGTCAGCAGCATTCCAGCAGCCTACAGAGAACAGAAGAAAATCTGTGTCTGAACAGCCTATGAATGAGGCTCTGCATCCCACACTGCTTATTCTGCGTGTCCAGTGCTCAGCATCTCTCTGGTGCTGAAAAAGATAAAGGGGCAATATATTTATATCCTTCTAACATTGCCTATCAATAATATTAGAATAAAAGCATTATATAGTTCAGGAGTTCATGCTTTCTATGTAGCGATGAGTGAAGTTGCAGCATAATTTTGCACAAAATTGCATTTTGTGGCGATACAGGCTGTTTTGCGGAGTTGGAAATTTCTGGCAAAAAAGGACCTGAGTCGTTAAGGAAAGTAAGGCCAAAAAAAAGGAGTAAATTTTCTCCTGGACAAACCCTGTTACAATGCAAGGGGTGCAAATTAGTTTATTATTTTGCACATAAGTTAAATACTGGCTGTTTTTTATGTAGCACACAAATACTTGATAGCTTTATTTGTGCACTGAACTTTAAAGTTGATCTAGGACATGCCCTAGCCAACTATAAATCTGTCTCCACATTTTAAATTTACCTTCCCCTCCAATGGAACATGGTTTTGCTCAGGAGCAAAGTTACTACTTTTTTTTTGCTTTACTTTCCTTAATGAATCAGGCCCAAAGTCTTTACACTAGGTTCTCATTGACAGAAATATTTTTTTTAGCGGTAACACTTGAATCCTAATGAATTCAGAAGTGACGGGCTGTTTTCAATCTTGGTTGACATGAAAATTGAGCCAGAACACAGGCTTTAGGAGTAATAAGCCTGACATCTGTCACTCAATCAGGATAATTCTGTCATCTGCAAGATGTTATAATTAAGGTCACCTCTGAACCGGGATCTGCTTGTCTTGCATATGTATAAACACAAAGCCATTTCAGCAACTCCTGATTATACATGATTATAAACAGAAATCAGAGACCTCCCAGGGTCAGCCTTAATGCACCCAGCCCCCAACACTTTAATGTGACCTTCCTGACCAGTACTACATCCAGATGTTGTTTTATCATTGTGAAGCACATTTCTGGAGGGAAGTATACATGTAATCACGTTTTACGCTAGTGTGTTCTGCTGCTTGTGGTGGATGCTGCAGAACAAAGGACAGTGTTGCATTTACAGCTGGAGTTTCCATCTTCAGATGACTTTAACACATTGAATTATACTTGTCTCTCAGCAACATTGACTTAAAATAATCTTTTATCTTTCTAACTTTCTTCTGTGGTTTCAGATGTTTATTTAAACCACAGGACACAGTTGTTTATTTTTATTGCCTCTTGGATATGACACAGATCTGCTGTGCTCTCTGCAATGGATTCAGTTATATGCAGAGAGCAGCTTTGTGTCATTATAAATAATAAATCTTGTATTATTCATGTGGGAAACCTCTTACACTATATTTTAGAAACATGGTTTCATTTTGGGTCTAGATTCACTTTAGATTTTAGTGCTAAAACTGTCATTCCAAGGGGACTTGCAATGAATTTCTGCAGTCAGAAAAAACATGCCTCTTGGAATTCAAATCTAGTGATATGCATAGTGGTACTCTGTCCTAATAAGCTTACAATCCTTTGGTACGATGGGAGAGTTGACCTAGATCTGACAATTTATGCAAGTAAAAGATATGGGCTGATTTATTAAAAGGCAAAAAAGCTCCATTGATAACACTGCTATCATGTGGCAATTCCTATTCTGTTATAACAGATGAAAATCATTAAAAGTGCTTTATTCTTCCTGCATCACCAACATAGGGGTGACCCCCGTAGGTTATAGGTCTTATGCTTTCTGACAGATCATATCTGTCTTTCAATACTGTTCACTAAGGTGGTAGTAGTCATTATATCGATGATGACAACGCCGACATCGGTATCCACTACATGATGTATTATGTATTTCGACATGCTTTAATAAAAATGTTTTGAAAAAAAATGCTTTATTCTTTGTATAAAGCATGTTTTAATCTTTAGGTTTTTCATTTTTAAATTTTTTATTTGTAGTACTGAAAGTTCAGATCTGGGTTTTCAGTCCCACTTTGCATGTGTGAGTGGGCTAGCCGGCTCATGCATGGGCAAATCTATAGAGACTGGCCTGGTAAGAGGTTACGTTAATATTTAGCACCCTAGGACAATATTGACAGGGCTGCTCAGACTGTGCATAGGCTCTATGGGCCTCATTTACATTGAGTAGCTAGTCCAGTTAAAGAGTGCAAATTCTCATTTCAACACAGAGGTGTAGTCTGGAGCCATAGTGCCTGGAAGCAAGAGCATTGTGCTTACCTGCCAGCCCAGAGGGATATACTGCCTGTTTTTATATGTAGCACACAAATAGTGAAGTGGGCAGGATGTCCTAGTGAAGTGGGCAGGATGTCCTAGTGAAGTGGGCAGGATGTCCTAGGGAAGTGGGCAGGATGTCCTAGTGAAGTGGGCAGGATGTCCTAGTGAAGTGGGCAAGATGGGAGCCTCCATGAAGCAATTTGCAGTGAATTGCGTCCTTTTGGCCAAGCTGCATGTGGATAAATGGCGCTTACACATCATTGTGCCACATGTGGCGTGGCCAAAATGACTCAATTTGCTGCACCATGCCCTCTTCCATCATCACCCTTCACCTCACCTCCAGGATCTTCCAAAGGAAAAGAGTAAAAATTTGGAAACTATGGATAGGTACACACACAGAAAGGGAAACACAAAGGTAGAGACAAGGGGTGATCGAGACTTACACACTGGGGGGATGGAGGAATACATATAGCCATGTCAATGGGGGCAGCAGGGGGAGGAGCAGAGGTGCCCGGGAACTAGCACCCTGTGGAGGAGGATCAGAGGTCGGGGGCACACATGTACAGAAACTGGCTGTGCCCCCTGGGAAATGTAGGCAAAGGCTGCTCAATAATATAATGGGGCGAACCCACTGCAAACCCCATCAAGGGTATTATACAAATGAGGCAACAGCATCATTTCTGGAATGTCCCCGCAGCATCCAATCTCATCCAATCTCTCTTAGGGGGAGAATAAACAGTTAAACAGTGTCCTTATCGCCACTGCAGTCACCCACCACCCACTTCTCCTGCCCCCGAGCATGTGCTGCACCCACACTACTATTGGCAGCTGCCTATTGGACTGTAATAGGTGTCTGCAGATGTGAGTGAGGGTGTGAATCCACACATTGCAGTCTTACAGAATAGGATACAGCTTATGAATATGCAGTATGTGTGGCAGCACGGTGGCGTAGTGGTTAGCACTTCTGCCTCACAGCACTGAGGTCATGAGTTCAATTCCCAACCATGGCCTTATCTGTGAGGAGTTTGTATATTCTCCCTGTGTTTGCGTGGGTTTCTTCCAGGTGCTCCGGTTTCCTCCCACACTCCAAAAACATACTAGTAGGTTAATTGGCTGATAACAAAATTGACCCTAGTCTGTCTGTCTCTGTGTGTGTGTGTATGTTAGGGAATTTAGATTGTAAGCTCCAATAGGGCAGGGACTGATGTGAGTGAGTTCTCTGCACAGCGCTGTGGAATTAGTGGCGCTATATAAATAAATGATGATGATGATGATGATATGCAGTAGCAGTCTTGGGGAACACAGGATACATATATAGATGAAGTGCTATGTATTGCACGTCCATGAGATACTTATGCAGGAACCAGGCACTGCACGTCCTTGCAGCTCCATTATACATACAGTACACCGGAAGGAACAGCTTCTGCACAGTGCACAAGTAGGCCAAACAATGGAGCCAAGTGGCAGATACCAGAGGCAGAGTGTAGCGCTCACTCTCAACAGCTACACCCCTGTTTGGACACAGCATGTTGCAATATAAGGGATGCAAATGCAATTTATTTTTGCATGCAGAGGAAATACTGTCTGTTTTTGTATGTAGCACACAGATACTGTGCAGCTTTATTGTTACACTGCAATTGTCCCTCAACTCTTCATCTGTCCACACTTTATCTATTTGCGCTTAATAATTAGAATAATAATAATTATTATTATTTTGTCAAAAGAACAAAATCGCGGTGATAAAAAAAACCACCTATCACCGCAATTTATCAGGGCAGCTGAATATTGCTCAGCGATTCTGGCAGATCAGTAAGGGTTAAGGTTAACCTACCGCTTTGCCAGGCTAGTCTGATGGGAAATGTGCATAAGTGACCCAGCTTAGCTGGTTAACACACACGCAGTGGTGCTTTCTGTTCCACTTAGTTAAAAAAAAAAGAGAACAAAATATTTCAAAAATATTCACCATTAAAAAAAAAATGTTTTTTTCAAAGAATATGTTATAGTAACAGAACACGTACCACCACAATGCTTGATAATAGTCTTACCCAGGCAATACCTGGTGGTGACCCCTTCATGTATATGATGAAGCAATAGTGCTGTTTGTTCTATGATAAATTTACCCAAAAATAGATACTTAAATTTGTAGGATATTTGTAAGCTTTTTCCCACTACACTAGTAGGCAGCATGTTACATTACATAAATAGTAAAACCGATAGTTCCTCTTTAACCACTGGCACACATCATATGACTGGTGTGATCCATTCCTCACTGCAGTGACACTTTGCGGTTTACAACAAAGGCATGTGAGCGGATGACGAGCTGCCTCAGTAACAAAATAACACAATTCACTCCTGCAATTATTGTCTATTCCACATCAAATACATTGATATGTCTCTGTGTTCATCCCCAGCACACAATATGGGAAAGTACACATTTTCTTAAAGAATCACATAAAAATCACAAAGTAGGAGAAACTGAAAGATTTATGTAATCTCTATATTTTTAAGATATATATTCAAAAGAGGGATAATGTACCCCCTACTGAAAATTATTATTATGTTATCACTGAGGCCTTCATATCAAGGCACTAGGCTGAAGGGCGAGTGGTTTTATACAGGGTATGGCTCTATCAGGTGACTTACAATACCTATAATATTTTATAGGATGGTGTGCATTTTTCTTAATATTAATGAACTATCCATTTATAGATATATTATTTTAGTTGTTTGTACATACAGTGTTATTAGCATCTCTCGTGCATTATAGATAAATATATCCTATTTATAAGAACCTTCTATAAAACACAAGAGGCTCTGCACATAGCCCATATCCCTATCTGCAAATTCCATGAGTAATGTTGGTCGTCCATGGACCAATCCTGCTGCTCAAAATGAGAGCAGAACAACATGATCATTATAAAAGATGATCACACATGCATCTGGCTATACACCGATCAGCCACAACATTAAAACCACTGACAAGTGAAGTGAATTAGAACTGAGGGATGGAATAAGCCTGAGGGAGATTAAAAGCTGAGGTTTCTGTGCACAAATATTTGTCTTGTTAAGGGTTACCAAAGCAGGGAAGGTGTGGTGATGACATGTACCGTATTTCCCCATGTATAAGGCGCTCCCATGTATAAGACGCACCTTAACTTTGGCCCCAAAATGTAAAAAAAATAATATTACGGTAGCTGTCAAAAATGGCAGGGAGAGTGTAATGGCCGGCTGCTCTGATTGTGATCAGAGCAGCCGGGCAGCACACTCTCCCTGCAATCGCCCCCCCCCCCCCCCGCTGCCACTGTGCTTCTGTCCGCCTCCTCCTGGATCCCCCTGCTGTCACTCTAATGCTGCCCCGCTTCCCCTCGATCCCCCCACTGTCACTTTAATGCTTCCCCTCAATCCCCCTGCTGTCACTCTAATGCAGCCCTGCTCCCCCTCGATCCCTCCGCTGTCACTCTAATGCAGTCCTGCTCCCCCTCGATCCCTCCGCTGTCACTCTAATGCAGCCCTGCTCCCCCTCGATCCCTCCGCTGTCACTCTAATGCAGCCCTGCTCCCCCTCGATCCCTCCGCTGTCACTCTAATGCAGCCCTGCTCCCCCTCGATCCCTCTGCTGTCACTCTAATGCAGCCATGCTCCCCCTCGATCACCCTGCCGTGACTGTAATGCAGCCCTGCTCCCCCTCGTTCCCTCCACTGTCACTCTAATGCAGCCCTGCTCCCCCTCGATCCCTCCGCTGTCACTCTAATGCAGCCCTGCTCCCCCTCGATCCCTCCGCTGTCACTCTAATGCAGCCCTGCTCCCCCTCGATCCCTCTGCTGTCACTCTAATGCAGCCATGCTCCCCCTCGATCACCCTGCCGTGACTGTAATGCAGCCCTGCTCCCCCTCGATCACCCTGCCATGACTGTAATGCAGCCCCGCTCCCCCTCGATCCCCCCGCTGTCACAATAATGCTGCCCCCCCCTCCCTGCATCCCTGCTACCCCTGTATAGGACGCACCCATGTTTTAGACCCAAAATTTTGGGGGAAAAGGTGCGTCTTATACATGGGGAAATACGGTAAGTGTCATAGGGGACAGGAGCAAGGGAGCAGGTTATAAAAAAGCAGGGAGGAGTCATCCAGCTCTTTTGGTTGCAGGAAAGCATCCCTCCCTCCCATTCCCAACTCCTGGATCAGGTATTCATTAACTGGTTTTGGTGTAGAAGTTTCCTGCTGATGTACCCTGTGGTAAGAGTGACACTCCCAGAGTCTTTGGATAGGCCACTTGGTGAGTGTATTGGGGCAGGCCTGGAGGTATGATGGACCACTTGGTGTGTGGGCTTCTGGTAGAGTACAGGAGTGCTGATACAGCCCCAGAGGTATGTTGGGCCACTTGGTGTACAGGCTGTAGTATGGTATGCATACTGGTACAGGCCCGGAGTTATGTTGGACTACCTGGTGCACAGACTGTGGTATGGTATGGGTGTGCTGGTTCGGCCCCAGAGGTATGTTGTGCCACCTGGTGTGATGGCCATGGTATGGTATGGGTATGCTGGTTCAGCACCGGAGGTATGTTGGGTCACGTGGTGCGCGGGCTGTGGTATGGTATGGGTATGCTGGTTCAGCACCGGAGGTATGATGGGTCAGGTGGTGCGCGGGCTGTGGTATGGTATGGGTATGCTGGTTCAGCACCGGAGGTATGATGGGTCACGTGGTGCGCAAGCTGTGGTATGGTATGGGGTTCGCTGCTGGATTTGGGTCCTGCGGTTGGTGCAGCCTTTAGTGTGACAGGAGAACGATCTATAGGATAAGCAAGGTTGGTGAAGCTCACGCTGATAGTAGTGAGGCGTTTGTAACCTGTTCCCTTATAAGGGTTGGCTTAGGTACGGCGCAAATACAGTCCCTCTCTGCTGGCCTGTGGTGAGTTACGATTAACCCAGAAGGGTTCGGTTTCTGGAATGTCTGTGAATTATTGTCCCAGTTTAAGGATAAACTGCAAAGGGTGCTTTTAGGTAATAGACAAGGCAGAGTTCAGTGTTCTCCTGCCACCATATCCGGTTATTTCAATAACGAAAAGTTAATTGCCAATAAGTCGGTGTTGTGTCTTTTATTACACAGATAAGTGTTAATGTAAAGACTAAAGGTCTATGGTTATGTTATCAACTGTTAAGCATTTATCTTATTTGATTATCTTCCTACAATAGTACCTGTCAAGGGGTGTAATATATTAGGCAGCTAATGAACAGTCAGTTATTAAAGTTGTTGTGTTGGAAGCAGAAAAAATGGGCAAGTGTAAGGATCTGAGAGTCTTTGACAAGGGCCAAATTGTGATGGCTAGACAACTGAGTCAGAGCATCTCCAAAATGGCAGATCTTGTGGGCTGTTGACAGTATGCAATGGTTAGTACCTACCAACAGGGGCGGATTGGCCATAGGCACTACCGGGAATTTTACCAATAGGCCGATGACCTGAGGCCGCCCGTGTGCAGCCTGACGTTTTTTTTTTTTTTGGTTTTTTTTTAAACAAGGAAGATGGCTGGCCCCTTTCCCTGGGACCAGCCACCTTCCTTCTAGTGGCCGTGGATCTGTCCCTCCCTCCCCCTCTGGTGGCCTAAGTATCACATGGGACGTGCACCATGTGACAGTCCCATGTGAGCAGAGCAGAAAGCGCGGCTGGAAGCGGATGACAGGTAAGTGTGAAGTGGGGGCGCTGATAACAGGAGTGTGTGTGAAGAAGGGGGGGGCTAATGTCAGTACAGTGTGTGTGTGTGAAGGGGGGGGCTGATGTCAGTACAGTGTGTGTGAAGGGGGGGGCTGATGTCAGTACAGTGTGTGTGGAGAAGGGGGGCTAATGTCAGTACAGTGTGTGTGTGAAGAAGGGGGGGGCTGATGTCAGTACAGTGTGTGTGAAGAAGGGGGGGCTAATGTCAGTACAGTGTGTGTGTGAAGAAGGGGGGGGCTGATGTCAGTACAGTGTGTGTGTGTGTGTGTGTGAAGAAGGGGGGGGGCTGATGTCAGTACAGTGTGTGTGATGAAGGGGGGGGCTGATGTCAGTACAGTGTGTGTGAAAGGGGGGCTGATGTCAGTACAGTGTGTGTGAAGGGGGGGGGGCTGATGTCAGTACAGTGTGTGTGAAGAAGGAGGGGGCTGATGTCAGTACAGTGTGTGTGTGTGTGTGTGAAGAAGGGGGGGGCTGATGTCAGTACAGTGTGTGTGATGAAGAGGGGGGCTGATGTCAGTACAGTGTGTGTGAAAGGGGGGCTGATGTCAGTACAGTGTGTGTGAAGGGGAGGGGGGCTGATGTCAGTACAGTGTGTGTGAAGAAGGGGGGGCTGATGTCAGTACAGTGTGTGTGAAGAAGGGGGGTCTGATTTCAGTGTTGTGTGTGTGTGTAGGGGGGGCTGATGTCAGTACAGTGTGTGTGAAGAAGGAGGGGGCTGATGTCAGTACAGTGTGTGTGAAGAAGGGGGGGCTGATGTCAGTACAGTGTGTGTGAAGAAGGAGGGGGCTGATGTCAGTACAGTGTGTGTGAAGAAGGGGGGGTCTGATGTCAGTACAGTGTGTGTGAAGGGGGGGCTGATGTCAGTGTTGTGTGTGTGTAGGGGGGGCTGATGTCAGTGCTGTGTGTGATGACAAGGGGGCGTGTGGTAATGTGGGTGTGAGGTAGGTGGTGGCTAAAAGGTGCTATTTTGTTTGTGGGGTGATGGGGTAATGTAATTTAATAGTGGGGCCTATTAATTTAAAATGGGGTGGTTTGGGGGCTATTAATTGAATGTGGGGGTGAGTTTGGGGACATTTAATGCCAGGATAGTTGTGAGAAATGGTTATATTTATTAAATGTAAATGCTATTAATTTATTGCTGGGGCTCTTGGAGGGAGGTTTATTTATTCAATGTGAATGCTAGTATTTTAATGTTGGGGTTGGAGGGAGGCCTTATCATTATATATTTTGATTTAACACCAGAGCTCCTTAGAGTTTTCTAAATTTCATGTAACCATTTTCTTTTCTAGATGGGGCCCCCAGCATTTCAGGATCCAGACAATCGGCAAACTGAGCAAGAGACACCAGAAACCACAGGTAGGGAAAGCAGCAAGAACAGGTAAGAGAGAGCAGGGCAGTCTGCCAACTGTATTTTTCTATATTGGCAGTTCCTTTGCACCCTGTTATTAAATAAACACAAATATGTACAGTCATGGCCAAATGTTTTGAGAATGACACAAGTATTGGTTTTCACAAAGTTTTAGACCTTTTTGTCAGATGTTGCTATGGTATACTGAAGTAAAATTACAAGCATTTCACAAGTGTCAATGGCTTTTATTGACCATGTCATTAACTTTATGCAAAGAGTCAATATTTGTAGTGTTGACCCTTCTTTTTGAAGACCTCTGCAATTTGCCCTGGCATGCTGTCAATCAACTTCTGGGCCACATACTGACTGACGGCCGCCCATTCTTGCCTAATCAATGCTTGGAGTTTGACAGAATTTGTGGGTTTTTGTTCCACTCGCCTCTTGAGGATTGACCACAAGCTCTCAATGGGATTAAGGTCTGGGGAGTTTCCTGGCCATGGACCCAAAATTTTGATGTTTTGATCCCTGAGCCACTTAGTTATCACTTTTGCCTTATGGTAAGGTGTCCATCATGCTGGAAAAGGCATTGTTCACAACCAAACTGTTCTTGGATGGTTGGGAGAAGTTGCTCTTGGAGGATGTTTTGCTACCATTCTTTATTCATGGCTGTGTTCTTAGGCAAAATTGTGAGTGAGCCCACCCCCTTGGCTGAGAAACTAGCCCCACACATGAATGGTCTCAGGATGCTTTACTGTTGGCATGACACAGGACTGATGGTAGTGCTCACCTTTTCTTTTCTGGACAAGCATTTTTCCAGGTACCCCAAACAATCTGAAAAGGGATTCATCAGAGAAAATTACTTTACCCCCGTCCTCAGCAGTCCATTCCTTGTACATTTTGCAGAATATCATTCTATCCCTGATGTTTTTACTGGAGAGAAGTGGCTTCTTTGCTGGCCTTCTTGACATCAGGACTTCCTCCAAAAGTCTTCACCTCACTGTGTGTGCACTCACACCTGCCTGCTGCCAATACTGAGAAAGCTATGCACTGGTGGTGCCTCGATCCCGCATTCTGGGGTATATGCAAATTGCCATCATAGAAACTAAGACAGCAGACTTTGTGAAAATAATATTTGTGTCATTCTCAAATTTTGGCCATGACTATATATTGTGATGACATTTTCTGTTACTGGTTTAATACTGCTAAATTTAGTTGCTCATATTGTCCTACTTACTATGTATTAGTCAAATTGTACCCATCACTCGTACACAGAGAAGGCAGCCATTATGTGGGTGAACCAATAATCATACCACCTAACTGTCCCGATTTTAGCGGGACAGTCCTGATTTAGGGTTCTGTCCCGCCCAGGGACATGTTTGTCCCATGGGTGGGAATGTTGGATGAAGGGTGCTATGTAAAGGGGAGTCTAGCACTTTACAGACCTCTGGTGGCATAGTCGACTTTGTACTAATCCCGCCTCCTTTTGTGCTTGCCCCGCCTACAGTTGATATGGTCCCGCCCACATGAGGCCACTTCCAGAAATTTTTCCAGTGCCACTTTAAGTTCCCAATCCGCACCTGCCTACCAAAGTGGTCCAAGGAAGGACAATCGCTGAACCAGCGACAGGATAATGGGCGCCCAAGGCTCATTAATGCATGTGGAGAGGAAAGGCTAGCCCACCTGGTTCAATCCCACAGAAAAGCTACTATGGCTCAAATTTCTGAAAAATGTAATACTGACTATGATTGAAAGGTGTTAGAACACACAGTGCATCACAGCTTACTGCATATGGGGCTGTGTAGCCGCAATCCGGTCAGATTGCCCATGCTGACCCTTGTCCACTGTCAATGGGCACTTGACCGCCAGAACTGGACCATGGATTAATGGAAGAAGGTTGCCTGGTCTGATGAATCACATTTCATTTACATTATGTGACTGTATGTGCGTCATTTACCTGACCTCTTTCAGGAGGATAATGCACACTGCCACAGTGCAAAAATTGTTCAGGAATGTTTTGAGGAACATCACAAACTGTTCAAGGTGTTGACTTGGCCTCCAAGTTCTCCAGATCTCAATCCGATTAAGCATCTGTGTTATGTGCTGGAAAAACAAGTCAGAGCCATGGAGACCCCACCTTACAGGATGTTACAGGATGGACCACCTATGCCACCCTGCTGTTGTTCCTGGGAACCGCCTGGGCTTACTTTGCCACCGTTCCCTTTTGTTATCCCAAATGCGCCCTCAACGGGAAGAACAGAGGGTTACAAATGCTGCCACCACTGGACTCCTTACCGGCATACAGAATCAGGTTCCTTCTGGGTAACTGTCACTGCTAGGGTACCCCCTTGCTGGTACACCTGGGCTGGTACTCTTCACCTCTTACTATGGATCAGGGTTGCTGTGGATGAATCCCCCCTGGCCTATCACACTGGCCAGAGCTGCTGGGTAGTGGGCAGAGCGGAGGTGCTGGAAAGCTGGGTCCAAACCTCAGACAGCCGGGAATGGATTAGATTTTGGGTCCAATCTATAGGTCACAGGATTTTCAGCATGGTGAAGTTCTCAAGCAGGTCTTTGAAGCAAGTGCTGTTTATTTGCTTTCACTCTGGTTGAAGGTACCAGTGATCAGATCAGATGGAACAAGAATGATGCATTCAGTACAACTCCAGTTTTGGGCACAGCTACACAGGGTAAGCCAGCCTCCTGAAGTCTGAGTTATTTTTAGTAACATGATGCAATATGTTTACTCAAACATGAATTTAAATGCAATTTATACTTAACAAAATTTACACTTTTCTGCGACACCCTGAATCCCATTGATCGGAGATTTCCTTTCACTTTAACCAGTTTACAGGCAACAGCTCCCTGCTGTGCATTCAAGTGTTGGTCTCTCACATTGAATAGACTTATTTAGCATTTCCTGCCATTCGCAAAACAGACTCCCTCCTCACATATGCCTAAGTGGGAATTTCCTTAAGCAAAGTTACAAAACCCCAAACAAGTAATCAAAATACATAAAAAAGTTCCTCAACAAATGCTTATTGCTTCAAAAATGAATACCTCAGAAATTAATGCTATTCCTCTACAAAGTAACACAATATAGTAAAATCAGTACATTGCAATGATATAAATAAGTGCCCAGCGCTATTTCCTTTAAATAAATTTATGCCATAAGTTATTTATAAGTGATCCAGTCACAAAGGACTTAAAGGATCTCCTGCTAACGTCTTGGTGCAAGATACCACAGGACACATTTAGAGGTCTTGTGGAGGTCTTGTGGATTCCATGCATTGACGGGTTGAGCTGCTTTAGTGGCACAAGGGGGGCCTACACAATACTAGGCAGGTGGTTTTAATGTTGTGGCTGATTGGTGTATATCATGAGATATGGCCATTTGGCAAATGGACCAATAACAATCATCTCACAACCAACAGATTACTGTTGGGTATCGGGCTTATTTTGTTTCCACTCACAGTGAAATATCAGGCCATTTAACCAGGGCTAGCAGAAGTGCTGTGGGCCCCATAGTTTGTGCCCCTCCCCCTATGAGGTGGTACCCCTCCCCCCTCCCCCCTCCTCAGAGGCAACAGAGCAACATGCCTCCCTCCCTCCAAAGCTTTCCCCTCTCGGGCCTTGCTCCCGGCCCCCGCTGCTTCTTACCTTAACAGGCAGGAGGTGGGGATGGCATCTTCTGCTCCTCAGACTGGAAATGTGGCGCTAGGCCCATGGACTGAGTAATGTGGCAACAAAGAATGAATTAGAAATCTGAAGTTGAGAGATATATGTGACATAATTGTGACTGGAGTGTGATGTCATAGAAGGCGTGGCCAGGTCTAGAAAAGCCCAAAAGGGCAGCACGGTGGCTAAGTGGTTAGCACTTCTGCCTCACAGTGCTGGGGTCATGAGTTAAATTCCCGACCATGGCCTTATCTGTGAGGAGTTTGTATATTCTCCTTGTGTTTACGTTGGTTTCCTCCGGGTGCTCCGGTTTCCTCCCACACTCCAAAAACATACTAGTAGGTTAATTGGCTGCTATCAAAATTGACCCTAGTCTCTCTCTCTCTCTCTCTCTGTCTGTGTGTATATTAGGGAATTTAGACTGTAAGCTCCAATGGGGCAGGGACTGATGTGAATGAGTTCTCTGTACAGCGCTGCGGAATCAGTGGCGCTATATAAATAAATGGTGATGATGATGATGATGATGATATAACAGAGAACATGCAAAGAGGGGGTAGACACAACCCATAACTTTCCTTTTAGTCTGTATAGGGATAGCATACAACTACATGTAGTGTATGCACTCCCATGTGCTAGGCACAATTAAGCACAGAACATTTTTGAAGTTACAGTCAGTTTGACATCTCGCTCTTATTATATGTATTTCAGGATTAGGGAAAAACAAACAGTGACAGTTAGATTTTATTTGTCATCCTGTTTCCACAGTTTTCACAGCAAACTAAGTTCCAAGGCTGAACAGTGCCCCACATCTGCTCCCCATCCATCTCACACTGACGCTTCAGTTTGCTTCCTGCCTCTGGGTGGGGTGCATTATCCCAGCAACGGGACACTGAATCTCAGCTTAGTTTCATAGTAAGAGGATGATATAGCAGAGGCCAGGCTCTGATGTTCTAATGCTCTCGCTGAGCGCTTGCCAAATCTGCACTCTGTTGTAACATAGGCAGAAGCTTATTAGCAACGATTTGTGTTGATGTCTTGGCAGTTAATACTACATTTTCACCAAAGAGAAAGCATCTTGAATTAAACAGCCACAGAACATTTAACATTTCTGGGAATGAGAAGCCCCATCAGCATTTGAACAAAAAAATAAAGGAAATAGCTATATTATTTAAAGTAGACCTATCACCTATACACAGTGAAAGGAATTTTTTCTGGATTGAACCAATATTCATCTTATCAATTCAGTAGGTTCTAGTGGCTGCCCTTGCTGTGAATAGATTACGGTCCACTTTAAGCAGTGTTCTACAACTTTTTTCAATGGCTATGTTCAAAAGAGACTATGAAAGTAAGTCATACTTGCCTACTTTTGGAGGCAGCTGTCCGTGAGGGGGTCCGTCGAGGGCGCCTGGCCACGCGCGGTGCGCCGTAAGGCTCCGCCCCTGTCAATCTTAGGCAATTTTACCCACGGCGACAGCTGGATCCGGGATTTTTGCCTGCTCTCTCGGGAGTCCGGGAGAACTCCCAAAAATTTGGGAGTCTACCAGACATTCCCGGAGAGTAGGCAACGATGAAGTAAGTTCCTGTTAAAATAAGCTTGACTAGCTCCATTTTGCTAGCAATCTTCATTTCCTGAATGTCTGTATCTTGCTTTGCAGTGGGAGGTGATAGAACAAGCTCTACCCAATCAGAGGCATATAACATTTCAGATCATCTTGTGCACCTTTCTTTTATGTTTTATTTATTTTTATTTTTTAATTAATAGAACTAAGCCTGCTGGCTCATGTACATGCAGAATGATGGAAATAGCTGAAAGCTCAGCTGTCTCTGTGATATTGTTTGATAAATGCAAAGAATAAGTATTTTTTGTTGCAGCAGGATAAAATAATATCTCACAATGGGAGAATATTAATTTAATATATGTTAATATCATTAGTAGCTATTCTAAATGGAGGCAGTAGCGTTTCAGGATAACAACATACAGGTTTGATGCCTGCAGTGAGCAGTCAGTTGAGGATAGGAATCTTGTAACAGAGTTGTGCTGTGATTCTAGATGAGGGAATAACATTATTCAGATTAAAGGCTTTTGTGAACTTACAGGCATGCAAAGTATCCTGCAGACTTCAGATAAAAGCACTTTGATGATACGTGCCAAGCGAATGGCAGAGGTTAGGTAAGTATAGTAGAACAAGCCTGTCTGGTAGAATAATAAAACAATGCCAGACATAACATGGAATGTACAGTAGTTTAATGCTGCCCTCACCAGTTGGCGAATGCTTATTTATGTATGCCCATCACTTACACAGTAGAGGCAGACAATTTGTGAGCTGCATCAATACTAATGAGCATGCAGTCTATGAATTCACTAGGAGCCAGTGACAAAGAAATGCTTGGTGCGTCATACCTTTATTGTCACTGGTTCCTAGTGAAAGCATAGAGTGCCTTTCACTCCTAGGGGTAAATGTATCAAGCTGAGAGTTTTCTGGTCGGGCTTGAAAAACTAATCAGATTCTAGCTATCGTTTATTTAGTACATTCTACAAAATGATAGCTAGAATCTGATTGGTTGCTATAGGCAACATCTCCACTTTGCAAACCCACTGGAAAACTCTTAGCTTGATACATTTACCCCCTAATGTGAAAATCAGGACAATATGAACCACACCCATGACCTGCCCACCCCACACCCCCATCCAACCAGACATTAGCCAAATTAGACTTTTGGTGCAAAACTCAGTCTAAACCATATCAACCATTCAGATATTAATTTTCATTGTCTAATGTGCACTAGACAGATTATAATTATCATTATTGTTAGTATTATCGTTGATTTGTAAAGCGCCACAATGCTCCGCAGCGCCGTACAGTAGGGAAAACAGGACACATAAAACAGGGACATATAGTACAAGGTAGACAAAATAAATACAGACACGAAAACAAAGATTATGCAGGAGCTTGCTCATTAGAGAGCTTACAATGTAAGTGGAAGAGGGCTCGGCTGAAACATGAGGAGCAAGTGTGTCTCAGAGTGGAGATTGGGACAGTTGTGAGGGTGTATTAGTGTGAATAGTGTTATCGAAGCTAAGGTAAGCTCTAAAAAAGAGATGGGTTTCAGAGAACAGCTAAAGATTTGAATTCCTGATGAGGCATTATAATATCTAAGTGCTGTTTGGTTACTTTGGTTCAGTGAAAGTTTTGTACCTAAATGCAATGTTAGTAAATGAACCCTACTGCCACTTTAAGAAACAAACCCTGATCTTATTACACGATTCTCAAAGGTGACAGAATTTATCTGCTGTAAATGACTGAGGTTGTGTTGTGCGGCTCCATCTGATGTAGCTTGAAGTTGCCATATAACTTTTGGCATGCGACAAAACCACACGTACCACATAGGAAATCTGCGGTATCACCCTCTGGGATGAAATGTGACCCTAATGTCCAGCACCTGTTTGTTCATTCACCCAGAACTGTCCTATGTAGATGCAAGCAAATTGTTTTACAGTTATAAAACTACATGATTTTCCTACAAGGTTGAACACTGGCTACGTTGTGACCCCCCGTGGCTTTTGTGCGTCCTGCTTCTAAATACATAGCCTCAGAGACCTATTTAGAGCATATGGGGCACTAGGCAAGATACTGGTTTGGGGCCCCTTCTCTTCTTTCCGTCTGTAAAAAAACACAAAAAACAAATAAACAAGTTAGCATAATCTGGGTACCCACTGCAGGGGCAAACGCAGGATTTGTAGAGGGGGGTTTCCACACCACGCCACCAATGGGCAGGACCAGCATGCATGGAAGCATCGCTATAATATTATACAGTGCTTGGCTGCTCTCCAACTCTTCCTATCCCCATAATATACACGGGCAATGCTGCGTGCACTACTGTTAGGTGCACACAGCTCTCCCTTTTCAAGCAGAGCAATGTGAAGCAGGGGCAGGGTCCAGCCACCTCAATTATATAGTGCCCCAGGCTTGGAGGGGGTTTCTGGGCCCTAGGAACCCCCCCCCCCCAGTTTGCCTATGCACTGGGTCCTAGATGTGAGTCTAGGTTGCTTAATGGATAATCCGGCTCTGCATAGACTTATGTGTGTTTTCACCAAAGCAAGAAACACGTATTTTGCTTACTACACATGCTTGTCTGCATCCAATACCACCTAATTATGTGACCTCCATCAGCTTGAAATGTGTTCCACAATGTGAGCAAAAACATTTGAGGATATCATTATATTATCTATGTGTTAATAATATCAACAGGTTTAAGCTTCCAGCTCACCACGTTTAATCACAGTATTCCCTTAACGCTCTTAGTGAAAAACATAAGTATTTTCCATATTTAGATGACTTCCATTTATTTGCTTGTACAAGCCTCCTGCAACTCTGCCATGTATTGATATCACTAGAGAGTGTTGTTTATTTCCATTTCCCTGAGATACGACACTGCTCGGCTATGCTCCCTGCACTGCATACAATTTTATCCAAAGAGCAGCTATGTATCATATCAAAGGGAACCAAGTATTAACAACCCTGGCTGATGATATAAATACCTAGTTAAAAAATGCAGAAGAAAGCATGAACTACAAGGCAATGCATTTTGTAAAAGTTGCATGAGCAGTGGCGCACGCAGGGGGGGGTTTCTGGGTCTCCAGAAACCCCTCCTCTCCGCTAAAAAAGTGCCCTATATATCGGCACTGTACTATACAGCAGCCGCAGCGCTGTCAAAGAAGAGTCCGCGGCGGTGCTGTATTGTATACAGCACCGCCGTGGATGCTTCTTTGACAGCGCCGCGGCTGCTGTATAGTACAGTGCTGCCTAAACGGAGCTGCTGCGCATGCGTGGCAGCTCTCTCGTTTTTTTGGGGGGGTTTCGGTGGTGGGGAACCCCCTCCTGAAAAATGCTCCGTGCACCCCTGATGAGGGTACGTACAAACCAATGAATGAAAGTTATCCAAGCATGGAAAACTCCTTTAATGCCCTCTTGTGCAAGATGCATCCCACGTTTGCTATTTTGTGGCAAAATTACATGACTACAGGCAACAAAGCCAAAAATAATATATTTAAAATCTGCTACTTGTTTCACAGGAGTAAAATATATAAATAAAATAGTGTTTCCGATAACCCACCATATGAACCATGAAATACTGCAGAATAGTGAGCTCACACCCAGCTCACACATTCCCTACATACTTTCTGCGAGCAAAAAATATTGCAGAAGAACATCTCTCTCTGAATGGGGCGTACCAACTCCCACAGGGTGCCGCAGCCAGAGCAGGGAATCGCTCTGCCTGGTGGCTCTGGTGGAATGCATTAATTGCTCTTGGAACAAAAGCAGCCTATATTCCTTTAGACCACATGGCTGCGTGCAGCTCAAAAACAAGTTGAATGTCTGCTAAGACTTTCAACAATACCAAAAGTACCAGCTTTCTGTATATGTTTCTAGCACTTTGTACAGAACTCTACATTAGTGAGAAATTCACAACTGTCTCAGCAAAAACAAGGATATAACTGTGTGGTGTCTATTTATCACGAGGCCCCTAACTCTGAAGATAAGTAGGATTTTTTTTTTTATCTCTGTGTATCGTGGGGGTAAAAATCCCTTATCAAAGCAATATATACCAACAAAATAAATTAAATTAATTAAAAAATATTTTGAAGACTTCAGAAATTGAAAAGTGCTTTATTCACAAGATAAATTATTTTTTTAATGGTTATAATCTGCTATCGATATCATGAAATGACAATGACAGAACACGTATTGTAGTGGTACAAGTACTGCCAAAATACTTGTACAATAGGTTTCCCTATGTAAAGGAATAGGGGAAGCCATTGCTGGTGATAGCCGGGGATTCGTAGAGGGGTTATTGCTGGTGATAAAAGTGTTATGGTCAGTGGTAATCCATTTATAGGACAAATTAAATAAAAAGCCCTATTGCCAGCAAAAACTCCCATTACTCCAGCAATATGGCCCATTGATAAATCAGTCCATGTCACAGTACTCTTGTGTTGCATACTAACCACATAGTTGTATAAATTAATCTGACTACAAAGTACAAAATAAGCCCTAAAAAGTAGATGCCAACTGCATTTTTATGAATTCCTTTCATTTTATTTTCAGGAAAATGTATATTTGAAATTTAGTATTGCTAATTACAAAAACAAGTTATTTGTTTACATCAACTAAGATTTGGATTACTTCAGCTGGGCACAGGTACTGTATGGTACCTTTTAGTGAAACGACTATTTCTATTTTGCCTGATTTTAATATTCATTGCTTTGTCCACCAGCTATAAAGCCAAGTCTGTTCATTGTTTGTTACAAAGATAAGGGACAAGGATTGTGACAGATGGGAAATTTGGATCCTGGATCAATATTATGCTGGCCACATATACTGACTGAGATTTAGGGGTAAATGTATCAAGTTGCAAATTTCTGGCAGGTTTGAAAAGTGGAGATGTTGCCTATAGCAACCAATCAGATTCTAGTTATCATTTATTTAGTACATTCTACAAAATGACAGCTAGAATCTGATTGGTTGCTATAGGCAACAGCTCCAATTTTTGAAGCCACCGGAAACTCGCAGCTCGATACATTTACCCCTTAAAGCTAAGTTACCCAAAATATCTTTTTGCCTGTAAAAGCTTCAATGCAAATCACAGCCCCAAATTTGGAGATTAATAATTTAGGGATCTGGGCTCTTTAAAATGAGAGTGTAGTCAGCTGGATCAAGGGCATTGGTGCTTAGGCTGATCATGGGCAGAGCCGTAACTAGGGTGGTGCGGGCAGTGCTGTCGCCCCGAGCGCAAGCCCGAGGGGGCGCAGCAGCAGCCCGCTACCTTCCCCTCTGTGGCACAAAGTAAAAAAAAATAAATATAAAAGAAAAAAGAAAAAAAATTATTGGGGCCCCTCCCCCGCCCGCGACTCACGCAGGGGGGGTGCCGCGAGTCGGGGGAGGAGGGGTCGGTTGCCGCGAGTCGGGGGAGGGGGGGGTCGGGTGCCGTGAGTCGGGGGAGGGGCTAGTGTGGTGGCTGGTCAAACAATGATCACACTGATAAAGTTATTTGTCAGGACCCGCCCCCTCCCCTTCCAGGATGCTGTGCTCCGCTCCACCCCCCCCCCTCTGAAAAGAAAGTGAGGAGCGGCCACTGCTGAGCAGAAAGAGTGAGTCCCCTGCATCTACTGCTGACTGCTATGCTGACCATCCAGGAGGGAAGAAAAATAGGTAAGTAAATGTTATATTGTAATTAAAATATATATTTAAAAAAAAATAGGAAATAGGGTGCTCCATCCAGGAGCAAAAACGGAGTGAGTGTAGTGGGAAAGCAAAAGCTATGGGGGCAGGGGACATGAAAATGTATAATGATAATTTTTTGGTATTGTATTTTTTTGTATTTCGCATTTATGTATTCTCCCCTGTCCCTCGTATCTACCCCACCTGTTCCACCTTCTCCCCAGTCCCTCTCATCTACCCCCTTGTGCCACCTTCTCCCCAGTCCCTCTCATTTACCCCCCTGTGCCACCTTCTCCCCTATTCCTCTTACTTGTCATCCTGCAGCCCACTTCCAGCACTGGGTTTATATGTATTTAAAAATCCAAATTTATATTGTGTATGTCGTGTAAAGTACAGGAAATAGAAAATTTGTCATTTTCATATTCATAATCTATGATTTCTATTTTCCTCCACATAGTGTCTATTGCAAAAAATACAGGTGTAGCCAAGGGCTCTTATATTTCTTCCCTATAGTGAGAGAAATTTGTATAGGTTACACCTGTATTTTTGAGGCTACCAACTACACAGCAATACAAAAGAATTCATTCAGTAAAGTGCTAGCCACACCCCCACATTAGGTTGGCCACACCCACTTGGCAAATGTCACTCCCACTTAGATGGGGGACGCCGGTGCCCTGTCTCGCCCAGGGCACTAAAATGTCTATTTACGGCACTGATCATGGGCATAACCATTTTTTCCCCTGGAATGCTGGGAAATATGCTGTATCGTCACTGCGTTGGACCTGTGATCTGTGGCATTTGGCTCAATCTTTGATATAGCTGGATTTTCTGCAGATCTACTAGATTTGCATCTGGGTGAACACACCTGCCAGCATTAGGGAAGATTGATGGGGAAAGGTCAGTAGTGTTTAATTTTGTCTTAGCCCTGTTGCCAAGGATCTGTGTACAGTGAAGATGAACCTGGCTTGGTTGGAATAAAGACAAAGTTGTAGAGTGCTTGAAACAGGAAAAATCTATCAGTTTTCAGAGCAGCCGTTTCCTATACAAAATCCTAGACAGTTACTTAGAAGCACAGACTGTTACAACAGATAAGAGAACTTGGCCCAACCGATCTGTCCTCTTTCTCACCAGCTGACAAAACCTCAGGCTAAGCTCTACAGTTTCTTTCTTCTCAGGATATATCGCTGTGTTAAAGTGATAATGTCGTATTCACTTGGTGGAGGCACAAATTTGGAGTTGAAGCAACATTTAGCTTACCAATAGGAGCGTGTAACATCGCTGAAGCATAAAGTACAATTAGACATAGGATATGTGTTATATTTGCAGTCATAGGCCACAAATACACTGTCTTGCTGATATATGAAAAGCAGGTTCAGTATATTTACCTGACTTACATCCAACATTGAAAAGAAAACTAACTATTTCAATTGGTGCCCTTGTTTGGCCCCTGGCCCAACATTTGTTGTGCTGGTCAATTTTGACTTGCTGCAGGTATTTCTTGCTCTTGGTTCAACAAGTTCTGGAGGAGCATATTCTGGTTCAGGGGCAGGAGGGGCAACAGGTGGGAATGGTGCTGCAGATGACAGTGGGGCAGCAGAAGGCAGTGGGGCAGGAGATGACAGTGGGGCTGGAGATGACAGTGGAGCAGAAGGGAAACCCTTGGGCTGAAATTGAGGGTAAACTTGGGGCTGAAAATTAGAAAAACCTTGGGGAGGATAATAAGGGAAACCTGGTCACATGAGAGCCTGAGGGGACAAATGTGGCACATGGGAAGGAAAGGAAAATGTTGTACCGGGGCAGGAGGTTGATTAGTGATATACTGGGCAAAAAGGTTGGTTATGCGCTCCAAGATAGGTAGGATAAGTTGAAATGTTAAATGGATAAGTGTCATGCTTATATTAATTTGCTCCATATTGTTCTCCAATATTTCACACATTTTTTGGTTAAAAATATCCATACTTGAACTCTGCAAACTGCCCCCCGCTTCCTCATCCTGGGGCTGCTGTTCTGCATCTGCACCCTCACGGATGTCCCCTATGGTGGCCTCCTCTTACTCCTCACTCTCAACAATTACACCAAATAATTGGACAGTCTGAATAAAGTGCAAACTGCTTATTTTTAAGTGGATGATAATTTTAGCTATGCATCAACTTAAACTCTCTGAGGCATCTTCACTGAAAATACACAGTAATCTGGAAGACATGGCCAGATTATCCAATAGGCTGGTAGGTAGCAGTATAAGGCACTAGGTTTTTGCAGTCTCTTTGATTTCCAATTGACAGTCTCATTATTTCAAAAGAAAGTCGATCTTTCTAAGAGCCGGGCATATTTAGATTATTGTTGGGGTGTTTATATTTCTTTAGTCAAACCATTAGTAATTTGAATAGTTTATTCATGTATTCTGATATGAAATTTACCTCTGGGGGATTGTGGTGTGGTTAAGGGGAGGCGATCTCTGGTGTCCATCGGCCCCATGCCCTGCACAAACTGATCGGCAATGCATGCCAATGCTGTGGTCTCTAGGGGACTGAGGTCTAAGATTGCCATAGGCCCACTGCTGGTACCCATAGCATGTCTGCGATGGTCATGTAGCTTTTAATTTAAGATGATGCTTAAAGTCCTGCCACCTGCGTGAAATGTTCAAATTGAATAATATTGCAAAGTATAATGTTAAAAACAAGTCTAAAATATACATATAGATATAAATGTAATGTGCCTAAAAGTCACATAATAAAATGCTTAATGGCTGATATCTCTTACTTCAAATAACCTCTTCTATTCCTTTAACTACATAGAATAATTGACACACGACCTGAGTGTGGCAAACTAAAGAACCTTATTCAAATATGGTAGTGGAGAAAGAGCAGTGATTACAATTTCCACCAGGCAACCAGGAAGTCCCAGTATCACCAAGGGACAACTGCCAAAAAATGGGTACTCTCACCACGGGCGCGCATATCTATCTCCGGGACATCTGTCATGGGCACTATTGACACTGCAACCCCTCTGGTTTAAAGGAACGCACCCACAAGTCTACCCGGTACTTGGACCGAGACTATAATCGACTGCTCTAAGAGAGGTGGGTTCAGTGTGCCCACTACTATACTGTGTGCCTGGGCGTTGACTGCACTGCTTTTCGGACAACTCTCAATCCATTATTTCCACTGGCCCGCCCATTAATACCAGGTATTTTACAGCCTGCCTCTGACAGCAGGCACCATATACTAGTCAGGGATGGTGGGTGAACAACATCACAGTCCTTTCTCTCCGCCCATCCTTCTTATAGACTATCTCCCCTCCCCTGTGACATCAGATGGGCGTACTGCCCCCGTTAAACTTTTGACCCCAGAGGACTAACTAAAGTTTAGTAACACAGCCTACAGATTTTATTATCCTTCTTGCTTAATTCAGCCTTCAGTTCTTATAATCATAAAATACCACACAGCTATAATCATTTTTTTTAAGACCTAAAAAAGGTTGCAATGTAAACTTTATAATTTAAATTTTTATAAATTTCATTTTTGATGAAACATGTTGATCTTGATCTTCTTTTTTGTCAAATATTAGAAAGGTACTAGTGTACTAGGTATGCAGAGCACAATACAATCATTTCCAAGAAAAAAATAGACCGAAGTGCATGACCAAATATTCAAAGTGGCCGTCACAGGTGTTAAAAGCCGTTTCCACTCGCCCCCCTCATTGATAAGGTTGTACAACTTGGAAAATATGGCGGCCCCCTTGATACGGTCGAAGAGCTCAGTAATTAAGGGCAACGGGTATCTGGCCTTTACTGTGATTGCATTTAATCAATGCAGGGATGAAGGCCGCCATCGTTCTTTTTAACGAAGAAGAAGCCTAATCTCTGAGATGGTCAATGGATATATACGACACCGAGGAAGTGATTTACCAGGGAGTAGATCAATTCCACAATCCCAAATCTGATGAGAAGGAAGCTCTGTGGCTCTTTGTTCCTTGAAAACATTGAAGAAGTCTTGATACTGGAAAAGAAGAGATTGTTCTGGGGCTAGGCCAGAGTTAAATAATTGAACTGGAAGGACCACTTTCTGAAGGCAATGAGAGTGGCAGTGTGATACCCAGGAGATAATCTGAGCGGTTTGCCAATCAAGAGTGGGTAAATGAAGGTGGAGCCATGAGAGTCCCAGTGCCACAGGGTTGTAATCCCTGGAAATTACAAGAAAATAAATGGTTTCCTTATGCAGAGACACAATTTGTAGGGTGAAGTGAACTGTGCAAACTTGGCTGAGACCACCGGCAGTTTTGCTTCCATCAATGTCGTTGATATAAACAGACCATTTTAGAGGCAGTGTAGGAAGGGCAAACTGTGTAATGGTAAAGGCTGAGATAAGGTTACCTGCGACACCCAAAGGCAGGAAGAGGGATGGAGCTGTAGCTGTGATGCAGCAGAGTGGGGAAGACAAGGCTATTGTTAGGCGAGGATGTAGGAGAGTGAACAAATGGACCTAACGTGACCTCTCCAGAACCCGTCGATCAGTACAGAACCAGAATCCAAAAGGAAGGATCACAAGGATAGTGTCACAAACTTACTTGCTTTCGTGCTGCTGATTTTCCTGCCTCTGTGTACAGCAGCACTTCCTGGTTTGGGTGGTCACATGATCGTGGCTGGGAGGCGGCTTTTACTATCTACAGACTATATTAAGCTCACCTGGACACTGCAGCTTTGTCAGAGCAACAAGTTACCACTTAGCATCTGGTTCTCCCTGTTCATCCTGTGCTGCATTCTGGTGTTTTCCTGTGTATCCGACCCGGCTCTCCTTTGACTACTCTGCTGCCTGTGAACCTGTGTATCTGACCCGGCTATCCTTATCGACTACGCTTCTGCCTGCTCCCCTGTGTATCCGACTCGGTGACTCTCCTGAGTTTGGTGTGTTCTCAGTGTATCCGACCTGGAGTTCCACTGCATACGGCTAGGATTTTTCTGCATGTGCTGTGTTTCTTCAGCTACAGATCCTGCTCCTCTGTACATTTCTACACTACCTCTACAGAGTCTATTCCCCTTTTCTGTCGGACCTCTTACCAACCATCTGTCTCCTATCACATCAGTGGACTTACCTAGGGACCGCGACCTGTGGACCCCCAGCAGCAAAGTCCATCCCGCTTTGCGGCGGTTCTTGGTAAAAACCGGGGGGTTCGTTAGACTCTGCGCCTTAGGAAAGCCAGCGCTAATACTGACTGATAGAAAACTCCTGAGAACCGTAACAGATAGCCAAAGGTCCAGTACAGAATAACAGTAACAAGGGAGTCAGACTGGTGTAGGAACCTGTTGCACTGTCAGAGCAAGCTTTTATATGCTGATATGCTGGGGAATTTTAATTTACCTCCCCCAGCAGCGGTCATGTGATCTCAGCCGAGATCTGGAAGTGCAGCGAGCAGGTCCGACATCGCTGGAGCAGAGATAAGGTAAGATTATGACAACGAGGCGGCTACCACAGCTCCGTTCCGAATTAAGGGGTAAAAAGCATAAGCTCACTTTTTTTTTTTTAGAATAGAAAGTAATGTGGCTTGAAATTACCTTCAATGAACAAGGCCTGCTATGTAATTGGGATGTTCCAGTATGTTAATGTGTTAATAAAAAATAACTTTCACTTTAGGATACTGAAGTTTACAAATACCTCAAAGGTTAAATCCATATGCAAGTGGTGTAGAGGTGTATTTGAGCAATGATGGAATGGTATGGTCCATGTGTAGTCTTTGATAGCATTTTAATCTAACATTATATCACTGTAAGTATGTATGTAGGAGAGAGATAGAGATAACAGTTATTAAAAAACGAATGTGTCATATTTCTTCAAACAGAATGCTGTCGACGTGCCTCCGCCTCCCATACCAAATGGAGGTCTAAGATGAGGCCCAAAAGGAGGGCTATGATAAGGGCCATAAATACGCCCACAAGGAGGCCCAGGAGGATGCCCCAGAGGAGACAGCCCTTTCCCAAACCCCTGACCAATCCTTTTTCCCCGTCACTATCCAATCCCTTTCCCAAGCTCACCATCACTCCCATTCTCCAGCCCACCACTAAATCCTTTCCCCAGCCCACCACCTATCCCTTTCCAAAGCTCAGGCGCAGAATATGTGGCCCCATCATAAGGGGGCCCACTCTTATCTATGGAAGATCCCCTGGAGGAGGGCCAAGTTGAGGAGACAGAGGAAGCAGAAGCATCCCAGGCCCCTGCAGTAGAATGTAAATATATAGAATGATTTAATATAATAAAATTCATTTTGTTTGGCAGCATAAAAATGTAGGTCTAAGAATTCCTTTCTTTACTTGTGTCTTTGCTTCGGCCTAGGAAACGTTTCCTATTCTACAGGTGTCTGAATTCATGGTTCTAATAAGTGTTTACCCTTAAGTACAGTAAAGGCCTCTGCCCCCCAATATATCTGCATGTGCCTCCAAAATGCAGTCCTCTGACTAGTAGTGTTCAGAATGCGATGAATCTTGCAGAGAATTTCTCTTAATGTAGCACCTCTGAACTCTGCTGAGCTAGAACAATGTGGAAACAAATGTCAACCATTTTAATAAATATGTTTACATAATGTAAAATGTATTTTGATGTTTTTTACTTATAAAAAGTTTCTGTTTTTGCAGGTGGCGAAGATTCCCCCGCTCAAAAATTATTAAGAAAAATTGTCAAAAAAACAAAAATTCTAAACTATATTGAAGCGTTAAAAGAATGTTCCAATTATTTTTTTTGGGGTTGTTTACTAAAGTTCTTTTTATTTTTGATATTGATAAAAATAGTTAACTAGCTAAAAAAAAACATTTTGTGTACATGTGTTTTATTTCTTACAAACAAATGTATATTAATGTGATAGAGGGGGAGATATTATCATTTTCATCATCATCATTTATTTATATAGCGCCAACGTATTCCGTAGTGCTTTGTTAGTAGATATGTTCTGTATGGGTTTTTTTATATCATAAAATTACACCTTGATGTGTACAAACTGATGTGATAATGCATGATGACGTTATTATAAAAGTATTTAATATAAAACTTATTATAAAAGTATAATTAGGTGAACGAGGATAATGAAGGAATTGCACGCCTGTGCGTTCCTCTGTCAGGCAGTAATATAAATGTAGGTCATGCACAAAGGTACATCTGCCAGTAAATGAGCTGTAAGAGTAAGTAAAAAGGCAAGTGCGTTCAAATTTCAGTCACATAAGTGAGTTTATCCCGTATTCATCAAGAAACGTATTACCAGCATGTATTCGACCTCGAATATGGACATAGTTTCCACTGATAGGTCTGAGTAAGATTAAATAAGGATAACCCTTTATCATTAGCTGGTAATTACAGATAAGTGACCAATCACCTCAAACGTAGGACAGTAGTCACACAATAATAGAGATAATTTAGTGATTAGTCTGGAGAATTGAGCCTATTAAGTGGTTCCCTTAGACTTTCACCTGTTACAGCCTGATGCCATTCACTGCTCAGAGTACAGGACATGAATAGAAGCAGCAATGTCTCATTCATGCCACAGTGCTTGTTACCTGCAGCCACTCCCTTCTTCTGTTAGCGACAAGGAGATTGCTGTAATCCTGAACATGAAAATAAGTATATTACACCACTATCATATGTCTGAGGTCGCTAATCTGTTATTACTGTCATTAAAAACACACATACACTACCTCCACACCTTCTGTCATTTAAGGTTATAATTTCATTATATCCTCATTTCTGTCTACTAAGCAGTTTTGTAGACTCCAACCGTAATGTTTAGCAACCTCAAAAAGGTCACATGTTAAATGTTTTTACATAAACTGATATTTTACCTATTTATAGGACCAGGGCCACCAAGAGGAAACTCAGACCCTGGTGTGATAGCTGATAGGAATCTACTGCTCTGCAGGGGTGCCGAAAGAGAAGGGGGCGGTGGCCTGGACCTGTTTGTGTAATGGGTGGAGCCACCAATCTGGTGTGACCATGCCCCTTTCTGAGACTATGGAAAGGGGCCCCAAAAAGCTGCTGAAAATCCCAAAATACCTCTTGGCGGCCCTGTTGGTTTGTGCAGTCACTTGCTGCTGTTCTTCCCCACCCACAATCCAACTGGGATGAAGCTAGAGCCATAGGTGATCCTGGGCACTGGGAGTTGCTCCATCCAACATCCAACACAGGGCTCCACAAAGCAGGCCAGGCCAGGGTTCCCTGCTCCATCCTTGGCACAACTGCAGAAGACAACTGAACATAATATTGAAGTTGCTTTATATCAAAGATCTACTAGCACGTAAACCTGCAGGGGGAGGGGTCTGGGTCTATGGTGAGGGAGGGAGCTGTCAGCAGCTCCCAGTCTTTGGACAGTGTGTGATATGATACACTGTCCGTGGAGCTCTGAATCTTGCGAGATTTGGTAATCTCACGAGATTTACAGCTGCTCTGCTCACTCTGCATGACCAGCACTGCTTAGGTGGGTGGGTGGGGTTAATGGCGTGTCTGTGGGCAGTTAATGATGTGCCTGGGGAAGTTAAGGATGTCTCTGGGGGAAGGGGGGGTTAATGATGTTAATGATGTGTCTGAGGGGGTGGCCTGATGTGGCTGGGGACGGCATAATAATTGCAATGTTTTATTATAATGTATGTATTATATACTGCGTGATCTGTGTTACGCACTGTTGCTCGGTTTGCCATATTTCGTGTATCTATACATTTTCCAGACAGGTCCCAACATTCCAGGATGCATACAAGAATCCAGTACCAGGTTGGGAAAGCTGCAATAACAGGTAGGGTAGAACAACACTGTTTTAATACATAATGGGGAGATTCAATTAGCCGCGATGTTCTCAGGAACATCACAGCTGCGCATATTTACCAGTAGTACTGTAAAAATATGCTCTCATTTTTGCTTGCGCCTCTATGGGGCGTGAGCAAAAATGACCAGATATTTCACTAAAAAAATATGCGCCAGGTGTCTCCGCAGCTGTACACATTGCGCATATTTTTCCTAATTGAATCTTCCCCAATATGTCATGTTTAAAATAATGCAGCCACGCCCCAAAGCTGTGGCCACTCCCCATTTATGGATGGGGGGGGCAAAATAGTTGGTGTACAGGGGCCAGACATTTCTCTTGGCAGCCCAGGGCATACATGCTGTATCTGTGAACGGTATTAGGAGCCAGTAGTTTAGGTTTTGTGGCTTATACACATCCTTGAATTGTTTTAGTGGAAATAATTGGTCCCTGTAGCATATAATGTCATGGAATCTACTGTGGTAGAAACACTTTGTGCATTCATTTCTGTATGATCCACATTAAAATTAAGTTATTTGGCCTTCAACTGTAAATGATAAATCCTTTGCATTTTTAAACTGCTTTTGACTTTCTCAAACTTTATTATTTCAAGCTCACGGTTCCAGAAGAAGGAAGCAATGAGGTCCCCACACTGTATTCCAGTGGTAGGCACTCTGTGGTTCTCCATATGCTGTGTAACTAGAAGTCCCAGCATGCGCTGTCAGTCTCTGACTGTCAAGGCATGCTGGGACTCAGGGCCGGACTGTGACTAAAAATCAGCCCTGGTATTTAATGTACACAGGCCCACCTCAGTTGCAGTAGGAAAGAAACTATGTGCCACCGCTGCGTAAAGGGCGTGACCACATTGTGTTGTGGGTGTGGCCAACAAGGGGCATTGATACATATATTATAATAAAACATTACATTTATCACGCCCTCCCAGCCACATCACGCCATCCCCTCAGGCACATTATGACAACCCCATCTCACTGTACTTATCTATGCTTCTGGTGCTCCTGACATCCATAAGGGTGGGAACTTCCTGCAGAGTGAGCATTGAAGCTCTTTGTCTCACGAGATTACCAAATCTTGTGATACTTAGAGCTCCTCGGCTTGCTCTGCAGGCTGTGTCCTATCCAAGGACTGGGATCAGCTATTCCCTTCCCCTACCCAGAGGTGGATTAAGGCTCAGGGGCCCAGGGTATTTAAGCCAGCAGGGCCCCTATTATGTAACATGGTTATCATTTTAGACAAACACACAGGCACTACTGTTAGAAGCACACAGCTCTGCCTTCACAAGCAGTACGTTGTGAAGCGGGACATACTTCCCAACTGTCCTTGCAGTCGACCAAATCCTGACTAAGTCACCCAAATTCAGGACTTCCCCACCATATTCAGGACAGTTGGCAGACTGTCCTGCTCTCTCCTACCTGTCTTGGTCACTTTCACCACTTGTAGCAACTGGTTTCTTTAGCTCAGTTCATTCTTGTCTTGATCCTGGAATGTTGGATGCCCTATTTTAAAAAAAAATGGGTACATGAGATTTAGAAGACTCTAACCAGCCCCGGTGTTAAAACAATAGCACTCATGTTTTATAATTAGGCCTCCCTCCAATCCCCACAATAATAATATTCACATTTAATAAGTAGACCTAACCAGCTACAACATTAAATTAACAGTATACCCATTTACTCTAAACATATTTCCCTCCCTCCAAACAGTCCCAGCAATGAATTAAATAGCATTAAAGTTTAATAAATATAGCCATTTTCCACAACCATGCCTGGTAATAATTCATATTCACATTTAATAAATAGCCCTCCTCCCCAAAGGAGGAGGCGGCAGTCACTGACTCTCCGTTCATGCGGACCGGCCCATCTGACCATCTGCCCTTCTGGCATTTGCCAGAAGTGCCAGGTGGCCAGTCCGACCCTGCTGTGACTTGTGATTACACAAAAGCTGGAGGGTGGTAAGGACAGCAGCTATATAGTCTGGGACTAGACTGCCATACCATAAATGGGGACATAGGTGTAACAATAATGACATACCTTCCAAATATTCAACAAAGAGCATTGGGAAGTATTGTGTGCACAGAAGGGAGAGTGCATGAAACAATAATGCAGAGATGAGGCTTGACAATGTAATAGTAAATGCTAAAATTCTATTACCATATTTATATACAACATAATAATGAAATACTGTAATGAAGTGTCATATGCAAAAGACATAAAAGTGTCTTGACAGTCACTAATAAATGCAAAAGTCGCATTTTCCAAGTAAAATGTTATTACAATATGAACAGCGCCACATTCATTATTTACACTTTTAAAATTTAAAGGGGGATGTTCTTTCCTGCTTTCCTACAAAATTGGAATGACAAATATGTTATTGTTTTAAATATTTTTAATCTTTTCATCTATTTTAAATTTATATATTTACAAGTGAAAGTCTCTGCTTTCAGGTCCATTGCACAACTAGCTGGCTCTCACGTGTCCAGGAATTGGCCCGGCGAAGCAATAAGTTAACCTTACCGCTCTGGGCCAGAATCGCCAGGGCAACAGGTTCAGCAATTCTTTTGATAAATTGGATGATAAAGCTTTTCTTTTTTTTTTTTTATCCCTGAGCATATATTACTGCAAACTGGAACCAATAAATAAATAGGCCCCTAAATAGTATCAGCTGGACAGGTCAAAATCAAAACAGCCAATCAGAAGCAACTAGAGAGAGCTGCTGATGGTCATCATCTTCAATTACTAAATTTGCACTAGTCTTCCAGTACCCAAAATAAAATACACCTCTCCAGGAGTAAGGTAATGCAAGTCTAAAATATCCACAAATCTAGATACAGACACATTGGTGTCATGTGTATATCACGCCACAAAAATTGACATATGCCGAACTCTGAATGAGACTGTGTATAGGTTACACAAGGTTTGACATAGTTGCAGGGCCCAAGATCTATGGAATACCTCTCAACAATCTCTCCTTTGGCAGGACTGTCCCAGTTTTCTTATTGACCTCATGAAAAGGTAAGTGTGGTTTGGGCGAATATGGGTGTGGTTTGTGTGTATCATGGAAGGGGAATTACTATGTCCCAAATTTACTTTTTAAAATCTCATTATGCTGTTTATTTTAGTTTCACCTGTGCACACTCTACCAGCGCACACAGGTACAACACAAAATTGTTAGTGTCTAGAAGGGGGGGTATAGCTCAGATAAGGACAGGGGCGGGCTGGGCCGGGGGGTATTAATATTTTTATCATTTGTACTTAAAAAAACTTCTTATTTTGTTATTGTATTTTTTTATACTTTGGGAAGACCCAATAATGACGGTAGGCTCTGATGAATCTCCCTTGCACACTAATGCTACCAGCCACAGTAAGTATACATCAGATTAGAGACATAGAACCTCCAGGCTAGTGTAAAGGTACCATGGTCAGTCAGGAACAGGTTAAATAAGCCCCATTGTTTATTCTCCTTAATGTTCATGGAAAGCTAGTGCACCATACTGTTGGAGGCAGCCAGGTCATGCTGGGACTTGTAGTTGCATAATACCTGGAGCAGGGGCAAACGCAGGATTTGTAGAGGGGGGTTTCCACACCACGCCACCAGTGGGCGTGACCAGCATGCAAGGGGGCATGGCTATAATATTAGACAGTGCTTGGCTGCTCTCCCACTCTTCCTATCCCTATAATATACATGGGCAATGCTGCATGTGTGGGGGTGTCTCTGGTGAAGACCCCCGCCAGCGATGTGTCCCTGGAGGGACAGAAGATGCTGGAGCCGGTGCCCGTGAAGAGGGCGAAGATGTCCGGCGGCCCCTGGAGGGGCTGAAGAGGTCCCCGATGGTGCCCAGCAGGAAGAAAGAAGAGAAGAAGTACTCACCCGTCCAGCGATCCAGCGGTGAGTATCGTGGCTTCTTTCTTGCAGGTCCTGTGCGCGGGGGAAGGATGAGCCAATCAGGGCTCATCTTTCCCCGCTGGCCAATCAGCGGCCGGATGCGCGAGCCAATCGCGGCTCGCGCCCGGCCATTCAAAAGATTGGCGCCGACGCGAGCCAATCAGCGCTCGCGCCGGCTAATGACGTCACGCCAGTGGCAGCGGCGGCAGGGGGCCCTTGTAAGGGCCGTGAGCTACCCTGCCGCCAGAAGACTACAATCAAGCCGCCGGAGCAGTGATCGCCGGCGGGGAGCCCTTGTCAGGGCTGAGAGCGCCCCCGCCAAGCACCCCTCAACCGCGCCGAAGAGGAGAAGAGGCGCCGCCGGCTGGAGGGTCTGGAAGACCCGGAGAAGAAAGGAAGAAGACGGCGTGGCAAGCTGAGATTCCTGCGCAGAGCAGGTAAGTGACTCAGCCTTAATTCGGGCACTAGGCCCGGGGCCACCGTCGGGCACAAGGCCCGTGGGCACGCTAAATTAGGGGCACAAGGCCCAGGGACCCGGGCACTAGGCCCCAACGAGTTAGTGGGCCAGTAGGCCATTAGGATATATGATAAAGGGGACAAGCCCCTATTAGCTAGACAGGGGCGTGAGAGCCCAGGTACAAGGGCACAAGGCCCTTAGGTAGTTAGTGGCCTAGAGGCCATAGGAAGGCCAGAGGGCCTGGTTAGGGGCTGGTAGCCCGTCTGCTATTAAGGGCACAAGGCCCTCAGTCAGTTAGGGAGGCCACAGGCCTCAGGCAGGGGCTAGGACCCCTAGGTAGTAGGGCACAAGGCCCTAGTTAGTGGGCTCAGAGCCCTGAGGTAGAGAGGGGGCTGAGGCCCATTAATCAGAGCACCAGGCTCTGTGTGTAGCTGGGCAGAGACCCATGGTGTGTAGGGCATAAGGCCCTGGTGGTGTGTGGTAGAGGCGTGGGAGCCTCGTGAGTGTAGGCGCGGTCCTGTGTGAGGTGAGCACACGTGGTTAGGAGGTACAGTAGAGCGTAGGCTCCTGTGGTGCTGTAGCAACCTGCTGGTTGGCTAGCAGCGGTGTGCTCGGGTAAGTAGCGTGCAAAGTACTGTACACTGTATTTATTCTGTGCGGCGAGTATAGTTTACATTACGGTATTTTGGGTGTGCTACATAACTGTGTCCAGGGGCAAGACGTCAGGCCCCCATTAAAGGTAGGCTCTTGTTCCTGTGGTTTTCCTGTGCTAACCCGTGTCGTGGGGACAAGCGTAGTTACCAGCATACACATAGTCAGGGGAGAACACACGTAGTTTCCCTGTCCCTTAGGTCCTCGGGGTCACACTGGTACCCAGAGGGGGTGGCTGAGTGAATCGGTGGCAGTGCAGCACACCTTGAGGCAGTTCCAGGGGCGGCCGTGGTTCTGATCAAGGGTCCTCAAGGCCGGTTCCGTGCAGGTGGACCTGTGGTTCCGGACGTAGGGACGCGTGTGAGATACCCGAGTACAGGCAGTCGGGCGGTTCAGTTCGATCGGCTGTTCCGTGCGGCAGTCGGCCCGCGGGTTAGTGTGCTGTCCTACTGAGCCTCAGCCGGTGACCCCTAGCAAGAAGGCAGCTTCTTGGTACGACCTGGGTGAGGGGGTTAGGAACCGCCCTCCGGTTTAGGCTGTGAACACCGGCTGGTGTTCCCCGTAGTGTGTAAGTGAGCAGTTCCGTTAGTGCACCACACCTAGTTAGTCCTAGTGTTTTGACTAGTTGCGTTGCCGACCATTAGAACGTTGTTAGGGTCGGGTCGCTGTTGCAGTCAGTCCGGTTTTGTGGGTGCCATCTTAGTCTCACGGAGAGCGTAGAGGGAGGCTGTGTGTTCTTGTCATCCGCAGGAGTCGGGAAGGTGCAGGAGAACCGGATCGGAAGTGGGAGTGTCCCGGTGAGTATTAAGCTCGATTTCCCCTATCGGTTAGGCCCTCACCGGCAGGTGTGTGAGGTACTTGAGGCGGGATTAGTCCTCGGACTGGTCTTGGCCTTCAGTGCCTGTAGTCCCCCGCGTCTTGGCAAGAACAAAGTGAGGAGGCGGCAAGTGAGCTTGGACTGACTGTGCCCTTGTTCTTTGCCGTAGTCTCGGACAGCCCTTACCTGGTAGGCACGGCCGTAATCTCTGCCTCTATCTTAGAGGGACGTGATTGGAGGTGACTGCGGCTGCGGATCTGCTGGGATTGGATCGCAGCTGGGAAATCGGAAGCGGACTGGAGGTGACCATCGTTTACAAGGTGAGTTCTTTTGTGTTGCGTCTGTCCCTGTCTTTCCCCGCAGGGGGCGTTACACATGCACTACTGTTAGGTGCACACAGCTCTCCCTTTTCAAGCAGAGCCGTGTGAAGTGGGTGCAAGGTCCAGCCACCTCAACTATACAGTGTCTCCCAGCGCAAACAGAGAAGTTTAGAATAGAATATAGTAGAACAAAAAAATAGAAAAATTATGGTGCTAATAAGGCATTTATGTGTCTGAGAACAAAATTAGATGACATGTAAAAAACACACAGGAATAATACAATAAAAACAAGGTTAGGATTAATGAAATAAACATAAATCTCAGATACAAAGAGAAACACATATAAACCACATGAATATGACCATGATATGGTAGGGTTCCCAATTCCAGAGAGTCCGTCCCAGATAATCATGGGCTATAAGGAACAAAATGATGATATGGTCTGCCACAGACTTTGTAGCAACTCCAAAAGAAAGAGGTAGGCTGAAAATAAAGTCCCAAACAGAACTAGGATATTTTCAATTGTCTATTATATATCAGGGGTGTGGGACTATCCCCCTTCTCTTCTCCCCGGCAGCCTCTTTCTTACTATTAGGGAAGCGCAGACTCCCCATAACTTGTATTCAATTATACAGTGCCCCAAGCTTGGAGGGTGGTTTCCAGGCATTAGAAAACCCCCCTCGGTTTGCCTATGCTGGAGGGCCATAGAGTGTCATATTTTTCAGGCTTACTGTAACAAAGCACAACAAACATGCACATGACGTCTCATCATCTACAGAGCTGCCAAGAGTTCACAGAAAGAGAGATCTGTAGGATCAATCATTGTGGGAAAATGGCTCTAGATTTGACTTTTAACACACCGCTGGGACTTTCAGAGAGAAACTGGACAGAAATCTTGCTGGGATCAAGCTTACAGTTCTCTTCAAGAAGCAAAATATAAGTACATTAGTACATTGTAAACTATGTTTCAGCTGTCTACAGATAAAAAGTGGATGTCTTGCCTCTAGCAACAAGATTATAGCTATAATTTATCTAGTACATTATAGAAAATGATTACAAGAATCTCATTGGTTGTTATGGGCAATACCTCCACTTTTACGTTTTTAGAAGGTTTGATAAATCTACCCCCAGATTTATCAAAGAGCAAAAAAACCTATTTTATGTGAAAATGATATTTTAAAATAATGTTAAAGTGCAGTCAGTTTTTTTTATCATCATGATAAGCAGTAATTACACCAATCGCTGGGATAAGTGTTATTTTAATATATAGTCACCGATGATTGAAATGGATGGTTTTAGTGTATGGTGGCTAATAGAGAAATGAATGAGACATTAATGTGGTTTCATTTGGAAAACTGTTTAAAAAATATAAAAATACTAAATAATATAAAGTTAAACCAGGGGAAAATTAGCCCCAGCCCCAGTTACACATGTCACGCTCTTTAGCTGCCCACCCATGTGCCAATATACTGTGATACTGGATCACTTTCTAATAGACCATGCCTCTTTAACCTCTTAAAACCTGGACTATCCAGCCAAACAATGGAACACCTATAGACTATGCCCTTGGATGTATAGTCATCAGGGCTGACTTTATAATCAGATAGACTGAGGAATATGTCTAAAGCAGCAGGATTTGGTAATTCTAAAAACAATATCTTTATTCTTACTGTAGAAATATTTACCTTGTTATGCCCCACTGTGCTGGGGCCTCAAGTTCCATTCCGTCTATAGTGAGGTCTAGGTGGAGTTTGTATATTCTCACTGGGGGATTCCTCCAGTTGTTCTGGTTTCCACCCAGTGTTCTAAAACTTCATGATCGATTAACTGGCCTCTGTCTAAATTGACCCTAGTGGAAGAAAAACACAACAGACAAAGCGAACCGCTCAACTGCCAACTGACTGCTGGTTGGGTGACCAATCACTTATATACAGAGGGGGGATATTCTAGAAGGATCGTGGAGTGAACACATAGAATATTCTCATGTTTCACTTTCTAGAATGTTCTGGTAGATTCCCATATGCATGCATTATGGCTAAGTTTCCTATTAATTGAGGGTGTCCATTATCTCAAGAAATAGAGCCAATTACAAAAAAAACTGCTTTCATTTTTTAATTCAGCAACCACAAAATATCCTAAATTCGTTCAAATATCTTTAGCAAGTGAAAAGATTTTTTTGTTGGGCTGTGTAATAATAAATATCCCTAAATTTGATTTATTTATGTTAAAAATATTAGTGATGCCTATGTGTTCCTTGTTCGGAAGAGGTTTGTCCTATACTCAAGTGTATCTAGATACGGTTTTGTGCTTGAACATGCTAACCATATCCAGCCTTTCATACATACCAGCACCTCCGCTGTCACACATAGCACCTGGGCCCCTATCTGTCAGGTAGGGGAGAAGAACCCTGCCACCAGTACTGGTGGTGAAGTGCCTCCATGGTCACTGTCTGGAACTTCCACATGACTGTATGGAGGTTCCAGACTCAGTGCATCTCTCTGATCATATAGACAGTCATAGAGTTGTGATGATAAAAATACTCACAGCTCTGAATAGGCTTAAAAACTCCAAGTCATGTGGAGGTTATAGGCAAAATGGAGGCACCCTATTACTGTAAAAAGGTAAGTGAGGTCTGGGGAGAACTCTACTCAATGAGGATTTACCTTTGTGTGCAAGAAGGTCCATGCAAATATGGTATTGACTATACAATGGGGGAAATCTCTGTAATAAATGTAAGTCCGTGTGTAGAGGGGAGAGTTCTCTGTAGTTTGGGCTATTAATGCATCTAAAGTATCTCTGTGCAAAACTGTGTTATTTCTGTGTAATTTGGGGAATCTATGTGGAATGCAGCATCAGACGTCATGTATATATTACAGGTTGCAACCTCAACATACACTGGACCATGGAGGAGGTACAGGTGGGATATGGTACAAATTTTGCACCATTACCTACACTATTGTTGTAAGGATTACAATTATGTCAAAATGATTAAAAATAATTAAGCTTGATATTATAGAGAAGCAAACAATGAGCATGACCTTAGACAAGCATAACATCTAGGGGGGAATTCAATTCCCCCGAAGTACCGCCGCGCTAAAACTATTACCGTTATTACGGTAATAGTGCGCATAATTACTGTTATTATGGTAGTTCTAACACCAGCTTTTTGATCGCAGCTCCCTGAGCTGGGAGCAGAAAGCCGGGTTAATATTACCGTAATAATGGTAATATCTATAACTCGGCGGTACTTCGGGGGAAATTGAATTCCCCCCTGCAGTCATGGTCAAAAGTTTTGAGAATGACACAAGTTTTGGTTTTCACAAAGTTTGTTTCTTCAATGTTTTTAGACCTTTTTGTCAGATGTTGCTATGGTATACTGAAGTAAAATTACAAGCATTTCATAAGTGTCAAAGGCTTTTATTGACAATTACATTAAGTTTATGCAAAGAGTCAATATTTGTAGTGTTGACCCTTCTTTTTGAAGACCTCTGCAATTCGCCCTGGCATGCTGTCAATCAACTTCTGGGCCACATACTGACTGATGGCCATCTATTCTTTCCTAATCAAGACTTGGAGTTTGTCATAATTTGTAGGTTTTTTTTGTCCACCCGCCACTTGAGGATTGACCACAAGTTCTCAATGGGATTGGGGAGTTTCCTGGTCATGGACCCTAAACTTTGATCTTTTGATCCCCGAGCCACTTAGTTATCACTTTTTCCTTATGGCAAGGTGCTCCATCATGCTGGAAACTGCATTGTTCATCACCAAACTGTTCTTGGATGGTTGGGAGATGGTGTTTTGGAACCATTCTTTATTCATGGCTGTGTTCTTAGGCAAAATTGTGAGTGAATCCACTCCCTTGGCTGAGAAGCAACCCCACACATGAATGGTCTCAGGATGCTTTACTGTTGGCATGACAGAGGACTGATGGTAGTCCTCACCTTTCCTTCTCCGGACAAGCGTTTTTCCAGATGCCCCAAATAATCTGAAAGGGGATTCATCAGAGAAAATAACTTTACCCCAGTCCTCAGAAGTCCATTCGTTGTACCTTTTGCAGAATATCAGTCTGTCCCTGATGTTTTTCCTGGAGAGAATTGGTTCATTGCTGGCCTTCTTCATACCAGGTCATCCTCCAAAAGTCTTCGCCTCACTGTGCATGCATATGCATTCACCCCTGCCTGCTGCCATTCCTGAGCAAGCTTTGCACTGGTGGTGCCCCGATCCTACAGCTGAATCAAATTTAGGAGATGGTCCTGGCACTTGCTGGCCATTCTCTGGTGCGCTGAAGCCTTCTTCACAACTATTGAACCACTCTCCTTGAAGTTCTTGATGATCCAATAAATCTTTGATTTAGGTGCATTCTTACTAGCAGCAATATCCTTGCTTGTGAAGCCCTTTTTGTGCAAAGCAATGTTGACAAGAAAATCACTGACCTGATGTTAGCTGGTCCTATTGTGGTAGTGCTGAAATGCAGTGGAAATGTTGTTTTTGGGATAAAGTTTATTGTCATGGCAAAGCGGGACTTTGAAATTAATTGCAATTCATCTGATCACTCTTCATGACATTCTGGAGTATATACAAATTGTCAGCATAAAAACTGAGGCAGGAGACTTTGTGAATAATAATATTTGCGTCATTCTCAAAACTTTTGGCCATGACTGGACCTCTATGTCCCAACATATCCAACCATCAGTCACACAATAATTAGACACGACACCAAGCAGAGGAGGAAAAAATGTCCACAGCTGTATCCCACTGTGGCTGGATAACTTCTAGACAACTTGCTTTATAAATTTATTTTAATTAGTGGTGCAGTGTGACAATCATCATCATCATCATCACCATTTATTTATATAGCGCCACTGTTTCCGCAGAGCTGTACAGAGAACTCATTCACATCAGTCCCTGCCCCATTGGAGCTTACAGTCTAAATTCCCCTAACATACACACACACAGACAGAGAGAGAGAGACTAGGGTCAATTTGTTAGCAGCCAATTAACCTACCAGTATGTTTTTGGAGTATGGGAGGAAACCTGAGCACCCGGAGGTAACCCACGCAAACACAGGGAGAACATACAAACTCCACACAGATAAGGCCATGGTCGAGAATTGAACTCATGACCCCAGTGCTGTGAGGCAGAAGTGCTAACCACTTAGCCACCGTGCTGCCCACAATGTACAGTATATCATTGCAAATGTACTGACTTCTGTATTGGAAATGTATTGATTTCTGAGGCTGTAGATCACGTAGGAGGAAATTTGTTTTTGTAGCTTCTGAAGGCAGGAAATCTCATGTTAATTAAGTCTTTTTATTTCAGAATGACCAACATATCTTTTAGTCTTAATGCACAGGGGGTCGTTACCTTTCTGTCTTGTATAGCTTTTCCATCCTGTGTCTTAGAGGGATAGGAAACCTCTGAAAAAGTAATCAGCAAGAGATTTGGGAAATTACAGATTAATGTAAATTTTGTTAAAATTTCATTAAATCCAGGTCTAGAGAATATTACATCCTTAGGTAAACATAGGGTGTAATATCTCAGACATTGTGGTGCCAGCAAGGATCAGGGGACTGAGTTACCCCCTGCCAACATATGTGTCAGAAACGCTATAAAAAGATCCCTGTTTGACAATGTTTTGGAGCATTCTACCATCTGACTTCTGGAGAGCACTAGTCCCCCTAACTAATGCGTAACTGTCCTTATAAAGATTTCTTGATCTAAAAATATCACTTCTCCAAGATCCTGCTTTCACGCCTACTTGCCTGCTGTAATTCCTGTGACCTACAGATTAGACCCATCTAATCCATTATCCCACTGTTCTGAGGTTGGGACCCAACATCTAGTACCAACGTTTGACCCGCTACCCTGCATCTCTGGCCAGTGTTGTAGGCCAGGGGACCCCAACCACAGCGACCCTGACCTGAAGGAAGAGGTCAAGGGTACCAGCCCAAGTGCCCAGCAAGGGGGTACACTAGCAGTGAGAGTTATCCAGAGGGAAGCGGTTCTAGGTGCCAGTAAAGGAGCCTAGTGGTGGCAGCAGAGCCCTTCCTACTGCATTTAGAGGGGCACAATTTGGATAAAGAAAGAAGATGATGGCAAGGCATGCCCAGCGTGTCCTCATGACAGTGGCCTTGGCCTGCCATTGACCACACACTCCAGTCTGGGCTAGCGCCCCCGGTTCCATCTGCGCTACGGCCATCTTTGATGAGCTTTTACTACTCTGAGCTTAAGACCTGGGGGCATCTGAGTACCTGTGAGCACATTAAGCTCTACGGGAAAGGCGGCTGCTAAAGGTGAAGATCTCTACCCTAACTGTTCTAAAAGCTCATCTTGGTGGTCGTGGGCCCTAACAATGTATATATCTTTTCTCTTTTTTATATATATTTACTTGTTTTTCTTTCCTTTTCTTCTTTTTTTGAATGATATTTTACTTCTTGATTCCTTTTTTGTGATTATCATGTATGTATTATTATAATTTTGTTTGGCATCAAAATTTTTAACAGAACATAATACATAGCATTACAATTTATAATCAATATCTACAGTACTTCCAGCCATGCCTCTCCATAAACAAAAAGCAGGACCTGCGGCAGGCTTCCGACTGTGGTCATAGCCATTCCACCGGACTCCTTTGTGGCTTTATTTTGGTGCAGGTCATCTTGGGAGTCATCCTTTTCAAAACATTGTATATACAGAGGTATGAGGTACTCGACTATCCTCACAAATGAGACATACACCATTTCTGGTAACTTTAGGTCTAGGCAGTCTGTTCCACATACAAACACACTGCCTGTTATCAGTAATGGTATGTGTTACCACTTGTGATTTAGTTTGAAAGTGCTGATATCACAAGTGTTTGCATAGTAATGAAAAATATGTTTACATAGTAGATAAAACGGTACATTCCAGATACCAGATATAGCAAGTTATTTGAATGTGGTAAACCATGCATATAAGAGTGAATTAGCTGTGTTTTAACGCTTATACATTTTTGTATTGTAATATGAATGAGTGGCTTGTTCTGCCTGGAAAACTCCAATAGTATCTGTTTCAGCTCTCTTGTGTAGCATTCCATGCTTCTAGGTAAAATTCATGTAGACACGTGAACTTACCAGCAAAAATGGTTGGGATGGCACATGAAATGCACATGGTAGGCCTGATTCATTAAGGAACGTAAATCATCATCATCATCATCACTTATATAGCGCAACTGATTCCGCAGCGCTGTACAGAGAACTCACTCACATCAGTTCCTGCCCCAGTCGTTTGCACAGTCCAGGCCTCCTGCCGAGTCATGTGCCCAGTCCGTACCTCTTGCTGATTCGTGTGTTCAGTCTGGGCCCCCTAGGATATGTGTTCAGTCTGAATCTGAGCTATCTACTCCATCCAAACTCAAGATTTTCTGTTCCACTGCCCTTCCAGTGGGGGACTCTCATTCAGCCCACCCAATCGGGGACTCATGTCCTGCCATCCCAGAGGGCACTCCTCTCAGACTGTTGCCCAGCCAGAGTGCCCAGAGGCCTCTTCTTCTGAATCTTCAGACCCTCCCTAGTTTTCTTTGATGGAGACCTTGAACCGTTTTCTGCAGTTCTTCAACTATATATGAAACAGATTGAAAAATCTCTGATTTATATTTCAAACCAGTTTAACCAAATAGGTTTAATAATTCTTATTTCTGATGACCCCATAATCCATAATACATTGGATTTAATCAATGCCATTTGTCAAAAATACACTCCATCTACAGTTAAAATTAAGTATGTGGAGCGTCTGAAAGCTGCTCATTAAAAAGGGAGGGAAGCTATGTTAAGACTCTGACCTTCATTCTGTATTGGGCCTGCAGTACCTCTTTGCTACCAGAGGTGCTGCTGTTGTATCTGGGCAGTTCTCTTTGCCTGCTCGGGGATCATACTCACCTATGCCTGGCCTTTAAGAGACTGCCTTTCTCAGCAATTTGTACCAATTCATTTGTCTTTGCTGCTGCTGGTTCCTCAGTTTCTCCTGTGTTCTGATCTTGACTGATTCTCTGGTTATTAACTCCTGATTGTTCTACACTCTGCACCTCCGCTTGTGATCCAGATCAGCGGTCATGTGACAGCCGACATGCGAAAGTGCCAGCTGCAGAATGACCGCGGCAATCGTAGCAACAGTGGAGCATGGATCAGGTAAGAATTCGTAACAGTATGGAAAGGTAGTGCATTGATGCTGAAACAAACTGACAAAAAATGGTGCAACAATCTTCTAGAATGTTTGAAGTTTTTGGAGATGGTCTTTCACAGTGAGGGACTCAGGGTCTCAGTTCTTTGAGAGGTATAAAGGACAAGGATGTGTTGTGGTGGTTTGAAGTTTGTGAAAACTACCTGGTACCTTAAACACTCAGCTGTATTTCAGTCTTTCTTTTCCCAGGGCATATGAGTCAGTCTGGACAAGCAGGAGTCCCCACACATGCAGTTCAAACAAGTTAAGTGCAGTTGAGGCATATAAAGTGTTGTACAAACACAGCTGATGGAAATAGTGAGCACCTGGTAATCTTCTGATTGAGAATAAATGATCATGCATTTATTTACAACATTACATAATATCTAGATCAGTGATGGGCAATAGCCAGCCCTGGGCTCACATGCGGCCCTTCAAGTCTTCACCTGTCGTCCCCAACTACTTCTTGTTTTATTGTGAAATGTATTTGATATACCTTGTAACGCTTGTTTATCTTACAGTAAAATGCCTGCTGATATGTTATTACAGATAGGTGTCTCTTTATTTGATTAAGTGTATTGCTTTAATTTATTACGGAGATTAAAGGTAATATGCGCTCCTTTTGAAGGTTTGAGAACTGCCCATGCATCAGCTTGCTCATCACTGATGTAGATGGATTTTACATGGTATATATGTACATGCTTTTAAATTCACATACATTTCACTTCATTTGTTTGAAGTGCATGTACGGGGACTCCTGTTTGCCCACACTGACTCATATGCAGTGGGACAAGAAAGACTGAGATACAGCTAGGTACCACATTTACTTTCAATGCACAATCTTCCCTTAGAATACCAGTTCTCCTCATGCTTAACGGATCATATTAAGCTCATCTGTCACAAGAGCAGACCCTCACCTGCTGTTTAACAAATATACTCTACTTATTCTTTACTCCAGGTCTGCGGCTGTTGGGTAATGGATTTACATTTACCTTATGTCTCATGGCAGGCCTTTCACACTGATGTCTTGGACTGGTTAATTTTATGGGTAGTGGTACCTGGCTTCACATGTCTAACCTTTATATCTCCCATAGTGTGCATCCATGCTCTTGATATCCAACTCTCCCATAGATGAGGTTTAACTGCAACTATGGTATCAGTACAGTCTCTAAATCTCACATGAGTTTTTCCTAGTGTGCACTCACACTCCTGGCACCTGATGCTCACTAAGATTATTTCAGCTGCACTCTTAGCTGTTCAGTTTATCATTAGAACTGCAATTTATGGGTGGTGGATAGAGGGACAATCATTGTTCTTGGTGTTCAAGAATTGGCAAGGGAGCCATTAATCTTGGTTGGTTGTTCCTTGGGTCATGTCAAGTGTGACTTTCTGGGACATGCTATGAAAACAGCTTACTGGGTAAACCAGCATTAGAGCTTCTGCACTTTGGTGTAACATTTTTTTATGAATCACTGTTCTGGATATTAGAAAAAGTAATTCTGCAGTACTAAGAAATGTACAATAGACATTGCCTACTTATTTATTCAATAAATATCTAAAATATAATAACATTTGGTATCGGACCAGTGCCCACTAGCATTCTATATGCAGTTCAATGTACTTCTCACTCTACAATCTCTTCAGTATTTATTGTACATGCTGGACAAAAGATTCATCTGCCTTGAAACAAGGACATGAGTCTACCATTAGAATCCCTAGTGATGGCACCTAGCTAGCTAAATTCTCAAATGAGTTCTTATCTCATGCCCTGGATTTCTAAACCCAACAATGTACAGGTCAATCCTACCGACAAATGGGAGGCAAGAGTGGACAAGATCTGCCTAATAGAGTATGATATCATTGGGCGATATGGCCAGATACAGGAAAAAAAAAACTAACAGACAAAGAGGCAGGTCCTTTTAAACAGCATTATAGGCACTTGGGCAAAGCAGTGAACTGGGGCCCTACCTACACAACCACTCACAGGAATAAAAATTTAAATTATCAATAACATTAAGCTTATATTTATTAGTACCTCCAACAAAATCATTAAACATTAACAAAATCAATAACATTAAAAAAACATGCTGTACAGCAGAGATTAATCCCCACAAACGTTTGGATAATATAACATGAGCATGGAAGTTGAAAACCAAGAAATTCAACATAAAAATGGTACTCAGTTGGTAAATCATACAGACAGTACAGTACGAAATTACTATGAATTATTTATTATTAATCAAGTGTTCAACATAAACATTTGCAAAATTTCTGAGGTGATTAGTTAACCTAAATGTTTTAATAAAGAGGGTTTGAAGGTTCTGAATAAATTTCCCGGCATAATATACTGAAAAGTTGGCAAGCCTATGGGGACTCTGTGCTCGTGGGGCCCCCGGGCAACTGCCCAGTGTGCCCATGCATTAAGATGGCTCTGCAAAGAGGTTGCTGAGACATTGGTGTTAGTTTGTTCATAGTCAACACGGAGGGATAATATAAACTGTGCTTAATGGGGTGGACAAAATAATGTAGAAATCAGGAGGCATTCAGTCACATCTATGAACCAGCAGGACTTTTTATGGAGCTAGTGAGAAAGTGTATCCATTGACTTCAATAGAAAGGACTACCAAAAGTTAGGCTCCTTCAGTAATGTTTTAGGTGCATTAGCTACCTGGCTCTTGGCATTTGTCCATCCTGGTTTTGCTGCCTGAGGCACAATTAAGCAGAAAAAAATTCCCTCTAATTGACACTAGCCCTTAAGTTGTTCTTTGGGGGGTATTCAATTGTTAGCGAGATCCCCGGAAAAACAAGCGCTCGAAAAATATTACCGTTAATACGGTAATATGCGTGTAAATACCGTTTCTGAGCTGCGAGATGAAATTCAGCGAGTGATTACCGTATTAACGCTAATATTTTTCGAGCGCTAGTTTTCCGGGGATCTTGCTAACAATTGAATACCCCCCTTTTTGTCTAAAAATGAAAACGTCATTATAAAATGACCCGTAATAATTATCACGATATTGGGAATTGCCCTGGATTTCCCTGACCTGTATTAAAGCATTTCTCATGCAGCCTTGTGTCTTTATATGGTCACAGGACTGCTCATTGACTACTGATATCCTTATAATTTCCAGTAATCAATACATTACTACATTATTAACGTATAATAGTGGGTTCATTACCACATATATTACTCTCTAAAGAGGCATCTGTGGAGCTCCTCCGGACATTATTGTTCAACCTTTCCTTGACTCTTTGGTTGCAATGACGAGCCAAGTCTTCATTAAGCGTCATGCAAACCAGGACTTAAATTGTACTATAAATAGAATCTGGCACAAGTTTTTAAGGAAGGAAATGTGCATTTCCTAAAATAAAAATGAATTTATATGTGTCTTTCCTTCACCAGGGTGTAGGAGGGATTAGATGAGCTTTTCTCCAAAGAGTCTAAATAAAGCCCTAATCAAGGTAACATCTTTGTGTAAACTATTTAAGTTTTGGAATGAAGGAGGGTCAGGGTGTGTCTGAACTCTGCCGGTTCTCATTAATTGAGGAGGAATCCTCTCTTATATTTGTAGTCAGAGAGAGATTAATGCTACAGTGCTCTGACTTCACACACTCCATTATTCTGTCAGTCCCAGGAAACTCTCAGATGTACTTGTTGTTACCTGCAGGGCCGGATTAAGGGAATGGAGGCCCCTGGGCTAAGGGGGCCTCCATTCCCCCATGAGGGCCCCCCCCCCCGTGATCCGAGCCGCCGCCCCTCCACAGGTGAGCCGAGCCTAGCCGCCTCCCCCCGGCACTTACCTCCTTCTCCAGCGCGCTGTACGCTCTTTACTGAGGAGATCTCGTGAGAGTGAGACTTACGAGATCTCCTCAGTAAGGAGACTACAGCGCGTCGGGGAAGGACCGCAGTGAAAGTGCTCAGCAGCACTGATCGCGCCGGGGGTGCCCCCGCCCCCGACCGATCAATACTGCTGCAGAGCACTTTCAAGGGCCCCCTGGATGCCCGAGGCCCCTGGGCTGTAGTTAGCACTAGGGTTAATCCGGCCCTGGTTACCAGGAAGGGGTATACAGAGGGAGAGAGGCATCCACATGGAAGGAAAATGAAGGAGAATACAGCAAGGACAGTTAAAGCTAGGTTTAATATTAAGATCAGGATAAAGGAATCAGAAAGACCATTTGGGATGATTACATGGTAGGGAATCCAACAAAAAATAGGTTATACATTTTACCATCAGCTTTTTCCAAGGAATTAAAGAACATTACAGTACAGTACATCCACCATTCTAAGCACATAAAAAGTGGAACCTCTGCATTTTATGCACTGTCACAAGCAATGTTACATACAATTGTTGGGCTTACAATTACAAAGGATGATGGTGGCAGGAAAAAGTTTCAATACACTTTAGTTTTGACTGAAATGTAGAACCAGTGTAGAACCATACCTACCTACTTTTAGGATCTTCCCTCCTGGAGAACGCAAAGTGGAGGTCCTGGGAGAAAGTGCAGGGATCATGACTCAGTGGCGGATCCAGGGGGGGGGGCGATCGGGGCAATCGCCCCCCCCCCCCTAGCAGGGGCTTGCTGCTGACGGCTGCACACTGTGCAGGTCCGTTTGGCATTGACAGTGTGCTGCCCGGCTGCTCTGATTGTGTTTTAAACACAATCAGAGCAGCCGGGCAGCACACTGTCACTGCCGAGCGGACCTTCACATACTGTGCAGCCGTCGGCAGCCTTATAAATTAGAAAGGGGGCGGGGCCTAAATCGCCCCCCCTAAAATCTTCCCGGGTAGAGCAGTTGCCTAGATCCGCCCCTGTCATGACTACGCAATCTGCATCACCAGGGCCCTGCCATCCGCTAAGCAATAACGTAATTGCATCATCATGCGATGGGGCAGACCATGGTGATGCAAAATGCATCATCAGGACCTGCCCGATGGGCCTGATGAAGCAAATTGTATCATCACGGTCCCGCTGAGCCGCCTTTAGAAGAAGGACAAGCAGGATCAGGGAGAGTGGTCTACACTCCAAGGAGCCCGGGAGAACTACACAAAATTTGGGATGCTCCAAGATGTTATGGGAGACTAGGTAAGTATGTGTAAGATTGAACATTGTATTTGTATTTTTAATCCATATCACTACACAA